>NC_065873.1:16250000-16875000 GCF_933775445.1 Argentina anserina
GAACTAAAACTTGAACAGGAGTTGCTATTGTACTAAGTGCTGAGTGCATTATTTTTTTTATTAAAACTAAATGCTGACTGCAGTATTGGGAACACAAAGGCTTTACTTTTATGTAATTAAATGATCATGTTATCATAATGGAGTAAATTGATGTGCTAAATGAATAAATGACAAACAAGCAATTAAGGAAATTTTGTATGAGAAAACCTGCCTGCAATAGTTATGGAAAGGGAGCCAGTTCTTGATGTCTCATCAGAAAGAGTAATATTCAGTACTGCTGCTGCAATTGGAGTAATGAAGACAAGAGTGCTCTTCCCAACAACTTGATAAATATGGCAAATTTATAAGGTATCATCAAAACAACTTCATCTCCATCCTCCTCATCACCTGATCACTTTTTCACTGACTTGCTCTGTCTCCACTGCACTCTCTATGAGAAATGTGAAGCTTTATCTCAGAGTAGTCTATCTGGGTCAGGTTGTAAAGATAGCAAAACAGATAGGCTGGAAGAGAAGATAAAGCTCTTGCTTAGTAAATTTGCCTCCCAAACCACACTAAGCATGCATATAGTAAATTTTGTTTTTCATCACAGCCCTTGTTTTCTAGTCTCTTGCTATGTACTGCACAGACACCATTGATCTCCTTCCTCTTTATCCAATCCCCATTATTCCCTGCAAGTAAATCTGTCACATTTCCCTGCCCGGCCATGAGGTAAAACTGCAGCCGATAATTATGACATGCCAATCTTAAATGCAGATGGGAACAGGTTAAAGCAGATATAGGGCCACCAGAAACAAACACTAGTAGGACTTGAGGCATTCCTTCAAAGTTGTAAAGATAAATTTCAACATCACTTTGGAAACTTGTGTTTATTGGCATGAGGACCACAGAGCAGTACGGGTTTGTAAACTTCCACGCACACAAACACAAGTGTTGGCATCGATTGGATGAGCATTTTCTCATACACATGGCGTGCCAATCTCGCGTGATTGCCAAGTCTCAACCTTGATCTCCTATGATGCAATTCTTGTGTCGAAAGAGTGTCTATACAATCGCATAGACACTCTTTAGAATTATCAGTTACGTAATTAGTTATTGTGTAAATGAGCGTTGCGGTGAAAGTATAGGTCATAATTGCAATAGTTGGAGTGGTTTTGCTGCTGTAAACACATAAGTGTATGCCATGGACAACAATTTTTTGGCCTAGTTGTGACTTGTGAGTAGTTCGTGGATATATAGGGGATTGTCTAAAGGATTGGCTAGGGATGGCAGTTTGTGTATGGCATTGAATGCTCACTCTTTTAAAGAAGAAAGAAGCAACAGTTCCTTGTCACTTAAGAAATGCGTTCTCCTTGTCACTTGCTAATTCAATCGCGAATTTAATTAGCTAATTTCGTAGGCTACATTTTAAATCTCAAGGAATTTTTCAATTCTTCCGGAGAACCACGTGACAATGTCCACCGGTATTCCATTTTAATCACAATTTAACGCTTAAGATTTAATTAAAAAATCATATTTAAGTTATTTTATCAAAAATTATTTTGAGTTTCTTTATAAAACTATACATCCTAACTCTAATACTCTAAACTCTAAATCTTAAACCCTACACCCTAAATCCTAAACCCCTAAACTCTAAACCCTATACTCTAAAATCTTATACCCTAAAACCCTAGTTCAAAATTATCAATATCCATTAATGTCATTTCATAAATAATAAAAATATATAAAATTTTAATTTTGATGTAATAAATTCATGTGTCAAAATATAGCAGATAAAGAGAACCACTGGATATTACCACGTGGTTCTGCGTGAACACTGAAATCTTTTTCTTAAATCTCAAAACACAGTTTAAGCCATTATTCAAATTAATATAATTTAAAAATAATAATTCGAGACCTCGATCATTATTCAAAAAGTTCAAGCGTGTTACACCGTTACTTGTGAATTATTTTGTCCTCGATCTGTTGGCATGTCTATGTCAATCCGTTTGGTACAGCACTTCAGCCAGCTGAATCTTGTTTGTCTCATTTTACCTATATATAGGTACTATTTACTTATCTAGTAATCTCTTACCATCCTGTTCATCTTATCTGGATAAACCCTAGCTAGATACACAGACAGGTTTTTTTTCGAACTATGGCTTCTGCCAAATTCTCCCATCAAATCTGATTGTCCAATCCCTGATGAGATTGAATGTTAGCTCAGGCAGCAGTGAGGCGATGTTACCCAGCTTGCGAAGAAACGTCCATGTCACATAGGGTAGTGCCGGACGCGTGGCAGCATTTGTGATCATATGATCACTCATCGATTAAGTGGACACGTGTCATTATGTCGGTGTCTGGCTTCCAATGTTTTTGCGGTGGCTGTGGAGCTTCTCATCCAATTACTTAGGGTCCATGGTTTGGCGCAACAGCAAGCAAAGAATCTTCGATTGAACCCTAATCTAGTTCCCATGTTCCAGTATTTTTAGTCGTATTATCGACAATGGTTATGAATGAAATCAATTCCCGCAAAACTAGATTAATCTGCTAGAAATTGTTGGTCATAAACTGGTAGAAGTTCGTACTCGAATGCTAGAAATGGTGTTTCATGTTAAACGCCTCTACTAATCTTATTCTTATTATTCTTACCACGCTAGGTTTCATGTGATAAACGGTTATTTTTTTATTTAAAAAAAAGGAGATTTATAGAACCATTCCGATTAACATCATACGTACAAGAACAAGAATGTATCCAAATGTAAAACTTAGTTTAATGCCAACGGACTGGAACGTGAACCCACTGGCTTCGTTAATTTATTGAAATCCGAAGTCTAGACATTTATGCTAACACTTTGGTGGGGTGTAACCTTGAACGTAGTGTGAATTACTAGGGCAGGATAGATCACGAAGCATAGTGTATGGCTAGAGTGGAGAGAGATGGCCTTGCTCTACCAGAGAGGCAATGCAATCATCAAACATCTCTTGGATAGTCTTGAACTTGAATCCCAGACTCTTCAACTTTGAGGTGTTCAAATCATAGTGTGGCCTGTTCAATTGCTCAAACCTGTAAAATCTCACAAGAATTGTTCATCGTCGAGGGGAGACCGAATTTTTTATATAAAGGAAGTTATATATGTACGTGCTTGTTAAAAACCAACCTTTCTGGAATAGGCAAGGAAGGATAACGTGTGGAGAGTAAGGATCCTAACTCATTGTTGTCAAGCACTGTCGAGTTGCAAATGTATCGACCATGAGCACTCTTGGTCTCATAAACTAGGATGTGGCAAAGTGCGACATCATCGATGTGAACATATCCCATTCTTCCATGCCAATTGAACTTCTCTGTTTCACCTGCTTAAATTTTCAAACGATAAAGAAGTTAACAACTAGCTTGTAATCAGATAAATTAAACCAGAATATGAGTGTTTTGATTACCCTTGAGCAGGCCGAGTATATCAGATGCCGTGGAGCATAATTCAGGTGGCAAACTAGGTCCGATGACGAATGTGGGTAGAACGGTTACCAAATCGATCCCATTCGCTTTGCAGAATTCCCATGCTGCCTTCTCAGCTAAAACTTTTGATAAAGGGTACCAAATCTAGTGTGCAGATAAATTGTCAGTAACATTTATAGGTTATCTAGTACATGTATGCAAAAGAAAGCAAATAAATATGAGCTTGTGAAATTGTAAAAAGGACTATAGGGCCATAACCATACATCTATGCATACAATCATTGCTTGACTTGCATTACAAGTGCTAGATCATATATAAGAAGTTAATTCGGAAGAGGATTTGAAGTCATCAATTTGGATGTGATGATCAACAGAGTTGAAACTTCAATAAGGAATAAATTGTTAAGAGTGAGTACCTGAAGTTTCTCGCATAATTCCACAGAGCTCCAAGTTGACTCATCCAATGGAGTATTGGGGTCAAAATCATCAGCAGCTCTCACCCTTACAGCTGAAGACGACGAAGTAAGAACCACACGCCTTAGAGATGGATTCTTCTTACATGAACGAAGAACATTCAACGTGCCCTTAACAGCCGGATCCAGGATCTCTTTCTGTGTTGCATAATACAAAACACAACAATACTCAATTTGTGTACAAGGTTCTTAGGTAAAATGTTGGCTTGCTACTTGACATGTTGCGTTTGGCATGGACAATCTCCATTTGATCATGGTGTACACTATAGTGCGATAACATTTTTTTTTATCAAGTAAACGTTCATAAAATAATAGTGCGACAACATAAATACATAATTTGTACGTATTTTAATTTCAGAATATTTATGCAACATGCCTTTGGATCAGATGAAGGTTTGAGTACAGGAGAAGCTGAGTGGAAGACACCATGGCACCCAAAGATTGCATCATCAAAGCTACCTTCTTCATTTAGATCAGCCTTCACCAACCTTAGTCTTTCTTTAGCTCCTTCCAGCCTCCACAAATGTGCCAATTTCTTCTGGTTTCCTTTAAACATATACATAAAGCAACCAGATGATCATTGTCTTATAATCAGAAATATATGCATGCACTGGATTGAAACTTATTTCAACCTCAGGTGATACCTGGATCTCTGACAGTCCCAGTTACATGATATCCTGACAAGAGAAGTCGCTTAATAAGCCAAGATGCCAGAAAGCCAGAAGCTCCCGTCACGCAAACTCTGCCTTTGGATTCAAGACTTTGATCCATCCTAGCTCTAATTAAGCTACAAGATATGTTTCACAACCTTGTATATATACACATTTAATCATACATGTCAAACGCATTAGGTTCATTACTAGTGGGAGAAGGTAAGCCATTCTATGCATGTGTTCTATTAACTTATATAAGCAAATGGTTTTTAAGTTTTAGCTTCATCAGCGATGGTTGAAAGTAGGCAAGCCAGGCAAAAGGAGTATCTCCAATGCAGCCATGTCATTCTTGGCTTTCTAGATCCTCTATTACAATAGCAATGCCAGTGTGTGCATTAGATCAAACACAGCAACGCAGCGCAGGCCATCTGTTGTTGGGGAGCTAATAGCAATTCCCTCTGTATTGCTAAATGCATGTTTTATGGCTTACCCAAATAAATCAATACGAATTCGGTAATCCAGGTTTTTTGGATCGAGTTTCTCAGCCTATGACTTTAGGACTATTGGAGACTTTGTGCTACTAACCAAATAGTATTGGGTGACTCTTGATTTCCTACGAACATCTATGTTTTTGTTTTAAAATAGGGGAAGGAAATTGTTTGGTTTGTGAGAGGTGGCACAGGTGATGTGCTCCCTTGTTTGTGAGGAAGTGGAAGTGAGAGAATTTTCTTGCTAGAGAGTAAAGGACATGAAGAGATGACCCGGTCTTTCATTGAATTCAATCTACACGAGCCTCTATATATAGGGTTGCAAATTACTTAGATGACCACTGAAGTTTTTTGATGATCACTCGTTCACTTACAAGTTACTCGATTATCACGCACATTGCTTTCTTTGGTACTCACGAAGTATTATTATGTTACATTATGAAGATACTAGCTAGTAGTGAAATTTGTCCCCAAATTATTATATAGTAAATAGTAATTATAACACTTTTTAATATGTTTTTTTGTTTGTTAATGAATGATCTATTTGACCAAAAAAAGAAAGAAAAGAAGAAATAGTTGGCACATTTATGTGAAACCCACAATCTTGAGTTGAGTTTGAAAGGTAACCTAATTTTTGTAAGGTCGGAGATTTGAATTTATTATGCAGTATGAGATCTTACACTGCTCGGGAGAGAAGAAGTTATATGTCTTACAAATGTAAACACACATTCCATGGCGAGACATGTTTTTCAGTCAAAAGATGACAATATCTCATTGTAATACGAGAACTAGTAAACTTTTATATTACGCTACTTGAAAAAATGTCAAGTGACTTCCACTAGTTCTATGATAGGTTACTAACTATGAGTATTGGGGCTAGTCAGTTAAGTTGTTGAGCATTTCTATCATTCGAATTAGAAAAGCACGATGCTAGTTAAGAAATGTTTATAAAGTATCGAATAACGTTTTACAAAATATCAAGTTCGCTAAATTTTGCATCTAACATAAAATAGAGCTCAACAGAATTCGACATCAATTAGCATCAATCAAATGATCACACAATAAAACGTAACTAAGAAAGACATCTAAGATTTCTACACCAATGTCAACACATTGAATATCTGAATGTTTTTATGTCATGAGGTTTCAACTTCCAACTTCCAAGATACGATTCTACTACACAGTTCGGGTTTAACCCATAAACCGAGGCAAAGCCCATCTCAGGTAGAACAAAAGAAACACCTAGAGGCAGTTTAACATCTGCGCAGCTGAAACTGGGAGAAGAGAAGAAGAAGAGACTTCTCTTCTCTCTTCTGTACTTCTTGGCTTCTCTCCTCTCTCAACTCCATCCAGGTAACACACACACACACACACACACACACACTCTCTCTCTCTCTCTCTCTCTCTCTCTCTCTCTTATTTCACACTTTCTTTTTACCCCAAATCAAAATCGAAACGTTTTCTTGCCCCACCCTTCTGATTCAAAAACCCAAAACCCCATCAAAGCACCAACCTTTATACTAAAAGCGCCAAGATTGGAAAAATCAAATCTTGATGTGTTATTGAAACAGGGAGGACCAATGGACACCGGCGGCAACTCTCTGGCGTCGGGCCCCGACGGCGTGAAGCGCAAAGTGAGCTACTTCTACGACCCAGAAGTCGGAAATTACTATTATGGACAAGGCCACCCGATGAAGCCTCACCGCATCAGAATGACCCACGCCCTCTTAGCCCATTACGGTCTTCTCCAGAACATGCAGGTCCTCAAACCCTACCCGGCCCGGGACCGGGACCTCTGCCGCTTCCACGCCGACGATTACGTGGCGTTTCTGAGGAGCATTACCCCTGAAACACAGCAGGATCAGCTTAGGCAGTTGAAGAGGTTTAATGTTGGGGAGGATTGTCCTGTGTTTGATGGGTTGTATTCGTTTTGTCAGACTTATGCTGGTGGGTCTGTTGGTGGGGCTGTGAAGCTCAACCATGGGATTTGCGACATTTCGATTAATTGGGCTGGAGGGTTGCACCATGCTAAGAAATGTGAGGCTTCCGGGTTTTGTTATGTCAATGACATTGTGCTCGCGATCTTGGAGCTTCTTAAACAGCATGAGGTTCGTGTTTCTTTGTCTAATTTGATGTAGAATTGAAATGTGTGTTGTGATTTATATTGTATGATGATGTTTATGTGGAATTGAAGTGTGGTGATGTGTTTTGAAACAGAGAGTTTTGTATGTGGACATTGATATCCACCACGGGGACGGTGTTGAGGAGGCGTTTTACACGACAGACAGGGTCATGACGGTTTCGTTTCATAAATTTGGAGACTACTTTCCGGGGACGGGGGACATTCGTGATATTGGGTATGGGAAAGGGAAGTATTATTCCCTGAATGTTCCGTTGGATGATGGGATTGATGACGAGAGCTACCATTACTTGTTCAAACCCCTCATTGGGAAGGTCATGGAGATATTCAGGCCTGGTGCTGTTGTTCTGCAGTGTGGTGCTGATTCCTTATCTGGGGATAGGCTTGGTTGCTTTAATCTTTCAATCAAGGGTCATGCTGAATGTGTTAAATACATGAGATCCTTCAATGTCCCGCTCTTGCTTTTAGGCGGCGGAGGCTACACTATTCGTAATGTTGCTCGTTGCTGGTGCTACGAGGTATACTTGCTTTTCATAACATGGTTCAGGGCATTCAGATTGTGATTATTTATATTGGAACAAATAACATGATTATTATGAGCATAATGTCTTACCACAGATGATATAGTAAAATAAGTATGTTATGATCTCACAGCATCATGCGGACTGCATAGTCATAAATGATTTCAGTTGGTCATTGTTGTACATACTCTTTAACTTATTGCTATTAGTGGATTATCTATTATTTCTGCTTATTTATTTGTTAGTTTGTCCACTCTGGAGTCACGACTAAGACCAAGATATTGATAATGATATATGTAAAACAGACTGGCGTTGCACTTGGTGCAGAAATTGAGGACAAAATGCCACAGCATGAGTATTATGAGTATTTTGGTCCAGACTATACTCTTCATGTTGCCCCTAGTAACATGGAAAACAAGAATTCTCATCAGTTACTAGAAGAAATACGATCGAAACTTCTTGAAAATCTCTCCAGGCTTCAGCATGCCCCTAGTGTTCAATTTCACGAAAGGCCTCCTGAAAATGAGATTCCAGAGGTATGTGTTTGCGAGATTGTTATCAAGATTTTGTTATTTGTTCTCATTTTTCTGAAAGAAATGGTTCTTGATTCCTTCTGTATAGTTTCTAAACAAGTAGCTTTTAGCATTGCCAAGCCATGTGCTAGTTGTTTGAGTGCCAAAAAGAGACTTCAATATCACTGATGGAGCTGCTAATGATGTTGACACCATATAGAAACTCTTCCTGAGAAGACTCCAACTTTTGTTGTCTGCTAACCTTTCCGTTCATTCCCTATCAGCAAGCTATTTTGTTGCTTAACTTCTCGACTTGAAAACTTGATAGGCTCTTTATAAGTAGTTAAGTACAGAGGTGGAAAGTGGAGAATTTTGTAATATGTCGTGAATTTCCCATCTTCTGACTGTGTTAAATGTCTGTCATGAAAGTAGCACGCTAGTTAACGTAAATCTGGTGGAATTGATGTGTAGTTAGACTTGAAGCTCTTTGTTTTATATTCAGTAAGTTTATTTCTTATCTTCTTTTTTTCATAAATTTTCAGGAGGATGAAGATCAGGAAGACAGGGACGAGAGATATGATGCTGATTCTGACATGGAGCTTGATAATGAACGGTATGTGTTAATTTTCCTACATGTAAATAATACTTTCCCAAATAAATCTCCAATTTGAATTTGGGATATACTGATTTATTGTTTATACAGCAAAACTTTACCAGCAAGCAGAGTAAAGAAAGAGGTTGTTGAACCTGAGGTTAAAGATCCGGTATGCTACAATTGATCTCATGATCTTGATCTTCTTCTTTTTTTAATTTGTACATCACTTCATGTTTTAGTCTCAAATACCCCTGTACTATTAAGTATATTCTGTTCAAATCATCACTTACACATTTTAATCTCAAGTATCCTTGTAATTTGAATTTTATGAATTGATCTCAGTGTGGTCTCCGTTTTTGATAGTTGAAGAGTGATTGTACTCTTATTCATGCCAAAGAAAAGATATCATGATTGGAGGTTAACAATGAAAGTTGAACACCATAGTGGATATATTACTCTAGCGCGTCTATGATTTCATTCATTAAGGACAACCAAAATAAACTATTACATGCATTTTATGTTAATGGCTTCAAAAAGACTAAATCAGTATATGGTGTGAATTCTTCATATTGTATTGTTCTCACCTATATTTTTCCTATTTTAAACATGATGTCTTCTAAAGCCTAATTTGAGTTAGAATTGTTTCAAGCTCTGGCAGCTGCTGCGCTTGTATGTTTATGTTTCTTCTTTGCACTTGTTGTGATGTACTCATTTTTATCATCAAGTTATGATTGTTTCCAATTATGTGTAGCTTATATCTGTTGGTATGGCAAGTTGACAACATTTGGACATCCTTTCTGCAATTGTATTGAATGCTGCTAGATTGGGATTCAAAACCTTTTACCATTTAAATCCAATTATCTAGTTCACTTGCTCAACAATAATTTACTTTGGTTTTCATGGCCTATTCCAGAAAGGAGCTGCTGAGAATTCTAGAGGTTATGATGCTGGACTGGATGAGATAACAACTAGTGCAAAGGTTAGTCAAAGGCGTAAGCAGCTGACAGATGCAATCAGGATTCAATTGATATAGAACTGGCATGATACTGATAATTGCTAATGTTGATATCTGCAGGCTTTGGATATGGGCCCTGGGTCTATGGAGGAACCAAGTGTGAAAGTTGAACAAGAGCCCATGAATAAGCCTGCGGATCAGATGTAACCCCCTATCATAAGCAAACTATTTAGATTTATTTTGGCCTCAACTCTTAATTAATTTGTGAAGTTGGTAATCCATTGTTCAGTAGCATTTCTTGTATTTCCAAACACTCTATATGGGCATGCATTGGAAGTGAACTTTTATCCAATCTTTACCTCTGTAGAGTGCATGGGATGATTAAAGTCGATTAGGAAAGGCAGGGTGTACCACTCTTGGACTCAAACAGTTAATTTCAAGAAATGTCATTTCTGTTAATTTAGGCATCATTTGGCCTCACTCTGCAAGTACTTGGAATGTGAAGAATGACCATCGTCGAGACACTTTCTATTTTTATCAGGCAGATAGATTTGACGTTTTCAAGCAGCTAAAGATTTGGTACTCTGTTGGTGCCTGTAGTCATGTATATCTCTACTCATCAAGAAGAGGATGGATTTCTTTTATTTGCAGTGCGACCGTGCGTGTAAGACTTGGAAAACATGAGAGAAAACACAATCGATTATTCCAATAACAATCTTGTATGTGTAGTCATGAAGACATGAACAACGTCTACTCTTCCTCAGTTTGCGTTTAGATTTGGTAGTTAGTCTAGATTACAGGCTTTGATTGCGTTTGAGCAATTGGAAACCAGATGGAAGACCTTAGCGGGTGTTGGCTGAGGTAATCTGAAGCAGCAATCGGGTGGATGCCTGAGTTGTATGTGCCCATGGTAGGCTGAGAAAGTATTGTCAGAACTTCATTAGTGTTCGCACTAGTGATGAGTATTCTGATTATCTACACAATGTATCCATGGGTTCTCCAGTTCATAGAGCTCTGCACCAAAAAAAAGAATTAGTCAGTCGACATGAAAAATGTCTCGTGTGAAATCCGGATAATTTTCTACTTTCCATCTTAACAGACCATCCCGGGAAACCACAAAATTACGTCAAATAGGAAATAACCCCGAAATAATTTAGCAGACCATTCAAGTAATCATAACACGAGTCCACCTTTCAGAAAAAAAAAACCCCCGAGGGAAACTCCTAACAATATATATATGGGAATTTGCCTAAGCCCTAACCCTAGCTACCTGTACGCCAAAACTATGTTAGACCTTCCGCCGGAGCTTCTACATGATATCTTCCTAAGATTGCCAGCGAAGGATCTAATCCGTTTTTTTATCGGTTTCATAACAGTGGAATGGCGTGATTCGAAGCAAGAACTTCATCAAAGAGCATCACCAACGCGCGATCGATTCCAGCAATGAGGGCAACGACTATACCCTCTTACGCGACGGTGTTGGTCAGTTCTACTCAAAGAGTAGGGCATACCTTTTAACTCCTGATCCCATCGGAGACAGGACTGGATCCCATTTTCAATATTCTTTCATGGTTGGTTTCTGCAACGGATTGATGCTACTTGATCTTCATAGACATATATTGAGCTTAAACGCACGCGCAGCCTCTTTTTGTGGAATCCAACGATAGCAAGACACATAAGAATAACACCATGGGAGGACGCCGACGGAACTCTTCCTCTGGTTCATGGGGTAGGTTATCATTCTGATGAAGATGACTTTAAGCTGTTAACTCTGAAGGAGTTACGAGTTAACTGTATGGAGTTACACGTTTACAGCGTAGGATCCTCCATATCTAAAAGAGTAGAAAAGCTACCACCTAAGCTCAATATTCTGCCTTCTCAAATGGGGATGGTGTCACTGAACAATTCTCGTGTAGCTTGGCTGATGAAAGAAGAGGCTAGTACCTTTGTTGTGACTTTTGATCTGATCAAAGAGGACTATCATGCTTTTCCTGTCCCCGTTGAGGTTGGTGATAAAGGGGAACTGATGGTGTTCGGAGGGTCGTTGGCTATTTGGCGCAATACAGATTTTTATACAGATGTCTGGTTTACGAAGGATTCTCATTCTTGGTGTATGAAGGTATCTACTGAGAAGAGTTGTCAGCCTATATTTTTTATGGTGTGAGGTTTCTGTCTTGAAGGCTACGATGGATTTCTGTATTGGTGCACAACAAAGACAGATGAGACTCATGAGAGTCATTATTCTCCTTATACTATGGTCATCCTGATCATAGTCCTCCGACGTGTGCTTTCCGGCCAATCCATTGATACATCTGTATTTTCATTTTGCTGCCCTCTACATATCTTTTCCATGAAGGCTCTGGTTATAGCTAGTTCGTGATAATCGTCATCTCTATAGACAACTTCGTTCCATTTGTATTTATCAATGAAAAAACTTGCGTACAAATTAGTATGTACGCGTGCGTCCAAACTCTCATTTTATTTGCACACTTTGAGAATATAAATACATGATTTTAACCGTTCAAAAGTTTAGTTTATTACTAAAAATAATTTCTGTAAAAGATCAACATAAACAAAAATCATTTACTTTGTCGATTACATCAAACAATTAACGGTTATAAATAGGACAACCCATATTATTTCCCAAACGTTCGATAAATCGTT
The DNA here is from genome assembly GCF_933775445.1 of Argentina anserina. Classification (NCBI taxonomy): domain Eukaryota; kingdom Viridiplantae; phylum Streptophyta; class Magnoliopsida; order Rosales; family Rosaceae; genus Argentina; species Argentina anserina. The sequence goes on from NC_065873.1 coordinate 16,262,437, forward strand.
GCTGAAAAGCCTTTTGTATTAGTTAGCTAGTAGGATTTTTTGTTTGGGAAAAACTTGCATACAAACTAGTATGTACGCGTGCGTCCAAACTCTCGTTTATTTGCACACTTTGCGAATATAAATTCATGATTTTAACCGTTCAAAAGTTTAGTGTATTACTAAAGATCATTTCTGTAAAATATCAACATAAAAAAAAATCGTCTTCATAGTCGATTGCATCAAACAAATTGACGGTTGATCATGAGACTACTAACTTTCACCATAACCGTTCATTTGTTTAATGCAATCGACTATGAAAACGATTTTTGTTTATGTTGATATTTTACAGAAATGATCTTTAGTAATAAACTAAACTTTTAAACGGTTAAAATCATGTATTTATATTCGCAAAGTGTGCAAATAAACGAGAGTTTAGACGCACGCGTACATACTGGTTTGTACGCAAGTTTTTTCCTTTTTGTTTTCATTCTAAATTTAAATCAAGAGTATCCCGATGTAGTCTTTCTAAGGAGCTATACTATATCACGAAATAAAAATTGGATCATTTCTCTTTTTATGGCATACACCTTGCACATGGGTCATGTTAATCTTCCCTGTATCGTTCCAATTCACGAGATAGAGGAATGGTCCATAATCTGGTGAGAGTAAGTGCAAGCATCATTTGGGCTTACTCTTCCAGATTGTGTGCAAGCATTTAGAATGCGAAGAAATTCTATTGAGGGTACAAAATCCTCTATTTCTTCAGGCAAGTAGATTTGACCCATTAATCCCATACGTCGATAGTTCTAGTGCGAAATAAAGTGGAAGCACAACTGGTATGTAAGTAACTGAAGACTTCTATTCTCTTGGTGCCCAACTTATGTTCATCTTTACTCATTGAGAAGGAGAAGAATTTTCTTCTATGCGCAGTCAAATAAGTACGGTGCGATAAGACTATGAAGTTCATTACTATTGTGGGAAACAAGATTTTTTGTTGTTGTGGCTCTAATTACACAGCCAAATGTTAAAAGAAAATACAAAGGGTTATTCCAATACCTGTTGTGTTGTCAAGAATAATGTCTCTACCCTTGCTCAGTTGCATTGTTGGTCTGGGTTCCAGACTTTGATTGAGTCAGAGCAATTGAAAACGAAATGGAAGATATCAACGAGTGTCGCTGAGGTGCTCTGAACCCTGAAGCAGAAATCCGGTGGATGGCTGGATGCCTGAATTGTATGTGCCCGGTTAGGCTGAGACAGTATTATCAAAAGTGTGAAAACTGTATTGAGTATTCTGTTATGTCAGTCTTTGATGACTAACAGAGGGATTCTCTGGTCGCTAGAGCCCTGCACCAAAAGAATTAGTCAGTCAGATAAAAAGTAAGTCATATTTATACTAAAATGTGATTTTCTACTTTCATCTTAACAGAACATCCAGGATATTTTGATCAACCAGATCACTGAATAGTCCATGAAATACTTTCTCCCAATAAAAAAAATCCATGAAGTAAGAAGTTAATTGAACAGTTAAAAATATCTTAATTTAAGAGATTGGTAAGTCAAAACTGCAAAAGCAAGGCTGTAAAAGGAGAGTGGAAAGTTGGTACCTGCAAGTTAGGCTTATACAGTCTCTGTCTAAAAAGCCAACTAGGTGCCCTCTCTGACCCCGAGTATCTGTAACAACCGGTATTTCATTCATTTCGTATCTATTCATGATCTTCTGAGCAGAAAATAGATCCATGGTGGGTGTAGCTGTCCATGGTACTTTGCATACCTCCCCATCAGAAGAACACATTTCATATACTATAAGTTCCTGCAGAAGGTATGGCCAGTTAGTCACACTGATTAAGTTACAAGCTGGAATTGTAAGGTATTTGACCTATTTGGTGGATCAACATGATCCCAAAACACATGCTCAACATGATCAACACAACATTCTGGTTAAAAGAATTATCTGATTATGCATGAATAGTGGTGGACCCTTTAAGGGGCGGGAGGGGGCCATGGCCCCTGCGGCAAGTCAAAATCTCCACTTTAATTGTAGTATAATTACACCTAATTATGGTATATTTGTTAATAAATATAGTATAATTGCACTTAATTAAGGTATGATTGCTAAAATTATGATATAATTGTATGTAATTATGGTATAACTTGCTTCTAAATATGGTATGATTGTGTGAAAATTAGTATTTAATTCAAAATTTCATACTAAATTGGCCCTCCGAGATTTTCGGCCCCTGCAGAATTTGGTTTCAAGATCCGCCATGCAGCATGATGCTTCTAAGCAAATTGCTATAGTTAATGATTATATGCCACGTCCCTCAATCTAGAAATGAAAATGAGCTGATACGTAATGTAAGTAAATTTTTACATATTTACCTTGGATCGTTGTATTCTTGAATTTGCATATTTACTGCTGAACTTTTGAATGTCATCCAGTGTGAGTAAACCGATTAGAATATGATTACTATCAACAATCATGGCACAGGGTTGCTTTTCTGCAAGCATTAGAGCGACTGCTTCTGTAAGCAAAGTGTTCATCAAAACAGTCACATATCTTGTTCTCATGGCTTCTGAAACAAGTATTCTCTTTTCTAACTTTTCCATATCAATATCAAAATTATCAACGCAGAGTGAACTTTCCATTTCACAAAGGTCACTCATGTTGGATGTGCTTTCAGTAAATGCTTCTCCAGAGGATTGCCCATTGACACTAGAGAACCGAACTTCAGGTTGTTGATTGTTACTAGTTCCTCGCTGTGAGACTTTCTTACTCTTTGAGACATCTTTCCTTCTTGTCTTTCCAGATGTAATCCATGTAGATAATCCTACAGCTCCAAGCAGCGGTAGAACAATGCGATAATCTTGTGTCAATTCAAAAAGCAGCAGCACTGAAGTAAGGGGTACCTGGCACACTCCTGCAAGAGTAGCAGCCATTCCAACCTGTAAATGAAAGCTCTCCAACGGTTAAATTCTCCAACTTTGTGAACCAACAACAATATCAAATTAAAGCAAAGAAATGCGAAAAGATAACTATATCTGATGATTTTTACAGCAAAGTTTAGGGGGTTTGATTCCTAGTCTTGTCATGGCAAGATATATCAAATGCAATCCATATCAGCTGTCAAGTTATGAGTTGAGATTCTTAGAGTCAACTAGACAGCTGAGAGCTGATATCAAACTTCCTTTAATCAAACACAAAATCACAAGGTGCCATCCTCGAAGATGATGGCTGATACTATCAGTGTGTAGATAACTACAAAATGCGAATTCCTTCAATTCAAATGTGAATTTGTTCCGAGGTATGTCAAAACAGACATGCAGCTAGAAAACATATATCAGATATGCAAGTTGCTGATAAGCCTGTAGGCAAACTATCTCCTAGATATAAAAGTTAAGTAGGAAAGTACCAGTCCATATGCTTGAGGTGATGCTACTTCCAAGTAGGAGAGGTGAAGTATGGGATTGGACTGAGCAACTACTGAACCAATGAACTTCCCGTACGCCACTCCTGTTGCTGCACCAATGTAGAGTGATGGAGCATAGTAGCCTCCAACTAACCCAGATGCCCGGCACACAGAGGTTGCACCTATCTTAACCACTACTAACTGAACCAATAGCTCAGCTGAGAGGCCTTTCATAAATGGTCGAGATTCTAACAAAATGTCAACATTCTCAAACCCACGATAAAGGATTTCAGGATATGCCAATGCTATAAGTCCGACTGTTAAGCCTCCTAGTACAGGAAATGAACTTCTCGGCAGGGAAGTGGTCTTCTGAATATTGTCAACGAATGACAACATGTATGATGTGCACTTTGAAAAGGCCAAAGAAACCAAGCCACATAAAACACCCAGAAGTAGATACAGCGGTAACTCTGAATATGAGTTGAACAAGTCTCATTGTTAACACCACAGTTTTAGTTCAATAGGTTAATTATCTACCTCAAGATATACTACGCTCAGCTGAAAAACATTCGTCCCACTACAGTGAATAATCTAGTGTTGTAAGGATATTAATGAAATCAAAAGTGAAGTTTCATGTGGAATGACCATATAATAGCGCCGAAAACTATGTGGGAAAGGCAAAACACATATCTAGGAAACAAGTGCACAAATATGCAATTATGCTCATTTAATAGAGGAAAGTAACCATCTAAACTGAACGCACTGGAGTATTTTCGCTGAATATATAATGTATCATCTTCAAGACATGATGAGATAAGTGAGAATGTACCAGTAGGTGAACGAAAGTCATAGTTAGGGACCTTGAATGCTGGTTCGGAACCAAGACCGACTTGTGTAACTACAGAAGCTATCACTGCACTTAGAATGACCATAGAAGTGGTATTTGTAAGCGAAACAGATGAAGACGAAGAATCCCCTGGTGATGGCCATAGGACTGACTCTACCGCAAAGAAGCAACCCGAAACAGCAGCATTAAACCCTGTCAAGTAAAAAAAGACATTACATATGTACAAAATGCCAGCATTGAAAAATAAAAAAATACAAAGACTAAATTACTCACCAGAAGCAATTCCAGCAGCTGATCCAGCAGCCACAAGAGAGAGCTTTCTCTGAGAACTTCTATCAAACACAGCACCTACACCTTTGGCAATGGAGGTCCCAATTTCAACACTAGGCCCTTCAGGACCTAAAGAATTCCCAGTTCCCAGAGTAACACAAGCAGCAACAGCTTTAAGAAATGGACGTGACGCAGCCTTCAAGCTATCGAAAATTGAAACAGGCATTCCCATTTTCACCAACACATTCTCTTCTCTTTCCTTTTCTTCTCCCTGTTCATCATCCAATGCACCTCTGAGCGCATTCAAAATGGCCACAATCAAACCCCCGGAAGCGGGAACCAGAACAACTCGCTGCCACATATCTGTAATGGGCTCCCCCCTCAGCCATGAAGCTCCTCTCGGGGGTATTCCATCCCAAAACACGTCTCTTATCTCATGCACCTTATTCACCATTCATACAAAAATCTATCATAAAGCTCAAAACTTTGCAAAACAAGCAAGCAAGTATAACACAACACAAAAAAGGGTAGTCGGGTAAAGTGGAAACGTACTGAGTAGTTGAACAGAACGACACCGAGGCCAGTAAGGAGACCGACCAAGCTCGATGACAGTACTATTGTCCAGTTCCCATTGCCGCGGCCTTGGGACACGTCGTCATCTTCATCGTCATCGTCATCGTCATCATCATTGTCTTGTTGGGTTAGTTGATTCTGAGAGAGACAGAACAGGGGTCTGAGACTAGAACTTCTACTTCTACCTCTAGTGTTTGTTGTTGTAAACTCAATAGCTTTGGTTTTGGGGTGTGAAGATGGAGGGAATGGAAGTGACTTGAATTGTGGGAATGGAGGAGAGGAAGGTAGACGACAGAAATGACGGTTGAAGCGGGAGTTGGGGAACCGCCATTTACAGTGGAGACCGCCCATTGGGTACACCACTCCCGGAGCCAAGCTATTGCTTAATGGATAAATGTCTCATAATTTCTAAATAAATAAAACCAACCTATTTTCTGTTCCTGTGTTTTTTACTTCTTTTTTTTCTGAATAAATTTCGGTTCTTTGTTACGAAAATAAAGTGAACTTGAATTTGGAAACAAATAAGGGGAAATTTAGTTGGCTGTTGAATTGTGTGAAAGGCCAAGATTGGTGGCATCGATTTCTTGTAGTCTAAATTAGAAGTGGGTTAAAATCAAGAATTTAACACTATTGTGAGATTCAAAATAGGTGCAAGGTCAAGTACAAAATTTTCTTTGTTCGATTTCTTGTAGTCCAAAATAAAAGTAGGTTGGAATTCATATGAGATTCTGCCAAGAACTCAAACACTCTTTTGTGGGATTCAAAATAGATGCAATGTTAAGTATATAAGTTTCATCATAAAATTTACGTAGGATAACACTTACTAGTATTTGAATAATTCCAGAATTTTTTTTATTTTATGATACAATCCTGTAAGACACAAAATAATACTTCAACTATGCAATCCGTGATCAGTGACCAAGTTTATCAGTCTCAATCAGATTTTTTTGTGTAATGGCCACGACTTAAGGGAAAATTCTAGCATACGCTGCTGCATGTTATGCAGCAGCCTCATCCTTCACACATTATCAGACACACACCCCATGTGCATGTTATGACATCCAATCTATACCACACATCAATGTATGTATAACATACACTGCTACACAGCAGATGAACCCACGACTTAACAGTCAATTGCACAATGCCAATGGATATGAAGTGGCTGTGAGTCTGTGAACCAGAAGAGCCGGTGAAACATATAAATGAGTTAACAAAGAAGTATATATAGTTATATAGTTATATAGTTATATACTGGCTACTGCATAGTTGAGAACTGTTTTCATGATTACCAAACTTCAAATGCTAACTCAAATCTAAATCGTATCAGATATTTTCATATTACACCAGTGCTAGTTCTATGTTGAGTCAAACCATGATATCTTGGAAGAGGCCTCCTGCTAACTATTTTAAGCTAAATGTCGATGAAACAAGAGTAGATTCTAGTTTCATTAATGCTAGCTAGCTGGTGGAGTCGCAAGAAATCACTATTGTGCTTGGATGAGTTGGATCACTGGTCTGCGAGTTGATTAGGGAGTTGGTAAGACTGTGGATGCTAAGGCTTGAATTCGGGATAAACCATAATGCAGAGAGCTTGTAACGACCCCAAAATTTCGAGTTTAAAAACTCAAAATTCTAAAGTCGTTAAACACAAAATAATTTCAATAAAATTGAAATCATTCAAATGTCATAGCGGATCAATTCTGAGTTCTCAATTCAACTCAGACAAACCAATTATTACAACCCAAATTTATAATCCATACATAAAATGGAAAATGTAATAATCCTCACAAATCACTCACAAATCTCACAAATAACATCACACCAATTCACGCTAAAACCTCACCACAAGTAGGACATAAACGACTTCGAGCCTCCGGAGTCGTCGCTCAACCTCCACTAATCAGCACCTGCAGAGTTATCCCCTACACCATCGGATTGGTGCACCGGGATTGTAAACACAAACCCGGTAAGCTTTACAGCTCGTATGAGTAAAATGAAAATATAATTCGCATATCAAAATATACGAAAAATCACAAATCAACAAATATAAATGCCCTCATGAGTCAATGGACAGCCCATCTGGTTGTCCCAAAGAAATATAAATGAAACGCTCATGAGAAAATTAAGTAACCCTTCTGGTTACCCAATGCATTTATAATACGGGTACCAAGAACGCTGGTACACATCTGTTACCCCTCTCGTAATACACCGCCGATATTGGATAGCCACCCGCTACCCAACATCCAAAACAATCTGAGTACCCATGAGCAGATAACCACCCGTTACCTCACATGCAGTACTAAGGCAGACAGACTAGAGCTCTAACTGTATCGTAACTTTCGCCCGGCCAAAGGCTAGGTTCCGACTTGCCACACACGTACAATAATCTCACATCATATTGTACCAATCACGTCCGAAGACAAATCAACATTTTAACAATCTCAATGTTAAAAATCACGTACAATAATCTCACATCATATTGTACAATTCAGATCACATGCTCAATATAATCACAATAAAATCATAACAGTATATTATATAGCAAACTATATATATTTGTACTTATTTACCATTTATATAATATATATAGTCCACTATATCTTATACATGTCATATTTCACAACACATGCTCAATACACAATCTTCCGTCATCAAAATGACCATTTCTAATGAATTAATAACAGTATATAAAATAATGAACTATATATATATGCACTTATTACCATTATACAGTATATATATATATATAATCCACTAAATTGTATACATGTTGTAATTCATTATTAAATACTCTTGCAAAAATCTTGAATCACCGCGAGGGTAGATTCGTAAATATGTGAGATTTTACTCACCTTATTGACTTGAGCGTAATTCCACAATTTCCGAAGATAATTCTTTTTCCTGATTTAACGATCACCTTGAAAAGATAAGAAAAGAATTTAGAATCGTTTCGTAAACCTTTAAATGCCGAAACAGTAATAATCGGTTACTGTTCAGCAATTTTCGGTTTTACGAAGTTACTGTTCAGTGTTACTGTTCACTGTTACTATTCACGGTTACTGTACAAATAAGCAATTAATACGTATTTCTGTACGTATAAATACTATATACGTATTTCTATACGTATAAATACTATATACGTATTTCTGTACGTATAAATATTATATACGTATTTATGTACGTATACGTACTGTTTAAAATGTAAATACAATCTCAGTAAATAAAATTTAAATTACCCTTTTACAAATTACTTTTTACATTTACTAAAAGTAATTTATATTTACATTTACCGTAAGTAATTAAAAATTACATTTACCGTACACAGTAAATTACCAAAATACCCTTCTGTCAAAACTGTCCACACAGTCGCACGTGGCGGCGCGTGGGGTACACGCGCCACCTCCGGCAGGCCGCGCGTGGGGCCCACGCGCCGACTCCGACACCGGAGCGTATCACGTCACCTCCGCCCTAAAAACCATCCTCTCCTCCTCCTCCACCTTCCTACGGTCTCCGATCACTCCTAAGCTACACCACGCGCCGCCTCTAGGCGGCGGTAACCCTCTCCTCTATCCACCTCCGATTCTCCACAAAAACCTCCACAATCAATCCAACAACATCACAACTCTTTCAATTACACAATCCTTACCTCTATCACGCCGTGGAAGCACCGGAGGATCGCCGACGAGCTTGAACCAGTCGATCTGGGTTCGGTGATGTGCAGTGAGTCTCCACGACGGCGAGAGACAGTGCGTCGACCTCGGGGTCGACTACAGGAGGCCGTGCGATGCTCACTGTGCTGGCGGTGTGGCTCACGGACGTGTGGTGGTGGAGAATCGACGAAGGAGTGAGATCGGTGAGGGAGAGGGAAAGAGAGAAAAGGGGCTCGGGCCGAGAGAGAGAGAGAGAGAGCGGCGGAATGAAGGGTTTCCGAAAATGGAAACCCTAATTCCTCAATTTTTCCTTTTATACTATTTTCCAAATCAGAAACTAACTTCCGTCGTTAATAACTTTTACCCCCCCCCCCCGACATCCGATTAGATCGCGTCACATATCCACGAACTCGTATCGACGAGCTCTACAACTTTCGTGAAGAAAGTTTTCGCAACCGAGCGACGGAATAAAAGTCGATAAATTCGTTCGGAAACGTAACGTTTTCTTATTAAACGTTCTCGGAACGTTACCGTTTCCGTTTTGTAAAGTTTGCAAACAATCAATTTCATTTTAATTGAATTCATAACCTTATAGAATTCAATTCAATTCAAATATTGTTTTAAAAATCTAGGGTTATTACAGAGCTCTTGCTAGCTCTGAATTCATTTACAATTTGGAGATAATTAAGAGTCTGATTCTGCAATTTTAATCCATACGATGCAGAGTCTCAATTTATCCCTACATCCTTTATGGTCCTTCTGGATAGCTGCAAGAGAATCATGGCAGGAGTGGAGGATGTCAAGCTTGTTCATGTATTCTGAGAGAATGCTAACTGCAGCATGTCTCATGCTCTGAGTTTGATCGCATTTGAAGAGTGAAGACCCTCCTCAACATGTTGTTCATGCTATCCTGGACGATTTAGGAGTTGTAATTTGTAACCAAAGCTAGAAGGATTATGCTTTAATATTTAATTTCTTTTTTCTGCTTGTTTGGGAGATTGTAACAATTTTTCTTCTGTAATTTGCAAGTTTCTAGTCCTGTATCAAAGGCTCTAAATTAGTTTTTCCCATGACATCCACGTCTTTCGTCGCTTTTGGATTAGCAGGATGATTAGGATCTGTGAGTCTCAAAGACTTCACGTAAGGTAACGTAACCTCATCATTGATTGTGCTTGAACTTTGAAGATTTTATGTGTTGATAAAGTTCGAGAGGAATTTGAAAATATTTGTAATAAAACATCTTTGCTAGGATCTGCTTGACATCTCACCTGAGACTGCCGCCATGGCCGAAAGTGTACCACAAGACCACAACGAATTTCGGCCAAACTTCCAAAGAAAACGATCGATGAAATATAATAACATGAAATGGAAATTAAAGCAGTATGCATATAAGCAAATGCATAATATTGGAGATGACAGCATATTCCTTTCCTTCGGTTTTGCTGTCTCCGATCTCATCATTGAGCAACCGACATCTTAGTCTCATGCACATCCACATGTTATTATAAATCAATTTTCATGATTTATGCAAAATTGGGATATAACACAATCATAATCATGTACATTATATGAGATAATGGGATTCTCTTTAGAATAATGGTTGATTTGCAGTTTGGTTGATAATAAACATATGGAAGATTTTATCTAATAGTAAATTTGAAAAGTTCTTACTATAAGGACCTTGTTAGTAACGTGTCGCATTGTTCAATACATAAACATTGTCTTCATATTTGGCTTCTTTCTCAATCTTCTCGTTAGCACTTTTCTCATTGCATACATTGACAACTTCCAAAACCTAAACTTGTTCTTTACTTCATCACTATCCCCTTCTCATTTTTTTTGATCCAAAGTGCGAACGTTAGCCTTGAAAACGGGAAGTAAAGACATTCCATGTGAGTCGCGTGTTCTCCTATCAAATGTTTTACTACTCACTTATGTGTTGATGATAATTGAATTCACGTTCTTACTTGAGAAAAAAGCCTTGTACTGCATCTGTAGTTGTATAGTACTCCTAGCATTACCCAGCATTCTAGTTCTTTGCTACTTATAGCATAGATTGATTCCAAAGAGACTGGATATGAGTCATCTTCCTTTTGTTTTCTTACTCATTAGTTATTACTCATACATAGACCTTTGTCATCACCGGAATCTGGGTAAAAAGTGGTCTCCGACAGTTAAACAGGTAAAGTAGCATAACTAACTGTAAAATGTACACCAACGAATAACGACTTTACTAAAGTTGAAGTCTTTATGTTATTCTGGTTCAAATCTCAGAATTTCATTGGATTCTGGTGATTATTGTCTGTATATCCATGTTGGCTCTCAAGGGAAAACAAACAGTAGCTTTCTTTTCCAGAAGAAGAAAGTATCCGATAAACGACTAATAGTGAAGTGAAAGAATAACACAAAAATCAATTAATTGCACTTCTCAATACTGGAGTCCATATACAAAATATTTTACAACCATTTAACACCTTGTTCAGCCTAAATTTCATTATTAATTTAGATGCTTCCTTGTGCCACAATAAATAGACAAAAAAAAGAACATTTCCTGTGAATAAATAGAATCTGGTGCTACAATTAAAGGATGTGTTGTTGGATGAGTCGACGAAGATGGTACCTTTATAAACCTATACTTTAGCCTCACCATTCAATGGGATTTCCGCAATTCCTTCTTTCAGTGGTTTTAGATCCTCTTCCGTGAGAGAGCTTGGGAGGGAAGTCTTGGTTTGCTTCTCAGCCTCTACCGCCCAACTGTATACTATCATGCCGATAACTGCAAGTGCCATTCCCATCAAGTTCTTGAATCCGAGCGCTGAATCAAAGAGTAGCCACCCCAATGTCAAGACACAGACGGTCTTCATGTGGCCTAAAACCTGGAATGACACGGCTGAGAATCTTCCAATGCAGAGGTACTGACTGATGTTGCAGAATACTGCCAGGGAGCATGAGAGTAGTATGAAAGCCTGAAGACAATGGGTTAAAAGTTCTTAATTAGTATCATCGATCATATATACTCAGGAAGCAGATTTAGATCAAATGGAGTGGCAACACAGGCACTTACAAATGCACCAGAAGTCAACTTGTATTCTGTTACAAGTTTTCCAGTAAGAAAGTAATCAACGAATGGACCAAGAATGAGAAGGGAAATAGCTTGAATCGGAGCCGTCTTGCTGAGCAATTCAAAAGAGCCTACTGAGTATTTCTTCTGTAATGAACCTATTGACTGTTCCCCAGAAAATAACAAGAAAGTTAGATCCACAATATTTCAAGGTGCTTAATTGGCTAACACCATTTGAGAAAAAAAAAATACTCACAATTTGTTGTAATGATGTACACAAGATGGCCACACATGCACAGAGAAACCCTTTGGTATTAACTTTAACATCGGTCACGGTACATATGCCCACACCTATTACCACCACTGCCACAGCGATCTTGACTTCCCTTGAGAAGTTCTTGCCATGAATGATCCACTCCATCACACAGACCACTGGAATCATGCTCAACTTGGATATCTATATAATATACAATAATACCAAAGAAGAATGTCAGAAATCTGAAGATATTTTGTTTTCTCAAAGGAAACTGGTTAGGCTATTTGAATCTGATATCCACCTGATAAAACCCGACAGAGTTAAGCATGAGACTCAAGTTCATCCCTGTGATTGAGGCATTGGCTACAAGTGAGAACCAAACAAGTTCCCAAAGAGGAACATGTTTCGATGCTGAGTACCCAGATGCGTTCGATATGAAACCAACCAATGCAGTAACAGAGAAGTGGAAGCCCGTCAAAGTTGTCGCTGCAAAAAAATATAAACCATAATCAGTTGCAGCAATGAGATCATCACATGAATTAGGGTCCTAGTTCAAGCCTGACTGATGAAAATCATCCTAATCTATCAAAATGCTGTCAGATCTACAGGTAATGATGACAAGTCTAAAAAGGGTAGCCAGCAGAAGAGCAGCCATGAGTGAAAAATAATGGTCCATATGTCCAACCTCACACGGAATATGTCATTGGAATCAAATCAAATTATGTCCCATAGAGTCATTGTCTGAGAACCACCAGTCCAAACACAATGAATCAATAAAACAAAAATGAAAAACAATGTAGTTCATCACCCTCATGCATCCCCAGAACTGCCCCCTTACCACAATTCAATTCATACAATCACACAAAGCTGATGAAAATGAATTCAGTAGAGAACTAAACAACCCCAAGACTAATTGAAAGAAGGAACCCAATAAGGGTAATGAGATTCGAACACCAGATCTGACCTGAAGCCAAAACTAAAAAAGAGGTGGAAGCAAAATTGAACAAGAAGAGAGGGAACTCACCGAAACCAAAGGCAAAGCCAGCAGGAGACATAAGCTGTTTGTTGGCCATGATAATGCCCACGGAGCTCACAATATTCATACCCCACGCTCCCACATCAGAAACTGGAGACTTCTTTTCCTTCTCCATTTTCTCAAACAAACCTGATCAGACCAAAATCCTATGCTCCTCTCTTTCTCCTCACTCTGGATCTTCCCTTCTGGGTTTTCCCAATACACAAAAAACAAAGGGAGGTAGAGACAGAGTGCAGGCTATATTGCAAGCACTCACTCACCTCCGGCAGAGAGAGAAGGAGAAATAGAGAGAGATAGAGGCAGGAGAGATATTAGAGGAGGCTTTGTAATTTGAATATAAAAACAAGCAAAACAGGAATGTAAAAGACAAGGGAGAGAAGGGTAGGCTATAATATATGGGCTGGCTTCATATTCTCTTTCCTTTTGCTTTTGCTGTCTCCCTCAGCAACCTAAGCATGTTACCCATATGGCCTCTCTTCCTCAATCTTACAATTAACAAATAACCACCATAATTATTGCTTTGCCCCCATTAATCTCCTTCCAGATTATTTTTTTACCTCCATCCCCAGAAAATTCACTGTAGGAAACGATTTAACTACAATTTCTTCCTTGTTTTTGCCCAATTCTACAATTTCTTCCTTGTGTTTGCCCAATTATATGCTTTGCATCACCAACCGAAAGATCCTCAGTCATGTCACCTCGTCTCCCTTCACTGTATTATGTAGGGTGTTGCGGAGTTTATAATCTGACATGTTTTACCCTAGAGAGTAAAAGTAAAAGACATTTCAGTCCTTTTTATTTTCATAATGAGAGCTTTTGGTATGTTTAATGATATTTTAAAAACCACCGCAATTAATCTAGCGGTCGAGCATCAAATAGGAACCCTCGGTTCAAATTTTGATCCATGTAGTTATTAAAATGGTCTGGCTGACGGGCACTCCGTTAAAATGTATACTTCAACCGTCTTTAATAATTTTGGTAAAATTTCTTTAAAATGTAAAAATAAATGTTAAAATTTCTAAAAAAAATTATGCTCAAATTCCAACAGTTTCTCCGCATATTTCTACATTTATTACAAGTGGAAAAAATATTATATAATCATATTTTTATAACTACAAATTATTTTATCTATTTAATTTGCTAGTTTGAAATAAATGATTCAACTTTTTTTATTATTTTAATTGGTTGTTATTAATAGTTAAGTTATTGGAGAAAATGTAGCATTTAATGCTCTTGCTTCTACAAAAAATTACAAATTGTTGCAAATTTAGAGAATTTTTCATTCTCTCTCATCCATTTCTCTATTTTGGAAAATGTGATGTATAATCTGTTGGAGTGGAAAAAATTTAATATTCTCTAAAATTTCTCTTTTCTCTAAAACTGTCAAAATTGTTGGAGATACTCTTAGAACATTTTACATCCGCGGAGAGATTAAATTTTAGTCATTGAAACTTGAAACCTTTGAGTTACACTAACTCAATAAAAAGAAGAGTATTTTGAAACGAAATTCTTGAGCCAAAATAATTTGATTAGATTATTAAGTGAGACAAACGATTTACAACCTCAGCTCATAGTTTGATTAAAACTTTACGTGTCTTCTAATTCTCTAAACCAAAACAGTGAACTTTCAACAAAGGTGGAGGTCAAATATTACTATAACAGCGGAGACACTCCATATATCGTCTTTACGTGTGTTCGTGATCTGCATCTTCTTTCTTCGATCTGAATGCGATCTGGAGCATCATGACGCGCTAAATGAAAATGTTAATGGGGACGATGCAACCATTCTGTGAAGGACACGAAGCTTTGATAATGGAAGAAGGAGAGAACTCAGAAGCAGCCTATGAAGGTTGGAATAATAATAAAATAATGAAAGTCTGCAAAATTGACCTCTGAATTGACCACTTGGACCCGGCAACGATTTCTGAGAAGATGACGAGCCCCGAACTATTAGGCAGCATTGCAATTCATTAATCTCTTGCGGTCGTGCCCTTGCCCATCAATCTTGAATATTATTTCTTCATATTTTCATATCTTTGATCCCCTATATTTGACCTGCCTTCAAATTTTAAGGTCTAAATCATATGTACGAAAGTGTAGCCTTAGATAATTAAGGGTAAACATATACAAGCATGTATATTGTTTTTTCATTGGTTAGTCGGCTGATATAGATAAATGATAGAAGTGCAGTGTATGGTAGATTGAAAAAGTTGTCACTTCAACTTTGATGGCATTTCTCCTAAACTATTGTACTTGGTAAGTTTAAATTTTTATATTCTCTAGCAATAGAAGAGGATGGTGTGTTGAATATTAGGTATACATGGGCTGCGTCTTCCAAATTGACCTAATTTAGAACCCCTCCGTCTGCAGCAACAATGCTAGTGACCCCGAGCCTTGACATTTGTAATCAGACTTTTGAAGATAAGCGGCATTTTTAATAAGTAAAGATTCATCCGTTTTTCGATCTTATATTTAGATCTCGACTGTTTAGTTTATATATATATATATATATATATATAAGTATATCATCTTTTGTAACCTTAGTCGTAAAAATTTGTCAAAATCCAGATTTCATATCAAATTTACTGAAGACAATTGATTTGTTTAATTTGTTGATCAAATCTCTTTTGTTGGAAATAGGACATCGAATCCATTTTAAAACTGTGTTTCATGGTTTATAATTGATGACTAAGCGAGGTGTACCTCTTTCAAGTTCAGCATTTTTTGCACATAAAAAGCGGGACAAGACCAATTTGATTTACTATGTCTGATAATCCCTTTACTAAGTAATTCGGTAATTTCATTTTACATAATTCCATTATTTCATGACTATTTTGTATGGGATGAGCTTTGGTAGGGATATTCTTTTCACTAAAATCTTTTGTGTAAGGTAGTGAAACAATATGTTTTTTCTTATGCCAAAAGGTGGTAGGGATATCTCAACATAATTCTTTGATGATTTTTTCTTCAAAGTTTTTGATTTTTTGTTGAAGAGAAGGATTTTGAAGTTGGTTATCAATTCTTTTGAAATTAATTTCTTTCTTTTAAGAAACATGATCTGTTTATTTTTTGATTGAATACAATTAAGAGTTTTTGAAATATTATTTTCTTAAAATGCCTTTTAATGTATGTATTTTAGGATTAGAAAGAAATGTGAATTTTACTGGTTCACCAAAAGGATGAGTGATAATTCCATCGTATTCTGTGGTGAAATGATAAATTAGAGTGATAAAAGGGAGACCCAAGATTACCTTATCGGGCAAGTCCCTTTGGAGGCGTCACCCCTTAGGTGCCCCTTGGATTCTCCACTTTTCAAAAGTGTTCTCTTATAAAATATCTTTATAACAATATAAGGTTAAAATAAAAATCTAATTAGATTTTTTACTAAGAAGAACGAGATTTTAAAACAAATATTACTTTGACAGATGTGGGCTTTAGGATTTCATATTTAATGTCCATTTTTTTATCCATTAACTAAATGTAAAAACTCTTTTGTTTTTGCAAAATATCTTGAAGGGTATTAATCCTTCTTGAATGCAGTTAAGGTATGCACCTGACTCTATTAGGGTTGTTGTTATCAATTGGAAGTCTTTGATTTTGAATTGGATTTGTAGCGTACCATTTTCTAATTTGTATTTGTTTAATGGAATTTATAGTAGCTTGTTGAGAGGCTTCAACCTCAGTATTTAAGAAAAAAAAAGGTTAAGGGGGCATTTTTGGGTGTTGGATTTTAGGAAATTGGCTATTTAATCTAACTAGGTTTAGTTCTTGTTTAATTTCTTTATTGTCATTAATGAGTTCTAAGTGTGACTGTTGTAAAATTTGAATTTAATTTTTATTGTTTTTACTTTATGTTGTAAATCTTGGATTGTCCCTTCTTTTTTACGATTTTTGAATTTGTCGAATGTTGTAATATGACAATTCTTTTCTTGAGGAGTATTAACCATTTTTTCTTGAGTGATTAATTTTGATTTTTTTTTAGGTGTTCTACTTTAAGTTTTGGTCAAAATCAGCTTTATAATTCAATGATTCAAGAAAATCGTTGTAGTTGATTTTTGTATAATATTTCATCTGCAAATTTGTCTGCAAAATTGAATAATTATGTTTATGGGATGAATTTAGAGATGATGAATGTTGAACCCTAGGAATCTAATATTTGATTGGAATAGTTTGATTTTGAAGTAGAAACGACTAGGCCATTGTTTTTTTATAATAGTAAAGAACTGGTGTAGATGTTTACAATGTTGGTCAATTTTCTGGGAGAAAATTAGAACATTATCAATGTAAACAATTGAAAAATGACTGTAAGGGATAAAAATATCATTCATTATATTTTGGAATTCACTAAGAGCATTTTTAAGACTGAAAGGCATCACATTTCCATTCATAATCTTATATATATATATACACCGTAGATCATCTTTGTAAATTTTTGTTTAAATTGAAAATCGTTAAGACATTCATAAATGTGATTTACTCAATTCACTGAAAATTTATACAAGTAATCTACTTATATAAATGGTTCAGATGAAAAACAATATAATAAAAAATAATTTATAATTAACAATTAAGTCTTTAGTACTCAACTAGTCTTTAATAGGGATGACAATTGGAAGGGTAGGGTCAGGGAATTGAAAAACCATACTCATACCCAAGTCTATTTGCATCTTCGTACCTGCCCCGATCCCCGTAATAGGATACTGGGTATTCCCCGTACTCATACCCTTAGGGGATCAAGTTTTCATACCCGCCCCAATATCCGTTAATAACAATTTATTTAAATATATATATAATCCAATAAAATACACAATATATAAAAAGACCAAAATAAAAATCAAGTATCATGATAAAATTATCTCCTTATGTCAAAAATTATAGAAGTTTCAAATACACACCCATAATTATTTAATACACATCCATATCTTTTTAGGTTTCAAATTAAATGGGTAGGATAAATAATGACCAAAATATACCCTTAATTAAGAAAATAAATATTACAATCTTGAAATTTTCAAAAACTAATCATGTGAGAAATTAGGTAAGTTTCTGCAAGGAAATAAATTATATTTGTGTGATAGAGAATTAAGTGGAAATTTTTTATAATCAATTCATCCATTTATTTCTTTCTTAAAAAATTCATAATTTCCAAGTTAGAATGTCAAACCGAGGTAATTTATGTTAAGATTTTATGATCTTTCTCATTTCAATATAATTTAATTTTTCCTCTTCTTCAAAACACAAAATCGACAATGAAGTTGAAGAATAGATAAAACTTTATCAAATAAGAAAGTGCATTTTTTTATGTTTGATAATTCGAAGAACAAGTATATGTAAGATTTTCTTAATAATCAATATTTATGGACCACTATAAATTCAATATATCTGAGTACATACTAGTTATATGAAATATTTTTAAAAATCATATGAAATTATAACGTACCTTGAGTTAATGGTGATTTAGGCACTTTGGGTTGTGTATTTAGTACAAAATTAGAATGAAAAATAAAATGAGTGGTGTATTGAGTAGTGGGTTTGTAATAAGTATTTAATGGAGTGTATTTAAAATTTCTCCAAAAATTATTGCACTTGCAAATAGTCACAAAATATATTTTGACATTTTTCTATTTATTTAATTTGTATATTAATTTATTTGAGTGAATATATATTAATTAATTATATTAAATATATAATATATTATTGGGTGGGTATGGGGATATAGATTGAAATACTATCTCCGCCCCTTATCCGTTTTCGCTATCCGAATAGCGGGGATCTCCGTACCCGTTACCCGATTATACCCAAAACACTCCCATTAGGGTCGAATACATGTGGGTATCATGCCCACGGGGTATTTTTGCCAAGATGGTCATTATTGGAAAAACTTCATTCCAAGACAAGCTATTTAAAATATTTCTCATAGTAGTGGATTGAGTTCAACTGAAGAGCACCAATCGTAAGTTCCAATTGTTGTTAACCTTTATCGTTGGAGGTTCTTAATCAGCTTTGGGCAATTAGATATACATTAGATGGAGGTTAGATTTGAGTTCAGTTTTGTGGTTAGCTCCCCTCCTAAATTAAACCAAAACACAAAGAAGGAAATACAATACTATTTCCCCAAATCACACTAAATTTCTGCTTTATAGAATATACGGTAATTGCCAGACCGCAGAAGTACAGGATTGGCTGGATTTGTCCCAACCTTTGTTTTGCTATAACAATCCAGAAGAAAAACTTGCAAGTTGCGTTTCCAGCAAACAAGATCGGAAAAGAACAACCGGTCTCTTCTCTCTTATAAATCATTGCGAGTCTTTTGGATTTAATCGAACTCGGTGAAGCAACTTATGTTTCTAAATTATTTACAGAAGTTAATTACCGTCTGTTTTTGAATCACTAGAAACCTTCTAATGGCTCATTGGATGCAGTAACTGAGGTCAAAAGGGATTTTACCATAAACATTGTGAACACCATCTACGGTTCAGTAGGTATAGATAAGGTTGGGTAATCAACCTAAACAAAACCAGCAATGGAACAAAAATCCAGCATACATTTTCCTTTCGCATTTACCAATGAGTCGAATAAAAGCACAAACTAATAGTGAGCTGCTTGTAATATAGCACACCACATATTCCATGTCTCCCATCAGAAGATTTATGTTACTATCAAATTCTAACGAATGTAGGAATCACAAAGAGTAAAGATAACATAGACAAAGCAAGGAATGAGTTGCGGTGGTGGTGGTGACTACATCCTCAGGCAGATCCAAGCTTCCCAAAGCGAAACACAAGACACGCCAGACTTGTCACATACCCTGACATGACTATCTAGAGGAAGGCATCCTTCTCAAGCAACTTAAGTACATCGTTTTGGTTGTTGAGCTTGGCAACGTCAATCGGGGTCTTCCCATCCATGTTTGCGAGCGTGCTGCAAATAGAAAAACAAAAGATCGAAAAATAAGTACAGCTAAGTGGGTCGATCATCAAATTTTAATCGAACAGATAAAGATATTTTGAACTTTCAGAGCAAAGTTGGCTTACACAGCTGCGCCATTTTCCAATAGAAGGGCCACACATTCCTTCCTGCCATAACCAGCTGCATAATGAAGTGCAGTGTTTTTATTCTTATCCAAAGCATCCACTTTTGCTCCAGCCTCTAGAAGCACCTGAGCACACTTTGCCTGAAATGAAATAAATAACTCCATCTTAAGACGATATAATATATTGGCTTGCAGAATCCAGAAACTCAAATGAGAGGGGAAAGCTCAACTTTTACAGATATCATACCTCACCATAGCCGCAAGCAAAATGCAACGCTGTCCTTCCTTCTGAATCTTCCTCGTCTTTGTCAGCACCAGCAGCAAGCGCATTTTTCAAACCCTGATTAACAAAGTGATATGTTAACACTACAGCTTTTTCTAACTAAGCTGAAACAAATACCAAGATAGATATTTAAGGGTAAATTCAGAATATATGTGTAGTCCAAGGTGAACTGAAAATCAATAATCATGAAAGCATAGCAAAAGGCTTAACCATAATTCAGTGTTATACCTCCACATCACCAACACTAGCAGTGTGATGAACAATGGGTTCATCCTCAGCTCCAGCATCTTCAGCCTCTTCTGGCGACCAGGGCTTATCCCCTGAAACTTCAGAGGGAGTACCATCGGGCCCAACTGCAAGGCCCATTGCTTCACCCAACTTCTGTAAAACATCCTTATCATTCCAGTATCTGCACAACAGTGTTCCCTCATTTAGTTAAACCAAAGTTAAGAAACAATCAAGCCCAACCCATGAGAAAATGAAAAATATTATAGCTCAAACACCATCATCCTGAAGAAAGTCTAGCTTTTCTAACCTCATCATGGCAGCAGGACCCCCTGTCTCTATCTCTTCTAAGATAGGCTTCAACGAAGGATCTTCTTTGATGCGTGCCATACGCTCCTCAAGCTGATCTTTGTTTGATGGATTTGTGAAACTCTCGAGCATTGTATTCATGGATGGATCCTGTGGTGTTACATAAATAAGATTTTGAAAATCTCTTCCTTGTACAGAACTAAGAAGAATACAAGTATAGTTATGATAGCTCAAAGACCACAAATACCTGCATCAATGCATTACCGAGACGCTCAGCCATGGTCATAAACTGAGGATTCTGCATAACCTGTTGCATGGTGGAATAGTATTGTTGACTATCAAATTGAGGGACACCTTCATCAGCTGCTGGAGCACCTTGAAAAGTTTTCTGAAGTTGCTCTGCCATCTGGTTGAATGAAGGGTCTTTTGCTATCTGTTCAGCTAGTTCCTTGATACTTGGATCCTGTCATTTAAGATAATTGTCAGCAAAATACAGAGGCTAAGTACACTTCAGAACTTGAGCTCTTGATTAGTAAGAGGTTAGTAAAAACACCCTTAAACATCTAAAAGCACCAAATGGTAAAGAGGCGAGCACTTCGGCCATCTAACCAAGTGACCCACAGTGAAGAATTTTCCGTCCCTGACGTATTTTCAAATATACCAAAACAGAATACTAGCATTAAAATAAAATTGTAAAGAAATGTTTCCTCGTGAGCAAACCACCCCAACATGTTCATTGCAGTAATTGGACACAAGGTCAACCACCCAATTCAATATTGAGTCAACATGTCACCTAACTAGCTCACGTCCATTACAGTTGAGTTTATAATGTCATGTCTTGGAGAACATCATACACATTAACCCCATCAAATTTGGTCAGAGAAAGGAAAATTGGAGCAAAAAAGAAAGGCGAGCTACACGAAGCATTCATTGCTTAACATTAAATCAACAAATTGTTTCTGTAATTGTAAGAGAAACTATTACTTCTGTTACGACATAGACATCATTTGTCCCTTTTCTGCCAATCAATTAAATGGTTTACCCCTACTTTCTAAACAAACAAATAAATAAATGAAGGAATAATTTTTAAATGAAGCAAAAGGTGAAACATACATTCAGCAAGCCAGTCATGGCGGAGAAATCAAAAGGATTGGGACCAGCACCTCCGGCTTCTGGGAAGGGAAAAGGCATCCCTCCTGCTCCTGCTGGAAACGGGAACCCTCCTGGTGCTGCTTGTGGTGACTCCCCAGAAGATGTCTCAGACTTGGAAGACTTCTCCTCTTTGGGAACAGTCTTTGCATCTGCTTGTAACATAAATCAAACATGAGAACAGCATTGTTCAAAACTAATCAAAGTTAAATAGATTAAGAATAGATCGGTTCATCACATCCAATTCAAACAAGAAAAGGGAATCAGAACAAATACAGAAACAAAAACAGTTATCCACATAGCCATGGATCAAGCTTCATCCAAAATAAAGCCAAAAGCCAACAATTCGAAACAAAATCACTTCGTAAAAATTGCCATACAAACTTGAAACTCCAAGAAAATTGAACATCAAAGACTACACAACCATTAGCATAAATAGCAAGAAAAAAAATAGTCCTCTCCTTCAAAACCTAAACCAATCCAGTTCTTCACCAAAATACAATTACATATCTACAGCAATCAATTCAATTTCAAAAAATAATATAAAACAGGAATATAGCTAATCAAATGAATAAAGAAACGCAGAAGTCAAAAGCGTACCAGCAGGCGAATCCTTCTGCGCAGAAGCCATAGTGATCGCCTGATCGAACAACAAACGGAGTCATAAAATCACAATCACAATCAAATCAACGATCAAAAACCTAACCAGAATGTACCAGAACGAAGGAGCGAATTGAAAACCTGATCCTGATTCGGCTGGAGCGAGCGGACTGAAGAAGAACCTCGGGAGCACGCAAAGCTGATTAGTGAGAGAGAGAGAGAAGGAGAGAGATGGTTGGCTTCGCCGTAGATGAATCAGAACCCTATTGGAGTTGTAGGGAGTGACGATATATATAAATCATAAAGAAGAGGGGTTTTATCTGATCTGTGGAGTGCTCTCAATCACGGCCACCGATCTTTCTGAACCACTCAGTGGGCCATCTCAATCCTCATCCTAATTCCCCCATTTCTCCAATGTATGGCTCTTTGTCCATTACCCAAATTGCCTACTTGGGCTTCTGGCCCAATCCATTCTGTCTTCTTGTTCAATAATTCTTGGATCTTTTTCTTAGTCACCAAGTTACTCCCAAGTCCTAATCCAAGAATGGCACCAAAGGAAGAAAAATATCCTTGCCCTTTGATAGGAAAGGAAGAAAGGTATATCTTGGGGAAAAAACTGTTACACAACTCTGTCTACTTTCAATGGTTATTTTACCCCTTACTCATAACAAAATAAAGACGGACGACATCTATAGAAACTTATACCGACTTGTTTGGTCTTCCTTGCACTGAGCTCTTTATCAAGTCTTCCATTAAGATGACTACTAGTGTTTGGTTGTTTTAATTGTTTGGATTATAGCTCAATGAGGGTTCTACTATCTTCTGTCCTTGACTTGATGGGATTCAGACCCAATTCACGATTCAACAACACTACAAAAAACTTGAGCTAAATGCCACATTTGTATGAGTTTTGTGGGATTTTAAGCAATGACCACCCCCACCAAAGCCTACAAAATTATGTACGAGTGTTGTAGCATTTGCTCAATTTTTTTGTAGTGCAAGTTGAAGCGGTTCTTAATAGTTAGCAAACCATTGTCTTGAGGGGGCGTAATGGATTACTGTTTGGATCGTGTTCAAACAACAAAAAGTACACTACCTACAGATGTCATAAGACAAATTGTAGCGTAAACTTTGCAAATTTTATATATTTGGATATCAAACTAAATTTTGTAAAATAGTGAAGACGAATCTATACATTTGGCTCAAATAACCTTGCTGTCACCTGAGTTTGATACGCCAAAGCAACCTTGGCCACGATCAAGACTAGCGAATATCCCAAAGACAAGACAGTTTGTCAACACATCCATCATCGAATGGCACCCAACAATTTGATCTGATCGTGAATGAGAGAGGATGTCCCAACCCGCTCCTGACGTATCGTACAGGTGATTCCTACCATTCCTCTGAATCTCATATCCAATTATCCACCCTCATTTCATCTGCTCTCCCAATTTCAATGCTTTATTATATCTTGTTTTCTGGGTTGGAAACTTTTACTGAATACTGGGTATACTTGAGCTTCATCTCAATTGGGCCACTGTTTATACCATAACTTGATCATGGTCTTTACTAATACCAATCTAAGTTGACCATCTCCTAAACATGCATTGTTTGGTCATCTCTTACTTGTTTTAAGGGTAATTGGTACTGATTTATATCTTTGTTGAATTTTTTTGCAATTGTGGGTCTTGGTGGATTGTGCTTGTAACTGGGGATTTACAAGAGTTTTGTGTTTATGCAGAAATTGATTTATTGTTTGAATCCCTTATTTACAGTTGTGGGTCTTGTGGTTACCCTTTGCATTTGTCATCTGTAAATCGTATTGCCTCTGGTTCTGGGATAGGCTCTGATTATCAGAAATCTGTCAAGAAAGGTTTTATTTCCTTCCTGTCGGTTGATCTTAGTCGGTTCACGCAGGTTGATGAGGTAAACTGTTTTCCCGTCTCTTGGGGTCAGCGTTCAAAGACTAAGCTCCTTTGCCGCAAATGTGGAGTTCATATCGGTTATGGATATGGAGACTCATCTGTTCTTTGCGGTTTTGACTCTCCCACCTTGTCTACTTCAGCTTATAGAAAGTTTTCTGTGAAAATTCGAGCTCTGCAGCCCTCTGAAGATTGATAAAATGCTGCAGCAAACTGCATGCAACACTAGTAGTAATGCTCTTACTTTCATTATGGACTTGCCTGATGATTGTCTCTTCTTCATATTTCACCGCCTTGATTCTTGCTCTGATCGAGATTCCTTTGGCTTGACTTGCCACCGCTGTCTTCGTATTCAGAATCTTAGCCGTCGGTCCTTGCAGTTTCAGTGTTCATTTACGCAACTTGACATTTCCTCATTGTCCCATTCCAACACTATCATTAACAGCTCCCATGTTCATAGGCTGCTTACTCGTTTTCAGCATTTGCAGTCATTGTCCCTATCTGGTTGCACACACTTGCCTGATTCAAGCTTGAGCCATTTGGCAAGCTATGGTTCAAAGTTGCACACACTTCGCCTGGATTGCTGTTTTGGTATTACTGATCATGGGTTGTCTGTGGTAGCTACAAGTTGCCCCTCATTACAAGTCATCAGCCTTTACCGCTGTCAAATTACTGATGTTGGGCTAGAAAGTTTGTCTAATTTCTGCTCACTTTTAAAGGATGTGAACCTCTTGTACTGTTATGCTATTTCTGATTATGGGTTGAGAGCTCTTTCACAGAGATGCCGCCAACTTCAGGCAGTTCGGATATCAAATTGTAAGGGTGCCACTGGTATTGGCTTTCACGGCTGTTCCTCGACTTTAGCATATGTAGAAGCTGAGTCCTGTAAGCTTGAGCCAGAGGGCATATCAGGAATCGTCAGCGGAGGTGGGATTGAATATTTGAACCTATCTGGTCTGATTTGGCGTAAAGGTGAGACTGGTTTGGGAACAATTGGAAGAGGTTTTGCCCAGAGGCTTAAGATACTTAACCTCCGGATGTGTAGAACCATTGGTGATGAGTCTATTGTAGCAATTGCACAAGGTTGTCCACTACTTGAAGAATGGAACTTAGCATTGTGTCATGAGGTGAGGATAACTGGATGGTCTTCTATTGGGACGAACTGCCAAAATTTGGAAAAACTTCATGTGAATCGGTGTCGCAATCTATGTGATCAAGGGTTGGAGGCTTTGCGAAGTGGCTGCAAGCAGCTCTCAATTCTATACATGAACGGTTGTGTTAAGGTTACTTCTACAGCAATAGAGTTGTTTAAATGTTATAGGGGTGATGTTACCATCAAGGTAGAAGAAAGAATGTGTATAGGGCCTATGTGGTCATTGAGATGATTGTGTATGACTTATTTGACATGGAGTGTCCCTCAGATTAAACTCGCTTGGACATGGGACTTTAACCTAGTGCTTTCGTGGATGACCTGTGATTCGCTGAAACTGATGATTGATGAAAGTAATAAGAGGTTGTTTGGTCTACTGAATTGTTTTTTGATTCTTTGTACTACACTTTTCATTTGATTTCTCTATGAAATCCAAATCAGAGTGTCGAGAGAACTTTGCTTAGTTGTAGCAGATACTTGCTGAATCATTATTTGCTGAAAAAATAATTGCTGAAAATAATACAAGTTCAATTGTAACAATGTGTCTACTGAAAATAATATGATGAAAATAACCACACTTATTTAAGTCTGCTTCATAGTGCAGATCCTTCTGTGGTTCACAATATTGATCATGCTCAAGGGGAACTAGAAGGATTATCTCCAAATACTCTTTCGCGCAGTATTGAGATCAAGAATGCGATTTCTATTCTCAGTTCTTCGTTTCTCGCTGCCAGAGAAACATAAAAGAGAATTACAGATAATTCTTTATCAACTATATGCAGGTCCTCAGCACCAGATTACAAAAAAATAGGAAAAGAATTGCCCTCACCCTCTACCCTTTCGATCTCCCTCTCCAAATCGTACTCGGCTTCTTGCAATTCTATGTTTAAATCTTCTAGCATGTTATGTTCCTCCTGTACAGGAAACATTGATCATGGCAAACATCAATTCATTTGCATTTGTACAGATCCATTAACTATGATTATGTTTAAAATAAATTATTTTTCAGTCACTATTTTCCGAGTAATAAAGGTTCGATGTTGAATTTACATCAAGAGCGGCCAGATGAGCGAGTTGAGCAGCTTGTTCAATTCGCAATTGTTCCCTCCTCAGTTCAAGGCCTACACATAGAGAAAAAGAATGTGTTAGTATTTGGTAGTAAACTAGTAATTTAAAAGAGAATGCAATAAGGGAAAACTTCTTTAATTTTCATACAGGCGATTATCCTGGCCTGTTCATCCCTTGAAGAGTTGTCGTCAGCCATGTTGCTATCTGTTGCTTTCTTCTGCTGAAAGAACTCAAGAACAATTACAAGCAGATACAGACATTTTGTTTACATTTTAATTGAAAAAGACTTATTGCTTCTCCAATATCTACGTATCTGGAATTACTACATAAATCTGCCGTTTGTATCTCTGAAACTACACATAGAAACAGTACATCACAGAATTCCCTCATTACCAAAAAGACAAATCACTGGATTTTCAAACCATTTTTCTTCTAGTAGAAATGACATCTTTTTTTTTCCCGATTTCAAACTTGTGACATTTGAGAAGTTTTAAATACACACCTATAAACTCTTGATACACGCCCCTATCATTCAATAATTCAAATAATGTATGTTGAATGACCAAAATATGTGCATGTAATAATTCAAAAAATTTAAAAAAAATTAAATTATCAAAATTAAGAATTTATTTTTAGAAACAATTAAAATAAGAAAATTTACAGGGAAATTTAAATTAGTATATATTTTTATGGAAAATTAAGTGGGAGATTCAAACAATCAATTCATTCCTTAATTTTCACTGAAAAAGATCATTTCTATTTTTAGTGTCCCAAACAAGGTAATTCATGAAAAAGAATTATAATTTTTCATCCTTCATTAAATTTCATCTTCATACATTCTTAACAAAGAAATGTTCATCTTCTTCAAACAATCAATTCATCCCTTTCTCATATATATATATATATATCATTATATCATTATAGATTGCAATTTTTTTTTTCAAATTCTTTAACCATAAAAATGATAAACAACATGAAGAATATATATACAAGAATTGATATGCATCTATACGATGTTAATATATATATTAATATTCTATTCACTGTAAAAAGTAGCTTTATATATCCAATAATGACATATTTTGTGATTTTTTTAATCAAGTATATTTTAGGTTTTTTATGTGGTGTATTTAGTAAAAATATTGGAATGAGAATTGAAATAGGTGGTGTATTAAGTATGCGTGTGTATTAAGAGATTTGTGGTGTGTATTTAAAATCTCTCGTAACATTTATGACGAAATTATTTCAATTGACAAACAAGTGACAACTCACGTAAATTCGTAAAGAATGTCATATGCCATTTTGTTAAGATTAAATTCACAGTACACTATTATATGTGACAAATGAGTTGAGTACATACAAACACACATGTACATACAAGCATACAGAAAATTTATATATGTTTATATTCTTGTCATGACATTTAAAAATATATAAAAACTTGTCATTACCTCTTATTGACGATAAATATTGATCGACTGAGTTAACAATACTACAAGTCTAAAAACACCGTGAACGATTGAACTTGATAGAAAAAGATTAAACGTAACACAACTATTATAATTATCATAAAGAAGTTGTTGCAATTGCAACCTATTTTACTCAATTAGAAGAACATATTAGACTACTCACATAGGGGATTGGGGAACAAGACAGGGTGCAATTCACTGCTAATACCCCAATGCTATTTTTCTCTGATGCGGGTGTAGTGCAAACAAGTCCCCTCGTATTTATACTACATTAACACCATATGTGATACCTTCTCATTGGTAATCTTAAGGACATTGTTCTTCCACGATAATGTACATACGTATTTTTCCTTTTCAAATAGGTTTTACATGGAATGAAAATTTCCAAAGAAATGAATAATCGTTTTCTTGGCAAAGTTCATTTTAGGTTTAAAGTTCATACATTGTATTGTATCAAACTCATGCAAATTCTTTTTGTCACTTGCTGTCCTCTAACTCACCTGCCACTAATTGCATATTTTTGCATTCCTATTACATCATTTTATAATTAATAGTGACAGTTGCTTTAAGACTTAAGTTGAACTCATCATAGTGTTTAAGTAAATATCAAATAGAACAAGTATCAATTCGTAGGAGATCTAATCATCTTTGATATTGGTTTGATTTAGGACTAAGTGTATCAAGTTTTAAATGGTAAGTAAATCCATATACAACTCTAAATCGGTAAGTGAGTTGATATTGCATTAGGAATCATTTCTTGAGTTAACTTATGCATCAAGTCAGTATTTTTATGGGAGATCGACTTGATGTTTTGGTGCTCTATATGTAAAGGTGTTTCATCCCTGTTTCCTCTACAAGTTTTAGACAATTCAATGCTTGCCCCATAGATGGTGTCAAAGTGTAGAGGAGGACAGAAGACCAACAAGACTGCTATAGATTCATAAAAAAAAAACAAGACTGCTACAGCTGTTGCTTAGCTGCTCAACTAGAAGCCATGTCGATTGATCTAGTTGAAGGTATGATCATAAACCCTATGTGATGGAGATCATGAAATTGTTCCGATTAGTACTTTAGTGTGTTTATGTTTAGAGTAACGCATTGATCTTGATTAAATGCTCCTTCAAATTTTTTCACTTTCATGATTAATATAATAAAGAAGGCCAAATCAGATTTTTTGGTTTAACAAATTTAATTTATATTCTGAACAAGCCAGTTTTCCTAATATTTTATAAATTAGTGATCATTTCATTAATATTGACATTGAGCATGCTAAGATGGTCATCATCATATCCACCCATTGTCTCGCCATGGACATAACAAGTTTTCGTGATGAAAATACCACACTTACACATGGTGAGCTTCGAAGGTATGCAAAATTCATTGTAAATTATAAAAAAAAAAAAAAAGTCCATCGTTTGAAGAGTGTATTCTTAACTTATTATTTTTTTTTTTTAGCTTTATTTAAGTAAACTTATTTTAGCTACTTGTTATATATTTCTTTTGAAAAACAATTGTAGTCTGTGTTTCATAATCCTCTACTCGATTGGAACTAGGTAGGCGGTGTTTTTGGAACATTCTCTCCTCCAATGCTTATCCTGAGTACTCGAATCTCCCTCATGAGTTCATCATTCAAGGCTGCCAGAAAGAAACGCAGACTCAGTTACTATGTTCATCGTAGGAGTTTACTTAGCTATCAACTAAATGAAAGGTTTCTATGCACATAATGCAGGATTATGCAGCATATAATCGTACAGAAGTAAAGAACATCTCTTGCCTTCGTCCAGTTGTATTTGTTGAACTGATTGGTTCACAGAATTACTCAGCGCCTGGTTTAGAGCATTGAGCCTGTTAAAGTTCCTCTGCTCGATATAGGAAACAAACACACTCAAAATTTTAGCTGTCATTTACTCATTCACATAATCAAATTTGCTCCCCTATACTACTAAAGTTTGCTTTCACCAATAGTTAAGGCTCTTAGTGATGTTGATTTACCTCTAAAGAAGCCACCTGGGCAGTCAGATCACCTCTCCTATATTCCAATAGTTCAATCCTGCGTAGAAGCACTAAAGAAAAAAAAATGTTTTCAGTTTTCCAAGCTTAATTTCTAACTTAGCCAGAAGGAAACAATGAAATGTGTTCAAGCCCTTTAATTTATAACATACTTGTTAGTTGACTTAGTTCTGTATCAGAGTCCGCATCCTCAGTTGAAGAACGTCGACACATGCTGCTATTTCTGCTGATTGAAAAAGGTAAGACTCAGAAAACAATTGCAGATAACTATTAGAGTTCATCGATCATTAATTAAAAGCAGTTAACTATTAGCATTTGATATCAATAATCAACGACTAGGAGAATTAGTATGTAATTATATCCCACTAACTAGGATCAACCTAAAAAATATTTATCTACATGTGATACCGCCATTTAACAACAGTGGCACGTGAATTACTGATATTGTCCAAACTTTTATGGTATCTAATCACAAAAGGTGTCAATATATACAATTTAATATCATTCGGAATCATTCATCCAATTATAATTTGAATTTTATTAGTTACATTTCTAATATGTGATCTCTCCTCTCAAAATAAATACCGATATTTACATTAATAACACCACTATAAGATGGAATTACTTCATCTACAACGTTATTACAATTTTATGAACACATTAATTGTAGTCGGTGTGGTAAATCAGTTTTTTTTTACCTTACATATGCTAGTAAGATTTGAGCACATTGACTCAATGTTTCCGTACCAACCAAGCGCTCACTAAAAAATTTGTGTTTTAATTAACACAAAAAAATTATTAAATAACATATTCACGCATCTTTACGTGTATCAGTGAGGTTTGAACCCATAAATCATTTCAATTATATGTTAATATGTGAAATGGTTGTAGTAGCCTTCGTCCGCTCAAATTAAATTGTAATTTTGGTTTCAATAATTAGTTGCAAATAAATTAATGTATGACATATAGGCAGATAGTATAGACTCCCCACAGCTACAAGACCACAAGTATACAAACAAGCTACATCCTGAACAATATACAAGCCACGATTATACAAACAGTCTACAACAACCATCAATTTGAATCATTTCATAGAAGCTAGTGATAAAAAAAATCTTTTTAATTGACAAAGTAACAAACAAATGATAATCTAAAAACCGTTAATTTTACCATTATACAATCTCTTAAAAAAATCAAGAAAATTTGTGCTAGTAATAATATCTAAAAAGTTTTATTGCTTACCTGGTCGGCTGGTCACCCAAGTGGTGACAATTCCCATACTAAAATTGCTAAAATACACTCAAAATTTGGCTGAAATTGTCAATTTGCACCCCGAACTTATATTTGAGTCAATTTACCTCATAAAATTGGTAAAAATTACCGATTTGCACCCCATCTGTTAAATTTAACTGTTACTATCCAATTTTGTGTCACATGTCATACACATGAGGGGTAATTTTGTCATCTTCCAGGCAACTGAGGGAGGTGTGCTACCACCCTAGGCTTGTAGACGATGGCGGTGCGACTCCAAAACGACCAGCGGCGAACGCAGCGGCGGCCCGAGGAGGGAGATCAGAGGTGATTTTAGGAGAATATGAACAGTAGCTCGACAAATATGGAATTTCTGATTTTATGAAATTGGATTTCCAAAATTGCCCTTTATACTATTTCCAAAATCAGAAACTAAACTTCCGTTGCTAAAACTTTCACATACGACATCCGATTTATGCGTGTCACATGTCTACGAACTCGTATCGACGATCTCTACAACTTTTGTGAAGAAAGTTTCCTGAAACGAGTGACGGATTAAAAGTCAACTCTTGAGTCAATCAAATTTAATCGGATAACAACTGATTGGTTTCCGAAACCAATTTCTACTTCCAATAAAGGCTAATTGGATGGCGTAGAATAAAATTATAACCAAAATGTCATTTCATTAATGTTTAAGGAATTACAAGAAATGACAATAGAAATTCAGGCTATTACAAACACACCATATATTATTTAGACACCTAAAACCGGCAGGTAAATATCATTTGAAAATACATGTGGTGATGAATGGTATCAAATGGTGCAATTTGTTCGTTTTTATATGTTGGTTCATATGGAAATGGAGGAGTAAGCAGTTTTTTTTCTTCCTTCTTCATGCCTCTCTGTTTTGACAAAATTATTTGGGATTATGCTATGGAATGGAAAACAACAAAGTCTAAAGCTAGTGCTGCCACAATGTTTAGTTACTCTTTACTCTCTTAGAAGAAGCCTTATATTGGTTATTACAAATTAAATATTGATGGAACTTGGTCTTCTTCTTCAGGCAAAATTGGAGCTCGTGGTGTGATTAGAGATCATAATGGTTCATGAATTGTTGGCTTTCAGCGTAATTTGGGTAATGGTTCTATGCTTGATGCTGAGGCATATTGGCCTCATATTGGCTTCCAAAAATTAGATTTCCAAGTTCGAAATCGAGTTTGATTCAGCTATTGTTGTTTAACTGTTCCAAAGCTCAAACCTTGCCCTCCACCCCCTTGGTTCTTTGTTGATGGGATGCATAAGACTCATGGATAAAATAGATGATACCAAACTGGTGCATATTTTTAGAGAATTGAATATGACTGTTGATGTTCTAGTCAAAGCCAACATTGATCATGATTTGGGTACTACCTACTTTGATGATCCTCCTGAGCATGTTGCTAAATGTATCTTTGATGATTTATGTGTTGCTACTAGAGCTAAAAGAGTTGGCTCTTCTTATGAGTCTTAGTTTTTTTTTCGTTTTTTCTTCTTGGGTCTTTTTTGACCCCATATGTAACAAAAAAAAACTTTTGAAAATACCAAACACTGTAGGCAGTGTAGCTTTTTAGATTATGTGAGCAACATCATTTTGAAGTGTAGAAATAACTAAATGAAAGTGTACAGAGTGCCACTGCAAAACGAACACAAAACACTAAACCAATTGCAGAAATAGTTTGGGCAGTACCAGTAACAATGAATATGCCAAACAAATTCTTTTAGGAAGGAAAAAAAAACAGAAATAGTTTGGGCAGTACCAGTAGCAATGAATATGCCAAACAAATTTATATTTTTCTTAAAAATAAATAAAAATATTCTTTAAAATGAGGATTATTTTTTAATCAAATTATTTATTTACATCTTTTTTCTACATACTTAACCATACTTCGAATTATATAATCAACATACCCACATTCAAATATAATGTGTTGTGTGTATATATATATATATACAAATTGTTGGAGGAGGAACGAAATGAGAATAATAACGACGTAATGGATCAGAACGTAACTGTTTATTGATTGATAATTGGGCCTATATATAGGCATTACATAACCATAATCTTGTAGGATTCAGAGTCCTAATCTATTACAGAGATGCAAATCTATCTCTAACAGGAAACCTAATTAGGCTAAAACACACACAATGATAGAATAATAATTCTCCCGAAACACACATTTATTTTTAATTTTTAATGTATTTATTTATATTTTTATAATATATTTTAACATACCATATCACGTAAAATAATAAATATATAAATCAATAACATGTTTCGAAAAGAAAAAAACATTGTACAAGTGTTCCTCTTAAGTAATTTTATTAATTTATTTCATTATTAAATATGAATAAATATATAATGACAATACTGCCCCTCAAATGCATGACATGTGACTTCAAATTGGATATAAAACATTAAATTTAACAGATATGGTGCAAATCGGCAATTTTTACCACGTTTAAGAGGTAAATTGACTCAAATGCAAGTTCATGGTGCAAATTGACAATTATGACTAAGTTTAGGGTGCAAATCAGCATTTTTGCCTATATATATATGAGAGAAAAATTTGACCGGAATCTCTTCAGATACATATATCTTCGTTGCGGTGCAATGTGAATTCGTGAAACCCTACGCGTTCTTTTATACTTCATTTGCAAGTTACGTGCGTCCTCACATCAAGTTCATTTGCTTGTATGCTTCTTCAATGCTTATGTGCACAATTTTTTTGGTGGATTTTCTTACAGGAAATCAAAATCTTATACGGAAGACAATGGATTTCTTATTCAATAGGATGAAAGAATAAGGATGCTAGTTGTTAAATAATGTTAAATACAGAAGAGGGTATATCACAGGAAGTCAAAAACACTACCCTCATTTTCTAAACCACAATTTTAACTCCAGAATAACAGCAATAACAACTAAGATAGCAAGAACAACTCCATATCCAGCATTCCACCCGGTTCCTTCTTCTCCTAAATGAATACCGTAGAAAACGTTTGCTACTGCAAGAATAATCAGAAGCCTTCCCACAGTTTGATGGTACCAATTCCAGTATTTTCGTGATTTCGATACCTTATCTGGCCGAGCCAAAAATGCCATCACCTGCATTATTATCTCTCAAAAATCAGCATATCATTTACAGATAGATATAGATGTTCGAAAGTGCATTGTTTGACTAAACATTAGATGACAAAACATGTCAAGTTATGTTTGTGTGCAAGTGAAAACAAATAGTATTGACAAACCTGAAGACATCCAAGCACAAGAATGAAGATACCAAGAGCTTTGTGGGTGGAGACATCAGCATTAATCTTATTGTCTAAGACAAATCCACAAATGACACCTATTATTCCGAAAACAAATGCCAAAGATTGGATGCCAACATGAAGGTAAAACCAAAGAGGTTCATAGGACTTTAAGTGACGAGCAACTATTACTCCAATTATCATCAAGATGCCCCATCCAAGCATATTC
This sequence comes from Argentina anserina, assembly GCF_933775445.1. NCBI lineage: Eukaryota > Viridiplantae > Streptophyta > Magnoliopsida > Rosales > Rosaceae > Argentina > Argentina anserina. Next base: position 16,297,502 of record NC_065873.1, read on the forward strand.
AGTATTCCATGGCTCCTTCTTAATCTTGTATATGGACTTCCTGTGCTTGATGTTTGACCTGTTTCATTCCCAAACAGAGAACTGTCATCTTCTGAAATATGATCTTAGTTTTGCAGTTTGGTTCAAATTTATTTTATTGATTACTATGAAAGCCAGTGAGATGCACCCAGCTGACATCAAACAAGAAGAAAACCAACAGACTCCAAAAATAGTGCAGACAACCTCACTTAAAAATAAAGCTTGATGACCAAAAACACCTTCATATACATGCAAACAATTTTATATATGCAAAATTTTACTGTAGATAGCTTTGTGTTATGAAGGTTTTCTCTATCTATAGTTCTATGCACAACTGTTTGATCTTTCAGTTACTACCAAGGCATTACCAATAAAAATCATGATCACTGACAGTTGAATCAAAACCCTATCTCAAAGTTATTAACACCCTAAACTTTGAAGTCCAAGTGATTCAAACTCCTAGGAGCAGTAAAATTTTCAAATCTTTTAGTTGCCATATCACAATCACCTTGAAGTTAGGACTAAGTGGTACCTACCCTATGCATCAATTGTTAGAAATTGTTCAAGTTGTCCATAATCACTTGGTTCCCCTACCAATTTTGATCCAACAATTCCCACAGTGATCATATTGAATGAGGTGGACTGACCTGTAATGTAGTTTATGGTGGTGGAGACCTTGTTAAAGTGCTCGTTCAACCTGTAGTTAGGTGATACAGGAAGCATCCCAGTTGGACCAACTGAGTATATGAGCTTAGTTTGTGGTTGCTCAGTCACCAACTGGAACCCCATGTATACAGTAGAAGCCTGCGTTGTGATGAAGGAGAAATTGGTAAGAACTAGGTTCCCTTTGTTAGGCTCCACAAGGTTTGGTGAAGTCCCTCCTAAGTAGTACCGCTTGATTACTCCTCCTTCTGTTGAAGAAATCCACCCCACAATGGCACTGGAACCTATCATCTGGCCATTGCTTGAGAATCCCATTGCTATGTAGGAATTTGCTGCAGGTGCTGAAAGAACAAAGGTCCATGTTCCTGGTGTGGTCTCTGAGTACTGCAAAATAGTTTTTATAAAGCATCAAAATCATGATGATATTATATAACTGGAACAGAATTCGAAGAAAATGCTCTCTTGTCAACTGATCTGGCTACTTTTATTGTCGAACTGTTAATCCAGAACTCATAACATTATCAGTCTAACAACATAGCATATTAAATCGTCGCGGAGATAATGAATATGCAATATAGATATCTATTGAATCATGGAACATAAGTAGGTGGTGATTTACTCTGAGGATGTAATTCTGAGAATCCCAAACAGCATGGCAGTGCAGGGAAGTTGCATCAAAGGGCAGAGTGACACTCTGGAGGTTTAGACTTGAGCTGCAGGAATCTGTTTGTGAATTCACTATAGCTGAAAAGCCAAATATGATGATGGTGATGGTGGTGAAAACTATAGATGAAGAGTTTCCTTTCATCTCAACTCTTCCTCTTTTCTGTCTAGCTCTCTCTCCCTCTCTCTCTCTCTCTGCCTTTGTTTCTAGGTGATGGGCTAAAGCGTAGTGGGTGATCATTCCAAATTTTCAATATATGTCACACCTAGGCGAAGTTGACAATGATCATCATATACAATAGAATAATTCAAGCTAATTACAATGCTCATTTTTTTTTTAGTATTAGGTAAGCATCGTAAGCAAGGCTGTCATCCTGATTTTGAGTATTACAATTCAAGAAGCCAAGTTAAGATTGATGACATAATGCATAAAGGGTTCAAAGCTTATGATAATATGCCAATGTGGAATCACAGTTCAAGGTAATAAATTAGACAATGAATCTCATCTACCATTAACATCAACATTTATATATCCTGAGACTTGGTCAGCAATACTCTTGAAACAATATATGCTTGATATAAATGTTGATTTTTTTATAGATAGGATCTACAAGTATAGGGGTTGAACCAAGACAAGCCATCATTCTATGATGTTGATCTGGTAAATTGGAAACTTGAACCAAGATAAGCCATCAAGCTACAATGCTGACCTGGTCAATTTGTGGAGACCAACCTTTAGGGCATCTCCCACCATAGGCTATAGGCTAAACCAATATAACCTACCAAAATAAGCATATTTTCTCAAAAATGTTTTTTTACCCTATCACTAAAAAATTAACTTCCCACCATAGACTATATTTTCAAATTTGCATAAAAACGACTACTTTGCTTAGCTGACTTTATATAAATAAATGTGTCTATACATACATACACACACACATATATATATATATAACGGTAAGAAACGGTTAAATTTATTTAAAAAAAAATAAATATATTTAAATAACTGATGCTAATCTACCGGAATATTAGTTTATGTTTATGTTAATTTTATGAATTTATTTTTTGCTGTTTTTTATGTTCTTGTATTTCACTTCCTAGTACTCTTTTTTCCAACTTGAAATTTATTTTGAAGTATGGTTTTGACCAGGATATCAATAAATTAGTCTATTTATTTTACTAATAACATATATGGGTATGCATCATACAAAAAAAAATTAAGCATAAAATTATTAACATTAAATATTAGGCTGATATGAAAAATCACAAAGAGGTTAATACTATGTAATAGTTTTTATATTTAAAGACATTATAAATAATACATTTATATAACAAATAATTATTTCCTAAATGCTAAAATAATAATACAAAATAAAAATGAAAACCATAATAATAGTGGGGCCCGCCATATACCTTAATGGTAGCCAAATTTGGCCTGCCGAAGGCCATTTTCAAATATTGGGATTGGTATATTTACCATTTTGCCCTATGGGGGTGCATGGCACAATGCAAATATGGCTTTATAGCCTAAGGTGGGAGATGCCCTTAGCTCTGTAATTATGGTGATTGCATGCTAGGAATAGAACAGTGAAGTAGAAATCAAGACTATATGGGCGGCCGAACCACCTCCACCGAAGACATCTAAATTAATGACCATCATGGCTTCATATAACAAAATGAGAGAGAGAGAGAGAGAGAGAGAGAGAGAGATTTACAGAAGGAATGAAAACTTGAAAAGAAGCATCTGGACTTTTCAAATTTTATTTTTGATCTGAATTTACTTTTAACATTATTAAAGTACAGATGATGAAGTAGAATCAATCTTGAATAACAGGATTGGCTAAGCTGATTTCATTTTTCGGATCTGAATTTACACAACAATTTGTAAATTGTTTAGTGACATTGCTTGGGAAAGCAATTCAACTGAATTGAGCAATTTACAACCTGTCCACCCACCAAGACCTTAAAGAACATCCTCAGGCACCCATGAAACATCATTTTCCACATTGCCTGCCCCTGAACATAGAGAAAGAGTAAAGCAACCTGATCTCGAATATACATACTACGGAAGTAAAAAGTTCCACTATACTAGGATGAAATCAATTATGGACTGCATTCCAACTTCCGGACGATAAATGAGATATTCATTTCTATATCAACCAACAATAAATCCTGATGCTGTTCAGAGTTCAGACCAACACTATGTAAACCATGAAAGGATTGAGTCAAAAGAGGAAGTTTTGACCTCAGAAAGAAAAACACAATGCCAGCCATGGATCTAGGCTACTTAAAAGACACGTACGATTTTAACAGCATTAGTGGAAAAATGATCAGACTTTTTTTTTTGGTCTGACGATCACAGACTATAAGTAAGCAAAATTTTCCTAAACATACAAACAGACACAACGTTCATATAGCTTGTGTGAAATGGTCAAACAGATATAAAAGGACAGGCAGCTCAAAAAACAAAGACAAAGAGGACTGATGAGAACCTAAATCACAAATACAAGAACAATTACTTTAACAAGAGTTAGATCTAGGATGCAAAAGAATAAGGCCAGACCTCAGCTGACAATAAATCTACACGGAGAAAACTAAAATGTAAGGAAATTTACCCAGTGATGCATATGCTGGTATGCTGATGTATTTGGGACATGAGCTGCTAGAAGATAGTATTGAACTGCTAGATACACCGGGACAATCTCGAGGCTGCAATATCACCAATCAGTAAACTACATAAGAAAACCACTACAAGCATTGCTCAGAATCCAACGAGGACAGCAGAATTCTTCAGCTTATCTCAGATTTCCTCAATCATCAAACATGTTGCCATATTTCAGTTTTTCAGGATATGGACTACTTCAAACAATGAAATTCCAGCCACGAAAGCCTCAAATTGGAGACAGTGACAAAATGTAGAACCACCATATCAATTTAGTTTAACTCCTTGTACAGTGTAGGATAACTCAGATCTTCTACTATATTATAAAGGATATAAGATTGATTCTGCATAAGTGACTAACCTTAAAATCCTTGTAGAAGCATAGATGAAGTTCCTCCACAGCACCATTTCTGCAAACCAACTTTGGGGTTGCATGGAAAGCGTTCTGAATGGCAGAAACAATGCCTCCAAGAGGATACTTTTCAGTATTAGAAGGTACATATCCTGCTTCATTCAGGACTTCCTGCACACAGGGTAAGAAAACTACCATTACATATCCACACATAAATTCGCCATACAAAATAAGACCAGAATGACATATATGCATGAAAAGACGATTCTTCAGTGAAGATGTAGTATATTAGAAACATTACAGAACTACATAATGAATGCCAAGCAGTCAAGGAAACAATGACCTCAAATTTAGGGAAAGTATAATATCCACTAATAACTTCTAAAGAACAATCACAGATCATCACAAGAGCATCTGTATGTATGGTTCTATATTTGCCATGAATTGCAATTGCAAACATAACTTATAATTGGGGAAATGCTAAAATGAAGTGAACTTCATGTCACTCACAGACGTCCCATGTTTCTCAACAGAAGTCTATCAACCATTAGCAATCGATAACATATTGATAAAGTTTCCATTCACACAGAAAATATAGTTATCATTACAACTGCCAATAAAAGAAATTTCACTGAGCCAACAATCATGTTGTAGTTGCATATCTTGTACATGCATGATAAATAGCATACAAGAAGAACTAAATAGAAACCATTGTACCTCATATAGTAGAAATACAATTAGGTTCACAAATCTCATGCATGGATCTATATAATCAGACGGTTTCAGTAACACAATGAAGACGCAACGAAGGAGACTAACAATTTTCTATCAACATTTTATTATGTTATGAGCATAACCAGCTCAGAATTGATGTACAAATTTCAGTATCTGAAACTTACTGTGACATTGTATTTGAAATACACATTGAGGGTCGTCAAAAAGTAGTTGTATTCATCTCCTGTTACTGGAGCAGAGCAAGTCCCATGCTTCTCTGCAGGTATCAATGAAAAATGAGCAAGAGAAATGAATAAATCCGAACTCATCATGCAATGCACTTCCAAGAGAAACACGCTTTGTCAAAGTAACAGGGAATGAGCTGCCATAATGACCACATCAGTCTAAATTCAAATAAGTGATGATGAGCAAAAGATGTTGATGATTACCCCACTGTCGTAATATCCCCAAATCGAATAATCATGGAAACATCAGAACGAAGAAGAGTTAGACCTCGGTTAGGGTCATCAAAATTATCAAAAATAATATAAGTCAAAATCTGAGAACCACCTCATGACCCCAGAATGGTCCTTTTCCACCATGGCAGGTCGATGGTTTACCACAACTCAATGATGGCCAATATTTTTGCAGTGGGTCAAGCAATGTTGAAATCTGCACAAAAAGTGGTGAGATTCAGGCACAAATGCTGCTAGGAGTATATCAATCCAGGAAAAAGATTGGAGACAGTGAAGCACAGAATCCCACAGGCCACAGATACAGTTTAGGAGATGTTTCTTTCTTAAATTAAAATATGCATGTAAGGTTCTCAAACTCCCTTGTTAAAGATGTATTAGTCATTTATCTATGAGAAATTCATCTACACCCCGAGAAAAACGAAATAAACACACACACACACACACACACACACCTCTTTTTCATCAAAAGCCTTCCTTGTGCAACAGGCAGGCCAGCTTCCATCATTGTAGTCAGGCCACAATCCATCTACCACACACATATCAAATACCAGTTAAGCCTCTGCATAACAATATTCACCAAACAATGACTTTGAACATATGTAAACATTAAATGATTCTAACACCCTAACTGACCATTCCCCCAATATGTCTCTTAATGCAAAAAGAAACACACTTTTTCTCTGAAAACCCCTAAACAGAAAGCCAAAAGCAGCTACTCACTAACAGAAATTGCATTTACCAACTTCCCATGAACTGAATTTTAAATTCTACAAGAACTTTAACTTCTCAGTAAAAGATTCAACATTTTATGTCAAAAATCAATCAAATAGTATTCTTTCATCATTAAAACAAATTAAAACACAAAAAACAATATCTATATACTTACGGATGGTGAACACAGTCGGAGAATTTGAGCTGGGCGAATAAGAAACAAGGAAACAAACAAACCACAAAAACAACATCAAAAAACCAAAGCCGATATATGTTAAAACCAAACAAACACAAGAGAGTGAGAAGACTAACCCACGGCAGCAGGCGTTGTTGGGGCAGCAATACTGGGTGCGTTGACAATAAGTTCCAGGCCATTGTAAGGCCAAGTTATAGTAATCAAACTCTCTCTGCTTTGGCCTTCCGATTCCAAAACCAAAGTGTTTGGCTTCAATCTGACACAGAGAAGCCGCAACTACTAGTATCAATGCAAGTGCAGCAGCAGAAGAGGAGGACAGTTTAGGATAGAGGGTTGAAGCCATTGAGAAGAGCCTATGGAATCGGGGATGGGTCTGGTGTGGGGAGGAGCAGGGGTATATATGGGGATTGCGTGTTTAAGGAGGACAGGGAAACCAAAGAGACACGCCAAACTTTCTACTACCCGTCACAACCAAATTAAGTTCCTGATTCGCATCTATCTTGTTTGATGCCTGTAGCTAACTAACTAACGACGTTAACTGCAGCTAGGTTTTTCTTTGTTTTTTACATATTAAAAATCTTGTATTAATTAGGTATCATTTTAGGTATCACTTTACCTTTGTTGGAGGGTTTTAGTTCAATTGTCTAATTAATTAGGTAGTATTAGAAAATCTTTTATGCAGGACATTCTACCGAGTCCCTCATGTGTTAGACATCTGTATTAAATATTTCTTTATTAAAGTGATAAATTTTTACCAATTCACATTGTATCAAATCATTATACATCATATACATATTACAAATAGGTTAATATTTCATAGTTAACGAACTCAAAACTACAATGCAATTGTAATATTTGAGTTAAATTTTAGGGCCATCCATAACGAAGGATCCTACAGTATACTTATCATGTTGGCTACTAACGACATGGGCGGCACTAGGATTTACAACTAAAGAGGTCCAAAATTTGGTAATGAAGTTTAGTATCAATAAAGGTTTTGACATTATTATTATTTTCTTCAACTATGGGGCTTTTTTGGTATGAGGTTGAAGATCACCATTAATTTCACAATAGTATTCGTGCTCTTTTGAGTTATGGTTATTTGAGGTTCTTTCAAATTTGATCTTTTTTTAGTTTAATTCTATAGTCATCGGAATATAATTAGGTTCTTTAAGTTATGATTGGTTTGTTAATCTATTTCACGTATGAATCTAAAACTTAGGTCGCATGTAAGAGTGTGTGTTTGAAAGAAGATATCTCACATCAAATATGACAAATGAAGTGTAGCTTGCATGTGGATAATACTACCTAGGTCTTTGGTATTAAATGTTTTGGGCTAGAATTTTGGTATGATTTTTTGGGCTATATTGTATTGGTGGGTGACTCAAATAATTGAATTAGGTGATTAGAAATGGAGATATAGTTTGATGAATTACGAGAAGTATGAAATGATTTGGATTAAGTTTAGACTTTAGACCTTAACCCATACCACACCAACCCGTGCCCACCCCTAGCTTCATACACATCCAACTCTTCGCACGTTGTGGTGACTAGTGGTGTTTTTACAATGGACATTAGGAATGCCCAATCTTTGCTACATTCCGATGAATACAAGAGACTCATAAAAGCTAACTTAAGGTAACATGGTCCGAGTAGATATTGATAATGACACATGAGAAATATAACAGCATATTTGTCATTTGTTGTTTAAATCTTTTTTTTTTCTGCAACCCTTGTTTTCATAATTAGGTAACCAAGACTTACTAATACTTGTCACTTGGTTGTAGTCAAACAATACGTTACATGTTTCAATACACGATCAGACTAAATCAAAACAGTTAAAAGTTTCTAACACGTATACTAAATTATAACTAATATCTTGTCTATATGAAAATCTGATATTCTACCCGCACACAAATATATTCATAATTATTTCATGATAGTTCCGGTATCATTTCAGGTTTTTACTCCAACTCTTCATGTTTGAATGATGTTGAATGATTGAATCACAGTAACAATAATATCCACTGCAAATCTGTTTCCAATCATATGGCCTTAACTAGTACAAGCTCTCAACACACACAATGCATGATGATCTTCTCTTCTCACCCTTTTGCTCTCTCCCGCTTTCCCAATTGGTAAAACAATATAGAGCCAAACCTCACAAAGAGGGAAAGAAAATCTCTGTCTGATTGGGAGAGGTCTCAAAGCACAAAAACGGCACACACAACCTTTTATGATCTCTGTCTCGAGGGGCCTTCATTTCATTGTGCCATACTGTTTCCCAATATATAAATACAAACCCAACCTCACTCTCACTCCCCAATTAAGCCCCAAATAAGGGAAAGAGAGAGAGGAGAAGAGAGACGACCCCCACCCACAAAATAAAAATAAAACCCTAAATCCCCAAAGCCAGAGAGAGTCTCTCTAAGTCGAAACCCTAGTTAGATTTTGATTACATTACACACATATATAGATATTGATACACTCCTCCCACGCCCAGTGTCTGCTTCTCTTCTTTGAATTGTGCCCTTTCTTTCTCGAACCTTCTCGATCCGTCAAAAGCTTAAAGCTTTTCACTTTCCAGCTCCTCTGGCCCCAATTTTGCCCTAATTTTGAGAATTTGGGGTTCAGTGACCGGAACCCCCAATCCCGACGGGGGTCGTCAAGTTCGGTGGCGGTGTATTCAGCATTGGTTCTTGAAGCTGTTCTTGAATCAGTCCAATTGGGGTTTCGGGTTTCTGAATTGGCGGGTTTGATTTTGGGGTTTCGGTGCTCACCGGAGTCTGGGACCAGTAGGCGAACAGGAAGAAGAAGAAAGAGTTGGAATTTACTAACTTGTCCTTCTTGATCTGGTGTAGTACCAATTGGAGGCCGACTCCGGATTCATGTCAGAGGTTTGTGCATCGTTTTTCACAGCTCTGCCTCTTCTTTTGAGTTCTTGTAATTTTGAAAAAAATTAAAGTTTTATGTTGTATTTCTTCTGCTAAGTTCAAATCTTGTTGAGATAGATTGAATGCTTACTAGTAGTCTGGCATAAATTTGCGTTCTGGTTTGTTTCAAAAAGGTTTTAGATTTTCTTTAACTAGTTTTGTGGAATTGGAGTTTTAGGGATAGAAAAGCAAGTACAGATATGTTTGTGAAGAATTAAGTATCGTAATAGGGTATGAAACAGTGTGCCCTGTAGCTATTACTGCTAGAATTAATCAAAAACTTAGCTTTGCTCAAGTCGCTGGGTGGACTAAGGTTCCGGGCACATGAAGCAGTTAGTAATATTGCTCTAGTAGACAAGAAGTTTTGGTTTCCTTCTTGTAGAGATGGAATTTAAAAAGTGGATAATTTCCTAATCCTTATTGGTGAGACTACCTGAGATGTTAGGAGGAGAAGTTACTACACCATTAGATTCATAATCGGTTAAGAAATCTGATATTCTTGTGACTGCATAGGAGGCTTCTGCTCTTCTTGTTTTTTTTTTTTTTTAAATAATTTTTCCTGTATCCTGTATTGTTCTTCGTGGAAGAGAGTGAGTAAGGGAAAACAAGGCAGAGGAAAGTATTTGAAGGTCCTTGTTTTCTTTTTCTTTCTCTAGAGGCTTGGTAAGATTCTGTACCCATAATTAGAGTGGAAGACTGTTTTCTGTCCTGTGGACTTAGGAAAATTCCTGAATCACATTTTGTTCTTTCTCTATTTGATCCCCTGCCTAAGTTGTTAACACTGACGAGGCTGTGAAAGTAATCCCTTGATTATATATTGCATTGGTTTTGTTGCTAGGCTTAGTTTCATGTCATTGGCTTGCTTCTTAACCGTATAATAGTGTTGTTTTTTTTATTAAAAAAATTGGGTGTGTAAAGTTTGATTTTTCTTCTGAGGTGAGATAACATATGTAGTAGTCTTCGAAAACTTGAAAGGAATAGGTCCTTAATCAAATGATGTTTATCTAATCTCAAAGCTAGTTGAATGCCTCATTCTGCTATTGCAATCTAGACTTATTTGCATGTATAATTAATGGAGAAATAGTTTAATATCCCTTGATCTGTTTTCTGTTAACCATTTACTGTTTTGATTCTTTGTGATATTGCAGTTGGTAAGTGGCCACCAATTAATCAGACGCTGACCGATGGATCCTGAAGGAGCAAAGTTTGGAAGAGGTAGAATGCTTTTATATTCAGTAACTATGGTTGTGTCTCATTACAGTTTTCCTCCAAATTCCTTTTCTTCAATTTTCATTTGGCCCAGTTGGATCATCTTTTTCTCATTACATATAGAATACGTATCTGAGCACTCTTTGCTACATCGTTTGTTCACATATGACAGTGATTCAACTTTTTGACAGTGCTGTCAGGCACTTAATGACAATAATTCTTATCTCGTTTTTTTCCTCTACTTTTTATCTCCAAAAGATTCGATACATTTAAGATATTAAATATCGGAAAACTCTTACAATGTGTATTAAGAGTTTATTTTATATTAATTTATTTTTAGGAGAACTACTATGAAATGCATATTGTGATATTGGTATTTTCTGATGAAATGCTGTTTGGGTTAGGACCAAGAGAGCTGACTGGTGCTGTAGATCTCATAAATCATTACAAATTGCATGCACACCATGAGTTTTTCTGCAAGCGTTTGCTTCCTGTATCAATTTCAGACACACACTATACCTACAATGTGGTGGGAGACACAGAAATCAGAAAAGGAGATGGAATGCAATTGGATCAACTTATTCAGAGTACATATTCCAGGGATACTAAACCTCGAATACAGCCTTTTGACCTAGATGTTCTCAGAGAGGCCTTCCAACTTAAAGATACTGCTCCTATTGATTTGCCACCTGTGAGAAAATTACTTTCCTGTGTTAGAGTTTCAGGCGTTTGTACTTGTACTACTGTTTTTTTTTCTCTCTTTTATAAAAGTACTGATGAGGGTCATCAAATTTGATATGCTTGTTGTCTTCTGCAGGCAGATAAGGGGACTCCAACTATTGCCGGAAAATCAAAGAGCGGGTCTAAAGATAAGGAGAGGAAACACAAAAAGCACAGAGACAAAGACAGAGGCAAAGATAAGGACAAAGATAAAGAGCATAAGAAGCACAAACACCGTCATAAAGATCGAAGTAAAGATAAAGAAAAGGAGAAGAAAAAGGACAAACATGATTCGGGCGGTGAGCCCTCAAAGAAACATGAGAAGGTTGGGAAATTATGAATTCATACAGCCACATTGCTTTTCTTGAGCCAGTTTGGTAATCCTTTTGAAACAAGAATTAATTGGAACTTGGAATTCTCCAAGTAACTCTGTTATCTTCTATATTGATGTGATACTACCTCTGGAGAGTGATATATCCTTGTAGTTTCAACTGCTCCTCTTGTGGCCCAATCATAGCTTGGTAAAAAAAATGCAAGAAAAATGTGCTTCACTTGTGTTGTTTCTGTAGCAAATACAGTTCAGTGGTTTATTATTCTTTTGATCATGGATGTCTGTTTTTTTTTTTTCAAAATCATTTTACTTCCAAAGTTTTGCATTATGATTGTGTCTATTATGAATATATGATATGAAAATTTTAGATGTTTTTTTGTTTTCTTCGACTCTTCCTAGCTCTTTCTGTTGATAAAGTGGGTTCTCTTCTCTTTACCGTAGATTATTATCTTTAGTGAGAAGTATTTGAAGTGATTGACATGAGTGCTGCTTTTGTATGATTCCAGAAAAGGAAACATGATGGGGATGAAGATCTTACTGATGTTCAGAGACAGAAAAAAAGTAAGGTAATGTAATCATGAAACTTTTTCTCAGTATTAGTGTCTAACTTAAGTTGGTATGCATGATTATACCCCTCCTTACAAGGTCTCTGTTTCACTAATGTTTTCAGCATAAGAGCTCAAAACCAGATGAAGTTGGTGTGATCAAGGTAGCTGGCTGAGTGTTGAAAAATTTAGGTATTTTGTTTTCTTCAAATCGTTGTCGTTCAAAGTTTGGAGGGGCCTTTCATCTGATATTATTTTTCTTGAGGTACAAACTTTACCTTTCCTAAATTATTGAAATTAGCTATTCCTGTATTTTCAAGAAAGGAAAAAAAAATTATAATAATTATATTATACACTGAAGGCGGTATATTTTACAGTGGTGCTACAGTATCTAATTTATTCTCAATTTCCTGCACATTCCGTGCACCTTTAGTTTGCTGAGATGGGTTGAAATGCAGCGGGTGAGAAAATAATTGATTTTGTGTGTTGGCCGTATCATGTAGGGGTGTGATTTACATTTATGCACAAATTATGAAGTATATAATATGTATTGGTTTCCTTCTCATTGCAAGGGTGAAAGAAGGAAAAGTGTAGCATGTGTATTCAGTTAGAAAATTGTGATGCATATATTTATAGTCCATTTTGTGGGGGAGAAGACATTCCTTTTTTCATTCTGCCATAATCTCATCAATCTGAGGACTAGCACGTGATTAGGCTACAGCTCTTCTAATTGTGAATACCATCACTAATGTTTTTCCTTCAAGCACTTAGTCTAATCAATGTTCTAGTTTCTTTCAAGCATTTTGTCTGTTTATAATACTAAATTCTGCTCATATTTATTACTTTGTAATGCCATAGACCTCGGTTTTTTTATGACAACTATTCCTTTTTGGGCTCTAGTTGGATTGCTGTGATGACTTGGCATGAGGTTTGGATACATGATATACATATATATTTTTTTGGTTTTGTGCAGAATAACTAGGAACTGACTAATGATTGTGAAGAAGGTGAATTCACCTGCTGAGAAATATGTGGATTGAAGGTAGTATGTACTAAAAGAACTCCTTTGTAGCATAACAATGATCTAATATGAACACCAGTAATTTGAAAAAAGCAAGAAGAAAAAATGTGAAGAAGGTGAATTCACCTGCTGAGAAATATGTGGATTGAAGGTAGTATGTACTAAAAATGAACTCCTCTGTAGCATAACAATGATCTGATATGAACACCAGTAATTTGAAAAAAGCAAGAAGAAAAAAAACTCTCCTGTTTTCAAGTGATATTTAATATCATTGCATGTTCACAGTATTATGATCCTTTTAGATTTTCTACAAGTACAGAGTTTTTGATTTTAAACATAGTGGTTGTGGCTTCTAGATGCAGAGAAATTGTTTAGGAAGAGATTGTGTATATCTATTTGTTGTACAGTGGAAATAATTGATCAATCCAATGAATTTAGGGCTAGGTTCACGTCTGTTCTCGGCAAATCTGTTTTTGTCAGAAGTTCAAGTTTTACTTGTGTGAGAGTAATGGTAGGTTTATAGAAAAATCATTATTCCTCCTGGTTCATTTATCGGCCTGAGCTGCATGTTTGGCATTGCTCATGTTCACAATGTCAATTTCTGTCGGTAAGCTTCTTTGTTTAGGGACTGAGATTATTGAACTGGCATCTAGGAAACAGAAATTCATCAGTTAATACCATCGGTTTCCCATACACCAATATTTGAACGTTTGAAGAGTTAATCTAGCCTTTTGTAATTAATCAGAGAAAACATTCCTCAGTGTCCAGTTTTACCAGGGGGAAGGAAACTCAAGCTCTAACGATAAGGGAAAATGTGAACGGGTTGAAAGAACTTAGAATTGACTGACCAGGACAGACTATGAGGCTTAATGATATGAAATGTGAATTACTGATCAAGCCAGTGGTTAAGAGCTAATCTATTCCTACAATCCGTCCCCAAATCAGGGCAGTCACCCAAGGAAACCTTGTAGATCAGCTGGTCACTACGTGCTGATGTTATGCTGTTTAGGCAGTAAGGAGTGTTTCTCTTCCCTGTACATGTCATCTCACAATCTCACCTATTTGTTTAGATTTCCAAAATGGCATTGTTTTTCTGTGTTTTCTAGTTTGATAAGCGAGATTTAGTTATGCTCCCAAAAACAAAGGAGTTTGGATAACAACTTGGCTAATTACATACATTCCGAATGTCTGGTTTGTTTTGAAGGCAAACAATACTCTGCCATCTGCTTTTATGATCATTTCGAAGGAACTTATGCAGACAATGTTTGTGACTAATTGAAAAAGAGAACTTCTATGGTCATTTCGAAGGAACTACGGCTTTCAGATTCCATTTCTCACACATGCACCAACAACAACCACTCGATGCTCTAATAATTTGGCCTCAACCTAATAGTTGTGTGAAAGATTGAATAACTCTGAAACGCTCTATTACCCATATCTATTCCCAGTTGTCTGACGTTTACACAAAACTTCAAAATATGTGGATGAAGATGAAGAAAAAGAAGGCACTATGATGGAGAGAGAGAGAGAGAGATTAAATAATTGGGTGTGTTTATTTGACTATAAGTGTGTTGAATGTTGAAAACGTGCTTTGATTTGACCCAAAATATTGTAATACAATCTCAACTCGATACTGATGTCAGTGATGTGCCTCCGGGTACCTTCCTTGATGGCAGACCAGCACTATATATATCGCAACCCCAAACACTTCTTCATACTCAAACCAACACACACAACTGAGTTGAACTGACTACCATTTCTCAGCTTCCTTCAAGCTCACTCCTCCTTCTTCCTCTGATCATCACCTGCTTTCTTGTTTATCATCTCTTACATTGATCCAATGGAGCACGGAGGAAAACCCATGAAGATGAAAGTCAAGTTTGTCGATGAGGACCTAGTCATTCCAGAGGCCTCAGACGCCATGTCTCTCCCTCTCTACATCACCAACTCTGTCTTCTTCACCCTCTTCTTCTCCGTCGTCTACTTCTTGCTCACAAGCTGGCGCGAGAAGATCCGTACCAACACCCCTCTTCACCTCATTGATCTCTCTGAGATTGTTGCCATCCTTGCTCTTGTTGCCTCCTTCATCTACCTCCTCGGCTTCTTCGGCATCAATTCTGTTCAGTCCCTCGATGATGATATTGAAGAAGATGAGATTATTCTCAAGGAGGATGCTCTCAAAGTCCTTTGTGGTCAGGCCCTTGATTGTTCAGTTCCCAAAATGGCTCCAATTGCTTCACCTAAAGTTAAAGTATTTGAAGAACAGGCAATGATCGAGACTCCTCCGCCAACCGAAGAAGACGAAGAGATTATCACGGCTGTTGTGGCTGGAACCATTCCTTCATACTCTCTGGAATCAAAGCTGGGAGATTGCAAGAGGGCAGCTTCTATTAGGCGTGAGGCTTTGCAGAGAGTTACAGGCAAGTCGCTTGAGGGTTTGCCTTTGGACGGATTCGATTACGAGTCTATTTTGGGTCAATGCTGTGAGATGCCAGTTGGTTATATCACCATTCCTGTTGGGATTGCTGGGCCTCTTATGCTTGATGGGAGAGAGTTCTCTGTTCCCATGGCAACAACTGAAGGTTGTTTGGTGGCTAGTACCAACCGTGGTTGCAAAGCTATCAACTTGTCTGGTGGAGCTTCCAGTGTGCTATTGAAGGATGGAATGACCAGAGCACCAGTTGTCAGATTTAACTCTGCTAAACGAGCGGCTGAGTTGAAGTTCTTCATGGAAGACCCTGCTAACTACGAAACTATATCCATGGTTTTCAACAAGTCAAGCAGATTTGGTCGACTTCAGACAGTTAAATGTGCTGTTGCAGGGAAGAACCTGTACATGAGATTCTGCTGCAGCACCGGTGATGCTATGGGGATGAACATGGTCTCTAAAGGTGTTCAGAATGTCCTCGACTTCCTCCAGAATGACTTTCCTGACATGGATGTCATTGGAATTTCCGGTAACTACTGCTCTGACAAGAAGCCTGCTGCTGTGAACTGGATTGAAGGCCGTGGCAAGTCTGTAGTTTGTGAGGCTGTGATCAAGGGAGAGATAGTGAGTAAGGTGTTGAAAACCAATGTGGCCGCATTAGTGGAGCTTAACATGCTCAAGAACCTTACTGGATCCGCCATCGCTGGTGCTCTTGGTGGTTTCAATGCACATGCCAGTAACATTGTTTCAGCTGTCTACCTCGCTACTGGTCAAGACCCTGCTCAGAACATCGAGAGTTCTCATTGTATCACCATGATGGAAGCTATCAATGATGGAAAGGACCTTCACATCTCAGTGACCATGCCTTCTATTGAGGTTGGTACAGTAGGAGGAGGCACACAACTTGCATCGCAATCGGCATGTTTGAACTTACTTGGAGTGAAGGGAGCTAACAGAGAAGCTCCGGGATCAAATGCAAGGCAATTGGCTAGTGTTGTAGCTGGTTCTGTTCTTGCTGGAGAGCTATCTCTCATGTCTGCTATTGCAGCTGGGCAGCTTGTCAAGAGTCACATGAAGTACAACCGATCAAACAAGGATGTCACAACTGTGACTTCTGCTTGAGAGAGAAAACCTTCGGGGTTGATAATTTTTTTGTATACTGATCCTTTTGTAAATTTCTTCAAAAATACTCTTCTATTTCAATTAGCTTTTCGGCACTCACAAGAAATATATTTGGTTCATGATTTCTTTGTTCTTAGCTCTCTATAGTCTATACTCTACTCTTTGCGCACGTTTGTTTCACCACACCACCTTTAATAAGAACCGACAAAGAGTCTGGGTGGTGTTTGTTGCAACGAGGTCCGAACTTAAATGGTATTAGTTTGGACTATCACCGCCTTAATTCGCGTTATCTAGGAGGCAACAAAAGCTGAATCCCAATGTTGAATTTTTATGCATATCATTTAGCTAAAGATAGAGCCAAACTTTTATCTTTTGTGTACAAAATAAAATAAAGATTCATTATAACATTCGAAACTTATTCGGTACACGGCCCGTGTTTATACACGGGACATCTGAACCGTTGAAACCGCCGCGTGTCTTTGCAGTAGATTCTTCGTTTAATTGTTTTTGTAACACCCAGTGGACGGCGTTAGGGTAAGAAAAGAGAAGGAGAGATTTGAAGTATTAGGGTGTCGTCAAGGTTCAATCTGGGGTTTGAAATCGGAACTGAAAACTGTGAGATTTATCCATTCGCATCTGAGGCCAGAAGAAATGCAGTGAGTTAAACTCATGGAGAGGCGTACTTTTCGGACAGAGAAGGTGACTTTCGCGACTATGAGTTTAGATCCAATCAATTTGTAAGAAGATCGAAGACGCACTCCCAAAAGCAAGTAAGTGTTTCGTTGATTTAAGTAATGATCGATATCGGTAGCATGTGTATTGGTTGGGTTTATGAATCTTTTCTTACGTAATTCCTTTAAGATAGATCCGGCGCTTGAATCGGGTTTTCCACCTATCCCCAAATATGGGAATATTGAAGGTTGTATTGAATCTTGGTTGAAATTCAACATAATGCATTTGTTTCAGGTTTTGATTTCTGAAATGTGGATAAATTTGTTAGGCTTATTGTTGATATGAACTTGTTTGGAAGATTGATTTGATGACGGTATCTTGTTTGATTTGTTGACACGCTTTGAATTTGAACGAGCATGAATTTGAATTTCAAAATGTGTGTGTGCATAGTATAGTTATGGAGTTGATTGAACTGGGTTCACTACACAGCCACTACTCCTTTGTGGATGATGTACTGAATGGGGATAAGAGTGTGAATGGAGAATCAGACACTTGTATGGAGGTAAGTGACAATGTCGAAATGATGGTTGATATTGAATGCTTGATCTTCAATGGTAAATCTTACAGGGACCTGACAATTGATAATATGAAAAACAAAGTTTACCAATCAAGATGAAACAATGGTTTTACTCATGCTATTCTTTGGCAAAGGGGTTCAGTGTGAGAAAGCACAAGCTGGAGCTCCAAAAAAGTCATCAAATGCATAAAATGACTCCAAGAAGAGCTTCACGTTTCTTCAGCTTTTGCAGGTACCTCTTGGTTAGGTGTTGTCGAGTTTTTTAAAGCTGTTTGTTTTTCTACTGTAAATGATGGTTTTTTATATTAGTCTGGATTGTGATGTTGTTTATATCTTTTTTGGATTTTTATGACATAGAGTGAGCAGGGTGTGGCGCTTGTAATCTTGAGAGGGGTGATTGATTTCAAGAGGGAACCCTGGCCTCAGATTTTAGAGGGTGGTAAAAACCTTGTAAGGCAGATGCTCGACCAAATCCTAAAAAAATTGACTACTCAACAGGTGCTCGGTAAGCCCTTGTCACTGTGTCTTAACTTGTTAATAGTTGAGAGAGTTGCATAATCGACAAGTTATCTACACAACTCATTCTTGTTAAGAATATATGTCATATCATACTGAAATTCTACGATCTTGCCGAAATATATCATGTTTGAATCATACATTTTTAAACATCAAAAGCTGAAAGTTAATACGGAAAAACAAAATCCGAGACTTCGAGTATGAGGAGACTCCTATCTGGTTCAAACAGCATAGTGAAGATTGTGCTCGATAAGACAGAGGCTTATTTGGTACTGGAAGTACTGTCAGTATTCCAAATGAGCAAGTATATAATAACCAATCTACTTTTCGATTATTGTCTGTTGGTTTCTTTTGACCGACTTTTAGTTCCATATAATTTATTGATTGCATCAAATTTACTAGGTTGCATTGAAACCAATGTTTTTGAAAGAGGTCCGAGTTAAATCCTACCCAATTGTTCTGATTGATCAGTAGCATGGCATTTGTAATGCAACTATACAAATGTTGGGGCAGGTCTTATTAATACCAATTTGGACCTTTTAGTCGGTACTTATGACCTTCTTGAATTGATTGAAGAATATGAGCAAGAGAGGTACATGTCTCTCTGTGAAGCAAGAGGGGTACAATGTTCATCTCTCACACTTTATATCACTATCATTGCATATTTAGACCATTATTAGGTTGTTCCACATAATAATCTGTAGAGCTTCATGATTTTATGATGTACTTGCCATTAATGTGGTATCATTTTAGGGATGTCAGTTATCTCAAGTATTCCATATATGATGATCACCTATATTATTGCAGGTACAAAACGCAATTGAAAGAGGTGGTTGGCAATCGAAAATTATTCCCTCCACAGCCGTGGAGGGTCACAACAAGTAAAAAGACACGTGTCTCTTATTTGTTGCTTCAGTTAAAATCAGTAGAAACTTAAAGAATGTGGTTGCGTGTGGAATATGCTATGCTCCTCCCTTTGCGACCCGACGACCACGCGCCAAACCGCCGTCCTCCACCGTCGCCAAACCACGCTTGTGCAATATGATTGTATAAGTATCTGAAAGAAGAAAACGCAAACCTGAAAAATGTGGAAAATCTGAGTAAGTGTAAAGTGTGATTATGAAATATTAATAACAAGCACTTTATTAATGATAGTGGTGCATGATCATGAATTTTGCTCCGGATTACCCTACTCATCCTCTTTGGTATATGTATAGGTCCTCACGAGGACAAAGATTCACTCTGGAAAATATCTTGCTTATGATTCCTGTATTATTCTAGTAATGCTATCCTTTGAAAAATTTCCCAGATTCTTACTTATGATTCATTTTAAGAAAGTTTGTTTACTAACAGAAAGAGAAACTATACCATGCTTCATATCTTGTGGTAAAACCTTTCTATCTTTGTTATTATGGTGCCTTTTACAACCACATATATATTATTTTACTCAACATAACACAATCAAAGTTAATGTCAAAACAGAAAGCAAAACCAAATAGTCGCTTCATTTAGCAAGGTATTGTGTTAATTAGGGTTGACTAAGTAGATCAACACTCGAACTAAGACGAAAGTCGGTGAATTTTGTACGGTAGCTATATTTCAGTGTGACGATCACATCTAATGGTTAGAGTTTTTATTTTGTGAATTTTAGTCACTTGAATCCCAACATGTCTACTAGTATAGCATAACCTTTATATTTTGTTTTGTGAAAATCTGTATGTTTACAAACTAACTACACTGCCTAAATAAAATTTGAAATAATCAACCGTAGTATATCCTCGCCATAGTGTACTATAGCCGTGATAGAAAACTCATAATTTTTCGCTAATGTTTGGGTCTCAATCCACACATTTAACTCATTATTTCTCATTTCTTCCTAAAGGTGGCTGTGTAACCCGAATATAATTGTCCGTAAAATTTTATATGAATAGATAGAGCGCATCACTGACAACACGTAGTAATTTTGGCGTATTTTTTCAGACACTTGAGCTATTTTTACAAAGTTTTTAAAGGTACGAAATCAATTAAAAAATGAAAAACAAAATGAGGTGGACAAATGGGTGGCCAAAGATGTGCCACATGTTCTTTGTTGGACTTTTAATTATTTTCAAATGATTAAAAGTCTTCTTATCAACATTAAAAATAGCTCTGACATTCAAAAAAATGTCCGAAAATTACTAGGTCTCATCATAAGCCATTTTATTGACGCATGTGAAAAAATTTAAATAGTTTTTACCGCGCACAGGGCTTCCTTTAGGGAGGTATTGTGTTAATTAGGGTTGACTTAGTAGATCAACACCTGAATTAAGACGAAAGTCGGTGAATTTCGTACGGTAGCCATATTTCAGTGTGACAATCACATCTAATGGTTAGATTTTGATTTTCTGAATTTTAGTCACTTGAATCACAACATGCTACTAGTGTAGTATAACCTTTATATTTTGTTTTGTGAAAATCTGTATGTTTACAAACTAACTACACTGCCTAAATAAAATTTGAAAAAATCAACCGTAGGATATCATCGCCATAGTGTACTATAGCCGTGATAAAAAAACTCATAATTTTTCGCTAATTTTTGGGTCTCGATCCACACATTTAACTCATTATTTCTCATTTCTTCCTAAGAGCGGCTGTGTAACCTGAATATAATTGTCCGTAAAATTTTATATGAATAGATAGAGCGCATCACTGACAGCGCGTAGTAATTTTGGCATATTTTTTCAGACACTTGAGCTATTTTTTTAAAAAAAATTAAATGTGCAAAATCAATTGAAAAATGAAACACAAAATGAGGTGACAAATGGGTGGCCAAAGATGTACCAAATTTTCTTTATTGGACTTTTAATTATTTTCAAATGATTAGAAGTCTTCTTATCATCATTAAATATAGCTCTGACATTCAAAAAATTGTCCTAAAATTACCAGGGTCTCATAATAAGCCGTTCTATTAACGCATGCGAAAAATTTTAAATTGTTTTTACTGCGCACAATGCTTCCTTTAGTGAGGTATTATGTTAATTAGGGTTGACCAAGTAGATCAACACCTGAACTAAGACGAAAGTCGGTGAATTTTGTACGGTAGCCATATTTCAGTGTGACGATTACATCTAATGGTTAGAGTTTGATTTTCTGAATTTTAGTCACTTGAATCGCAACATGCCTACTAGTGTAACATAATCTTTATATTTTATTTTGTGAAAATCTGTATGTTTACAAACTAACTACATTGCCTAAATACAATTTTAAAAAATCAACGGTAGGATATCCTCGCCATAGTGTACTATAGTCGTGATAAAAAACTCATAATTTTTCGCTAATATTTGGGTCTCGATCCACACATTTAACTCATTATTTCTCATTTCTTCCTAATTGTGGCTGTTTAACCCGAATATAATTGTCCGTAAAGTTTTATATGACTAGATAGAGCGCGTCACTGATAGCGCGTAGTAATTTTGGCATATTTTTTCAGACACTTGAGCTATTTTAAAAAAAAAAATTTAAATGTGCGAAATCAATTGAAAAATGAAACACAAAATGAGATTGACAAATTGGTGGCCAAAGATGTGCCACTTGTTCTTTGATGGACTTTTAATTATTTTCAAATGATTAGAAGTCTTCTTATCATCATTAAATATAGCTACTACATTCAAAAAATTGTCCGAAAATTACCAGGGTCTCATAATTAGCCGTTCTATTGACGCATGTGAAAAATTTTAAATTGTTTTTACTGCGCACAATACTTCCTTTAGTGAGGTATTGTGTTAATTAGGGTTGACCAAGTAGATCAACACCTGAACTAAGACGAAAGTCGGTGAATTTCGTACGGTAGCCATATTTCAGTATGACGATCACATCTAATGGTTAGAGTTTGATTTTCTGAATTTTAGTCACTTGAATCGCAACATGCCTAGTAGTGTAGCATAATCTTTTATATTTTGTTTTGTGAAAATCTGTATGTTTACAAACTAACTACACTGCCTAAATAAAATTTAAAAAAATCAACGGTAGGATATCCTCGCCATAGTGTACTATAGCCGTGATAAAAAACTCATAATTTTTCGCTAATGTTTGGGTCTCGATCCACACATTTAACTCATTATTTCTCATTTCTTCCTAAGTGCGGCTGTTTAACCCGAATATAATTGTCCGTAAAATTTTATATGACTAGATAGAGCGCGTCACTGACAGCGCGTAGTAATTTTGGCATATTTCTTCAAACACTTGAGCTATTTTTTAAAAGTTTTTAAATGTGCGAAATCAATTGAAAAATGAAACACACAATGAGGTGGACAAATTGGTGGCCAAAGATGTGCCACTTGTTCTTTGTTGGACTTTTAATTATTTTCAAATGATTAGAAGTCTTCTTATCATCATTAAAAATAGTTCCGACATTCAAAAAATTGTCCGAAAATTACCAGGGTCTCATGATAAGTCGTTCTATTGTCGCATGTGAAAAATTTTAAATAATTTTGTACCGCACACAGGGCTTCCTTTAGGGAGGAATTGTGTTAATTATGGTTCACCAAGTAGATCAAAACCCAAACTAAGACGAAAGTCGGTGAATTTCGTACGGTAGCCATATTTTAGTGTGATGATCACATCTAATGGTTAGAGTTTGATTTTGTAAATTTTAGTCACTTGAATCACAACATAGATACTAGTGTAGCATAACCTTTATTTTTCGTTTTGTGGAAATCTGTATGTTTACAAACTAACTACACTGCCTAAATAAAATTTGAAAAAAAATCAACCGTATGATATCCTCGCCATAGTGTACTATAGCCGTGATAGAAAACTCAAAATGTTTTGCTAATGTTTGGGTCTCGATCCATAGATCTAGCTCATTATTTATCATTTCTTCCTTAGGGCGGATGTGTAACCCAAATATAATTGTCCGTAAAATTTTATATGACTAGATAGAGTGCGTCACTAACAGTGCGTAATAATTTTGGCATATTTTTTTCAGACACTTGAGCTAATTTTAATTTTTTAAAGGTCCGAAATCAATTAAAAATGAACATATAAAGTGAGGTGGATAAATGGGTGGCCGAAGATGTGCCACGTGTTCTTTTTTGGACTTTTAATTATTTTCAACTGATCTGAAACAGTTTTTTTAAGACACATTGTTAGTATTCAATAATTAAAGAATTATACTCTAAACTCTAAAATTAAAAAAAAAATGTCAAAAACCCTAATCATCTATCTCCTCTTCGTCATCTTCTATGATTGTCTATTTTCCAAATCCAACCCGCCGCCCTCATTTGAAACTAGCATCACCTCCAACTACTCAAGTACCGACACCACCCTCCGTCGATCTCCTCATCAACTTCTCCCTCACCATGATGCCCAGACCTTCAAGCGGCCGAATTCAAGCTATGTTCTGCCTCCACGGCACCACCACCATACTCCATGGCATTTGCTTCAACTCTTACAAACCCAATATTAAAAACCAAAACATCGATGACTGATTCGTAAAAACCTTCGCCGATTGCTTCCCTCACGGCCTTGTCGTCGCTAAAGGTGACAAATATGAACTCCCTGTCTCCCGGTCTCGCGATCGTTGATGATCTTCAATACGATCATCTCGCCAAAGGCAGCGAATGCCCTTTTCGTTGTTGATGGCACAGGTTAGTCCGTGGATGAAGCAACATATCTCGATCTCGGCAGTGAGGGGGTTGAGTGAAGATGGAACGAGTGAAGATAATGAGGCTGTTGGGAGATCTGGGAATTATAGGAAGATATACATAGAGAGCTCCACGTGAGTTTGGCGTGATCATGGTAAAAGCAAAATTAACCAAAATTTTGACCTTATAACTAACAACCATCTCTCCCTCCGTTTCCCTTAATTTAACGCCACGTCAGCATTTTTGACCCGTGTCTATACACGGGCCGAATAGGCTCTCTATAACATTCCAAAAAAAGAAGGGCAATCCTTTTTAACCACCCAAGCATATAGAGTTGTAGGAAGATCTGTTTGGGAAGTAAGAAGCAATCAATCAAGCATTTGGCGACTCAAAGTTAGAATTCTTAGTTAAGACCGGCCCTTCTCTTTTATTCATTCTCAGTCAATTATCTCTCATGCGCTCTCTGTGCTCTCCCTCCTTTCTCGCATGACCCAAGTTCCCATCATGGTGGGTCTTTTCTCTTCCTTCTCCCTCATCCTCATCACAGCTATGACAACATTTTCTTCAAAATTGGTAAGAATTGCTGGTTTAAGTAGCAAAAAAGAGTTTGGGAATTTGAGTACTGCAAAATTTGATTTCAATTTATGAGATTCCAAAAAGATGGCATTTGGGTATTATAGAATTGAAGTTGGATCGTTGAGATTTTGCAAAATATGAATAAAATTGGTTCGATTTTGGTCTATTCATCTCTTAGTTTCAGTGGAGACCTCAATAATCTAGGTAACTAGGCTCATAAATTCAATGATTTTGGATTTGGCTAGATTAGATGGGTTTGTCTCGAACTCTTTTGAAGATGAACAGATTTGATGAAATATCCATGATTTCTATCTTCTTGCTTTGTCCCTTTCGTCTTGAAATTGCAGATCCACCGATCCACATCCTTTAAACTTCTCCAATTCAATAGCATATAATAATAAGGCCATAAATTAATCATAATTGTGATGGGTTTTGATGTTTTGTTGCCTATATCAATCTCAGATCAATGAGTTCCCACTTTTTTGTTGTTCTGCAAAAGGATTTTGCACTTGCTTCTAATAGCAGAGTTTTATATTTTGAGAACACCAAACGTAGTACAAATTTAGTGTACTTTAAGGTCACTCTCACGGGGTAGGACAATATTACAATCAGAGAGGCAAACATTAGTCCCGATACCAAACGTGCACTTTTTTTCTAAGAACCGACTATATATCTTTTATTTTTACAAAATGATATTATAAGTCAATTATATCAGTCAACTCGATAAATCAAGTCAAATGGTGATATATCGATATTTTATTTTTATTTTTAAAATCATGTCATTTTGAAAAAAAAAATTAAAGAAAATGAAAGAGTCGTTAATGACATTCGATGACGAGAGAGTTTATAATAAATGATCATATCAATTTATCCTTTAGACACCTATTTTTATTAATTAAAATTATTTATGTATTTTAATTGTCAAACAATTAAATGTTTTTCTTTTATGAAGTTTATTGGGTACATTTTGAACTATAAGTTTTAATTTATCAAGTTTATTTGGTATATTTTGAAGTATATGTTTATAAATATATTAAATTTAATCAAAAACTAGAAAAAAATGATAAATATGATATATCTCGATATATCTCCGTTATATCATTATTTTACAAAATCGATATGATGTCGATAACAGTTATTTAGACCATTGCCCTTAGTCCTACTGTAGACACATGAAATTTAATGAAGTAAATTATCTTCGTTAAATAATTAAATCGACCAAGAGCCCGAAAAAATTGCACACGTGGCCAAAAGTCAACAAAGTTAGTGCGGATCCGAATAAAATTCGTGTCAGCACATAAACGGATGATCGTAATTAAAGCTACGTGATTCCGACTTAAATCGAAAAATTGAATGTCGTTGACGATTCGAAATGTTAATCGGACATTTAATTAAATTAATAAATTCTTTAACGGCTATAATTAAATCAATTATTTTTCTGTTTAATTTAGTTATGAGAATAACTAATTTTGAATTCATCGGAAAATACATATTGATTTAATTATACAATTAAAGAAATTTATTATTTTAAGTGTCATTAAAATATCCCTACAAAATAGAAATTTTGACACTATAAATAGCCCTTCAACATGAAGAGAAGGGGAGGATTTTTAGACTTGGAGAAGAAGGAGAGAAATCACTTGAGCAAGAATCACTCTCGACAAATCCCGAAGTCTCTCAAGTCCACGAAGATCATCAAATCCACGAAGAATCTTCAAGCCACCAAATCGCTCGTTCTTCATCAAATCCAAATCCAACCTCAAGTCCACGAAGAATCATCAAGCAGCCAAATCGTTCGTTCTTCATCAAATCCAAATCCAACCTCAAGTCCACGAAGAATCATCAAGCGGCCAAATCGCTCGTTCTTCATCAAATCCAAATCCAATCCAAACTCAAGTCCGCGAAGAATTATCAAGCGGCCAAATCGCTTGTTCTTCATCAAATCAAATCCAAATCAAACTCAAATCCTCATGATCAAGTGCATGTCACCCTTGAGCCAAATCACATACGGAGATAGAATCAGAGGAGTTCACCAAAGATTGTAACCCCGCGCTTGATATTCAATAAATCACATTTTTTATTTGTACACGTGTCTGCACTCTGTTTGTTTTTAGATTATCGTTCTACAAATTGGCACGCCCAGTGGGACATTTTTGGCCTCTCATCTCCTTCTCCGAAGAAATCAAATCCGATTGTGCAATGGCTTCCAAAAACAACCAAGTCGTTCCAACGAAGAAATCCAAGTCCACAACTGCGTGGTTAAGCAGAGAGGCCGAGCTGATCAAGAAGTCCAAGCAAACATCCTCCAAATCAAAGAGTGAACCGATTGCCCTTGTCACCCGGAGTGTGGCTAGAGCTCAACCCACGACGTTCATGGTACTTGTTAGTAAGCCTCGTCAACCAGTCATCACCTTGTAGAGCTTGGGAGCAATAGAGCATGCCTTTCAAAGCGGGAAGAAGCAAGTGTCAAAGGAGAAGGAGCCAAGTGAGCAATCTCTTCTACCCGTTCATGGTGATGGCCCTATCCTAGAAGACATTTTCTTTGATGACAAATCAAGCACGACATCATACCATGGAAGTCCCAAAGAAGATGGCCCTATCCTAGAAGACGTTTTCTCTGATGACGAATCAAGCACGGCATCATACCATGGAAGTCCCAAAGAAGATGGCGATAACTTTCATTCTATGACACGTGAATCCTCTTCTGACAATGCGCAGGTCTTGGTGACGGGGGCATCCACAGTCGAAGAGCAACTCTCTAATCTGTTGGAGATGGTTGAAAAGCTCACCCGAACGGTTGAAGAAAAGGATGTGCAAATCGCTGAGGTTGGAAGATCAAAATGATGAGAACTCCACCAAGGGGTCGCCTGGCAGGAGCAAAGTAAATGAAAAGGGAGAAACGTCTAAAAACGATGGCGACTCGCTTGGTTCCTTATCACTTCAGCAATTGCAAGACATCATCACCAGCTCAATTCGGGCTCAATATGGAGGTCCTTCTTGTGACTCCATCACTTACTCCAAACCTTACACGAAGAGGATCGACAGCTTAAGGATGCCGCGAGGGTATCATCCACCAAATTTCCAACAATTTGAAGGTAAAGGAAACCCAAAGCAACATGTTGCCCACTTCGTGGAGACTTGCAGTAATGCCGGGACAGAAGGCGATCACCTTGTCAAGCAATTCGTTTGCTCGTTGAAGGGAAATGCCTTCGAGTGGTATACAGACTTAGAGCCGGAGTATGTTTACAGTTGGGACCAAATGGAGCGCGAGTTCCTTAATCGATTCTATAGTACAAGGCGGACGGTGAGCATGATGGAGCTAACTAACACAAAGCAACGGAAGGATGAACCCGCGATCGGCTACATCAATAGATGACGCTCACTTAGCCTTATTGCAAGGATTGACTGTCAGAGGTGTCAGCCGTTGAAATGTGCATTCAAGGCATGCACTTTGATTTGTTATACATCTTGCAAGGAATCAAGCCTCGTTCTTTCGAAGAGTTGGCTACTCGAGCCCACGACATGGAGCTAAGCTTGGCAAGTCATAAAGGAAAGAATGAAACCCTGGTCGACCAACGAAAAGACAAAGCCTTCAGAAGCAGATTTGACAAGGTTGTGAATAAGCCTTCCAAAGAATCAATGGTCATTAATACTGCACCGATTAAGATCTCTACGTGGGATAAGAAAAAGTTTAATAAAGGTGGAACCTCCTCGAACCTACGATAGGAGTAAACGCACGTTAAAGGAGATGGAGCGAAAGACGTACCCGTTTCCAGACTCTGATGTGGGCATGTTAGAGGATCTGCTCGAAAACAAGATAATAGAGCTTCCGGAGTGCAAACGTCCAGAACAAATGCATCGAGTCAATGATCCGAAGTATTGCAAATATCATCGCCTCGTTAGTCACCCTATAGAGAAGTGCTTTGTTCTCAAGGATTTGACAATGAACCTCGCCAAGCAAGGAAAGTTTGAGTTGGACGTTGACGACATTGCTTAAGTCAATTGCACTACCGTAACATTCGGGTCGTTTGAGCTAGTTCCACTCCCTTTTCACCCGATGAAAGCACCGTTTTGTTACACAAATGAGGCGCGCAAACATAAGAAGACCAAAGAAGTTAAAGAATGTCATGCTTCCACGCCTATCCTCCAAGTTGCCTCTAATGTCGATGATGAATGATGGATATTGGTCACTCGGAGAAGAACTCACAAAGGTATGATGCCAAACTCACCGGTTGCCCGACCAAGCCATAAGAAATCACCTCCACGACGAGAGGAGAACGGACGAGGACGTTTTGAGATGAAAGTCGTTCCATATTTGTGGAAGCCTCTTCGCCGGAACTTGTCAAGAGAACGTTTGCCGACAAAACAACCAAATGTCACTTCAATGGCCACAAGTTGTGAAGTCATCTCCAAAGAAGACGAGAAGCCTGAAGCAAGAGAAATAGGTGCAAGTCAAGTGTTAAAAAATAATGAGGTGTTGAAACAATTGGAGAGTCTACCTTTCCAACTTAGCCTCTCTGACTTGATGCAATTGCCAAAATCAACGAGATGCGCGCTTGTGGAGTTGCTTGTCGACGTACAAAAACACTCTATAAGCATGAAGGAATGTAGCGCGTGTGATGCATATTGTGATACCATTAACTTCACAGATGATGACCTCCAATTGGGCTCTAAGCCACATTATCGGCCTTTTTTGTGACAGGGTACATGCGAGAGTGGAAGTTGAATTGAATGCTCATATACGGAGGGTCAACGGTAAATATCATGCCAAAGTCAACCATGTCTCAACTCGGCATCAATGTTGATGAGTTATCAAGGAGTCGTCTCATGATCCAAGGTTTCAACCAAGGAGGACAAAAAGCGATAGAGATGATCAGACTAGACATGGACATTGGAGAGCTAAAATCAAACACCTTGTTCCATGTCATCGATGCCAAGACCTCGTACAACTTGTTGTTGGGACGACCATGGGTACATGAAAATGGTATCGTGCCATCCACTTTGCACTAATGCTTCAAGTTCTATCGCGGAGGTGTAAAAACCGTGGTAGGAGATACCAAACCTTTCACAGAAGCCGAATCATACTTTGCGGATTCTAAATTCTATACAGATGAGGAGTCAATGAAAGAGGTCATTCCGGTCGGAGTACTCTCCACGAGGAAAGGCGCTAAAGTTAGAGAGAATGATGTCAAATCAAAAAACATTGAGCTTCATGGTGAAGTGTCGCAAAAAGTCTCGTCTAAAGTGGCAACATCGTCTGCAGAAAGAAAAGCCAGCCATGCCTCTCCGGTCCTTCGCTATGTTCCGAAGTCTAGACGAAGGGGGGGGGGAGTCTCCATTTGTGGTGACAAAGTCACAAGATTGCCTATGAAAATTAGAAGAGGATGATGTGAAATTGTTGAAGGAGGAGTCAACATTACCATTAATAAAGATGAACAACCGAAATCCCACAAAGCATCCACTAGAGGGGTTTGTCAAACCGATTCAAGGTAAGACGGAACATAGATCGCTGCCCAAGAAAAGAACAAGTGAAGGGTTTGATCCTAACACATACAAGCTGTTCGAAAAGGCCGGATACGACTTTGGTTCATCAAGCAAAAAGGACGACCAAGCTGCAGTAAAGATGACGCATGAGCTCGATGAGTCACAAAAGAAGTTAAGAGAGCAAGGGGCAATAGTTGATTCTTCTAAAGCTGGTCTCGGTTTTACTTCAAGCAAGCCAATCAAAATTTCAGGAAGGAGGAGAGCGGAGCGAGCCAATGTGCAAAATATCAGTGTCGAGGTAGTTGAAGAGAAGAGTCAAGAGGTTCAGTCAACTCCTCGCATTTCGTTGTTCGATCGCATTCGTCCAGGTTCCCGAAGAGCAACATCTGAACGCATTGAAGGATCAATCACAAGGGTGTCGGTTCTTGACCGTGTGAACATGACAACAAGTAGAGGTTCAGTCTTCAATCGCATCGGTAGTACAACCACTCGGCCTTCCGTATTCAAAAGGATGTCAAGTTCAGACAAAGATAAGAAAAAGTCAAACCTCATTCTGCGAAAGCCTGCATTGGAAAGCATCCAAGCACCTGAGGAACGACAGATATGCAAGAGGAAGACAACTTGTAGTCGAGCGAAGAGCAAAGAAATCCGAAGTCTTATCCCGTCATGAATGAAGAGGCATTGTGTGTTGGAAGTGGATTTCACAGATCAACTCAAAGTGAAGCAACATACCATCATATTCACTGGCCAAAAAAGAGATAACAACACCAGCAACCTCGATAATAACGGTGAGGATGACATTTTCGAAACCTCTTATCATGTCACAATGGCAGAAACAGATGCCGTAGAGGAAGACGATCATGAAGATTTTGAAATTGAAGTAGACGAAGCTCTTCCAGAACTTAAGGATGGGGGGCAAGCCACTATGGATGAACTTAAGGAGATTAACTTGGGAACAGAGGAAGACCCAAGACCTATTTTTGTGAGTGCGTCTTTAAGTTCTGAAGAAGAAAAAGAACATCTTGATCTGTTGCTCGAGTACAAAGATGTATTTGCTTGGACGTACAAAGAAATGCCCGGCCTAGATCCAAAGGTAGCAGTTCATCGACTTGCTGTCAAACCAGAGTCTCGGCCGACCAAACAAACACAAAGACGCTTTCGAACAGAGCTTATTCCTCAAATTGAAGCAGAAGTTGATAAGTTGATTGTCGCGGGCTTCATTAGAGAGGTTCAGTATCCCAAGTGGATCGCAAACATTGTTCCTATCAAGAAGAAGAACGGACAAATCCGCGTTTGTGTAGATTTTCGTGACATAAATGAGACATGTCCAAAAGATGATTTCCGTCTGCCAATCATAGAGCTCATGGTGGATGCGACAACTGGGCATGAGGTTTTGTCATTCATGGACGGATCATCAGGTTACAATCAGATAAGGATGGCCTTAGAGGATGAGGAACTCACTGCATTTTGAACTCCCAAAGGAATTTATTGCTATAAGGTCATGTCATTCGGGTTAAAAAATGCCGGTGTGACGTACCAACGCGCTATGCAGAAAATTTTCGGTGACATGCTGCAGAAGTATGTAGAATGCTATGTTGATGATTTGGTTGTCAAAACAAAGAAAAGAAGTGATCACCTACAAGATCTACGAAGAGTGTTCGACAGGTTACGCAAGTACCAGTTAAAAATGAATCCTTTGAAATGTGCCTTCGGCGTCAGTTCTGGAAAACCAATCCAAAATTCAAGCCATCCGGGAAATGCCAGAGCCAAGAAATGTGCGCGAGTTGAAAAGCCTCCAAGGACGACTTGCATTCATCAGACGGTTCATATCGAACCTGGCAGGCCGCTGCCAACCATTCAGTTGACTCATGAAGAAAGATATTCCATTTGTATGGGATGAAGCTTGTCGCAATGTCTTTGAGAGCATAAAGAAATACTTGGCGAATCCTCCGGTGTTGGGTGCACCTATCGCCGGGAAGCCTCTTATCCTTTACATCGCGGCTCAAGAGAGATCAGTTGGGGGCCCTTCTTGCTCAAGAAAATGAAACCAAAAAGGAGAAAGTCTTGTACTACTTAAGTTGGACTCTCACTGGACCTGAGCTAAATTATCCGCCGATAGAGAAGATGTGTCTTGCACTCGTCTTCGCCATTCAAAAGTTAAGGCATTACATGCAAGCTTACACAATACACTTGGTGGCGGGAGCCGATCCAGTTAAGTTCATATTATCTAAACCAGTTCTAACCGGGCGCATGGCTAAGTGGGCATTATTATTAAACCAATACGACATCGTATATGTGCCCGCTAAAGCAGTGAAAGGACAGGGGCTGACCGACTTCTTGACAGACCACCCTATTCCAGCGGATTGTGAAATCTCAGATGAATTCCCGGACGAGGAAGTCTTCCTTGCGGAGGTCCTCCCTACTTGGAAGATGTTTTTCGATGGCTCATCTAGAGCAGACGGAGCAGGGGCTGGTGTTGTCTTTGTCTCTCCACAAAAGCAGATATTTCCTTATTCTTTCACCCTTGGGGAATTGTGCTCCAACAATGTCGCAGAGTACCAAGCCTTGATCATGGGATTGCAAACAGCGTTAGAAATTGAAATCCAAAGTCTCGAAGTATATGGAGACTCGAAGTTAGTGATTGATCAACTGCTCACTAATTACGAGGTCAAGAAGGAAGATTTGGTACCTTATTTCCAACTTGCCACACAACTCTTGAAAGACTTTGATAATGTTACACTCATACATGTGCCACGGAAAGAAAATCAAATGACAGACGCATTTGCAAACTTGGCGGCGACCTTGGCATTGTCTGGAGATGAAATTTTGGACATCAAAATTTGCCAAAGGTGGGTCGTGACAACAAAACCTTCACTCCAGTGTGCCAGTTCTCATGTAGTGTCAGTTCACACCATTGATGTTGAAGACTGGAGGCACCCTTTTATCGACTATCTTGAGCACAACAAGCTTCCTGAAGATTCGAAACAAAAGTGGAGCATCAAGCGACGAGCACCGCGCTTCCTCTACTACAAAGAAACTTTATATCGGAGGTCGTTTGACGGAGTACTCATTCGATGCTTGGTAAAGGGTGAAGCGATGAAAGCCATGGAAGAGGTTCATTCTGGAGTGTGTGGAGCACATCAGTCAGGGTCAAAGTTACATTTCCAAGTAAGACGACTAGGGTATTATTGGCCTGCCATGGTCAAGGATTGTATGAAGTATGCACAAAAATGCCAAGCTTGTCAGTTTCATGCCAACTTCATTCATCCACCACTTGAGCCGTTGCATCCGACAATTGCTTCGCACCCGTTCGATGTCTGGGGAATGGATGCAATCGGACCCATCACTCCGAAATAATCGGCTGGTCGTATGTACATTCTGGCAGCCACAAATTCCTTTTCAAAGTGGGCAGAAGCGATACCGCTGAAAGAAATAAAGAAAGAAAATGTTGTGGACTTCATTACTGGAAGCATCATACAACGCTATGGTATACCGCGATGCATCATCACGGACAACGCCAAGTACTTCTCGAATACCACAACAGAAAATTTGAGCAAGAAATTGCACTTCAGGCTTCACTTCTCTTCAATGTATAACGCTCCGACAAATGGATTGGCAGAAGCATTCAATAAAACGCTATGTAACATTTTGAAGAAAACTGTCAGCAAGAAGCAGAGGGATTGGCATGAGAAATTAGGCGAAGCTCTCTAGGCTTACAGAACGACGTAACGGACAGCCACAAATGTTACACCTTATTCTCTCGTCTATGGTGTCGAAGCCGTGTTACCATTAGAGAAAGAAATCCCGTCATTGAGAATCGCTTTGCAAGAAGGTCTCACAAATGAAGAAAATGTCAAGTTGCGCCTGCAAGAGTTAGAAGCTTTGGACGAGAAGAGGCTTGACGCACAACAACACCTGGAATGCTACCAAGCTCGGATGTCACACGCCTTCAACAAAGGTGTTCGACCACGGTCATTTCAAGTTGATGATTTAGTCCTTGCTATTCGAAGACCCATCATTATGACGCTCAAGTCTGGCTCCAAATTCAAGTCAAAGTGGGATGGTCCTTACGTCGTTAGAGAAGTTTACACCAATGGAGGTTACAAAATTGTGGCAGAAGACGGTTTGAGAATCGGTCACATCAACGACAAATCCCGAAGTCTCTCAAGTCCAACGTCTGCTCTACAATCTGTTGTTCTTCCTTCAAGTTTTCAAGGGAATCAAACATAGACTAACGCTGATCAAAAGTATTTTGCCGAATTTCTTGGGTTGTCATGATCAAGCAAAGCTCTACAAACGTCTGAACTTAGCACCTTGTCGCCTTACCTGGGCATTTGGTAGCTGGCTACTTGACGATTCACTGCGTAAGTCCATTGCAAGACGGGAATTCAACTGCCATACAATGGAGCTTTAAAAGCGAATGGCCTGGTAAAAGAGGGATATACGGTTAAGGTGGCGCCATCATGTTGCTCATCTTCGACATTGTCGAGGATAGTGATCGTCCAGTCCTTAAAACTCTTGAAAGCCGCCATGGTGAATGTGATGCGTAAAACCTAACACACTTTTGTTGACTGCCGTCAAGTCTATGAAGTGAGAGCAGTCAAGCGATTAGGTCGTTTACGTTCTTCAAACTCTTGAAAGCCGCCATGGTGAATGTGATGCGTAAAGCCTAACACGCTTTTGTTGATTGCCGTCAAGTCTATGAAGTGAGAGCAGTCAAGCGATTAGGTCGTTTACGTTCTTCAAACTCTTGAAAGCCGTCATGGTGAATGTGATGCGTAAAGCCTAACACGCTTTTGTTGACTACCGTCAAGTCTATGAAGTGAGAGAAGTGAGAGAAGTCAAGCGATTAGGTCGTTTACGTTCTTCAAATTCTTGAAAGCCGCCATGTTGAATGTGATGCGTAAAGCCCAACACGCTTTTGTTGACTGCTGTCAAGTCTATGAATTGACAGCAGTCAAGCGATTAGGTCGTTTACGTTCTTCAAATCCGCCGGAGATCAACTTGTCCGAAATCAGTCAAAATTCTAAATTGACCGCAGCGCTCGAATTGTTGTCAAAATCCTACAAAAAAGGGAGGGTCAAAATCACACCATGAAAAAAAAAAAGTCGGAACTGTAAAAAAAAGTAAAAAAAAAAGTCAAAATCAGAAAAATGAAGAATCAAAGTCAGATATAAAAAAGTCAAAAAAAAAAACCAAAATGGTTGCACTGAAGCACGCATGTACTCAATCAATCAATGATTGATTCATTCAAATATCACATGCATTTGCTCATTTGCCGCCAAAACCATGTTGCATTTGTTCATTTGTTGCCAAAACCATGCTGCAACTACACCGCCGTCCTTAACCCCACAGTCGCGATGGTCCAAACCAGTCTCAGCCAACTTCGCAGAACCCCCCAAAACGACGCCTTCTGTTGACTCATCACATGCTCCCTTTACTCCATGGCTCCGCCGTTGAACACCGATTCTCCCCTCTCTCGCCGCCTCGTCCGTTCCTTCTTGGATTTCCTCAGCTCCGTTGAACCTGGAGATGGTGTTAATGTTGAGGGCTTACATATTGCAAGAGAATGTCTGGAAGAGGCTTTCAAGCTTAACACCTCTCCTCTTCCAGCTGGTGAGCCTGGGGTTGAACCGGAATCGCTAGTCGAAATGTTTAGCTCACTTGGAAAGGGCAAGGTTCCGGAGAATGTAGCCTCTCATGGTCAGGGGTCCATGCCGGCTACTAGATCATCGGCTGGTCAGCTTGCTGCGGGTGCCAATGTCTCGAAGGCACCGAAATCTCTGCTGCTTGTTTTGTTTACTTGTTTTTTTTACTCGTTTGAAACTTGATGTGGATGATGTTGATAATGATGGGGCACTGAAGGAAGGGCAAAGGACCTGCTCCAATGGCGTCGAGTCGGAGTCGCCGCTGTGTTCGAAGGTGGAGGACTGCAACTATGTCGTCAAGCCGAGGGGGACGGTCTGATTTATTGAATATTACCAAATACTGATCCTTCTCTTCAAATGAATGCTGGAGATGATTTGGTGAGACTTCAATCGGAGGCACTGCTAGCTGAGAACAAAATTGCCAGCAGAAGTGACCGCAATTATATCTTTGGTAGAAGCGTGGGTAGCTCTACAGGGATATCTGAACTTGCCTGCATGTATAAGTTATTAGGATCACAACCGTTGAGCCTTGTCAAAACTGGTAACAGTAAACAAGTTGATACCCTTGGTGGCCCATTCTTAAGATTACTTTTGCATGAATAATGTTTTCCTTCTGTGCGAGATGCATGGACTTGCATGACTGGTTTCACAAACAAGAAATTCACATGGCAAATATCAGGTGCATATAAGAAATGCAAAGATCCCCTTTCCAAAAAATGCAAAAATTATATTGACGGAGGAAACATAGAAGTCATTGTGAAAAGAAAACATATGTTCATCAGTTCATCCATTGAAGCAGTTGGTCTAGTTGAGAGATCAACTTGATAAGAATGTTGTACCTTCCCCAATTCTACTCCCCACCGGTCAAAAGAGTTGATGCCCCATACGAAACCTTCCACTGCAATTATGCGTTCATAGATTGCCAACAACTAGATACGTGGAAGAAGAGCAGAATGAGTCAAATGGTGACAGTGAGATGGATGATCCAAGTTTGAGCCAAGAAGGGTTTCCTAAGCAAAGCATCTCTTCATCTATAAATAGAGAATTGGGATCATGCCAGTGGAAAACTTTTTTTTTTTAAGTTACCGAACGTGGTTAGGGAATGTTAGGTAGTAATTGATTAATGAAATCCGGGTACATTGCATAGATGTCTTTTGTTAGTTTAAGCACATAAGAATGGGAGGGTTCAATGTATCTTGGTGGGGATCCAATAGCCTGGACGGCTGCCTGGGGCAGCTAATGCATCATTCAATGCACTCTTTCTCGCTCTCCAATCCACACTTTTCCTATAAGCATCATTCCCTCCGAAATCAGCTAATCAAGAAAAAGAAATGTGTAGTCTGTGGAGCTCGGTGGGTGGCTTCCGAAAAAAAACAATTCACAAAATGAAAAAAAGCAAGCACATGATTTGTTGGAAGGTGATGATGAGATGAGTTGCACTGAGCTACAAATGATGGACCTCAACAACATTACTCTGGAGATCCCCTGCCTCATGCATCGCCATCATTGTGAGGATTTCAAAGTCTTCAATGTCCATTAATCAAATTGAGGGACTGATACTAGCAAGCTTGGCTCGGCTTGTTACATTAAACAAACTTATTCTGAGTAGGAACTCATTCTCTAGATTAATACCTGCATCACTTGGCATGTGTTCGAGTCTGCAAGTGCTTGATCTCAGTAGCAAGAGGCTCACTAGCAACATTCTGGAGCTTGGCAAAATTGAAAACCTTGAAATTGTTCTAAATTTGAGCTTGTCAATCCCTATAAACAAGTATATACACATGAAATTTACGGAACCTCGGAAGCTAGCTCCACAAATTCTCTAAATCAAAGTGCATACTTCAAGCTGCGCTTTCGGCACTTGACGGTGACATGCCTGCAACACGACTTGAAGTGGGGGCATTTGTAGACACATGAAATTTAATGAAGTAAATTATCTTCGTTAAATAATTAAATCGACCAAGAGCCCGAAAAAATTGCACACGTGGCCAAAAGTCAACAAAGTTAGTGCGGATCCGAATAAAATTCGTGTCAGCACATAAACGGATGATCGTAATTAAAACTACGTGATTCTGACTTAAATCGAAAAATTAAATGTCGTTGACGATTCGAAATGTTAATCGGACATTTAATTAAATTAATAAATTATTTAATGGCTATAATTAAATCAATTATTTTTCTGTTTAATTTAGTTATGAGAATAACTAATTTTGAATTAATCAGAAAATACATATTGATTTAATTATACAATTAAAGAAATTTATTATTTTAAGTGTCATTAAAATATCCCTACAAAATAGAAACTTTGACACTATAAATAGCCTTTCAACATGAAGAGAATGAGATGATTTTTAGACTTGGAGAAGAATGAGAGAAATCACTTGAGCAAGAATCACTCTCGACAAATCCTGACGTCTCTCAAGTCCACGAAGATCATCAAATCCACGAAGAATCGTCAAGCCACCAAATCGCTCGTTCTTCATCAAATCCAAATCCAACCTCAAGTCCACGAAGAATCATCAAGCGGCCAAATCGCTCGTTCTTCATTAAATCCAAATCAAATCCAAACTCAAGTCCACGAAGAATCATCAAGCGGCCAAATCGCTCGTTCTTCATCAAATTAAATCCAAATCAAACTCAAATCCTCATGATCAAGTGCATGTCACCCTTGAGCCAAATCACATACGGAGATAGAATCAGAGGAGTTTACCAAAAATTGTAACCCCGCGTTTGATATTTAATAAATCACATTTTTATTTATACACGTGTCTGCACTCTGTTTGTTTTCAGATTATCGTTCTACACCTACAAACACCAAATATTCTGCTACCTTTTGCACACCATCCTCGGGGTTGTTGTGTAAGCTTATTTAATCATTGCCACAACGATTGTGGCACGCTGAGTTCTTCCGCTTGCCTTATATGTATGATGCCAACCTTATGTGATGCTATTGATGAAGGTCTGATTTTCCTCCTTTCCTATGCTCTATATTCAATAAGGGCTCTGATTTCCAAATTGTGAGTAAGCATTGTTTCTTTGTTCTAAAGTAACAGAGATAGTGTGAAAGAGAGAGATTTTATTATAATCGGAGTATTCGGTGGCATGGCATGTCGCTCCTCATTGGTTTCGACCTAAGCCTTCCTAGCCAAAGAGAGATAACAAAAGGCTCGGATGAATACATCTTACTGTAGCTCTACAAGGCAACATAGCAACGATATGTATGATCAACTCATCATATTGGGCATTTTAATCAAGAAGTTGCATCCCTCAACATATAAAGTACACTGTCACCAGTCAGGTAAGCTCTTGATGCAGTAAAGCTTTCAACAAGTTATCTGCAATTATAGATCCTAGGGAGCTTGTGCCTTTCCTATACTGCATTGTGATTACAAAAATTTCATGTCAGTGAATTCTACTACGATATCAACAAGCCAATACAATAAAATTACCAAATGGTGAAATCAACATACCTTTTTTTAATCGAGGGGGAGCAAGCATACTTAAAAGACTATGCCACTTCAGGATGGTGCCTTGACGAGCTTGTGATGATTTTGGAGCGCAAGAAGATGTCGGATGACCATGTAGTCTTGCCGGTTTTCTATGATGTTGACCTGTCCGACTTGAGGAACCAAACTGGAAGTGTTGCATCTGCTTTTGCTAGACACGAAAAGAAAAATGAATCCTTGAAGTACAAGGTGGAAAGGTGGAGGGCAGCACTTAAAGAAGTTGCAGATCGAGCATGATTGGTGTTGAAAAATGAAACAAACAGGTATGTATTTTATTTCCAGTTCATCTTTATCTTTAATTAGCTGATAAGTGTGGAGAAGTCAACAGTTAGTTTCAGCCCTAGAACAAGTTCGCGAGTGAAGGAGGATTGTAGTGCAGCTTTGGATATGAAGGTTGTGCCGTGTCATGAGCGTTATGTTGGTTTACCTATTGCCACATGTAGGAGTAAGAAAAAGTTGTTTAAGGGGCTGACTGTTCGGGTTTGGTCAAGAATTCAGGGTTGGGAGGGTAAGCTTTTGTCTAAAGCTGGTAAGGAGGTTCTTATAAAAGCAGTGGCTCAATCTATTCCTACTTATACTATGAGTGTTTTCCAACTTTCGGTGGGCATTTGTGGAGAAATTGATAGTAACTTAGCTCGTTTCTAGTGGAGTAAACCTGGTGGGAAAGGAATTCACTGGAGGAAGTGGGATAAACTTTGTGTACCCAAGAATGAAGGATGATTGGGTTTTCGGGAGTTTCAATGTTTTAACAAGGCTTTGGTTGCGAAAATTGGGTGGAGACTGTTACAGGATGAGAAGTCTTTGGTAAGCCGTGTGTTACAAGCTAAATATTTTCCCAATTGTTCCTTTGTTGATGCTGAGTTGGGTAAGAGTCCTTCAAGTATTTGGTGGGCTGTGATATGGAGTAAGGAGTTGTTGGTGGCTGGGTTGAGGTGGAGGGTGAGTAATGGAGTGACTATTAAGGTCTTCCAAGACCCTTGGGTTTCATATGTTCGTGAAAGCTTGGTTTGAATTGGGATATGTGTGTCTCTGAGTTTATTACAGATTCAGGTTCTTGGTGTGTGGAGAAATTGGAGAGAGTTTGTACGGCTGTAGAGTGGAGGCTATTTTAAGTATCCCTTTGGCTAGGACTGACAGCCATGACAAGATGTTCAGGTGCCGTAATAAACATGGAAAGTATTCAGTGAGAAATGCTTACTGGTTGGCTCTAAAGGAGAGGAGGCAGGCTGTTCTTATAGTTTCAGAACATTGGCGACACTTATGGAAGCTCAAAATTCCACCTGAGATGAGCCATTTTCTCTAGAGATGTTCTATGAGTTTCGTTCCATGCATGTGGTCTCTTTATCAACGGTATATCACTCCTCATTCAATCTGTCTGAGATGTCAGTTATTCGATGAAACACCCTTGCATGCAACATGATCTTGCTCTTCATGTGTTGCAGTGTCGGAGAGGGCAAGCTTTTACTCCAAACTGAATCCGGGTATGTTGGTGAATTTTGCTGAAGTTGTTGGTAATAATATTGTGGAGTAATTGGAATGAGCGGAATAAGGTCACTCACGGTGAAAACTCTCGCCCCCCTGTGGTGATATATGATCAATGTGTGCAATTTTGGGAGAGTTTGTTGGCTGTGTGTCACGGGCCGACTTTTGTAGAGTAAAAGGCGGACCGTGCGGCACTTGCTAATCGATGAACGAGTAACAAGTAAGCCAAGTGAGTACCTATACTAGTTCCGTAGGCCAACCGTCGCCGCCTAGGAACCCCTCCCTATAATAGCATATTTTGCAAAACTAGACTTGGCAGGGGGAAACATGGAACCTTCCCACCATGAGCCAACTTAAAAAAGGAAATTACAGAAAATATAAATTACAATACTGCCACTAGCACGCAAGCAACCGGCCATAGGCATGACTCATGACCTTGGACAAGGTTGCTTGCGGCCTTACAAGTGCGGCCCCTAACATCCTCCCCCACTAAAGCTGTCGGCGCTCTCGACGACTGCCTTGGACTTGAAGTCTTCAATCTTCTGCTTGAACTTCTTCAGTGCCTCCACATTCTCCCAGCTTACTTCTTCATCTCCAAACCCCTTCCACTTCACCAAGTACTGCTGGCGTGGTCGCTCTTGAACTGCTTGGTTTCGCCCCTGACTCTTGAACGTGCTAACAACTCTTTCAGCTAAAATCTCCTCGACCTCCTTTGGCTTGCTTGATCTGATCTCCACAGGCTCTCTAGCAGGCTTGTTGCGGGCTTGGTCTTCCTTGTCGGGATGGTGCGGCTTGAGGTTGCTAACATGGAACACTGGGTGAACTTTCATCCACGGTGGTATGGCGATCTTGTATGAACACTTCCCTACTTTTGAGATGACAGGAAGTGGGCCTTCATATTTCCTGAACAATCGCTTATCTTTGGAACGGAGGAATCTGAGCTGTTCAGGGAGAAGCTTGACAAGCACCATGTCCCCTTCCTGGAAGGCTCTAGGTTGCCGGCCTTGATCTGCCCATTTCTTCATCCTCCCTGCTGCCTTCTCTAAGTAAGCTTGAGCAATCTCAGCGTTGGCCTTCCACTCTTTGGTGAAGTTGAAAGCACGGGGATTGTTGCCCCTGTACACCTCCTGCACGGTGTGCGGTAGGAGTGGTTGTTGGCCGTTAACTATCTCGAAGGCACTCTTGTTGGTGGCTGAACTCTTCTTCGAGTTGAAACAAAATTGTGCTACGTCTAGCAACTCCACCCAGTTCTTCTGGTTTGCTTGGACAAAGTGCCTCAGGTACTCATCCAGCATTGAGTTGAATCGTTCAGTTTGTCCATCTGTTTGGGGGTGATAACTGGAAGAGATGTTGAGTTCTGACCCCAGCAGCTTGAACAGCTCTGTCCAGAATGACCCTGTAAATCTGGTATCTCTGTCACTGACAACATTTTGCGGTACTCCCCAATACTTCACCACATGTTTGAAGAAGAGGGCCGCAGTGTCTTCGGCCGAGCAATGCTTTGGGGTTGGCACAAAAGTTGCATACTTTGAGAACCTGTCAACCACTACAAGGATGCCGGATAACTCTCCAACCTTGGGTAAGTTGGTGATGAAATCTAAAGAGACACTTTCCCATGGTCGGCTAGGTACTGATAGTGGTTCTAGCAACCCTGGAGTCTTTTGCCGCTCCACTTTGTCTTGTTGGCAGGTCAAGCAAGTCTTGGTGTACTCCATCACATCATCCCGCATTTGAGGCCAATAGTAACCCTGCTTGAGGAGGGCATGGGTTCTTTGCCATCCTGGGTGACCCGCCCACAAGGTGTCATGACACTCCCTCATGAGCATCCTTCGCAGCCCATCGGCCCGGGGAACATACACTCTTCCCCCCTTTGTCATCAACAAGTCATTTTCTAACCAGAATCTGCGACTTTTCCCTTCCTTCACTAGCTTGACAAGGGCTTGAGCTACTGGATCCTTCTCTAGATTCTCCTTGATCCTTGCCTTAATATTTGTAGCTACTACACTGCCAGACATAGTAGCCAAGACACGAAGGGCCGCCAGGTCGGCTTTACGACTTAAGGCATCTGCAACTTGATTGGTGCGACCTGCCTTGTACTCAAACTCAAAGTCGAACTCCGCAAGGAACTCTTGCCATCGAGCTTGTTTTGGAGTTAACTTTGGGTGTGTCAGGAAGTATCTCACTGCAGAGTTGTCAGTCTTGACTAGGAACTTCGACCCCAACAAGTAGTGTCGCCAAGTCCTTAAGCAGTGAATCACGGCTAACATCTCTTTCTCATGGGCAGAATATCTTCTTTCTGGGGGCGAGAGCTTGTGGCTCTCATAGGCTACCGGGTGTCCTTGTTGCAGTAAGACACCTCCTAGAGCGAAATCGGATGCATCGGTTTGCACTTCAAATGGCTTGCTCAAGTCTGGTAAGGCAAGGACAGGGTCCTCCATAACTGCCTGCTTCAACTTTAAGAAGGCTTCCTCACAGCCTTCATTCCAACTCCACACCACTCCTTTCTTCAAAAGGTCTGTTAAGGGGGTCGTCTTCTCCGAATAATTTTCAATGAACCGCCTGTAGTAATTGGCTAGTCCAAGAAAGGAGCGCAGTTCTTTCACGTTCTTGGGGCTCTGCCACTCCTCAATAGCTCTTACTTTTCCCATGTCCATCCTGATTCTTCCCCTTTCTATGACATGTCCCAAGAATTTGATGGAACTTTGTGCGAACGCACACTTTTCTCGCTTGACATACAATTTGTTCTCCCGCAATCGTTGAAACACCAGCTTCAAATGTTCCACGTGCTCTTCTAATGTGGGACTATATATCACAATATCATCTAGATACACCACCACAAATTTGTCTAATAAGTCGCTAAGGACTTGGTTCATCAATGTGCAGAAAGTAGCAGGGGCGTTAGTCAACTCGAACGGCATCACTAGGAATTCAAAGGCACCATATCGAGTGACACATGCAGTCTTGTACTCATCTCCCTCTGCGATGCGGACTTGATGATACCCCGAGCGAAGGTCCAGCTTTGTGAAATATTGGGCACCACTGAGTTGGTCGAACAAGTCTTGTATCAATGGAATAGGATACTTGTTCCTCACGGTGACCTTGTTGAGAGCTCGGTAGTCCACACACAACCTCAAAGTCCCATCTTGCTTTTTC
Organism: Argentina anserina; assembly: GCF_933775445.1. Taxonomy (NCBI): domain Eukaryota; kingdom Viridiplantae; phylum Streptophyta; class Magnoliopsida; order Rosales; family Rosaceae; genus Argentina; species Argentina anserina. Next base: position 16,341,504 of record NC_065873.1, read on the forward strand.
TGAAATAGCACCGGCGCACCAAATGGAGACTTGGAGGGCTGGATAAACCCTGCCTCCAGTAGCTCCCCAAGTTGTTTCATCAACTCTACTAGTTCTGGAGGGGCCATTCGATAGGGTGCCCTCGCAGGAGGTTTGGCCCCAGGGAGCAACTCGATCTCATGATCAACATTCCTCCTTGGTGGTAATTCCTTGGGAAGTTCTGATGGCATCATGTCTTTGTAAGTTTCCAACACTCCCATAATCTCCCTTGGAATCGTCTCCTCCTCAACTTTGTCTTTTACCAGGGGGACAATGACATATGTCGGCTCTTGGCGCTTCACACCCTTCTTGAATTGAATGGCCGACAAGAGGCGAGGTCCACTCGGTGGCCTAAGCTTTGCCGGCACTACACAAGGCCTTTCCCCCATAACCAACAAGTTTTGAGCATTGGGTATGGGAATGGCTTTGTTCTCCAACATGAATTCCATCCCCAAGATTACATCAAAGTCGTCTATCTGCACGACAACCAAATCCGTCTTTCCTTCCCAATTGCTCAACTTCAGTTGCACGCCTTTAGATACCCCAATTGTGGGTGAGGGTGAGGAATTAACTGCTTTCAGGTGACCCGTATCTTTTTCGATTTTTAACCCCAACCTTCGTGCCTCTGCTTCTGACACAAAGTTGTGGGTGGCACCCGTATCGACCATCACGCTCTTGGCTCCCTTCCCATTCAAGCTACCTTCAACAAACATTAAGCCTTTTAGCAATGACTTCTTTGGCATGGGGGTCTGTTTCTCTACCGCATTAAGGAATTTTAATGCCCCCATGTGGCTAGGTTCTTCCACTTCCTCTTGGTGTTCCTCATTTTCTTTGGCCGAGATTTGGGCTTGTAATGCTGACAAAGCGGTCTTGTGAGGGCACTCATTCACCCTATGAGGTCCCTTGCATAGAAAGCACGATATGGGTCTTGGGGTGAAGCCTGTATAACTGAACGGGCGTGGAGTAAACACCCCAGTGGAGGCTGCTGGCTTGGAGGAGGCAGTGTCCCTGACACCAATAACCCTTCTATCCCCCCCTCCAAAATTCGAGGACCTTGACTCTCCTCCCCCACTTCTACTCGGACCCGGTCTGGCATTTCTATTGATATTCACATTCGAAAAGGAAGAGGTTTTCCTCGCAGAGTTCTCTTCGAATGTGTAATCAGTCAGCCTTTCTGCCGCTGCTTGGGCCGAGGCTAAATCTTGGACCCTTTGTCTTTGGAGCTCAGTTCTAGCCCATGGCTTCAATCCTTCAAGGAAGTAGAATAGCCGATCTTTCTCTGACATATCGGGGAGGTCGAGCATGATCATAGAGAATTTGCTCACAAAATCTCTAATGTTGTTGGTGTGTTTCAACTCCCTCAATTGCCTTCTTGCAATATAATCGACATTCTCAGGAAAGAATTGGGTTTTGAGTTCCTTCTTGAGATCCTCCCATGTCTCAATGCAGCAAACATTCCTTTGAATATCATTGTATTTAGTCCTCCACCATAACTTGGCATCTCCTGACAAGTACATAGTCGCCATGTTTACCTTCGCTTCTTCCGAATCAGGCTTTACTGCTCGAAAGTATTGTTCCATATCAAATAGAAAGTTCTCAAGCTCCTTGGCATCCCGTGCCCCTCCGTAAGCTTGAGGTTCCGGTATTTTGACCTTCCTGTAGTCCGTCACAGGTTGGTTTGACATCGCTCGAACAACAAGATTGAGCTTGGTGTTCATCTCCAACAGCTCGGTTTTGAACGCATCAATGGTGGCTCGGACATCCTCAGCGAGGGTGTCCATAGTCACATGTAATGTGTCAAGGGCATCACTCATGGCCCCCAACTGCTCTAACGAGGCACCTCCTCTATCTTCATCATCATGTCCTCCCCTCTCGGGAGCTCTTGTTTTCTCTAGGGCCGAAACTCGGTCCTTCAGCTTTTCAAGTTCCTTCTTAGGCCCTGCTCCTCCCCTGGGAGCTTCTGCCTTCTCTAGGGCCACCACTCGGTCCCTTAACTCCTCAAGGTCTTCCACTCGTGTCGCCAACTTCTCTAGATCGACACGATCCAACAAGGAGGTAATATCAATCAATCTATCAGGGACTCCCGCAAGTTCACCGAGTTGTTGATCATAGAAATCGAACCGTTGCGCGTTCGTCATGTTTCCCACCATCGTATGAGTCTTAAGCACAGCCGGCAAGCCGGCTCTGATACCAGCTGTCACGGGCCGACTTTTGTAGAGTAAAAGGCGGACCGTGCGGCACTTGCTAATCGATGAACGAGTAACAAGTAAGCCAAGTGAGTACCTATACTAGTTCCGTAGGCCAACCGTCGCCGCCTAGGAACCCCTCCCTATAATAGCATATTTTGCAAAACTAGACTTGGCAGGGGGAAACATGGAACCTTCCCACCATGAGCCAACTTAAAAAAGGAAATTACAGAAAATATAAATTACAATACTGCCACTAGCACGCAAGCAACCGGCCATAGGCATGACTCTTGACCTTGGACAAGGTTGCTTGCGGCCTTACAAGTGCGGCCCCTAACACTGTGCAACATACTAGTCTTCAAGCTCAATTTGGTATGAGCACTAGGCAGGTTAGCACCATTTGGAGGCCTCCACGCCCAGGTATTCTTAAATTAAATTGTGAAGCTTCCGTTATTGATAATGGACGTGTTGTTGGGGTGGGGGTTGTCTTAAGAAATAGCTTGGGCAATTTGGTGTTGGCTTCTTGTGAGAGAGTTCATGGGCGCCTTCGGCCTTGTGCTGCTGAGTTAGAAGCTATAATTAAAGGGGTGGACGTTGTACTTCATAGAGGTTGGCAGCTGGGTGAGGTGGAAACTGATTGACTTGCGGCTGTTAATTTGATAAATGATGCTGGTGAGTGCTTTACTAATGTTCCTCAAAGTGCTAATGGTGATGCTCATTCTATAGCTCAATTTGTAGCCCGTGTAGAAGGGTGTTATTTGTGGTTAGGAGTTGGGCCCAGCTGGCTCATGATTGTCATTTTGCATGACAGACTTGTAACTGATTATAGTATGAGGAAAATGAGTGGGGTTTCTATGTCCACCAATTGTTCCCATGCTTTGTAATTTGCTTATGTTTTGAATAAAATTCTAGATATCATTCTAAAAAAAAATTCAGACTATACACACACATATACATATATCCCCTGTATTCCCTTTACAATAAAAAAATTTCTCTTATCAGATCATTTTAAGGGATCGATCATTTAACCCCGCAGCATGGGGTGGGAGCCAGTTATGCCAGTTGTGCAACGAGCCGCTCAGCGGCTCAAAACGACTACAGACTCGCCTGCACGCGCGTCGCAAAGAGAGCTCAAGAGAACACCTCAGTGGGATCAAGTCTCACATCAGAAGTTGAGTGAATGATCTACCTCAACTCAACTATTAAAAGACAAACCATTAACCTCATAAGGTATGCAAATAAGACCACTCACTGCTACTCTATCAAAATTACCGCTCACCTGACTTAAGCATCAGAGAGTTGAAGACCACGTCGTCATGGTCTCCACTCTAACGAGCTGTGTTATTTGTGACAGGAAGAAGAAGGAACCCAGTGCAATATACATTAGAGTAATGGAGTGAACTACACCGCCGTAACACACTGTATTAACACTCCCCTTTCTCTGTATTGAATAAGGTTGACGATGATTTCTTTTGTTGCAACCTCAAACTTTTTGGCCTTCTTATTTGTTTAGTATGGATGGTGGGGACTACATGCTCCGGTTTGTGTGGCGGCGGTGCCCTTCGATGGAGGGCGAGATCGACAGTTCTGTTTACTTAATCAGAGGGCCTAGAGTTGATGCATAAGAGGATATGTGGAGGTGTTTCTCAAGAATCGCAGGTAGGCATAGAGGGGTTGATGACATCGACTCATCCTACTGGTTCTCTGGGTCGGGTCCGTAGATTGAGGCTATGAGCCTCGTTCAGAGATGAACCTGTCTTTGCTCGAGTCATCAGAAATGTTGCCCACGGTAGTGGTCTTTTGATGATGCCTAGATATTTGGAAGCGGCTTTGGTTGCACCAATGACAGCTGACCTTTGGATGTTCTCAGGTTCCCATCTAGGGTTAATCTCGAGTGGGCCTTCTGGGCCTATGATTGAAAGCTGGTTTTGGGCCGGAGCACTTTTGCAATGGCCTTTTCTTTAGGTTGCAAGGCTGTACTGGGCCGACAAGGTGTTTCGGTTATTCTTATTACTATTCCTTTCTCCTTCCATTTTAAAAGGAGGTGGGATTTTCTGGTTTTTCTTTTGAGGAATCGGTCACGATGCTTAGAGGACATGGTTGTAACCTTTATTCTTCTTATATATCCTTCTAAGTATTGAATCTGTGTGCTATAAATGGTTCTGAAAAGGTGTGTGCATTATTGGCACTTTAAGTCTAGTTCTCTAGGTTTGGAGAGTTATAGAGATAACTCTTATTGTCGGCCCAATTAGAGTGTGTCTTTTTGCTGCTTACTGAATAAGATCTTGCATGACTTCATACCTTAAAAAACTAAAAGTGTTAACGTATGGCTTTGTTTGCAATTATAGGCACGAGTCAAAATTTGTCAAGAAAATTGTCAGAGTGATTGAAGACAAAATTAATCACACACTCTTAAGTGTGGCCCCTTACCTAATTGGAATCCATTCTCGAGTTGAGGACATTAATTCTTGGTTGCAAGATAAATCAACTGATGTCCGCACACTAGTTATTTGTGGAATGCGTGGAATAGGGAAGACAACTATTGCAAAATTTGTGTATAATTCCAACTTCAAAAGATTTTGAAGGTTGCTCTTTTCTTTAAAATATTCGAGAAGTATCTGGACAGCCCGATGGGTTGGTTCAATTACAGAAACAACTTATTTATGATGTTTTGAATGGGTAAAAAGTGGAAGTGCGTAGTACTAGTGAGGGAATAATAAAAGTTGACAAGGCTATAAGCTTTAGAAAAGTTCTGCTTGTTCTTGACGATGTGGATGATGAAGAGCAATTGGGGGCAATAGTTAGCATGCAAGATCGACTTTGTGGGGGAAGTAAGATCATTGTAACAACTAGCCGTATATGGTTGTTTATGATAAAGTGATCTGAGGTTCACATCCAAAACTAATTGGCAATGGATGGAGTGACTCAGACCCTTATAAACCCACATGCTAGGTCTTAATTCCCAATGTGGGATGTATATTCTCAACACGCCCCCGCACGTGTGGCGAATTTTCAAGCCATACACGTGGACAACATTTTGGGTGACGTAGAGTCTGTGTGGCCATTTGGGCTTCACACGTGGACATGGGTACTGATACCATGATAAAATGATATGTGTATCTCGAGCTTGAGCCGAAATCACAATGTGTTCATAAGCAGGGCCAACATTGTTCATTATAATCGACACCAAATCATCATCAGACATAGGGCTGCCTGCAAGAGCAAGGTTGTCAGCAAGAGAATTAATTTTGTCCAAATAGTTGGCAATCGACAAAGTGTCACGCATGGTGCGCATAAGCTCGCCCTAGAGTTGTAGGAGCCTGTTTTGGGATTTCGAAGCAAAATGCTTAGCAAGAGAGGTCCAAGTAAAGAAGGAATTAATGGATCTTGCAATAGTGGCTAAGACAGATGGGGTAAGAGAGTTGTTGATCCAACCAAGGACTATTTGATCTTGAGCAACCCAAAGCTCATACGCGGGGTTGATGTTGGTAGTCAATTCACCAACTTCATCACAAAGAAAAGCGGGAGGACAAGAGGAAGACCCATCAACATGTCCCATTAAATGGTGACTCTTCAACAGAGGTTGAATTTGAGAAAGCCATAGGGGATAATTATTCCAATCAAGTTTGATCGAGAGGTAGTTGGAATTATTGGGAGTTGAATAAGAGGAGAAACGTTGAGGATAGGGAATAAGAGATACAGTGTAAGTTGCAGAGGCAAAGGATTGAGCAGCGGCGGTGGAGTTCATGGTAGCAGAGGTGGTGGAGGGTTCGGTGGCCATATTTGTTGGCAGAAAAAAAAAATTTCGTAGGATGTTTAGGCTCATACGTGGAAGTTGATGGAAAGCAAACATAACCCACAATCACAAGATCAGAACCAAGGCTTTGATGCCATGTTAAACAGTGACAAAGCGTGGCCCGTGGACCAACTGTACTGATAGTATCCCAACTTAGTCACCTCACATGTGTTGGGTTTTAATCACAAAAGGTTTCGATACAATTGGGTATTATCCACCCACTTATAATCTCTATTTTATTTGTCACTTCTTAGATGTGTGATCTCTTCTCTCCAACACGCCCCCTCACGTGCAACCTAATTTTTAGGTCTGCACGTGACAGATTAACATTCCACATATTGGGACGAAATAAACTAAGGTCTAGTAACCAACGACACTTAGTGACCATCCAATCGGAAACCCTCCGATGGCATGATAATGACACCCATCTTGGGCCCATGACAAAGTGGCACTCAACTTGAGCCAATGACAGATTGGAGGCGCGACTGGAGAGAGACCCGCTCTGATACCCGCTCTAATATTTGTTGGCACTTATGAATCTCTTGAAGCTATTTTTCTTTCAGCTGAGCAACACATGCATGACCAGCAACAACAAATCCTCGAGCTGAACTCTGTTACCACAACATTTCAGGCTACTCACATATCTCCTCGAGGTCGTGGTTGTGGTTGTTCCACTTCTTCTCGAGGCTTATCTCCAAGTTTTGGCCGCGGTTTCAATCATGCACGAGGCCGAGGCTCCTCTGTCCTTGGTCCTCATCCATCCATGGCCAGGTTTTCTGGCAGCTCTACATCCTCTCGACCTATATGTCAAATATGTGCCAAGCTGGGACGTATTTCTCTAGATTGTTACCACATGCTTAACATTGCTTATGAAGGCAGAGGTCCATCTAAGAAAATTAGTGCTATGGCTGCATCCACATCCACCCCGGCTGCCTCCACCTGGTTGCTCGATATTGGAGCCAATTCTCATGTTACTGCTGACTTGGGGAACCTGCAATATCCCACCCCCTACAATGGTAATGACCACATCAATGGTATAGGTATAACAACTCTTCCTATTTCTCATATCGGTTCGAGTTCCATCAATCTTAATAATCATACTTTTACTCTCAATGATATTCTTCTTTGTCCCTCTGCCTCCACAAATTTATTATCTATCCATCCCTTAACCTCTGACAATAATTGTTATCTATTGATCCATCCTGATTTCTTTGTGATTAAGGACATCCTGATAGGGAGAATCCTCTATAGAGGACAATGTGAGAATGATCTGTACCCTCTGCGTTTTCATCAACAACATGACCTTGATTCTCCCAGACATTTTGCTTTTGTAGGCGCACGAGTATCAACATCAATTTGGCATTCTTGGCTAGGGCATACCTCCATTAAAACTCTTTCTAAGATTCTTGCAAATAACGTCGTGCATGTGTCCGGTAGTAGTTCTATTAGGTTTTGTCATTCTTGTCCACTAGTAAAAATCACCAAGTTGCCTTTTGTATTGTCTCATTCTATTTCCAGTAAACCTCTTGATTTAATTCACTCGGATGTTTGGTCGTGTTCAACTCATTCAGTTCAAGGTTTTCAATACTATGTTTTATTTGTTGATGACTATTCCCGCTATACTTGGATTTTTCCAATGCAACATAAGCATGAGGTTTTTAACCTCTTCGTTCAATTTAAGATGTATGTTGAAATTCAATTCTCTGGCACTATAAAGCAGTTTCAATCTGACGAAGGTGGGGAGTATAAATCGAATGCATTTAAGAAATACTTTCAAACTCATGGCATTCATCATCGTTTTTCTTGTCCTAAGCATCCTCAGTATAATGGCCTCGCTGAAAGAAAACATCGCCACATTGTCGATACATGCCTTACTCTACTTGCTCATGCTCATATGCCCTCCATCTACTGGACTGAAGCCTTTTTTGCTGTTGTATATATTATTAATAGTCTTCCTTCTCCGGTCATCAAAAATTCCACTCCTTAAGGAATAAGTCTCATGATTACACTTTCTTACGTACGTTTGGATGTGCATGTTATCCTTATCTCCGTCCATATAACCACTCTAAGCTTGAACTTCGATCCAAACAGTGTGTTTTCTTAGGTTACTCGTTGAATCATGTTGGTTACATGTGCTTGGACTTATCTACGGGACGCATATACTTATCTCGCCATGTTCTCTTTGACGAGGAAACTTTCCCATTCCAACATACAATTTTGTCCTCTCCCACACGTATGTCCTCTACTACTTCAAATGACTTACAATTCTTTTCTCTTACAACACCTCTCTTATCTACGTCCCCACCATCACCACCTACTCCATCACATCATAACTCACCCAGCCCTCCACCACTATACAATCTCCTTCATCCATAATCGAACCTACACACAATTCATCATCCTCTTCTCCCTCTTTGGATGTTGCAGGGACTTCAACTCAGGTATGTGCTTCCACTAATCAACACACTATGGTCACCAGACTTAAAACTGGCGTTCGGAAACCTAAATATGCATTACATGTTGAACTAATGCATGATGTCACAGAACCTATTTCATATAGAAAAGTAGTGAAAGATGAATGTTGGCGCCAAGCTATGCAACAAGAGTACACTGCTCTCCAACAGAATGAAACATGGGAGCTTGTTCCTTACAAACCTGGAATGAATCTATTACCCAACAAATGGATATACAAGATCAAGAAGACGGCCAATGGTGCAGTGGAACGCTACAAAGCCAGACTTGTTGCAAATGGTTTTCATCAGCAAGAGGGTGTGGATTTTCATGAGACCTTTAGTCCAGTGGTTAAACATTCTACTATTCGGTTGATCTTGGCGTTAGCAGTCAGTAACAAGTGGCATGTTCGACAACTGGATGTTCACAATGCCTTTCTTCATGGTCATCTCCACGATGAAGTCTACATGAGACAGCCAACCGGGTATATTGATCCATCTTTTCCTAAACATGTCTGTAAATTAAAATGCTCACTCTATGGACTCAAACTCTTATAAACCCATAGGCTAGGTCTCAATTCCTAATGTGTGATATATATTCTCAACACGCCCCCGCACGTGTGGCGAATTTTCAAGACATACACTTGGACAACATTTTGGTTGATGTGGAGTCCGTGTGACCATTTAGGCTTTACACGTGGACGTGGGTAACCCGCTCTGATACCATGATAAAGTGATATGAGGTTCACATCCAAAACCAATTGGCAATGGATGGAGTGACTCAAACTCTTATAAACCCACATACTAGGTCACAATTCTCAATGTGGGATGTATATTTTCAACAGTTTAGAGATCACCAAAAGTTTGAGGTGCATAATATTGAAGGTTTGAGTTACAGTGAATCGTTAGAGCTCCTGAGTTGGCATGCTTTTGGACAGGACCGTCCTACTGAAGGTAATATGAAACTTTCATAAAGAATAGTACATCATAGTGCAGGACTTCCATTAGCTCTTAAAGTTTTAGGTTCTTCTCTATCAGGGAAAACTACTGAAGTGTGGAAAGATGCTTTGAAAAAAATGGAAGCTATTCCTGATTATGGAATCGTGAAGAAACTCAAAATAAGCTTTGACTCATTACAGGATGACCATGATCGAAATTTATTTCTTCATATTGCATCATTTTTTACTGGGATGAACATGTACGTCAGTGTTCAAATACTAGAAGGTTGCAATTTCTACCCTACTATTGGCATTGAAAATCTCATAGATAGATGCTTGGTAACAATTGATGGAAAGAACAAGTTGCAGATGCATTACCTGATTCGTGATATGGGAAGAGGAATTGTCCGCCTAGAATCTGAGGAGCCGCAGAGACGTAGTAGATTATGGAACCACAAGGATTCCTTGGAAGTCCTAACAAAAAAGAATGTAAGAGATATACAATCTTATCTAAGTTATCTTTTATGTCCATATATTCGTATATGCAAAGAGTGTTAATTGATGTTTTCCAAGTATCCAAATTATGTATCATTTTGTTTTCTCTCTTTTTATCAGGGTACAGAAAGCATTGAAGGTCTTATCCTGAACATGCGAAGATTTACTGCACACACACCACAAATTTCGAATGAAGTGGTTTTAGAGACCAATACATTTGCAAGCATGCATAAATTAAGACTACTCCAACTTACACATGTAAAATTCCGAGGGTCTTATAAAGGATTTCTCAGAGAATTGAGATGGTTGTGTTGGAACGAATATCATTTTCGCTCTTTACCCAATGATTTTTTTTTTGGATAAGCTGGTGGTTCTTGAAATGTGCTATAGCAGCTTGAGCAGAGTATGGACGGGAGCAAAGGTACGTACCTATCAATATAAGCTATATATATGATCAATGCATTCCTTTCTTCTTCTTCTTCTTCTTCTTTTTTCCTATAATTTTGTAGAGTTCTCCATCATGTGATATATCTGTATAAAACTTGCCTGCCTAGATCCTATCCCTCAACACTTTTTCTGTATTTCAACAGTCTCTTCCATCATTGAAGATCTAAAATCTCAGCCATTCGCATTGCCTTTCAGAGATCCCGGACTTCTCACGTGTACCAAGTCTAAAGAGGTTGATTCTTAAAGGTTGTACAAACCTGGTTGCGATCCATGAATCCATTGGAAATCTGAAAAGATTAGCTTATTTGGATGTGGAGGGTTGCAAAAATATCAGGAGGCTTCCTATGCTACAATTCCTTGAAGTACTTATTATATCTGGTTGCTCAAATCTTGTTGAGTTTCCAATGGAGATGATGAAAATATATGGCCTGAAAGTTCTTGAAGCAGATGGAGTTCCAACACGCCAACTGCCGCCAATAAAATGTCCAGATATACGTCGGTCTTCTTGCGTACCATGCAATTTAGTGGATTTAAGTCTCACTGGCTGCAATCTTACTGATGATGATTTTCCATGGGACTTCGGCTACCTGCCCTCGTTGCAAAGGTTAAATCTAAGCTGTAATTCACTCTCTGGGATGCCAGATTGGGTAAGAGGTGTTGCGATACTTGATGAGCTCTCTTTATCTCAGTGTACGAGGCTGAAATCACTTCAAGGGCTTCCACCCGTACGAGAATTAATAGTTCATGGTTGCTCAGCATTAGAAATAGTATCATTTCAACCAATGTCATTCTTACCTAGTGTCATCTTAGACGAATACAATTGCAAGCTTGTTGAGCTCGAGTACCACTTCAAATTGAAACCCCTTGAGAGAGTTGATGACGAAAATCCGGAAATAATCGAAGTTTTGGGGTTGGGCAAGTACTTGACGTCCAGCCAAACCATTATGATGGATTCCATACATCTGTTCAATATTGGGAGGACAAAGGTGCAGCGCATCCATGTCTCTATCTCTTTCTCCCCCTCCCATCTCTCATCTATCGAAACTTTGCCTTAATTTCTCCGAGGACAAAGACCTAGCCTAAATATTTATTTAAAATCTACAATTTCCATATGAAAATTTAGTTAAAACTCGATTCTGTTTAATTGCTACTTAAGCAATGAGAGAGTAGTAAATTTGAAAGTATATCTGCACTTTTTTCACTAACATCAGTTGAGAAGGATAAAACTTGGTTTAACTAACCATAACCAATCATGAGTAACATACATGTATCTTCTAAGTGGCAGGCAACTAGTATACCACTGATTCACTATGGTTAGCTAGTAAATTAGCCAAGTAGTGTTCGTTTGAGAATTATATCCAACACTTTTATTTTCGTGGCATATATAGGGATTGTATGAATATGGTATATTTAACACATTTCTTCCTGGTAAAGAAGTTCCAGGCTCATTCGAGTATACGAGTACAATGCCTAAAATATATTTTACTGTACCTATACATCCTACTCGTAAGATCCGAGGCTTGAACATCTTCTCTGTCTATGAAAAGTCCAGCAATGGCTCTCTAAATGATGAATGCGAAATTGCATTTTGATCAGACGAGAACATCTTACAATCCAATAGTTACTAAAGTTGGTAACAAAACAAAGAGATTGGAGTGGTTCTATGGCCCATCATTCTTCGGGGTTCCACGCGACGGGGAACAGATGAAATGGCTAAGCCATTGGAAATTTGGTTATAAGTTTGGTCGGGGGTGAAAGTTTCAGTATTTACCACATCTGATTGAGATTGTTTATGATGAGCAAGAAGAGAAGATTAATACCGATCAACATACCACTGACATTGGACGTTCTTTTTCTGGGTTTGACATTATTGAAAATTTATCACTTTCTGATGAGGCTAACGCGATTACACATCGGAATTATTCGAAAGCGATTACACACCATTCAAGCGTGAGGGGGGAAGTTGGCAGAGATACTCCATCGCCATTCAAGCGTCGCTCTTTCGACGGTGGACAAACTTCAAGATACTCCAACTCAAGTTCCCAAGATCTTACTAGCCATAGTGATTGAACCTCAAGTTATAGGATCAAAAGCCAGCTCCTTTCGAGTGACCCGGGTGGAATGCTTGTTCCTGCGAAGTTGATGATGCCTAAGGTGCCTGCGCCAGATGAGTTAGACCCAGGGCCGCAGCACTTGGACATGATTCTACAAGGGTCCTCTCACTCAATGACTTCTTTATTAGAGGATTTTCATGAATAATATTTGAAGAACTTCGTTTTAATTTGGGGATTTTTTTATATATTTTTTACTTTTTATTATCATGAAGTGTGTTATGTGTCTCATTTCTGAGTTTGCTGAAAATTCAGCAACAAAGCGGGGAGCCACATGATGCAAAAACAAAGAAGTAAAAAAAATCTGTCGGACAAATCTGTCGGACCTGCACCTCTGGCATCTTTACCGGCCAGCTCCGGCCGTCGCCGGTTTCTGGCGAGTTTTCCGACGATTTTTAATCGTTTCTCGTCATTTTTCCGACATATTTCCAGCAGTTCTTGCTATCACGTTTTCCCAGTCCAAATTTCACCCGGTTTTGAATTCTTTTGACATAGTTTTCTGGTTTTCTCCAAATCCATTATATGCACTCACCGACACTTTTTTTTTGTGTGTTTTATACCGTTTTTGGATGGTTTCTACCACCCTAGTTTACGGTTTGGTATTCCACTGCTTCGATACCATGTTTTTCCAACTCTTTAGTTGAATAATGTAGTATTATTGTCATGTGATACATTCGATGAGATCACACTTTGTTCTGGTTCCCTTTTTAACAATATCCTATGTCGTATTGTATAGAATTGTTCCTGTGTCACTGACTCTCTTAATTTTCATTTTATAGATGTCACGCGGCGAAATCGAATGTCTAGTTGATTGTGGAACCACCCACACTGTCCTACGACACATGCAAGCTTGTTCTCTTGCTAAATTTCAAAGAAGTCATTTTTTTGCTAAGGCTTCAACCGAGAACATTTCATTCTTACAACGTATTCAAGGTGATATTTGTGGACCTATTCAACCAGATTGTGGACCTTTTAGATATTTTATGGTATAGGTTGATGCATCGACGCGTTGGTCACACATCGCTTTGTTATCCACAAGGAATGCTGCATTTGCTAAGTTATTAGCTGAGATCATTAAACTTAGGGCTCACTACCCCGACTATCCTATTAAATCCATTCATTTGGATAATGCTGGAGAATTCACCTACAAAACTTTTGATGATTACTACATGTCTATTGGGATTGAAGTTGAACATCATGTTTCTCATGTTCATTCACAGAACGGTCTAGCAGAGGCTACTATTAAGCGTATTTAGCTTATTGCTCGGGCAATGGTTATGGGTACTAACCTGCCGGTATCTGCGTGGAGATATGCAGTGTTGCATGCAGCGAACTTTATTCGTTTCCAACCCGCGGCTAACTAAGCATTTAGTGCGTACCAGATGGTAACTGGTTACGAACCCAATATTTCACACTTACGCATTTTTGGTTGCATTGTCTATGTGCATATTACGCCTCTTTTTGCGTACTAAGATAGGTCCTCAGAGACGATTACGTATCTATGTTGGCTATAATTCCCCAACGATTGTCCGCTACTTAGAACCAACCACTGGAGATATTTTTATTGCAAGACTTGTATATTGTCACTTTATGAGACATGCTTCCCGTCGTTAAGGGGATATGGGAATGTTATCATTCCAAATGAACGTCAGGAATTGACGTGGTGTGTCCCCACTATGTCTCATTATGATCCCGCACTACTCAAAGTGAGTTAGAAGTTCAACGCATTATCGACCTTCAGAAAGTCGCGGATTCGATGCCCGACGGCTTTATAGATATTGCTAAAGTGACGAGATTAAACATACCCGCTGCAAATATACCGGCACAGTTGGATGTCCCGAAGTACGGGTGTGGAAGACAAGCTCCTGGACCTAGTAACGTTGGCACCGCACCTGACAGTGGGACGGAGGCCGGCGGCGGCACCACCGTACGCCGTGGTGTTGCCGGGCATCCCTATGGATGGCGTCGTCGAGATTGACCTGTATGGAGTAGCTTCGGCCTCGGCTCCTCAAAGGAAAAAAGGGATACCGATAAACTCTAAGAATTCAAAGCCTAGAAAGAAACGAATAACCAAGGCACAACGCATCATCAACATTGAATTACCATCGTATGAAGTTGTCTTTGATTACAGCTATGTCCATGAATCAACCCAAGTGTTACCGTGGGACGATATGTAACCTTGTTTGATGCCAGAGAATAACGAAATCTCAGTGAACTACACAAGTGAGCAATCGGTCCGAAACCGAGCCACTACATGCATTGATGACGTTTTCGCTTATTCCATCACACATGAGATCATATCTGAAGACGACGTTGAACCTCGCTTTGTAACTGAATGCGAATGCAGAGCAGATTAGCCGAAGTGGAAGGAAGCTATCCATGCAGAACTTGACTCATTAGCGAAGATAGAAGTCTTCGGAAAGGTTGAATTGACTCCAAGAAATGTCAAACCAGTTGGACATAAATGGGTCTTCGTTCGTAAGCGTAATGAGATGAACGAGATCGTGCGTTATAAAGCAAGACTCATGGCGCAAGGATTCTCATAACGACATGGCATTGACTATTCTTCTGTTATGTACATCATTACCTTTCGCTATCTCATTAGTCTGGTAATGTCCGAAAGATTAAACATGCAACTTATGAATGTGGTCACAGTTTATCTCTATGGGGATCTTGACGCATAGATATACATGGAAGCTCCTGAGGGACTACATTTACCTCCATCAAGTGCCTCCAGACCACAGAGTGCTCATGCAGTTAGATTACGTTCGTTGTATATGTTGAAGCAATCCAGAAGAATGTGGTACAATCGGTTGCATCGATACTTGGTGAGAAGGGGATATAAGAATGATGAACTATGGCCATGCGTGTTCATACGAAAGACAAATTTCTGATTCGTCATCATTGCGGTTTATGTTGATGACATGAATATAATAGGTACTCTTGATGAGATTGAAGAGACCATGTCTTATTTAAAGTCGAAATTTGAGATGAATGACCTAGGGAAGACGAAATTATGTCTCGGCCTTGAGCTTGTGCATAGGGCCGACAGTATATTAGTCCACCAGTCAAATTACACGCAAAAGATGCTTCGACATTTCAATATGGATCTATGCAGTCTATTGTCTACTCCCATGGTCGTCAGAAGTCTAGATATCAAGAAAGATTCATTCTGTCCTAAAGAGGATGATGAAGAAGTTCTTAGTCCTGAAGTTCCATACCTTAGTATTTCCTGAGTTTATGATCTTATTATACTCAGACCCGTTATGACCGGCAACTCGTTACCCGTCATCCCCTCATTTGTCAGGCCTAATTCAAGGTATGTTTGTTCATGGTTTGAAATACGTCTAAGATTCTGCGTTTTTTTTTTTCAGCAACAAAACGTGGAGCTATTCAGCTATATGCAACAAAGAAGAAGCTATGCATTTTATGAGATTAGCACACCCCACAAATTTCTATATATAGTTTATAAATAATCTTAACTTTTTTTCTAGGCCAACATATTATGAAATCTTAGCTCCGGCCTTGTTCAAATGGATACTATAAATTTTACAATCATGTATCTTTTCTCATGGGAAATCCTACTTTTGCAGCCAGCCCACATTGAGAATATCTTATACTCTTGAATTAGTTTTATACGATGCTACCTTAATAATCTTTTTTGTCTAATTTGGTTTTCGTTTCTCGTAGTTTCCTAATTTAGTATTTGTTTTATATTTAAAAAACAAGGGTTCATTTACACTTTCAAAATTGTTGTATGTACCTCCACCACTAATTTAAATGTGAGCGTATCAGCGTATGCACGTCTTTGCTTAGAAACACTTCGAGGTCCCTCGGTCGATTAACGCAAAAGCGCAGCAACCTTAAATGTAAAATCATCACATAATAAATACTTAATCAGTTGCAATAGAATAATAATGATTGCTCTTCAAGATATATAAACTTTAATTTTTCTTTAAAAAATTTGGCCAAGACAGAGAGGAAGGGCCTTACATGTATACAGATCATATTTAAAAAGACTCGGATGAATGGTCTCTTGAGTTGTAGTAGATCCATAATTAAACAAACACAAACACTTGGATTAATTTACAAAAAGGGAAATGAGCATTAAGGTTCCAATGTGAAATGTGCCTTCTTCCAGTTTCCATTGTTTCAGTAATCGTGGAGTCTCCCATTGGTTTGCTAAATTTGATACTACAATGCCAAAGATATTGACCGACTATCGTACTCTGGTAGAACTTATATAGAACGATAAAAATAATAGTATGCTTGCTTCAAATGAATATCACCCTATGCATTTACTATATACTATTTTTGAGTTGGTCGGTGCCCTGTAGCTAAGCACTGTTCCCAGCTCGGGCGCAAATTACGGTTCTGCCCTCTGCAATATGTCAATTGCGGTATTGCCATTCGCGTCTGTATAAAAGTCGACGCTCATCACACGTGTCGTAAATTTTCACCTCCTCGCGCTCTTCACCGCGTCGTTCTCCCGAAGCTTCTGTAGCAATCTCAGTTGCTTCCTCAGTCATAGCATCGGAAAACCTTTCTGAGGTTGGTTCTATATTTCGTCGGCGATCTAGAAAGAGACATCGAGGTAATAGGGTGACAGAAGTTGTGATCTTTCTCCGGGTATGTTCACATTTTATTTAATTATGATTTGGTCTGAAAGTTTTTTCTGGGTTAAGATTTCTACACACCCAATATATCAGTAAAGTGTATTCGGTTTAACTCCTCCTCTGGATTTCAATCTGGTTAGTCTTTTGGCTTGCGAAGAAGAAGTACAAGTATCGATCACCCATGTATTGTTTGAACTCTTCTAAAAGTTATGGGTTACTCAATTAGCTTATCATCGATTACCGTTGCTTACTCTGGGTTCATGACGATTGAGGAGACGGGTTGATCCGAGTTACCTCCAAGCTCATATAATTATCATGGCTTCGCACACTGCGGGTCTAGAATTTATATGACAGCGGTTATCTTCAAATCGTTATTTCACTTTCAATTGAGCGAATTTCATATCGGCATGATTTAAATTATTCCTATCAAATGGAGTTACTACGATTTTAAAATTTGATTTGAGAATGATTCAATTATCAATCAAAAATAGGATCAGAATGGATAACAAGAATGCGAATGTGTGGATCTTCCCTTTTTTGTGGAACAGAGTAAGTTTTTGACTAATTTTGTTGGTATTTGTCATGGACCAGATAGAAAGCTTACGGATGTGCCCACCATGTAGGAAAATATGTTCTTTTTCCTATGGCCGTATATATACTGGGATTCAGGAAAAAGAAAAACATATTTCTAGACCCTATAAGTTTTGGATAGACTAGAATTAACTATCAGTATCCAGTATTACTCTTCTTCTCTGAAAATACATTGATCTCTTTTGGGAGAACTTTTCTGAAAATACATCCCCACAAAATGAGCCAAATTCAGCTTTTTTCCAAACACAAAGGTAACACATAACAGTTTACAAGTCCTACTGTGGGTGAAATCAGTTTGAAAATAAAAGATGTTGTAGTTTAAGTTTTTATTTTGAAGTTTTTAAGTGTTGCAGTTCGGTTGCCTCAATATGGAAATAGTGTTTACACATGTTATTGACTTAATATGAACACATATATGAAGACTTAATATGAGATTATGATAAATTGAGTATGGTTGATTGTTGTCATCGACTTTACATTTCTTGCAATACTGCACTCCGGACACATAGGATCGGTTTTCAAGTTTTGTTTTCATTGACAATTGAAAAGTGGTATGATTTGCATTCTTCAAAAAGAAAAAAAGGAGAAGAAAGCAAATACTATGATTTGCATGTCCTTATTTTCTGTTTCAATCATACCAATTTTTTTCACTGGCATGTTGCACATTGCCACCTTAACCAGCAGCTTATTCTCTACTTAAACTACACAAGCTGATGCAATTCCCATTGTAGCCAAGAACATGAATATTTATTTTACTATTAATCTAATGATATATGGATTTGTGTTGTTCATTGATGTTAGGACTTTGTTATGCAAAATTACTTAACTGCCAATAGAATTGTCTGAGTTTGAATTGGTTGAAACTTGGTTTTTTTGCTGCCTTGGTTGACTGGAAGTTTTTTTTTGAGGGCTTAACTTACCTTGGTCATTAATCATCATGTGTTGGGAACACTGACGGTTGTTTAATTATTTACTTTGTGCTTTATTTATTGGGCACGTTGAAGCTTAATTGTAATCTTGCTTTGTACTACAAAACTTTTTCTGTATATATATATATACTGCTACAGTTAACTTAACCTTTTGCAACAAGTATAAAATTTTCCCAATTAAACTTGGTGTTGTTTTCAACCATCTCTGATATGCACTGGTTTTGCCTTATTAGTGGCTCAATATATTGATACATGTGATTCTCAAAACAAATACCTAATGTGGAATGAGATTGTATCTGTTGAGACTTGGTTTCCAAAAATTATGTTAACCTTCCATTTGAGCTGATAGTTGCAACAGAGCATAAATGGACCAAAAATTTTGAGCAGGTAAAGATGGTTCAGCACTAAAGTGATCAAGACTTAAGAATGCAATGCATGTCCTTCCATTTGTGGTTTGACATTTTTATATGTTCTTGCAATAACAGTTGATCGTTCTAAAAATTTTTAGTTAATATTTTTTGAAAGGCTTCTTGGCTGATATTTATGAAATAAAGCACTTCAAAATGATTAAAAAACTACTCTTCAAGTTTATGTACTTTTTCTTTAAGAATTTCATAAAATGTGAATAAGTTCTTTTGGCCATTAGTTTTTGATCAATCGGATCTTTTCATGCACGCGACATATGGTTTCAGCCATAGAAACCGTCAACTGTTCCTAATATGATAAATATAAAAAAAAAAGTTTAGGAACAATATCAATTTAGTACTGTAGGTTAATACAACTTCAAAGTTCCACCAGATATTTAATATGAGAACATTAGAAGCTTTACAGAATTACAACTCGCGCCTGGGCGCGGGCACTATATCTGCAAACTATTAATATTAATAGTTAGTAAATTCAGTATCAACTCTTTGTTTGATGGCTGACACTTTCTTTTTGCTTTTAATAATTGTATAACTGATATATGTACTTGGTTTAAATAGGAGGATCAACTGAATGTATGCTGAAAGAAAGCTAGGCTGGGCAAACGTTCCTTTACTCTCTGACCTATGTTTAAAATGATATAGCTGCTTTAATCAACAAGTCATGAAAGATGAAGCCCACATCTGCAATGGTAAGTGCAAAGTACTTGAGGGAGGATTTTTAATTATTACAATTTAGAATATGATGATGCCCCTTTTTTTATGTCATAAATAAAAGTCATTTAATTGATAAAAGTCATTTTTTTGGTTTCTGTAGTATGTATCATGCAATACAATTGCGTCCAGTTATGTTAAGAAAAAAACATTATTAAGCTAGCAGCTCACCTTTAGCTGCTTGGACCATGGTTTTTGCTCTCTATAGTCTATACATGTCAGTGGTGCCATTATTTTGTGAGTATTATGTTCCTAAAGGAAATTAAGCTCAAGTCTTTTTTTTTTGTTACGTGGCTGCTAAGAATGTTCTTTGTTTTGCTTATCGGTATTAGTATGCATTAATTGAATTGAGCCTGTAACTTTGAATATCACAAAAATGGAGCTTAATTATTAGAATAGAATTTGTGCCATCTTGAATTTTCTTTGAATTTTGACTTCTCAGAATCTATTTTGGATTGAGTATGTAACTTTCACAGTCACTTTTAATGGAACAACTGTTGTCAGCCACCAATGTTTCGGCGGAAAACATTGCAGGCCAAGGATATGAAGGAACAAGAAATGATGCTGCTTTAACTCTTTCTGTTGCATCAGGACCGTCGTAGCCATGCAAAAAGACTGAATTTGGTGGACTGTTTATGTGTATGAGAAACAGCTCACAACACCATTTGCTACTTTTGGGTAAGTATTGTTGTTTTCTATTGAAGAGCTTTTGAACCATTAGGCTTTTTTGTGTATAATAGAATTTGCTTGCCAAATTTTGTTCTTTGTTTAGCGTCTTTAAATATCACTGATGAAGGCACTTGGCGTTGCTGTGACAATGCTTGGATTTTACCTTTTAGAGGGTGTGTTGCCTTCTCAGACAAATATGGCACATGTTAGCCCAACAAAGGTACTGAAAAGTTTTATTTTTCCATTTATGTGCTTTAATGCTCTCACAGCTACAATTTTTTATTTCCAAAGTTGGAAATGTTAGGGGTTCAACTATCTGGGTGTGTCTTGGTTTCAGATGTAATGCTACAAGTATGAATGTTTATATCTTTCTTATGGTACTTAATTTTCTTTCACTTAGTTTTATAGATCAGTCACGCGGTGGTCAATTCACATATATTCACATGTAACGTTTGATTTGAAGATGATAGTGTTTTGATTGTTTTTGTCTTTCTCACACATCAAAAAAGAGAATACTGCTCTTAGATTCTTCACAATAAGCATCCTCTATTGTATAAGGTAGCCTTATGACTTACTGCTCTTAGATTATATTGTCCTTTTCAAAATTTCAGAAGAATTTTATTCTTATTGTTTGGTTTTTTTTATGAAATCTGAAGAAGCTCGAACGAGAATTTTCAGGGATCGAGATTAAGATTTAAGAAAAACTTTATTTCTTATTGTTTGGTTTACTGTGTCAAATAACGGTTTGTATATTCTTTCCAATCTTGATTAACATATGCCAGAGGAAAAAGTTTCAAAGCTTAATTTTTACTGATCATCTTGCAATGCAGGAACATAATGAGAAGCTTGGTTGGAAGCTGGAGAGATTGCTCAACAATTTTGATCTTTGGCATGAATAAATAAATTTAGTTCTCAAGATGAGAGAAGAATCGGCAAAAGTATGTGAACTGATCAGAACTTATTTGCAAGAATTCATGATCAATTGATCAATGTACGGTACCATCTTGAAAAGAACATGGAGAGAAACATTCTTGAATGTGAAGCCCTAAATAATGATCTTTACAAAGGCCAAGATTGTGATTCCCATTGGAAAGAGCTCCAAACGATTTAGACATGTAGATATCTATTATATTTGATGTCAGCTGGATTAACTGTTATGTACTTTAAGAATAATTTGACTTTGAAAATTTTGCGGTTGAGCAACTCATTTATGTGTTCATCAAAAACAAATGGGCTAAAAGTATATTAAAAAATTAAACCCGCTGCAACGCGCGGCACTCTTGCTAGTGTTTTCTAAGTGTCGGTGCTACACAGTTAACATGTTCCCTTTAGAAAACTATACGCATTATTATCATTATTATTGTGACTCGGTGATCTGCTTTCGTTGCATACTCTTGTGCAGCAGGAGCCAAAGCCAATAGGCCATCCTCATAATCATTTCTCGACTTTTTGTGTAATCTTGTGCTCATAATATTACCCGATTGTGCATTGATCGATCTAACATGGAGGTCACATGAGGCTGTGATTTATCTCATCATTCCAGTTTCCGAAATCAGCAGAATGCAAAATATCTGCGCGATCATTCTCTCAAACTGGGGCTTCGTGAGTTTTGATCGAAGTTTTCTGAACGTGAGTTTTAAGAGAGACGGTTGTGAATATATAGGACGGTGGAGCAGTGGCATTGGACCATTGGTTACTGTTTTAACGTTTTTGGTTAGATTAAAATTAAATCGGCGTTATCGCCGGCGGGGGTGACACGAAGAAATGTAGAGGAGTAATGCTGAGGTTACGTCAAGTTTTATATATGCATGGGGTGGTGGGTGGTGCATGCTTGCAGTGGAAAAAGTAGAAAACCATAAAGACCGATTTTGTTGACGTCCGGCCTGAAATCTCGGGCGCCATCCTCGCTTCTTAATTCCTATTACTGGCATGTAGTGGCGTTAATTGCCTATTATTACTTAACAATTGTAATTCCTTAAAAAAAAAACAATTAGAATTTATGTGGGATACTGATTAGATTTTAAAGAGTTTGATAGAAGGGCTGAGCAGAATCAATGAGGCCAAATCTAATGTCAGTGTTGAACACGCCTGCATTGCATATCTCTTCATTATCACAGTTAAATGCAAACATCAGGAGGCGACTAAAAACATGTCATATTTAGCTATAAATTACTCATTTCACGTCTAAATAACGCAATGTGTAGTCGATAATAATAATGATAACGAGCTAGTAACAACATTTATTATGTGCCAAGTTGTAACATGATTTAACAACCCACAACTAGTTCAATGCCTCATAAATTACCCCGTACTAAACTTAAAAGATTGGCCTTTAAAGAATCAAAGATATTGAAACATTAAGATTTAAATCAACCCTTTCAACATTCTTAAGAGTAAAGCATCTTATATAACTATTGGACACAAAATGAAGAGATTTCAGAAGAAAAAAAAAACGAATGAGAAAATAATATACTGTGTGCAAATAATTAATGAAAAGTTGTCAAAATTTTTTTTTAATTAATGAAAAGAAAATTTTATAATAACAACTATCTAGAAAATCCAAGAAAATCCATGGGTTCATGGTTGTCTCCTAAATCACATGCCTCATTGGTTGCCACTAGTGAATAATTGACTTCAAGCCATAAAGTAATCTAGTATCTTGTAATGACTGATGAGTATTTACCATAGGCTATATCTTTGCTTAAATTATATACCAAAAGCAAACAAAAAACACCCAACATAGCAGATTAACAGTGGGCAAGACAAGTGCACAGTCAGTGAGAATTAGTAGCAACTTAGCTGTATGCAGCTTCCCACTGCTTACCACCATCACCAGCAGGCCAACTCCCCCCATTCTTCTATACCCTCCCTTTTCTCTCCCAGATTCAACCTTTTCACATCTTCACCCTCTCTTCTCTTCTTCTTCTTCTTCTTCTTCTTCTTCTCTCTCTTTCTGTCTCACCCTCACTGACAAGTGACACAACCACCACTCTACACTGGAGTCTCCTCTGCCACCACCACCATGCCCTCCTCCTCTTTTTCTTTCTTCTTCCTCCTCCTTTTCTTACTCTCCTCTCCTCCCTTTGTAGCCCCTCACCGCCGCATCCTCCACGAGCCATTTTTACCCCACGACTCTCTCCCTCCTCCTCCCCCTCCCCCTTCTCCACCTCCCACCCCCACCCCCAAGTACCCATTTTCCTCTTCCAATTCTACCCCTACTGACTCCCCTTTTTTCCCAACTTACCCCGCCCCTCCGCCTCCTCCGCCCTCCCCCGCCACCTTTGCCTCCTTCCCCGCCAACATCTCCTCCCTCATTCTCCCCCAGGCCCCTTCCTCCTCCTCCAAATCCCACAAGCTCATCGCCCTCGCCGTCTGCGCCATCCTCTCCTCCCTCCTCGCCGTCTCCGCCACCGTCTTCTTCCTCTGCCGCCGCCGCCGCATCAACAACCGCAACTTCCCCGACGACGACGACAAAGTCACCTTTAGATCCGACCAGCACCACAGCAGCCGCCGCCTCTTCCAGGCCGGCAGCAATGCCCGCTCCAGCAGCGCCACCCACAAGCTCCGGGCCGGCTCCTCCACCAGCTCCGAGTTCCTCTACCTCGGCACCCTAGTCAGCTCCCGCGGAATCGACGAGCACGTGAGCTCACGCGCCGCTGCCGCTTTGAAGAACAGTAGCCGCAAGGCCGAATCGCCGGACCTGCAGCCGCTTCCGCCGCTGTCCCGGCAGTGCTCCAAGCTCAGTAACTGCACCAATGCCGAACCGGCCCGGGCCACCGACGAAGAAGAAGAGGACGAAGAAGAGTTCTACTCGCCGAGAGGATCTTCCGGCGGCCGTGAAAGCTTCAATGGAGCTGGATCGGGGTCCCGGAGAATATTCGCCGCCGTGGCTGCAGCTGATCTCGAGGAAAGAGTCAGCGAAACGACGTCGTGCTCAAGCTCGTCTTCAAACTCCGGCTCACCGGCTCGGTCACAGTCCATCAGTCTCTCTCCGGCGGTTAGTTTAAGTCCGAGAAGACCATCACTCCCTAAATCGCCTGAGTCTTCTGTTATGCAGTCTCTACCTTCACAGCCACCCAGAGGTGAGCCTCATTATCCGATGACGGCGTCTCGTTCCCCGTCTTCCTCGCCGCCGGTGAGAGCGCTCGAGAATATTCCGGAATCATCGCCGCGAATTTCGGGCGTGTCACAGCAGAATCTGCGGCCGCCTTCGTTGAGTCCAATGTCGTCACCGGAGAGAGCTCTGGAGATATACCCGACTGTATCGGGTCGAAACCCGGCCCGGTCTCCTTCATTGTCGTCTCTTTCTTCGTCGCCGGAGAGAAATTCGGAGAAGGAGGCATCTCCGAAAGTTATGGTCTTCTCGAATCAAAGTTCTCCGAGTTCTTTGCCTCCGAAAGTTTCGGCGTCTTCAAGTTGCTATTCTTCACCGGATAGAGTACCAAATGCTGCTTCTGATGAAAAGGCCAAGTCTCCTTCTGTGTCACCCGAGAGAGGTTCCGAGGAGAGCCCGGTTGCTTCGCCGAGAACTTCAAACGCTTCTGATCGATCGTTTATCCACTTGGATCCAAAGAGGCAGTCTTTTTCATCGTCTACATCTTCGATGTGTTCTTCGCCGGAAAGAGAGTGGGATAACAATCCAGATGCATCAGCGAAAGTCTCCAATGTGTCTGATCACATTGAAGAGACTCCGACTAGACTTAACGGTGGTTTGAAGACGCCTCTCCCGATACCACCGCCTCCTCCGCCGCCACTGCCTCCTTCGTGGGAGACTCCAAGTCCTAAAACACCAGCTGGCCAACCAGTCAGTAGACCTGCGGTCATTGTACCTCCTTCGAGGCCTTTCGTGTTTCAGAACCAAGGAGGGGTGTCTGTTTCACCAGTGGAGCTGCCGCCGAGTTCTGCACCGTTGGAGACTATTGAGGAGACTCCGAAACTCAAGTTAAAGCCGTTGCATTGGGATAAAGTTAGAGCTAGCTCTGACCGTGAAATGGTGTGGGATCAGCTAAGATCAAGCTCTTTCAGGTAAAATAACTCTCTCCAAGTTTCTATTTTTTGCCTATATTGTTTGGGATTTCCGTTTAACCGTAAGTTGCAATTTATGTAAGTTGACTTTACTTTGTTCCTATACTAATTTGTAGCATTTGGGTTGTTGCAGATTGAATGAAGAAATGATAGAGACATTGTTTGTAGTAAATACACCCAAACCGAATCCAAGGGAAACAACCCCACGCTCAGTTATTCCCTCACCTAAGCAAGAGAACAGAGTACTTGATCCTAAAAAGTCCCAGAATATTGCAATCTTGCTTAGGGCACTCAATGTGACCATAGAAGAAGTTTGTGAAGCGCTCCTAGAAGGTATAATCATGAAATATAAATAATTTCTAACAAGTTGTCTTCTTCTTTACTGAAGAAATGGTTGAATGCAGTTTCTAGATATTTCAAATAATAGTGTAGGCTGCTACTTGTTCTGAATGCAGGTAACGCAGATGCTCTTGGAACTGAATTGCTTGAAAGTCTGTTGAAGATGGCTCCAACCAAAGAAGAAGAGCGTAAGCTGAAAGCGTTCAAAGATGATTCACCAGTTAAACTTGGCCCAGCAGAGAAATTTCTGAAAGAGCTGCTTGATGTTCCTTTTGCATTTAAAAGGGTCGAGGCAATGCTTTACATGACAAATTTTGAATCTGAAATTGAATACCTTAAAAAGTCTTTTGAAACTCTGGAGGTACACACCGTTCCTGTCTCCTTGACACTAAACTCTTCTATTTCTTATATTTTCTTAGTAGAGTTTGTGTGCTTATTGACCTTATATTTTCTCACGACAGGCTGCCTGTGAAGAATTGAGAAATAGTAGGATGTTCTTGAAGCTTTTAGAGGCTGTCCTTAAGACTGGAAACAGAATGAATGTTGGGACAAATCGTGGTGATGCGCATGCCTTTAAACTCGACACACTCCTCAAGCTTGCTGATGTTAAGGGAGCAGATGGGAAAACCACACTCTTGCATTTTGTCGTACAAGAAATCATACGAACTGAGGGTGCTCGTCTCATTGCTGGTCAAACTTCATCAAACACAGCTTTAAACGATGATGCCAAGTGTAGGAAACTTGGCCTGCCAGTTGTTTCAGGTCTCAGTTCAGACCTCACTAATGTGAAGAAAGCTGCTGCCATGGACTCTGATGTGCTTAGCGGTGAAGTTTTCAAGCTTTCTAGAGGAATTAGCAACATTGGGGAGGTTGTGCAATTTGCTGAAACAACCGTTTCAGGTGGAAGCAGCGGGAAATTCGCCGAGTCCATGACCATGTTTATGAAAATGGCCGAGGAGGAGCTTATAAGACTTCAAGCTCAAGAAAGTGTTGCTTTGTCCTTGGTCAAGGAGATCACCGAGTACTTCCACGGGAACTCTGCTAGAGAAGAAGCTCACCCATTTCGAATCTTCATGGTAGTAAGAGACTTTCTAACAGTTCTTGATCGGGTATGTAAGGAAGTCGGTCTGATAAATGAGCGAACCATTGTTAGTAATACGCAAAAATTTCCAGTTCCAGTAAACCCCATGTTACAACAACACGTATTTCCAGTAAACCCAATGCTACCACAAGTTCTTCCTGTAAACCCAA
This sequence comes from Argentina anserina, assembly GCF_933775445.1. Lineage (NCBI taxonomy): Eukaryota > Viridiplantae > Streptophyta > Magnoliopsida > Rosales > Rosaceae > Argentina > Argentina anserina. The sequence continues at coordinate 16,368,501 of NC_065873.1, forward strand.
TGCTGCCGCAAGTTCTTCCTGTAAATCCAATGCTGCCGCAAGTTCATCCTGGAATGCATGGAAGGCCACTCTACGATTCATCCAATGATGAGAGGACGCCATCAGTCCCATCACCCTAGCCCCTGACTCATTCCAGGATGACATTTTGGTTTTGATTTAGCAAGGAATGCCTGAAGAAGGTGGTTTCAACCGGCTGAAGCTTAGGATTGTCCGGGCTTGGCATCATATATATAGCTTCTAATTTCTCCCCCAAAATTTGTACTTGTAAAAAGTTCCTGTAAGCGATTTTCCGTTCTATATAGATTTTATACAGAGGAATTTTGTCTGGGAAGAATAAGGTGTCCAGAAGCACATGAATGGAAGTAAAAATCCACAGCTGTACATATAGTTTCTGTAAAGGATCTGCATTGTATGAAAACTAATGAATCATTCTCCACAGCTCTTCCTCTTCATATTACCCTTTGTAGCTCAAACCCCCAGCATGAGTGGTTGATTTGGTTTCTAAATTCTAACCTCTGAAATTAATCTGACATTGGGTCCAATCATGCAAGTCAACTTAAACAACTGCAGCAGTGCAGACAATGTTCCACATATGACACAGCATTTTTAATGCTTGAAATCTAAGGTCATTTTCATTGTAACGGATACATACATCACAAGATATGCAAGTCCTGGGATTTAAAGGAAAAGATTCACACAGGTAAAGTTGGCGATGCCTTGGATCCAATTAAGGTTGAATGATTTTTCTGAGGGAAAATGACCTTAGGGGTCCAGAATCTTAATTGCAAATTTTAGCTCTTTTCCTTTTTCACGTGAAGAAAAATAAAATCTTTTGCTTTTTTTAACTGGACCCCTAGATTTTACATTTTTACAGTATATCCTGAGTCTTTTAACCAATGAAAGTAATAAAGTGCAGGAAGGATAAGTTCCACTTTTGTTCTCTTCTTTTTTGGGAACATCATTTTCTGCTCTCTTTATAATCAGAATATGAGTGTCGGCAAAGTAACAAAGTATGAACAATGCAGTTACAGTAAATGTCAGTGATGATACAAGATATTTGTACGAATTTGATGTATGGAATTCAAATGAATAATAGTCAGATCATCTGGTATACTGTACTTAATATGTCCTTCAAGACCTGCAATACATCCAAATACAGATGTAACTCGGACATATACAGGCCCGTCTTTCGTACATTTTTAAGGATCACATCATGTTTATGCTTACTCATCTGAGTAGAGTTACATTTCCTCTAGGTTTTATTTCACAATATTCCAATATGGATTATGACCCTACACTACCTTTTGTGTTACATAGTTTGAAATTCTCATGTTACGTGTTTATTTAGTAACAACTGTTGATGAAAGCAACGCCTGAGCATCCTTGCGCTCCAGTATACGCAGTGCTTCCTCTTCTGTTGCCGGAACCACATTCCGAATCCTAAATCCATTTGTTGTGGCCTTTGCCTCGGGACGTACGGTGAAAGTAAAATAAAATGTATTTGACACCTGTTTAAAACATGAGATGATGAAGATATGCACGACTTCAATTCTAAGGGCAGTCAGTCTATAGCTGCATAAATTGTTCTTTTTAAATGCGGGAACATACCTCACTGGACCTGAGCTCAGGCCTGGTGACATGAGCAACAACTTCAATTGTAATTAGAGGCTGATCTGGATTAACTTCTGTGTAGAGAACACAAGATTTGAAACGCAGGAAATCTCCAACATCCACCTGGACATCAAACATATAATCCTTATATAAATTACACGACAGAAATGATTGTATGGCAGTATAGCTAGCATATACTCCATCTCCAAATCAAAGCACATAAAGAAAGCCAAAACACCAGATACAAAATAGCAAATCTGTCCCACGAGATGTTTCTTCGAATTTCATGTGAAACAGCAATGGCAAAATATCATAAATAAGAGGGATTGTATACAGGGTACTCACAGGCCTTAAGAAGTCAACATGATCAACTTCTAGAAAGCAAGGCACCAGGCCAGCAAAGACATAAGCTGTGGAGAAAGCCAATTCAAATGCTCTGTGCATTAAAAATCCTCCAAAAATCCGACCATGGATGTTTCTCTGCTGTGGTTGGCAGATCAACGAGTTCTCTAAGCTGGTATCCCTCAGAAGAATGCTATCTCTATCGGCCAAGGCAGGCATATCACAGAATATCCTTCCCTCAGCCAACAGGCTTTCAAGTCTACTGATTGCTCCATTCTCAAAATCCCTTTTATGTCCTCCTTTTGTTCTCTTCCTCAGATTATTTCTAGCTTCAGCTTCCTTGAAAAGCAATTGTTCTCTTTCAGTTTCCAGTAAGAGCCTATTAACTGGAGCTGCCTTCCCAGTCTTAGAGTCACGAGCCACAAATATGAAGTTGGCTGAAAGGGCTAATGAGCCTGAATTGTCACAGCCTTCAACAAAGAAATATGCTTTGTTAAGCCAAATCATTCACATAAGAAACCAACCAGTTCACATGTAGATGACTACAATGCGAACGGGCAACCAATTAGCTGGGTAGGCATACAAAATGAAGATCCATTTCTCAGTTGATAAAGTCTCTTTTTTAACAGTCAATTTCTGGGATTTTAAATGAGATTATCCAAACACAGTATCAACTGAAATGTAACAGAATTACACTTTGCTACACTCAACTTACAAGTAGTGAGCAGTAACAGCATTGCTCATAAGATACGTGAATTGGATACATTAGTCTGTTTGTCATCATCATATTAATCAATGCATATGTCTGACTGTTTAGTGTGGAATTTGGGCGTAAAACATTACCTGAGCAATGAACCACCAACACTAAAAAAGTATGTAACTTAAATTCACTAAATAGAGGCTGCTGCTGGGAATAAAATTTGTAAGCATTTTCTAACATTAAAAAAAGGTACTTCAGAGTTAACACTACCTTCTGTTGATTGAGTAACTTCAAGTTGGATCTCAATAGATGATCTTCCAACCCATATGACAGCACCATCTATTTTCAGGTCAATGTCAACACTAATTGGCTTCTTCAGGACAATTTTGTCAACAGATGCAGTGACCAGTAAGAGTGGCCTTGTGGTGGTATCACTAGCATAGCAGTGCTGATCCACGGAACCAAAAATTACAAAGTTTTAAGGTGATCACCGCACAAAAGTCACATGCAAGAAATAAGCTAGCAACTCACTTCATCATTGTCAAGTTTAGAAACCGAAAGTTTTTCTTTAGTTGCTTCTACTATGTACAGAGTACAACTAGGCACATTTAGTCGCCGTTAGTGGACTAAATTTAAAACTTAGGACGTGTTTCAACATGGCACATAGCTATCCATAAAATGAATAGTGAGCGGTGGAAATAGATCCATAAAATGAAGATCTAGTGGTAGAAAACACCAGTGCATATTCAGTGCTCTATTGCTTTTGTAGAAATAGACGATGGAGAACAGCAACAGTCTGTTAGTCATAAGACTAATCAAAACCCTTTTACATGACTTTCACATAATTGATTTAAAACTATGGCAGATCCTTTGGATAATGGTTAAGGTTATCTTCATTACTTGAAACCCGGCAAGAATATTGAACAAAGCCGGAAATACCAGCAAACAAGACATAATCCTCATTTTCCATCTCTAAGGCCACAATTGCTGAAAGTTCGAAAGCACAGGCTTTTATTAAGATAAGACTGGCCTAATGACATCAGATATAACCACGTTTGATATGAACCAGTGAACCACCAATATATAACTCCATGACCAATCACAAGTTCACAACCAGTTCAAGTTACCACATTTGAAGCAAACCCCACATAATCAAACACAGAAAAGAAACTGAAAAAGTGATACCTTGACAGAAATGGTTCCAGCTAAAGCATCAAGGTCTTCCAGCAGCTTGCCAATTCTGACCTCATTCCAGGGATCCTTGTACTGCTCCCTCAGTATAAAATCAGACGAAAAAATTGTAGAGAATTGTAGTCCTGCTCTGTGACGGAGTCTTGTTCAGCAATTCGCTCTGCGGAGGAGCGTCGAGTGGTGGGTCCAGGAGCCTCTCGAACATGTGGGACCTGGCTTCCCACAGCGCCTGGGTCACCGGAGAGTGGAACATTCCGGGCCACAAGCTGATGGGCTTCCGGGTGGAAGAGTCCGACCCGTAAGCGGGGAGGGTTGCCACTACCGGAATGGTGGTGTTGGAATTGGAAGGAGATAAATTAACTACGTCCATGGTGGTGTTTAGGGATTTTGGTTTCTTCCCCAGCAGGGGGATAGGATTATGAAATTGACTTTGATTGATTTTTGGTGAAGCAAAAGAAATATGGAGGGTTTAAAAAAAGAGATACACGTCTCCGACTCTCCATGCTTCTTTCAGTCTTCACTCTTCCTGTCTGACGGCATGTAACTTTGAGAATGACATGTAACAGAATAACATAGCACACGTCAAAATTGAGGATTTCCGATTAAGAGAGAAACAGTACAAAGAGAAGAGATGATTCGTACATCAATTTTGAAAATGTAATTATACCACATCAATTACACAGCAACAAGAACATGCGATTAAGGCACAATGACAAGAAGAAACCAATTGATGTGGTTGGCATCAAATAAGGCTACGTTCACGATAATGGATATCCAAAGTACTAAATCAAAGACGCAGCGAAGTATAACTCATTACACAACTCTTCTCTCACCCAAATTGTAGGAGAGAATTTGAAATCCACGTGAGGATTTAAATTAAGACCGACAATGGTACACAATTTCATTCCAACCAACTCATATATCAACCATACTAAATACGTTAGTATAGCACTAAATCGGTACACTGTACATGGTATACCATATACCTACCAACTTTAAAATGTGGTACAATAGGTGTTACACATTTTCATATATTATGGTATACCATGTACCTACTAACTTATACTACATTACATTATTTAATATATATATATATTCTTAAATTTTCAACCGTAAATTTAATAAAAAATATATATCCTTAAATTTTAAACCTATAATTTCTTTTCTGAATCGTTTTAAGAATTTGTTAATACTTAGGCTATTTTGATTTTGGTATGTTCATAGGACTTTTTATTTGGTAATTTGATTGAAGTTGTTTAAGACTTTGACTTTGTGTTGTCATTTGTTATTACTTATTTAGATTGGCCTTTTAAAATTTTGGGTCATAAAACATGTTGGTAGAAGCTCATTACCAACCGTACCAATTAGTTGGTATACTAACATTTCTGGAAATATAAATGGTGAATTTTCATATTAATTATATGTTGGTTGGTACATGGTATTAGGAAAATAAGATTGGTATACCTACTAATCCAACCCTTACTTCAAGCTTCATAATAAACCAACAATCTTTTATTCTTTTCTTTTTAATATATCACAATAAATTGATGTAAGTGTCTATTGCCACCACTAGTCCACTTCTCAGGTTGAAGTCGGCTCGAGCTAGAAAATGCGGCAAGACAAAAGCAACATCCCAACTGACATGTACCAAGCCACTCCTGGATCAACTTCTCCACAATCAGAATGAAAATCTGCAAAATTTGGTTCACATTGATACATATTGCACATTTATTCTGATGTCGAGTCAAACACATATGACAGGACTGTACAACAATATAATTGTAAAGGCACTCCTTTAAAAAAATGTAAAGGTACTTGAGGTATAGTCAATTGAACACTTTAGTAGCTAATATTTCAAAAATGACACCTTGTTACCTCAAGTTATATTTTATGTGATACTTTGGTACTTATGTTAACTTCTTTATTACATATAAATGGTAAGATTGTCATTTACATATTATTTATCAAAATAAAAATACTAATAAAATTTTATGGGTTTAAGTCTAATTTCTATCACCTTAGTATTTATCATTTTTGTATCGCTTGCGAGAAAATAATTTTAAACTTTAATTAAAAGTGAAAATTGAATTTTTGTTTAGAAATTTAAAATTTGTGATTTAAATACCCACGAGAATGTTTTTGGTTAATTAAATATAGTCTCGCGAAGTTGTTTTATGAAATGATTGAATTTCATAAACATAAAACTAACTTGTGCTATCAACATAACAAAAAATATTAACTTAAACGCATAAAATAATTCAGATTTGAGAATAATAAACACATAAAACTCATGTTTTTATTGTATTTTTGTAATTATATACTTTAATATTTATTTTACCCTCCCATTAATCAACATAAGTATCAATGTGTCCTATAAAATATAACTTCAGGTATGAAACTGTTTTTTTTTTACACATAAATACTAAAGTGTCTAAGTAGTCATAAATCAGGAACTATAGAAGAAATTTACCATAATTGTAATTGCATACCTGATCAGCTTTCTTTTCTGCTATCATATAGCTCCTGCTTGAGATTCTCACCAGAGTCACTCACATCTATCCAATTTTTTCTTGCTATGCTAAGGGATCCTGAACAAAAGGTGTTCATTTTGCTGCAATTCTGAATACTGATCCGTTCCACTAGTGGCCAATCAAAGGTATATTTTTCTTGCGCAAAGCTTTCAAGATTTGGTAGATTCGAAAGATCCAAAGAACATAGCTGAGGGAGCAACGCTTCTCGACTTACTTCCTCTCTGTCTTCACACTCACCTGTAGCGACTACTGCTACCATCTTCTGGCAATTCTCAATCTGTAGGATTCGGAGCTTGACAAGACCTCTAGCAACAGAAGGAGAGAGCAGGTATCTCAAACTGCCACAAGAAACAACCCGTAGTTCAGTTAAATTCTGAAAGCCTTGACAAGATGGTTTAAAATCCATGATAGCATGTATTTCCATTCCTTGATCAGGTTGAGAAGTATTTGGAAGCATTTTGTCCGACGGAAAAATGGAAGCATGGCTTTCATTGATCTTCAATGCACTGACTTCAAAAATCACTTCCAGTGAACAATTGATGATGTATATGTTTTCCAGACTCTGCAACCTATCTTGCATTATTTGTATGGGTCCCAAATGCAATAATTTGTCACATTGCTTGACCATAATATCTTTAAGTTCAGAGAAAGAGGCGGGTGTAGATTGGCTATTCCATATCTTTTTCAACTCGCCCAGGCCTGTAATTTCCAGGTAACTCAAGACAGGAAAGACAACCTGCAAATACATTGAAATCTGTTAATATACCACTGTTAATATTCAAGAAGCAATGAAGGATATGTGGTTATAAACATGAATTGTTCATATTTGATAAATTTAGTTGATTTGATATAATTGGAACCTCCATGATTATTGATTTGCAAGAAAATGTTCAGAAGTTAGCATACAATCATACACCAACATTCAACAGTAGATTTACGGAAATCTGATTGAAACATTCGTGTAGAGCATCCGCACCGGCGAGCAACCGGGGAATAGCTACTCGAGCATGAGATGGGACCGCCTGGGTTTGCTCGAGCAAATCCAGATCGTAGCTCATAGCGGCTGCAATGGAGGTTTGACTTGTTCACCCAGTCAATCTTCTGGTTTTGCTCCATCTTCCAATCGAGCAAACTTTGCTCGGTCTTTCGCTCGACCAAATGGCAGAGCCCACAACACGTGGGTGACGTCTCTTTTTTTTTTTTCTGTCAGCCAGTAAAGAGTGAAAAATAAATTACGGACCAATGATGCGATGACACATGGCTTACTGACTGTGTTATTCAAACTGCAACGGTTTAATACATCTGGGTCTTACATTTGAATCAGAAATTTCGATCGAACGGTCAGAATTTATAGGCAACGACTACTATTTGATCAGAACGGAAACAAACCCAAAAAATAGTTAAAAAATCCCAAAAATTTCAAAACTCTCCAAAACATTTGCCTATAAATACTACTTCAATTTTAGATCAACTCACACCAATTTGTGCACAACAAATTTCACATCTTCCTTCATCTCTTCTCTCATTTTGTATAGCATTTTATTTCCAAAACAATGGGCTCCCATTGGCTTCCTTCCGAAGATTTACAAATGTGCATCTCTTTTGTTTGTCATAGCGTTGATAAATACGACGGTAACAAATAAAAGAGAGACAAATTGTGGCAGACAATTCATGTCGATTATATGTAAAATTAGGTGCTAGCACCGGGTGAGAAACCTCTTAAGGAACAGAGGACCCAAATCGCGCTCGCTTCTCACTATAACAAGTTCAAGCTACTATTGCAAAAATGAGGTGAATGTTTGGCGGCGGGACAACAACGTGTAGCTAGTGGCACTTCATTAATGGATGAAGTAAGTTTACATTGTTTTATCATATATTATAATTTTTATTCGATTATATATATTATTAAATTATGAAATTTATATATCTAATTTGTTTAAATATGTCACGATCATTCACATCAATTTCAGCAGGCAGGAAGGGCGCGGAAGCTACCGTTTCTAGAATGCAAGCAAGGTAGCTTGCTTACTCTCCTAGTAGCGTACGTTGGCGGCAAGGAAGGAGGCAGTGGAAAGAGTATTGTTTACATTATTTGTTTTATCCAATTTGTTTAAATTATGTACCTAATATAAGTTTTTCATTAAGAACGACAAGCTCAATCATGTTACTATAATGTCAAGAAGAAATTTTTTACACACTTTGAATGTTGGGGAATGGTTAAAGATCATCCATCTTTTGTTGTGGTGCTACCTACTAGTCCATCTCCATATGCAAGTAGTTACGATGATATTCCTTCCGCAACCGAATCATCTACAACCATCAATTTGGATGACGACCAAGTAAATGAGACACTTCAAAGCAACACGACACCTTCCTTGAGTCCGCCTAGAACAATAGGAACCAAGGTGGAAAAGGAAGCTAGGCGCCAAAAGAAACATGGTAAGACTCATATTGAGCAACAAGTTGAGGTTTTGCATACCATCGCAAGTGACCAAGCATCATGGCACGCCAAGAGGCTAGCGCATAATGAAAGTACATAAACATTTAAAAGCGGAAAGAAGCAAGGGTGGAAGAAGAGTTACGATTGAAGAAACAAGAGAATGACACAAGAATCATGACAATGGATTTGGAGGCTATGACCCCAATCTCGAAAATCTATTTTACCAAGAGGAAACTATAAATCCTTAATGAAGGAGGAGCTAATCAAAATCAACCTAATGATGAAATATATTCAGATTGTTATCACCCAAGTCACCCGAGACGCGTCTTATTTCCATGATAGTTATAGTATTGTACTAAATTTAAATTTTATGTAATTTCAATTTTTCGAGAAACAAAAATGCAATTTATTTATTAATATGAAATTGAAATACACATTAAATTTAAACACACACTTAAATTTAAACACATACTTAAATTAAACACATACAAGCTTAATAATTAAATACAAAACGGAATGAAAATACATAATAAAACATATTTAGAGTATTTCTCCATTTTCCACCCTCCAAATGTGTTTCACCAAGTCTCTCTGGAGCTTTCTATGGATGTAAACAGATTCGAGATGGGCAACACAGTCGTGAAACCGTTGTATATTTGCTTCATCTCTACTGATTGGCTCAAAACGAATTTGATTCCCTCGTACATCCACCGGCCCATCATAAACCCAGAAAGTCCTCAATGGGTTTTGCAAGTCTTCTCCTTCCTCATATTCTACCTCCTCATCCACCACGTACTCTTCCTCAACAATCATGTTATGCAATATAATGCAAGATGTCGATTTGTGGTGCATTGTACAACGGTGACGTATAATTGGCCATCGTGATTGCAAGATGTCAAAGGCCCTCTCCACATCTTTCTGTATTGCCTCATATTTCTTTGCAAAGAGTTTATCTTGTGGTGTCTCGGGATTGAGAATTGTTTTGACAAATGTAGAGTACCTTAGATATATTCCGTCAGCGAGATAATAAGCTATCGAGTACCTTTGTCTGTGGACTTGGTAAATGGCAGTTGGGCCTATTCCGGCAAGGATCTCTGAGAACACATTTGATAGGTGGAGCACGTTAGTGTCATTTTTAGCTCTAGGACACCCAAAAAAATTGTGCAATATCCACGTATCATAGGAGGCCACGGCCTCCAGGATAACCGTTGGGCAACCCTTTCGACCCGAGTATGCCCCTTGATAGGTGGTTGGACAGTTCTTCCACTCCCAGTGCATACATTCGATGCTTCCAATCATACCTGGAAAGCCTCGGTGTTCGCCTTTAGCTAGTAGTTGCATGAGGTTTGTGGGTGTGGGACTACAGAGGTATCTTGGACCATAGAGGTGAACCACTTGCCTGCAAAACTCATTCATACAATGGAGGGTAGTCAATTCCCCCATCCTTGTAATTTCAGTACATTGATCTGCATCTAACCCGTATTCCAACATTCGTAGAGCCCCAATTATCTTTTGTTGGGGAAGTAGCCCTAGCGAACCAATGTCGTCTTCTCTTTGGTGCCAAGATTGGTCGTGGTTGCAGAGGTCCGTCATGATAATGTTGAATCAGTCTCTGCTCATCCTGTACCTCCGGCGAAAGTCTTGTCAGTCGAAGATTGAACGTTCGATGAAGTAATCTTCCATGAGATTGTGTCCCCTAGATAGCCTCTGACGTGGCTTATTCGGTTTTTTACCGCGACTTGAACCGCTTAGCCGTGTTGGTTCATCGTCATGTTGTGCTTCCGCCATGACCACCCGATTAACGAATGATTGCTCTATATGGTCATCCTCTTCTTGTTGACGTTGTCTCCGACTGAAAAAATTGTAGAAGCTGAAATGATTCATTGGTGCATGAACAAGGAACTGCTGCTAAGTTTTTAGATAGAAGGATCCTAAATCTGGTTTGATTCTTCACAATGATGTGAGTATAGAATGAGTGATAGTAGACAATTTATAGCCAATTGGTCGAAAATCTCATCGGAAATCTAGTCCAATTATTTTGCCGACAATGACACGTGTCAACTCTCTATTAGTCGAAAATCTTGTATAATATCGAGTTAATAACAACACATGACACATTATTATTGGTTGTAAATATATTCGGTAAATTATTTTTAATCATTTCATAACAAGACAAAATTGAATTACTCAAGCAAATTGTGAATGGTTGTGGAAAAATCGATTTCGTTGCGGTGCTACCTACTACTCCATCTCCATATGCAAGTAGTTACCACGGTACTCCTTCCGCAACTGAATCATCTCCAACCATAAATTTGGATAACGACCAATTGAATGAGACACCTCAAAGCAACACGGCAGCTCCATCGAGTCCACCTAGACCAATGGGAACCAAGGAGGCAAAGGAAGCTAGGCGCCAAAAGAAACAGGGTAAGACTCTTATTGAGCAATGGGTGGAGGTTTTACATACCATTGCAAGTGACCAAGCATCATGGCATACCAAGAGGCTAGCCCATAATGAAAGTGAGCTTAATTATTATGCGGAGTACATAGACATTCAAAAGCATAAATAAGCAAGTGCAGAAGAAGAGTTACGATTGAAGAAACAAGAGAATGACACAAGGATCATGACAATGGATTTGGAGGCTATGACCCCAATCTCGAAAAGGTATTTTACCAAGAGGAAACTAGCAATCCTTAATGAAGGAGAAGCTAGTCAAGATCAACCTACCGATGAAACATATTCTGATTGTTATCACCCAAATCGCGTGCTGTTTCCATAGTAGTTATAGTATTGTACTAAGAATAAATCTGAGCTTGGCTCGTCATTTTATGTAATTTAAATTTTTCGAGAAATAAAATGCAATTTATTTATTAAGTTGAAATTGAAATACACATTAAATTAAAACACATACTGAAATTAAACACAAGCTTAATAATTAAACACAAACATCATGAAAACACACAATAAAACATATTTAAAGTATTTCACCGGTTTCCACTCTCCAAATGTATTTCACCAAGTCTTTCTGGAGCTCTCGATGGATGTAAGCGGATTCGAGATCGGCAACACGGTCGTGAAACCGTTGTATATTAGCTCCATCTCTACTGATTGGCTCAAAAAGAACTCGATTCCCTTGTGCATTCACCGGCCCATCATAAACCCGGAAAGCCCTCGATGGGTTTTGCAAGTCTTCTTCTTCTTCCTCATCATCATCCTCATCATCCACATACTCTTCCTCAACAATCATGTTATGCAATATAATGCAAGCTAACATGATGGTAGTCATTACCGATTTGTGGTGCAATGTACAACTATGACGTATAATTCCCATCGAGATTGCAAGATGCCAAATGCCCTCTCCACATCTTTCCGGTATGCCTCTTGTTTCTTTGCGAAGAGCTTATCTTGCGGCGTCTGGGGATTGGAAATTGTTTTGACAAATGTAGAGTACCTTAGATATATTCCGTCAGCCAAATAATAAGCTGTGGTGTACCTCTGTCCGTGGACTTCGTAGACGACAGTTGGGCCTCTTCCGGCAAGGATCTCTGAGAACACATTCGATAGGTGAAGCACATTAATGTCATTTTTAGCTTCAGGACAGCCAAAAAAACTATGCCATATCCACGTATCATACGAGGCCACTGCCTCTAGGATAACCGTTGGGCGACCCTTTCGGCCCGAGTATGCCCCTTGATAGGCGATTGGGTAGTTCTTCCACTCCCAATGCATGCAGTCGATGCTTCCAATCAAACCTAGAAAACCTCGGCGTTCGGCTTTAGCTAGTAATCGCTTGAGGTCTACCGGTGTTGGACTGCGGAGGTATCTTGGACTATAGAGATGAACCACTTGGCTGCAAAACTCCTTCATACATTCCAGGGTAGTCGATTCCCCCATCCTTGTAATTTCAGTACACTGATCTGCGGCTGACATGTACACTAGCATTCGTAGAGCTCCGGTCATCTTTTGTTGGGGAAGTAGCCCTAGCAAACCAGTGGCGTCTTCTCTTTGATGCCAAGACATGTCGTGGTTGCAGAGGTCCGTCATGATAATGTTGAATCGGTCTCTGCTCATCCTGTACCTCCGACGAAAGTCTTGAGCGTCGAAAATTAGACGTTCGATGAAGTAATCTTCCATGAGATTGTGTCCCCTAGATAGCCTCTGACGTGGCTTATTCGGTTTTTTACCGCGACGTGAACCGCTTGGTCGTGTTGATTCATCATCGTGTTGTGCTTCCGCCATGACCACCTGATTCACGAATGATTGCTCTATATCGTCATCCTCTTCTTGTTGACGTTGTCTCCGCCTGAATAAATTGTGGAAGCTGAAAGGATTCATCAGAGTGATGAACAAGGAAATGTTGCTAAGTGTTTAGACTGAAGGATGAGTTATATGCTCGGATTCTTCACAATGATGTGAGTATATAATGAGTGATATTAGACGTTTTTATAGCAAATTGGTCGAAAATCTTATCAGAAATTTGGTCCAATTATTTTGCCGACAGTGACACGTGTCAATTCTCTACTAGTCGAAAATCTTATCGGAAATCTGCTCCAATTATTTTACCGACAATGACACGTGGCAGTGACACCTGTCAATTATCTATTAGTCGAAAATCTTATCGGAAATTTTGGATAATATCGAGTCGATAATGACACATGGCACATTATTATTGGTTGTAAATATATCTGGTAAAAAAATTTATTTATTTCACAAAAAGACAAAATTGAATTGCTCAAGCAAATTGTAAATGGGTGTGTGAAAAAATCGATTTGCTTGAACAAAATATGAAATCGATTTGCTTGAAGCAAAATTTGCTTCTGGCCCTACCATTTGCTTGAGCAAATGCAATTTATGGGTGTGGATGCTCTTAGAATACTAGTTCTTTCACTTCTTTGGGTGTTTTGAAACATATCTTGTTTTCTGTTCATCCTTACATGTCTTAAAAAAAAACAGTAGTCATCATTAAAAGGGGGCACCTCATGTAACTTTCCAAAAAAAAGGAAGTTTGGGGTTCACCGGCTCAGGTCAAAACAATGACTAAAATATCAGAAATATAGTTTAAATAGCTTTTAGATAAGGATATATATAAATAAATGTATCTTATAACCATTAGTCTACACAACGGGAATGGTTGAGGTGTTTGACTCCCTCATAAGAGATCAAATGTTCGATTGTTGCATACTACAATTGGGCCTATTTTTACTCGCAAATTCTAAACTCACATGGGCCACGTGGCAGTCAAAGACAAGAATATCGCGAGAAATCAGAGAAAATTCCATAATTTCGGGATAGTTTTGGAAACATCGCGATATTTTCAAAATATCCCCCGAAATTATGATGGTAAGGAGGATTTATATCGAACCGTGAGAAAATGATATTTTCGACGATTTTTGAAATATAGATTTTTCAGTCCTTGGGTCAAAATCATCAAAATCATAATAAGTAGCTGAAGAAGTAAAAGACGAAAATCATTCTAAAAAAAAAAAAAGGTGAAGTGTTCTATAACGGTGTGAAAGGGGTAGGAAAATAAGTATTAACGATATACCTTGGGGTCGGAGAAAAGTGAATCATCGACGGTCAAACTATTTAGGCAGGGACTCCTGACTTCCAATTGCTGATCCAGCCTATTAGAAGTACATTTGCTGATCCCGGTGAAGCTTAGTAGACCTTCAAGTACCAACATTGTCAGTGCAGAGAAGTTGATCTCTTTCGCATGATGTGCTGATCCTTCCAAGTAAATAATTGCTTCCAATGACTGGCAATCGTTTATCTGTAATGACTCTAGAGATGCCAAATCTCCCACCGAACCAGATTGATCAGTTTCAATACTCCAAATAGTCGCCAATGCAGGCAGTTCACTTATTTTCAACGCTTCCAGTTTCTGAAGCGACCCCGGTGGCAGGTTACCATGAAAAAACTCCTTCAGTCTCCCTGCTCCGGTGATTTCCATCTCATTCAATACAGGGAAGATGCTTCGTGGAATGTGTTTCCCAAGTCTCATGTCGATAAGATATTCGAGCGAACCACAGTCTTCAAGGGTAAGTGACTCCAACTTTTCACAACCGTTTACACCCAACACATTGAGTGGATCCGTCAACTTGTTCATTTTTAACTCCAGAGTCTCAGTTTTGTTGAACAACGAACCGATTCCAGTATCCACAAGGGAGATTACATCAAGATCATAAACTCTCAAGTAGTTACCAGCACGTGGATGGTATCTAATGTCTTCAAACGAACCGATTCCAGTATCCACAAGGGAGATTACATCAAGATCATAAACTCTCAAGTAGTTACCAGCACGTGGATGGTATCTAATGTCTTCATCCTCATCCCATGTTATGGAGATTTTGAATGTTTCAAGATTATGAAATAGCTTACCGGTTAGCAGATGCTCAACTGGAGGTAAACACACTTCCAGAGTAGTCAAACCAGTCGAGGAAAGTAGCTCTGAAAGTACCCCAACATTCCAGTCCATACATTTGGCCCAGCTGTTCCACTGATCGCAGTCTGGTTCGCCGACTTCTTTATCATCATCGTCACTTAGTTCTTCAGAGGCTAGTATCTTAACCGCACATCTGTTGAGTCTCTCCCACATGTCCACTTCCTCCAATTTAGATATCCGTTCGGTTGTTGTTTTTGTCGAGCCCAGCTGCCCAATAATCAAAGCTACAGAGCAATCCCACATGTACAATTCTTCCAGTCGAAATAACTTCGATATAACACCCGGCGAGATTACATAAAGCTCCTCACATTCCGACACATTTAACAGTCTAAGATTGGATAAATTTTGGAATGTATTAGGCAACTTTTTGATGTTGGATCCACTTAAATCGAGTACCATGAGCGTCCGTAGCTCTCCAATCACCTCACCATCAAACTTGAGCTTGCAATTCTCTAGAACAAGTGTTTGAAGCTTTTTCAAAAGAGGGAGGGATGGGAGGCTTGAATTCCTGATTATTAAAACCTTGAGATCTTCCATTCCATCGAATATTGTGGCTGGCAGCTCCAATTTGTTGTTGTCCCAATGATATGAATGATATCCCTCCAAGAGTAGAAGTTCGGTAGTACTCGAACTGGTTGTCAATGTACAATAATCCTTGAGCCGGTCATCCAATTCCACTATCTGTTGGAGCGGATCATTCTTCTTCAATTTCCACACTTTGGAAGCTATATGCACTGCTACATCACGCACGGCATCATGCATTCTAATCTCTTCATTGTCATCTCCCTCTAACAACAAAGACCGGCCCCTGAGTATGCCAACCAATGCTTTGATGTAATTTCTTCCAGCAGATATTGAATAAATGCCTTTAAACAGGCCAAATCCCATACCGGATACAATCAAATCTTCAATTCTTCGAAATATGCCACATAGCAAAAAACATGACTTGGCTTGCTGGCTTGGAAGACAATTGTAGCTCAACTCTATTTTCCCATACACATCCTCTATCACTCTTGGTACATCTTCTGGGCAAGCTTGTTTTAGTTGTCTCAGTGCATCTTTCCAAGTTGTGATGTCTCGCCCTATTAGTGCCTTGCCATCTGTTGAAATCGCAACTGGCAATCCACCACATTCAGTCAGCACCTGTTTTGCTATGTCACATAGCTCGGGTTCAGACTCAGTGAAACCACCTGCCATCTTGTTAAACAAATCCCAGGCCTCATCTTCTGGCAAGCCAGCAATGAAAAAATTCCTTTTGGTTTTCATCTCTTTGAAAAGATCTAGATCTCGTGATGATACCAGAACTTTACAACTCTTTGGATTACGGGAAATTGGAATCCCTATTTTCCACAAATCTAGTTGTGTCCAAACATTATCCAATATGATAAGTTTCCTTTTTGCACCTCCGGATAATCTTTCACGTAACATAGCTGCCCTATCATCATCTTCTTTAAGTACCAGACCCAAATCTTTAGCAAGTTTACCTTGAATTTTGAACAAGTCAGGTTCTTCGCTGAACTCCGCAATTGCAATTTCATCAAAGAGATCTACTTCAGCTGCCTTTGCAGCAATCTCCATCACCAAGGTTGTTTTCCCGATACCCCCCATACCACATACCACATACCACAATGGGGTTGGATTCATCATCTGTCAGTGCATCCATTACACCCCTGATGACTGAAATTCTTGATTCAAACTCAACAGGTCTTGCTATGGGAGTGGGAGGTACTAACAACTTGAAATTGTTCCAAGTCCCCATTTCACCAAAGACATTTGATACTTGTGAAACCAACATGATCTTGCACCTCTTCTTGATATCAACATGAGAAATTCCAATTGCTTCAAAATCAAGTATTCCACAGACATCAGTCAGTATCACAAGAAACCTCTTAGAATCCGGTGCCAATAATACAGCACGTAGCCTCTTTGCCCGTTCCACCGAACTCCCAATCTCCAATTTCATGTCCAGCATCTCTGCAATATCACCTTGTATTCGTCCGTAGTCTGGATCTTGAGACGCAACTGCCACCACCACCTCTTCAAACAGATTTCTCTGTTTCATTCTCTTGATGAACTCTTTAGTTGTTATTGTATCTATCTCTTTGAATGTTCCAGAGATTCCCATCATACCGATCTTGTCATCTTGCAGAGCCGTCAACAGGTCCTTTGTATATGGCAGCCTGTATTCCAGACGCTCCGAGAGACTCATAGGTGCAGGTGGATTGGTACGGTTGGATGTTCCATAGGAGGAACTAACCCCTTCAGGAGTAGAATTCTCAGGATATTGTATTACCGGATAATCCAGCTTTTGATGAGGAGCAGGACATGATACTGTCCTGAAAACTACGTCTTCTGTAAGGAGGGCTTTTGCCTCTAGAGCCAACTTCGCCGCCTTCCTACTCAAGGAATGACGAACCTTCAGATTTGGACACCACCCGTTGGAGCTGCAGAATGTTGTTGCCTTCTCTACTCCTCCTTTTTCAAAACATTCCTCCGTTTTTTCTATGGTCTCCTTTACTCGATTCAACCAGTCGTCAACAAGGGGAGGAATAGCCTCTAAATTTCTGCCTGCTGCTTCCCTTTGTTGGTGTACCCAATCTCTTTTGGCAGTCAGAGTTGTAACCTTCACTGTGAGATCTTTTACATTGCTCTTGTAGTAAATTAGATAACCAAACTGTCGCAAAACAGGTGCAACTGTGTACTCTGCTAATTTCCCGACTACCGTAATCACAATATCTGCCATTTGTCTATACTTTTTTTTGTCTGTGTATGTTTCGAGGGAGGAAGGAAAGATGGAAGCAAGGAAGAGAGAGAGAGACAGAGAGAGAGAGAGAGAGGCTCCTCTTCAAAAAAAAAAAAAAAAGGAAGGCAGGCAGGCTGGAGGTACTTTTCTTGCCTTATTAAAAAGCAGATTCAGAGAGAGAATTTCTTTCTGAAAGAAAGGAAGGAAGGCTGGAGGTTCTTTTCTTGCCTTAATAAAAAGCAGATTCACAGAATAATTGAGCAGATGAAATGAAAATCAAGGATTAACCAGGTACTCTGGCGCTAACTTTCCAACGATTCCAATCATAATCAGCCATCTTCTACACGGAAGATCACAATAGAAATTTAAAAAATGAAGAGTACTTGAAGGAAGAACGACTTCTTTTTTCTGGTGCGTGCTTTGGTACTCAGAGAAGTCAGAATCACAAAATATTGAAGTGATGGAAGTAATAAATACTGGGAGGGAGGGCAAAGCAGAAAGGAAGGAACAGCAAGTAAGTGAATAACCAGGGTATTTTTTTTTTCTCTCTTCTTGTATGACTAAAGGTTTACAGAACACTTGAATTGATGAAACAACAACTAGGAACTAGGAAGCAAAGCAAAGGGTGAGAGGGTGGACAAAATGAAGGCAGTAATATCTATGTTTTTCGGATGAAGGAACAAGACTAAAGTAGGACAACAGAAGAAAAAAATCTAACTAAGCTTCAGCAAAATATTGTAGCAAAAGAAAGAAATAGAACAGAATTTAATGGAACTCAATTGACAAGGACAACACTACGCGTACCCTTCTCTTTCGAATGGTTTGTTAATTGGTCAGAGAAGAGAATGCAGAAAATATTGAGTTCCAGAAGTAGAGAGATGACCTACGCTGATTCAACTATTATAATTCCACATGATAATATTCTCTAATCTTCTTCACCACTCAACTAAGGCATTAAAGCAGTAAATCTTGGGCCCAGAGTGGGCGTGGTAACGCAATACCCACCCAACTTTAGCAGCAAAGGATATAATCCTTGTATTGTCGGTGTTACATTTCACAAGGATCTGTACAATCCTTGTATCGTCTTTCGTTTCCTTTGGCTTCGATCAAACGGTAAAAATTTATAACAAGCAGTGGCGTGAAAGTAAAGACATGCATGCAATGGATTTTGAGTTAGTTGCATACCATAATATTGAAGATGTGGGACTCGGACTTGATATTTGAATCACTGAATGGCAGTGAATCACTAACTTTTTCTGTTTATGAGTAAGCATAGAAGTGTTCCTTCTGAAATAAATTGGTAATTGCATATGTATAGCTGTATTGGTTATTTTTTTCGGATTTATTGAAAGTTCAGAGGTGTAATGGCTTAGACATCTAAGGTGATTAATATTTTTGAGAATGAGAAAGTACCTTAAGGTCCAACAGAGGTCGAACAGCAACATTAGAACTACTTTCTGGAGCCAGACTACTCGGACGGAGACTACTGAGAGGCCACGCAGCTCCAATAAAACTACTCGCAGTGTCTCAAGTGTTTTCAGAAGTGGAGGTTATGGCAGTATTGGCATATAAAACTGTGCTCTTGATGTCTAAAATTCTGAGGTCTTCCATTCCTTTAAAAAAAAAGTGGCTGGTGATTCCAATGAACGATATTTATCTGGGGATGAGAATAACAGAAGCCTAGCACTTTTACTGTCTGTCAGGGAAGTATAAGAGTATTTTCCCAGAAACACCATTTTTAGGCCATTCCTTCATTCTACTCTGGTTTACACAAATCTGTCTTCACCCTCATCCGAAGCCGGCTACATCATGCAACACATCATGCATTATGATGGATCTTTGTCATTTCTGTATAATAATAAACAGCAGCGCTTCTTTAGTGTTTCAATTAATGCTTCTACACGGTCTCCTCCACCTTCCATTGATCAATCCTGGAAGATCCCAAGGCCTAGCCCATATTTAACCAAATCTCCAAACAGTATATTACTATTTTCAGAAAATAAGCAACAGAGCAAAAAGCATGATTTCACTTCATCACCTTCTAGAAAGTTGTAACTCAATTTTATTGTTTTGTACACTCACTTTTCCATTCCAAGCATGTCTCCTTGGGAAGGCTTTAGCAGTCGTCTAAGTGCATCTTCAAAAATGGTCTCTTTTTCTGTAGTACGTAGTGCACTCCCTGGAGTCAAATTTGCAATAGGCAAGTGATCCCAGAATTTCCGTTCTGCTATTGGATGTAGCTCACGTTGAGATTCCATTGAACCACCTGCACTCTCCCTACACCGTCTCTTTTGACACCCAGCGTCAAAATCTGACCAACGAGATGCTCAACATTACTCTTGTAGTGAGGCATATATATAACTGAAGTGGTGCCAAATTGCTTTCACCATCCATTCTTTCAATTTCTGACAAACTGCTAGGATGTTTTCCATATCTATACTCCTCTTATCAGTCTTATGAATTCATTTTTTCTGTCCTATTTTGGTGACTCAGGATCGCTGATGGAGGAACAAAAATATAACCACAGATTCAAAGACAATATTAAACAGATAAAGGATTTTTCTGTTTGTATGGGTGTATACATATTGAAAGATGTCAGTACTAAATTCTGTGCAGCAATACAAAAGGCAAACACAAAAATAAAAAATAAAAAATAAAAATACAAGAAAAAGAAGAAGGAAAGGATGGAAGTTGGAACCACCAACGAACGCAACAATTGTTACTGCATACAAGGATGTAGTTGTATTTAAATAGAAAAAAGAGAGGATATAGCAACACAGTCACTGAGGAATTAAAGAAGCAAATCAGAAGAAAATCAGACAACAAACAGACAGAAACACCAAAACGCGCAAAGAAAAGAAATCAAAGTATCGAATGTAACAATGTCTCATAACACAGATGAGAGAAACAGACAAAAATTAAAAAGCAATAAAATGGTGGACAAATGAGTTTATAAAAGTTAAAAAACATACCTATTGATTAATATTAATGGTTTCAAATTGCAGAAGATTCATGAGAGGGATTCATGTCAACAAATCATAAGGTTGTTCGTTTCATTACTCTAAAGACTAAATGAAATCCTGACGTACATGATAGGTATTAAAAGAAAATCGAAAACAATAGAAACATCATGAAAGGAAACATCTATATATACTCGCAGTCTCGCATACTGCCACTCTATCTCAAAGTATCATGCTTCTCTTTCATTGCATTAAAAATTCTCTGATGACAGACAGTACATGCATGTCAAGTTCATATCTAATCGACTGTTCTCCGACACCTAAAATAATTTTTGAAATAAGAATCGATGACTTTCCATTTTATCACATTCAGCAGCATGAACATCCCTCAGCTTGTCGATCATGACTGTATCAT
Source organism: Argentina anserina (assembly GCF_933775445.1). Lineage (NCBI taxonomy): Eukaryota > Viridiplantae > Streptophyta > Magnoliopsida > Rosales > Rosaceae > Argentina > Argentina anserina. Next base: position 16,389,877 of record NC_065873.1, read on the forward strand.
CTTCCTAATCTCATAGACCAACTATTTATTCCAGAATTGTTACAGACTATATCTGAAATAACTGAAATACAAATAACCCAAAAGCCTTTTTCAATCGAATTTGATTTTAAAAAAAACGAACGAGCGAAGAGCAAAAGTTGATAAACATAGGAACAGTAAATTCAATAAAAGATGGATTGAAGAGTTTAGGGAAATAAAAAGTAGAGAGGAGAACATACTTGTGGGAGCTGATGGAATCTCTCTCGTATGTCGTATCATATATAGTCGATTCCATTCATCTCCACCGCCATGGCAAACGACGAGACTGCAGATGATGATGGCAATTACTCTCGAAGACGAAAATAGAGGAGCTACCGTACTTGGGCCTTGTTTCTTTGCTCCAGCCCCAAATTACAATTCCATTAGTGGATGAGGCCCATTCTAGGTTAGATCCTCAGTCTGTCAGTCACATCATTCATAGATACTGGGGGGGGGCACCTTACGGACTAGTTTTACGACTCAAATCCTTTATAACTCCTTGAGAATAAGTGGTAAACTGGTAATTAAAAAATTTACTACTATTAAGAACTTTTTCCATGAGGACTAATATTAGTGATAAACTGTGTGCATGTCAACACCCACACGTTATAAAATTTTCTTTTTAATAGAAGTGATAAAACTTGATACTTGACATCGACGGCAATTGAAAATGACGCAATACGCCGCGGGGTTACAAATGATAATATCATTTATCAAACAATCAAATCGTAGATTAACGTGTTTGTTTTGCTTTTTGATTGCCTAAAATCACATCGGCAGCAAAAATGTTATGTCACCACTCGTACTCTCGTAGTATGTATTACTATCTTGTTTTTATCTCATCTTGTTCACGTTTATCAGCTGATGTATCAAATAGCTAACAATGAGATGTAGTTCATTTTAATAACGAATAGATCGCTTAACAGCGTTTAACCCGTGCGCTGATTTGTTGAGGGATCTTGGCATGTGCATGTTTGCATTCCTCGTGTGCCCTTGATCGACGTAGTTACTGAAAACATGTACAAGTCTGTTGGTAAATTTTCCAGAATGTTTCATTAATTGGATGTCACTCAGCTCTCAAGTCTCAATCTCTACATATTGAAGGGAGAAGCCATATTGGCCTAGATCTCTATTGAAGATGACAAAAAATATACAGAAGGCAATGACGCATACCAGGCCACAGTCACCACAACAATAGCTTCAGTGGCTGAAAGGAAGAGAAAATGAATCGCGCGACCTAGATAAACCAAGTCTAGTACGTACGTTCTGACGCACGCCTGATAGAGTACGTCATCCATGTGCTTCTACCAGTCAAGTATGCATTCGATAAATAACTGGCACTGTATACACTATACCTATATATATAGAGAGAGCTTCTGAGCTAATACTCTCATCATCAAACTATACCAAGGCAACAGAGAGAAGAAAAAAAAGAAGATGGAGAAGGAGAAGGAAGATGGAGCCTACAAAGCTCACTGTGTAGTCGTCCCGTTTCCAACCCAAGGCCACATAAATCCCATGCTCCAATTCTCCAAGCGCTTAGAGCGCAAAGGCCTCAAAGTCACACTCGTCACAACCAAATCATTTCAAAACCGCTCATCATCCCAGTCCACGTCCATTGCCTTAGAGACCATCTCCGACGGCTACGACGACGGCGGGATGGTGGTGGCCGAGAGCACCGAAGACTACCTGGATAGATTTCGTGAAATCGGGTCAAGGACCCTGACGGAGGTCATCCATAAGCTCTCAGACTCGGGCCATAGAGTTGATGGTATCGTTTATGATGCGTTTATGCCTTGGCCACTGGATGTAGCCAAAGGGTTTGGGATCGTTGGGGTACCTTTCTTCACTCAGTCTTGCGCTGTTAACAACATATACTGCCATGTCCATCAGGGTTTGCTCAAAGTTCCTCCAAGTACTGATGAGACGTTGCTTCCTGGAGTGCGGGTACCTCTTCGAGCTTCGGATATGCCATCTTTTGTTTCTGCTCCCAGTCAGTACCCGGCTTTTCTTAGAATGGTTGTGGATCAGTTCTCCAATGTTGACAAGGCTGATTGGATCTTCTGCAACACATTTTATGAGCTAGAAGTAGAGGTACGTACCGATCAATAATCTGTTCACCCTTTCGGCTAGGTTTGTGCTAGTGAGCTCATATATATACTAAAGATGATCAACATAATTTCGATCAAGTCTTTTACATGGTTTCGCATAGCTCTTGTGAAGTAGTTATGTTTTGTGTTTTATTTGTCAGATCATATATATATATGTCCTTGATTAATCAATTGAGTCATATTAAACTACTTGGTACAGTACATCAGAAATACGACATGCATGGGTTGCCTATACATTGTACATGCTTACAAGTTACAAACTAGCTAGTTATGTTATATTTCAGACGGTGACACGAATAGTTGCCAAATTTGCGATTGTGGTTACAATGTAATGTACGTGTATGCAAACTATTCATGAATCATTTTCATATGCGCCTATTCTATCTAATAAATTGTTGTGGCCTATATAGGAGGCGGATTGGATGTTAAAGTTTTGGCCATTGAGGACGATCGGTCCAACCATACCATCCATGTACCTGGATAAACGACATGAGGATGACAAAGAATATGGCTTCAGCCTCTTTAAGCCAAATAGTGATGCCTGCATGACATGGCTAAATGACCGACCAAAGGGATCGGTAGCTTACGTGTCATTTGGCAGCCTAGCAGAACTTGGAGCTGAGCAAATGGAGGAACTGGCCTGGGGTTTAAAGAACAGCAACATCTGCTTCTTGTGGGTCGTCAGAGAGAAAGAAGCAACCAAGCTTCCTAGTGGGTTTGCAGAGGCGATAAAGGAGAAGGGTTTGGTGATCTCATGGTGTCCACAATTGGAGGTTTTGGCAAACGAAGCTATTGGTTGTTTCGTTACGCACTGCGGTTGGAACTCGACTTTGGAGGCACTGAGCTCAGGGGTTCCAATGGTTGCTGTGCCACAATGGACTGATCAGAGCACTAATGCAAAGTATATCATGGATGTGTGGAAAATGGGGCTTAGAGCTAAAGCTGATGAGGAAGGGATAATGAGGCGACAAGAAATAGAAAATTGTGTGAGAGAAATAATGGAGGGAGAGAGAGGGAAAGAGATAAAAAAGAATGCTTGGAAGTGGAAAGAGTTGGCCAGAAAGGCTGTGGATGAAGGTGGAAGTTCGGATAGAAACATTGATGAGTTCATTGCAAAACTAGTTCAGCATGAACATGTAGCTAGCTAAGCTTTAAGCTATGGTACGAATTTCTGAATACAGACTCCGCCTGGTAATCAATAAGTTTCGTTCACATACTATAGTGAGGTAATTAATCAATCATAATTGAAGGTGTGTGCTAGATTATCCATATTAATAATAAATATATTGTCAAAAGTTAATTGCTTTAGAAGTCCCCTAAATATTATATCATGCTATGTATATATTGATTGGCTCTGCACTTCGATCAGATTATTTTGTCTAACCGCGAGAGGTGCTGGGTACTCTCACCGCATCGTATACCATGCATGCCTGATTCGAATTCAATCATTGGAGAATGGTCTGAAACCTACCATTCAATCAATTGAAAGCAATTACTAACGGCTAGCAAGAGACAGTAATAATTAGCTAGTCATCCAATCATGAGGCAGGTACCAACAATGATCAATGACCATAGTAAACGTTTTTCTTTTCATTAAATAAAAACAAATATGAAGTTGTAAGGAAAAAAGAAATTTTGGAAGGGAAATTATAAATTGTGTTCAAGACGTGATCCACGTGTACCAGAATCTTGGGCCCTTCCGCCAGCAGATTGGATTGAAGTTAACATTGATGGAGCTTTGGGCTTTTTTACGAGTGGGTGTACGTGGGGTGGTCTTTCATGATAAACTTTTGTGTGTGGGTTGTGCTTTCCGGTTGATCATGTTTGCACTTTGCACTCATGCAGTGGTGGAGGCTTTAGCTAGTAGGGCAGCGGTGAATTTTGTGTTTAATTAATCCCCTATTGCATGTCTTTGAGTCAGACTAATTGACTGTTGTGAATGCGGTCTATAATATGGAGGAGGATGATTCTTCATTTTGATTGCTGACTGACTGACTGAGGACATCAAGTTTCCGATACTGTACTTTGTTTTCGATCTTATTTCTTCATGTTTATCACGATGCCAATACTTTAGCACTTAAGTTGGCAAACTTGGCTCACAATGCTTATGTTTCTTGTCGTTGGTTAGGGCCTCCTCCTACCGACCTTGCAGGCCTTTTGGCTTAATTGTTTGGTATCAATATTATTTTGGTCTGGTTAAAAAAAACAATTTATAAATTCATCTACTGCAAACATAACTCTGCACTGATAAATTTAATTACCACAATTCTTCATTATTAATTGTTACTGTCAATCTCTTTTTGCTTTTCTTTTTTAATAGGTTACTCTCAATCTCTATAAAAGTATAAAGTGAGAATCTATTTTATATCCTATCGGCGTAAAGCAAACAATATCTTCTGTAGCAGCAAATTTAAAAGTGAAAATGATCCGATTCGTTTGGTACGTTCTGATTCAGGCATGATCAAGGTTCTAAAAAACGCTAGGCGTTAATTGGGCGGACAGCTAAAAACCAGCGCCCAGACGATTAATTTGGGATTAATCGGCCCAAACTTTGGGCGGCTAAGGGTCTCCGGGCGCCTAGGCGGCCCTAAGCGGCGATTTTTAGAACACTAGGCATGATAGTCATGTGCTACCACCAACCAAATAATTCAGTATGTGACAGATTATTGCTTAAATTTGAAAGCTTGAGATATTATTGGTATTGGTATCGAGCTTCAATTTCTATATATCTTATCGTCAGTGATCGAGCTACATAAGACAATAGAGAGAAGTAAAAAATGGTGAAAAAAGATAGAGCCTACAAGGCTCATTGTTTAATCGTACCATTTCCCATTCAAGGCCATGTTAATCCCATGCTCCAATTCTCCAAGCGCTTAGAGCGCAAAGGCCTCAAAGTCAAACTCGTCGCAACCAAATCATTTCAAAACCTCTCGTCATCCCGGTCCGCGTCCATTACATTAGAGACCATCTCCAACGGCTACGACAGCGGGCGGCCTAACGGTATCTGCGAGCATCAATGACTATCTGGATAGATTTCGTGAAATAGGGTCAAGGACTCTGACGGAGCTCATTGAGAAGCTCTCAGGCTTGGGAAATAAAGTTGATTGTATTGTTTATGATGCGTTTATGCCTTGGCCACTAGAAGTGGCCAAAAGGTTTGGTATCGTTGGGGTAACTTTCTTCACTTAGTCTTGTGCTGTCGACAACATATACTACAGTGTCCAACAAGATTTGCTCAAAGTTCCTCCAAGCACTGTTGAGTCTGAGATTGTTCTTCCTGGGTGCGGGCAGTGGCGAACCCAGGATCTTGTATGAATGGGGGCATATTACTTATATGAACCAAGTAACTACCATAACCAAGGGAGGAACCATGAATGGAGAATGGGTAGGGCCGGTTTAAAGCATAAAAAAATTGATAGAAAATTAAATATCTAAAGAATATGTTGTAACTAAAGAAAAATAGTGAGAAAATTAAGGAGATAAAAAATAAATATAGTTTACTAAGAGAGAATAATAGACATAACTGTAAAGTAAAGGAATAGAGAAAAAATTGAAAAATGAAAAAATTGGGAAGGAGGAGAAAAAACTGGGATGAAAAAAGAGAAAAACAATAAGAGGAGAGAATAGAAATAAATACATATTTACTCATAGAAAATAGTAGACAGAACTATAAAGTAAAAGAATACAGAAAAAAAATGAAAATGAAAGAATTGGGAAGGAGGAGAAAAAAAACGGGGATGACAAAAAAGAAAAATAAAAAGATGAGAGAATATAAATAAATATAGATTTACTAATAGAAAATAGTAGACAGAACTATAAAGTAAAAGAATACAGAAAAAAAAATTAAAATGAAAGAATTGGGAAGAAGGAGAAAAAAACAGGGATGACAAAAGAGAAAAATAAAAAGAGGAGAGAATATAAATAAATATAGATTTACTAATAGAAAATAGTAGACAGAACTATAAAGTAAAAGAATACAGAAAAAATGAAAGATGAAAAAATTGGAAAGGAGAAAAAAAATCAGGGATGAAAAAAGAGAAAAACAAAAAAAAGAATGTGGGAATCGAATCCATAACCAGCCCTACCCAAGATTAATTATATTTAGCCTTAAGTCAACTCTACCAACTCAAACTTCAGAAAGATTATCACATATACTAGGTAATATTTCAAAGCAATATTCGGTCGGGCTATAGCCCTACCACCCACAAAATGGTTCCGCCCCTAACCATAACTGGGGGCAAAAATAGTAGATTTTGAAGAAAAAAAGACTGAAATAAGTTGTATGTATATTAGAAAACCTGAAGGTAAAACATATGAGTGTGTGCAGCAACACCCACGGGACACTATGTAGGTCCGCCAGTGGGTGCGGGTACCTCTTCTAGCTTCGGATATGCCTTCTTTTGTTTCTGTTCCTACTTAGTACCCGGCTTTTTCAAGAAGATCAGTTCTCCAATAGTGACAAAGCTGATTGGATATCTTGCAACACATTTCATGAGCTGGATGATAGATCGTTACTAAGAACGTCTATAATAAACCCTGTAAAACATCATCGTGAGTATAGAATAAGCAGGGATCGTTCAATACGGGGAATCAAAGGGGACTCAAAACTTATCATGTTATTGGGGGTTTTGAGATTGATTATAAAACTACTACTGAAAATAAATCATAAATTACTTATATACAATTGATCTACCACTCATCATATTACCAAACACGAAATCTACTCATGAACATGTAAGACATGCACAAAACAACTAAGAGGCAACAAGTATATTTCGAATCAATCCAAGTTCATCTTAATTCTAATTTTAATTAGAGCCCGACGCGGTTCATCTAATCGTTAAAGACTTCATAATTATTTAGAATCAACGAAGCGTTCAATCCTAAACATATGCTAAAAGGAGTCTAACTTCATGAAGCGTATTGGTTAAACACAAAGAAGCACATAAACACATTAAGTCGAATTGGAGACATATAAACATGCATGGCATCACTCATCATGTTTAAGCATGCAAATTCCTAGAACTATCACAACCTTATATAAGTAGCAATAATTGAGTCACGAAGCGCATAACTCGATCAAATACTACTTTGGTGAATGAAATCGCAACCCAAAAAGATTCATGGTCATGGCTTCCTCAAGCATTAATTTAGATGTACAACTTCAAGGAATTAATTAAAATAAAACCTAAATATAAATAGAAAACTCTACTGCCCCTAATCATTATACACGGCATCTATACATAAACATGAGTTTATACAATCAGAACATAAAACCAAACAAGTTTGAAATTATGTTCTTCATATATAAAACCGAAAAATACATTCAATAATCCATACATATAAATCGCAAAAATCATAAAACCAAATAGTAAAATACAGGCCACGGATGAATCACACTTTAGAAACCTTGAAGGATTCGGCAAGGATGATAAATTCGATTATGGAGGATGGAAGGGATGAACACGGTTTGTGGTGGTGATGAATGGTGCTTGTGGCTTGAATTTTCTGAATGTATTTTGGCGGAGGTTCGGCTTAGCTTTGTGAATGAGAGGTGATACCAATGTGTAGGAATTACATGCTATTTATAGAAGAATAAGTGAGATGGGCTGCATGGTAATGGGTTGATTCTCTATTTCATTTTCTTCTTTTCTTTCCTTCTCGATTGAATGATGATCATCTTTGTTGGTCACATGCATTCTCCCTTCTTCTAGGCCACATGCATTCTTCATAATTATCTCTTAGTTCTCTCCTTCTTTTTTCTTCTTTTATTTCCTTCTTTTTTTTCTTCTTTCCTTTTAATGGCCGGATGAACCTTCTCTCCTTTGAGGCTGCATACTTCTTCCTTTTCATCTTATTCAGAAAACTAAATTACTTCTTTCTTTTTTCTCCTTTTGTTTCATTCTTCTCCTCTTTCTTTCCATAATTTCCAAGTCATTATCTCACATTTAATTCTGAAAATAAGGAAAGAAAATAATAAATATAAATCACAAATGTTACAGAATTGTTATTCGACAAAAATCTTAACCCAACTAGGTTTCCTAGTTCGACAAGGAATACTATTTTATAGTACTCTCGACAATTTCTGCGTTTTACACCCGTCTTAGCACCAAAATGCAACAAACGCCACCAAAAACTCCTAACTCGACTCAATGACTCAATACTACAATAATAAGGACTAAGCAAAGTACAAATAGAGCTAAAAACATGTTAAGAAAGTCACATAAAGTGTGCATATCAGTAGAATCAGAGGTAAATACTTAATTGTCCATATATTCACCCTTATATGCAGCTAGGTTTGTTGTACCTTATATACTAGAGAAGTAGGGATCGATCTGTACCTTATATACGTACATCATTTACATTTGCATGCATACCCTTCGTAATCCGTTGTTCTTATTAATGAGCATGTATATCGATCTATTTCATCTCGTATAGTTTGTGTTAAGGGATATCGTTTTGTACAGATCATATCCGCTTGATCAATCAAACTACGTCGTGCATCATATACATACTTACAAACTAGTGTTATTCTTTCAGATGATCGAATTGTTTGTTGTTAACATGCGAGTGGTTAAAAATTAATGTCGAGTGTATTCAAGATATTTCATAATTTGATATGTATGGGATTGTGATAACATATTGTTGTGGCATAGGAGGTGGATTGGATGTCAAAGTTCTTGCCATTGAGGAGTTGAGGACGATCGATCCAACCATACCGTCCGTGTACTTGGGTAAACGACATGAGGATCATAAAGAAATATGGATTCAGCCTCTTTAAACCAAATAGTGATGCATGCACGAAATGGCTAAACTAACGACAAAAAGTATCAGTAGCATACATATCATTTGGCAGCTTCGCAGAGCTTGGAGCCGAGCAAATGGAGGAACTGGGATGGGGTTTAAAGAACAGCGACATCTACTTCCTGTTGGTGGTCAGAGAAAAAGAAACAACTAAGCTTCCAAGTGGGTTTGCAGAGGCGATATCGGAGAAGGGATTGGTGGCATGGTCTCATGGTGTCCACAATTGGAGGTTTTGGCAAACGGAGCTATTGGTTGTTTCGTTACACACTGCGGTTGGAACTCGACTTTGGAGGCACTCAGCTCGGGGGTTCCGATGGTTGCAGTGCCACAATGGACTGATCAGAGCACTAATGCAAAGTATATCATGGATGTGTGGAAAATGGGGCTTAGAGTTCAAGTTAATGAGAAAGGGATAGTGAGACGGGAAGAAAAGGAATATTGTGTGAGAGAAATTCTGGAAGGAGAGAGAGATCCGAAAGAACGCTTGGAAGTGGAAGGGGTTGGCTAGAAAGGCTGTGGATGAAGGTGGAAGTTCTGAGAGAAACATTGATGAGTTTGTTGCAAAACTGGTTCAGAATGATCAATATGTAGTTGATTAGCTAATATTAATGTATAAGCTATGGTACGTGTTTCAGAATGTAGCCTAGTAATAACCATTCAGTTTAATCTGAACAAGTTATTGTATCTTCATTTAATGTACGTGTGTGCTAATTTCTGCAATTTGATTCCTCAAACGTGACAAGATACTCAGCTTGGCTATGCACAAGAACACAAGAATTATACTAAGAGCATTTTTTTTTTCTCATATATAAATGACTTATCATCATTTAGTTCCATTATAGTGATCATACAATTATATATGTGTGTGTGTGTCGGTGTGTGCTTGTTTGCGCAAATAATGACCAAATATCGCTTGGCTAATTCTTGTTTTGGATGCATGAAACGATGATTCTTAAAAATTGACGAACAACTTTAGTTAATTTCATGCAATCATTGATAATATAGTGTGTGTCTTAATTGTAACCTTCTTCATAAAGATATGTCGTTATGATATTATTGATTCAACATTGTAAAATGTGTTTTTGACGTTCATTGGGTGACTTTTCGAGTTGAACTCATAAACTATTGCAATATTATATGTAGTGAAGTGATTAGAAAATTAAACGTGATAGTTCGTCAGTCTGCATATGATACTATTGAGTTCGACGAGACACGTTAGAGCATACTACTAGAAATATTTTGTAGTACTTTAATTCAAGTAAATCAATTTGCCACAGTGGGTGAGCGTGATTATGTCCACCACCATTTTGCGGGTTCGACTCTCGTGGATATAATTTTGTTTTTTTAATTTTTTTTCAATTTTATCGGATGTCCCCGAATGGACGTTTTTTTAATATTCCCACAGAATATCAGCTTTTATATATTTTCATATATATAGTTCATTTAAAATTACAAAGTGAAGTTTCAATTTTGATATATTTTTAAGTCAATTTTTTTTATTATAAGTGATTCAATATTTAAGTATGTTATTTAAGATCATATCTACAAAATTTCATCTAATTCGATAATGGTTTGAGTTTTTTTGAAATTGAGATTTACACAAACGGTTCATGTTGAACAATTTTAATTCATTCATTGATTTAATCTAATTTCAATGCCTTAACGATGACCGAATTGGATGAAATTTTGTATAGATGATCTTGAATAACATACCTAAATATTGAATTCCTTATAGTGAAAAAATTTGACCGAAAAATGTGTCAAAATTAGAACTTCACTCTTTAATTTTAGAGTGAAGCTTCACTTTGGATATTGACTATATATATATATACACACACAGTCTCCTTCCATAGCGGAGTCCTGCTTTGAAATTAAAGTGCGGAGGTCCTTATTTGACTAGTTTTTCGATCACTTTTTCACATCTCCACCATTTAGTAATTAAATATATATGTGTAGATCATTCATACAAAATTTCATTCAATTTGGTGACCGTTTGAGCTTGCACAATCATGATTTACAAGAACAGTTCTAGTTGAACAGCTTCAGTTGGTTCATAGATTTAATAGTGTTTTGATATGTTAACGATCACCAAATTATGTGAAATTTATATTGATGATCTACACATACATATCTAACTACTTAATGGTGGAGATAAAAGAAAGTGATTGAAAAACTAGTCACATAAGGACCTCCGCACTTTAATTTCAAAGCGGGGCTCTGCTCTGGAAGGGACTGTATATATATATATATATATATATATATATATATATATATATATATATGACAGTGATCAGGTGCGGACGTCTGTACCTTACAGATTCGCCGATGAAGGCGACGGTGAGTCATAACGGCGCGGTGGACCACGACAGTTGCACTCCCCACCTCCCGGCGGTCCCGTCTGTGCCGGCCGGAGCTCCATTAGCGACCCATGGTGGATTGAATCATAAAATCGCCAAAATATGCCCAGAAAACATGATTTTAAAAATTCCGGCCGCCGTGGGTCGCTAATGGAGCTCCGGCCGGCACATACGGGATCACCGAAAGGTGGGTAGTACGGTTGTACTAGTCCGCCGCACCGTTACGGCTCACCATCGCCAGAATCGTCGAATCCGTACGGTACGTACCTAAAAAGCCTTGTATATATATTGACTAAATTAATATTGCACTTATTTTATTTTATTTTTTGATTATAAGCACTAAATAAATTTTTTTTCTATTTTAGATCTGACGCATGTGAAATCTCAACAAGGACAATATATATTATCGTAATAGTGGTTGTACATATATATATTATATAAAAAAATACATTGTGCACTAATGAACTGAAAATCCTGGCTACGCCACTGAGGTTACATATAGTTGATACTTTTGAGGACGTTATATATAGTTGATACTTGAATAAGAACGAACTCGACTAACAGGGGATATGTGTATATTGTTAGGTTAACTGACTGGGTGTTATATATAAAGGTTTTCTTCTGGGTTATATGCTCTATATATATTGATTGGTTGTGCGCACTTAGATCTGATATTTTGTCAAACGGTACTACTCCTTGTATATCGATCTGATTCTAATTCAATCGTACGAGAATGGTCTGAAACCAATTAATTAGTCAATTGAAAGCAATTGCTAACTAATATTTCATTCTATAAAAAAAAACAATTGCTAACTTAAGCTAGATGAAACTTTTTTTTTGGCAAGAAGCTAGTATGAAACTTTGACTGGAGACTGGAGAGTATGACAAGTAGTTCTTCTCGAGTAGTTAGGGTTTAAAAACCCTAAGCCAGCAACAAGGTAGATTACCGCAATATAATACCACCATATCTACATGACTGCCTGCACCATATCTACTACACTAAAACCTCATAAATGAATAATATCGGACCGGAAAAAAATATTATTTTATCATGATATTATATTATTGATAAATAAATAGTTTAATAATATATCGATAAATTAATATATTATTAATTTATAGAGAGTTTTATTGTTATTCTAGCTGAATTGATGATAATAGTTTAGTTTGACTATTACATATATTTTAGTTAGGATTCTATATTTATTCACGTTTAAATTTAGTACAATTTCATGCCTATAAGTAAATTTAAAATGATAAATTTAAATAATTACTTTCCTTAATTTGTATTATGAATTTTATTCACTATTTCTTTTAGGGCTTCTCATAAAAAAACCATATTAGACTAACCTAATTATAAAAAAAGTCACCTACACTTTCAAAATCACAAAAAAGTCACCAATTTAAATTTCATAAACCGTTGCCCTCCTACTTTAAAAAATTTACAATATGTCATTGTTTAAAATTTCTTTAATTTTACTCTTTGTCTTTCTCTCTCTCCAAAAAAAACACATATCGGCTTCATCGGGAAGAAAAACAAGATCAACTTCGTCATCTCCGTTCCACCGGGCTCTGCCCCCCAACAAACCCAGATCAACACCGTCATCTCCGCCATGGCCTTCGCCTGACATCAGAAAATCCCGATCGTGGTGACTTCGTCATGCCATTGCTACTTTTCTAGATATCTCTCCCTCTCTCCTCTTGGGTAGACCTCGACCTCTGCCACACCACAAAATCTAACGACTCCGACTCCACTTGGGTAGACCTCGACCTCTACCCCTTTAATTTTACTCTTTGTCTTTCTCTCTCTCCAAAAAAAACACAGATCGACTTCATCGGGAAGAAAAACCAGATCAACTTCGTCATCTCCGTTCCACCGGGCTCTGCCACCCAACAAACCCAGATCAACACCATCATCTCCGCCATGGCCTTCGCCTGACATCAGAAAATCCCGATCGTGGTGACTTCGTCATGCCACTGCTACTTTTCTAGATATCTCTCCCTCTCTCCTCTTGGGTAGACCTCGACCTCTGCCACACCACAAAATCTAACGACTCCGACTCCACTGCCTCACTGCCTGGCATCTCCATGGGACTCCGACTCCACTTGGATCACCTAATTTCTGGCTCGATTCATCGCCTCGCTTCTTGATCTCCTTGAAGTAGATTTGCAAGATCTTTATTCTTGTGACCTCCATTTCGACTCGGTGGCAGCGAAGGCATCTTGCTCGATGATGCGCGCCTGAGAGTCGTCCTCGTCGATGTATAAGGTGTCGTAGCTTCCAGATTGAGGAGAGGGAGTGGGAATGGTGAGTGTCTTGATTAGACTCTCGATGACGGCGTTGTAGATGAGCTCGGTCGGCGGCCAAAAGCTGCAATTAAGGGAGTTGTGGTTGTCAAGACGACGGAGAAGGGGCGACATTTTCCCAGGCAATTAAGCTCTTGCAGTTGGTGCCCATAACAATATTTGGGGTGCCCAAGTCAATTCTTCATATCTTCAAGTTTCTATTTATATGATTTTGTGGAAGCTATCCAGTTAATGAAATATTTCAGTTACGGTACCCGTTACAACATATATTACAATGGCAATCACAATGGTAGTCACATTACCTTTCATATTATAATATTAGTGTGACGTATTATGTGATTATTAGTGTAGCTAACTAGTATTCTAGTCAAGGAAGTAGTGTGACTACTAGTGTGACTCACAATGTGATGTCTAATCTTATGATTATCAGTGTGGCTACCGGTGTGACGCCTAGTGTGGCTATTGGCTTGATTACCAGTGTGGTATTTGGTGTGACATCGTCAATGTCGATATTTGTATTGTATTAGTTTATTTAAGAAGTTCAAGATCACATTACATCAGACTTAGGTTAATTATTTCTATTAATTCTAATCTTCTTCATTTTTTTTTCACATTTTCTTCTTGTCACAATATAGTCACACTACCAGATACACTAGTGGTCACACTACCAGATACACTAGTAGTCACACTACCAGATACAATATCAGTCACAATGTCGTTATTGTAAGAACCAATGTGACTACAACTATGACTGGTGGTATGACTGCAAGTGTGACAAATGTTTGTTAATTCTACATTTCTACTCATTCTTTTCTTCTTCCTTTTTTCACATTTTCTTTTTGTCAAAACATAGTCACACTACCAGATACAATGTCAATCACAATGTTGTTATTGTTACAACCAATGTGACTACAACTGTGACTGGTGGTGTACATGCCGAAAAAATAAATTTAAAAATCCACAAAATTATGTTAATATTCAAAAGATATCGGTATGAATGTGTTCAAAATCAAGAGAATAGGTTAGCCTTGGGCTCCGATGACAACCGGCAACTCTTCAAAGGATAACCACAGAGTCCTGGATTGTTTGCATAGCTATCCGCTCCGATTGAAACATCCTTAGGCCATCTCTAATAAGAGTGGCTAAAGGGCCATTTCCTAATTTTTGGCTCTAATATGAACTCCAACAAGGAAAAATCCAAAGAGCTAAAGGACCGCCATGAAAAGGACCGCCATGAAAATGGCCGCCATGAAAAGGGCCAAAATTAGCACTATGGCTAGCTCAAGCCAAAAGATTTTTGGGGACCACATCAGAAATTGTTGCATGTGGGTTGTTTGAAATAATTTCAGATTGTGACATTTGTCAAAATATCTATGGTGGGTTGATTTCAAATTGATTCTAACGGTCAAAATGATTTTCTTGTTGGTCATGATATTGTTGTTGGCATGGTACACATGCATGCAACGTCAAACTATCAAATTGTCAAAATCAATAGCAATGTTAATGTTGCCGTTGTAGAACCAACGGCTACTAGAAACAACGACAAATTTTTTTTAATTTAATAGTGAAATTTGAAAACTACCAATTCTTCTATAAATACAACTATCATTTCTCTACAACTCACACCTTCTACTTTCCTTCAACAATTCGCTTCAACATCTTCTATTATTATATTTTTTGGTCTTAGCCAAAAGTATGTCCACCAAAGGAGCTAATTGGACAACAAAGGAAAATGAAGCTTTTTGCATTGCGTTCATCAAAGTGTCCGAAAACTCCAACAAAGGTACAAATCAAAAAGAGGCCGGCATTTGGAAACAAGTGGAGCAAAAGTTCAAAGAGTTTTTCAATGGAGCTCCTCCAAATGTTAGAAATCATGAGAGTTGCAAATCTCGATGGCAAAAGCATATATTCCCGCAAATGAATAAATGGCATCAATGTGTCAAACGTGCCGAGAGAAGAATTCATAGCGGAGCTAATCAATCCGACCAAGTAAGATGATCTCTTGTTTTTTTTTTAATAATTACTTTTGTTTTTGTAGTTTATAGCAAGTAGTTAATTGTAGTAATTTTTTTTCGAGTAGGTACTAATTTTAAATGCAACTAATTTACTTTCTAAGTTATACTATTCGTGTGCAAAGATTGTATCATTCACATTGATTTTGTGGCTCACCTTAAATTAATGCAATCTTGTTAATAATTTAATTAGTTGCCCGTAGCCTATACTAGTTAATATTGTTATGTGCTCAAATTTTATTTCCTTTATGCATTAATATCAATTAATTGGGCTATGGCACACATGCATGCATGTATTTCCATACTAAGAAATTATAACTTGAGTATGAGGAATGAAAATTCGGATTTTGTTCTAATAGCATTATATGTTCTTTTTTTGTTCTTATAGCTACACTTAGCTGAGGATTTCTACAAGGAAGATATGAATGGAAAAAATTTTCGTCATCATAGTTGTTACAATTTGTGTAGTGATAGTTTGGTGACTTTTGATGATCCACCACATGAAAACTTTGGTCCAATATGGCATGACAATAAATGTCAATTATTACCTCATCTAGGTAGTATATATTACTCCTCGCTCTTAACTTTCTATTGTCGTCTGTTTGACCAAACATGTTGGACAAGGTCATTTCGTAGATTATTATTTCCAGCACGAGAGCGTACTCTTCGATAACGTGACATGTATTCAACCATTGTGATATGTCCGGTTCTTGGATCACGCGGTAAGTTTGGGTCATCATATATTTTTGCACGAGCTCTTCTTGACATATTTGAATTTGGCTCATCATCGTCAGACTCACCATTATAGTAGTCATCTCGCTCATCCTCAACAATCATGTTATGAAGTATTATGCAAGCTAACATGATTGTCAATAATGAATCTCGTTCCCAACCTCTTGCAG
Organism: Argentina anserina; assembly: GCF_933775445.1. Taxonomy (NCBI): domain Eukaryota; kingdom Viridiplantae; phylum Streptophyta; class Magnoliopsida; order Rosales; family Rosaceae; genus Argentina; species Argentina anserina. Next base: position 16,406,388 of record NC_065873.1, read on the forward strand.
GTTGCCTCACAATTATAAATCGTGCTTGCAAAATACCAAATGCTCTTTCTACATCCTTTCGGTATGCCTCCTGCTTAGTGGAGAAGTACACTTCTGCATCATTCTCTGGATGCTTAATTGATTGCACAAGTGTTGCCCACTTAGGGTAGATGCCATTAGCAAGGTAGTACCCAAATTCGTAAGCAGTGCCATTAACATTATAGTTAAGTTGTTGTGACTGACCTGCTACTAGAGCATCAAAAAGTGGTGAGCGTCCGAGCACAGTGATGTCATTTTGGGCTCCAGGAATTCCAAAGAATGCATGCCAAATCCAAGTGTCTGGACCTGCTACGGCTTCAAGAACAATTGTTGGTTTTTTGGATTTTCCACTAAAGTTGTCCTGCCATCCAACTTGACAATTCTTCCACTGCCAATGCATGCAATCAAGTGAACCTATCATTCCAGGAAATCCTATTCGCTCAGCTCTTTGTAAAATCCTATCCAAATCGTCTATTGTAGGAGCTCACAAGTAGCGTGCTTGATAAATGGTGACAATGGTATGACAAAATCGACTTAGAGTCTCGATGACTGTTGATTGAGGCATAGAAAAGGATTCATCTAGAGAATCTACTGCACATGCAGTGGCTAACATTCGGATTGCGCATGTCAATTTTTGGTGAGGCGAGAACCCTAGACGCCCAGCACAATCTTGTGACTGCCTAAAGTATGGATCTGCTGCCTGCACATCATCTAACATGCGAAGGAACACTTCACGCCTCATCCTGTAACGTCGTCTAAACATTTCGGGAGGGTATACAGGGTCAGCTACAAAATAATCCCTTAATATTTTTTGATGAGCTACCTCACGTTCTCGATGAAGAGTAGCACGGCCTGGTACAGAACCGCCCCACTGAGGTTGTTGTTGGAGTGGGTTAGTAGCTAACCATCCAGCTGCTTCCGCTAAAACCTGTGTTGTATCTCTTCTTCTGTGTGCATCATTTTCTTCATCGTCTTCATCGTCTTCACATCGCCTCTCATTCCATTGAGAAAACCAATTGGAATTCATTACAAGATATAATGGAAAGATAAAACTGAACAAACAATTAGAGAAGAGATAGTGATATATGCTACTGAAGCATTGGTATTTATTAACGTTTAAAGGTGAAGATAAAATTGACACGCATACATAAAATCTAATCAAAAATCTAGAGAATTGACCACAACACGACATGTGGCATTCAAAAATTCTATCCAAAAATCATGATAATTTTTTCAATGATTACTCTTGCCACTTCAACACTATATCCCTTCCGAAATCTAGAAATTCACTTGCAAATTGACACGTGACATTTAGAATCATATCCGAAAATGTTATCAACAACACCATACATACACATTCAAAATTATAAAGGTCTAAAATAAAATGTAATAATAAAATGGAATCATAGAATTTGAAAGGGCTATAATTTGGCCCTATCTTACTGGAGATGGTGCACCATATTTTGAATAAAAAATAATATTTTTCAGGACTAAAATTTAGCCCCGGACTCATTATAGCCCTCTATTACTGGAGATGGCCTTAGAGCTGAAGTTGGGGACTGGCCCATGCAGGTTATTGTTCGCCACGCTAAATGTCTTAAGCCTATTAAGACGATTAAGTTCCTGAGGGATCTGACCCGTCAACTTGTTGTTATCAAGTTTAAGGACATTCAGAAACGTACAATTGGAGATATCCGCGGGAATTGTCCCTGAGAAGCCGTTGGAAGAGAGATCAACCGACGTAATGTAAGCGATCCTGAAATCAGTATCAATAGGAATAGGTCCACTGAGGTTGTTGCTCGAGAGATTTAAGCCGGCTACGCTCGTACAATTCACTACCCCGCGAGGAAACTGGCCTTTTGTCCCAAATCCCCAAGCTTGATATTTAAAACTTTGCTCTCGTGAGGGTGCCAACACTCCACTCCCAGAAAGTTACAGATGAAACCTTCGGTGCCGTTGGTAAAATTCCATGAAGAGCTTAGCATGTCTAAAGGGTCATCCAATGCTGCTCTTATACTTTTCAAGCAGTTTATATCACTCTCGACACCAGAAATGAATTTACAAGAAAGTAATAACGAGAAAACACCCGCAAGAAAAACATTGCAAGCATCTCGTCGTGCACTAAAAAACATTGCTATTTAGCTAAAACGTAGTAAGCTAGCTAGCAACAGAAAACGTTACAAAGAAACTATCTACGTACCATAGTAATTGATTATTACAATTACTCGGAGCTCAAGATCAACACACTGAATCCCCACACAGCTAGCCTTGGATATATAGAGCTCAAAGGATCGATAGACAGTTAGACACTGAGTAGACCAAATAAAATAAAAAACAAGAAAGTACAACCCAGAAAAATGGTTATTCCCTTTTCCACAAAGACTTCAAAGTTCAACTGGTAGACAAATCAAAGAACTATATGAAAATGTACGTGAATCATACGTCGAATTTAATTTCTTAGGCCATTTCCAACCGGAAATGCTAAATAGTTTCAGGGCTAAAATTTTAGTCTTAAAAAGTTAAACTATTCATTGATGTGATATCAACCGTCTCCAACTCATAGATCTTAAATTATATTTTAAGATTTGAGGTTGTTATTATATATTTAAGTAATATAATTTTGTATTATATTTTATTTCAAGTAACTAAGTTATTTTCATAATTAAAAAATTAGTTTCAACATTTTATTATATATTTTAATTGAAATTATTATTGCCTCACTTTTCTCATTCAACTATATTTGACGTGATAGTATATATTTAAAAAAAAATGAAGCAATGACATTGCGAATTTATCTACATCTTATGTCGAATAACTTAAAGGAAAGAATGACCAATTCACGTTTGTTGTCATATATATATGGATTTTCTCAGCTAAGGAGGTCCGCACCAATGATTTTGGTGCGGATTTCCATTTTTTTACCACGTTTTGATCGAATTTTATCATCTCCACCGTCTAGTATCTAGATAATATTGTGTAGATCATCTCTGCAAATTTTCAGTCAATTTGGTGATCGTTAAGACTCTCAAAATCGAATAACAAATAGACGGACCGAATTCTGTCGAACATGAACCGTTCATATTTTTAACAGAAAAACGCAATTTTGAGGGCCTTAACGATTACCAAATTGGCTGAAATTTTGCATAGATGATCTACACAATATTATCTAGATACTAGACGGTGGAGATGAGGAAATTCGATTGAAAAGTGGTGAATAAATGGAAATCCGCACCAAAACATTGGTGCGGACCTCCGCAGCCAAGAAGGGCTGTATATATATATGTATATATACATATGGATTATTTTCTTTAATCATTCATAATCTAAACATGAAAATAATAATTTATTGTATTAACCAATTAAAATTAAAATTAAAATTAATTGTATTAATCATATAAATTTAAATTAAATTAATTTTATTAATCATCCAAATTAAAATTAATTTTACTAATCAATAAAAGTTAAAATTAATTATACTAATCAATAAAAAATAAAATTAATTGTATAAATCATCAAAATTAAAGTTAATTGTATTAATCATCAAATTTTAAATTAATTATGTTAATAAAAAACTTATAATTAAAATTAGATGTAGTTGATAATGAGCATTAAATGTGGGAGACCTATTGAATAAACAAATAAAGTCAAATCTCACTCAAATCACTAAAATGCATTGCTAAGGGCTATTTTAGTCATAAACGATGTGTTTTAACCCTCTCATTATGGGCTTTTAGCCCTTAACAAGATGGGTTGGAGATAGTCATGACTAAATTTTAGTCTTTTAGCTCTTAACAAAAATGGGTCAGAGATGACCTTAGACTTCAGACTTGCGGTACGTGATCTGGTCACACTCTTCTGTTATTATTTCCTCATCCGTCTCAACACTCCACAAGGCAAAGGACATTAAATTCAGGGACGACTTTGACTTGATCAATGTGTTGACCCGCCTGGCCGGTAAAATGTTTTTAGTATTCGATCATTGAGAAGGGTTAATCTAGTATACATCAATGTATGTTATACATCCCACATCCAACGGTTGACAACGGATATTATTTTTTTGACCCCACTCATAAAACAATATCGACCGTCAGATGTGGGATGTATAACATACATTGATGTATACTAGAATTTTCCCATTGAGAACGGCAGAGAAGTAAAATATAGTGGCGTACGTATGGACGTGTGGTAGTTAGAGAAGAATCGAACTAGAAAGACGATAAAAGCAGGAATTTAATTAAAGTACGTGGAACTCAGATTATCATGACTTCATGGCGCATTGTCAAGAAAACAAGCTAGAAGAACAAAGGGAATGGTTTTGGACTCGTCAATGCTAGTTTTTGATGTCATTCAAAATTTCTAATAAAATTTGAATGAAATTTCTGGATTGAGAAATCGCTAGGGTTTTTCTAACTTCCTTCTAGCATTTCCAATCTTTGCATGGATGGGAGTTCCTTGGCGATCAGTCAGTAGGTCACAAACTTACAATCCGTTGGTTGTGTAACTGTGTTACCTCAAAGTCTCCATCTTTTCTAATATGTAGGCTCACTCTAGGCTGTGATATATACGTACCAAACCATGCAGTATCTGCCTAAAAGAAAAATAGACACAGACTGTACGTTAATTACATGAATTCTTGAATGTTTGCTACCGCCCTTAATTTCAAAAGAAAAAAAAAGAATGTTTGATATCGCTCCGTTTAAAATTAGCTACACATTCTTTGGTGAGGACGTAAATTGTTAAACCTCATGTAAAATTAAACAAATTAGTTCCTCTATCAATTTTCATTTTAAACCGTTCCCCCTTGAGCTAGGCTTGAGGTACGATGGCTTCAGTCTGATCAAAATACGAACAGAATCATAAGGATTGTTACCAACAAGAGCCAAGTGCTAACTGTGCTATGATACTGGGTTGATCATACACTCAATTTAGTGTACTTGAACAATTTTTACAAGGTATTAAATTACAACATTGATAGACAAATTACTATATCCAGTTGATGCTTTACACACTACTAATACTAGCAACTGCCCCGCGTGTTGTATGGTTTTTGGCCCCATTTGTGTTGTGGTAGTGAGTTTGGGCAGTTTTTTTTTTCTTTTACTATTATTTTCTTATTAATTTACAGTATTAACCCTCATTAATTTCTTTTATTAATGTAAATTTTAAACATGTCATGGGTGATGTAGGAATTTTAAAAAATTAATAAAGTTGTAGACTCTAAAAGAGGGCTTCTACTTATTGTAGTAGAGATGGAGATAAATTAAAATGTGTTCAACTTGTAGCTGTAGGGGTAGTACTTGATCAAAAACACTTGTAGGGGTAGTAAACAAGGTTATATGTTCCTTAAAAAAAAACAAGGTTATATTTTGTGTAACTACCATTGATATAGTTCTATGACTCAATTAGTTGTCGTATTTGTAAATATTTTTGTCATATAATACGTACATATTCGCTGATACGTACTCTCATGTCTTCTCCGCCGATCATCGGCATGCAACTCTTCAGAGGTCCACCGCAGCCAAGAGGATTTGTTAGTCGAGTTATCAATTAACGTAATATAGAGAATGCTTCTAGAGATATCAGCAAGAATGGAACACACCCTAGCGAAAAAAGAATGGAGCATTTTGGAACTTTAAAATAATATTAATGCATAGCATTAACACACCCTAGCCTTACCCTGCAGAAAAAGACAGGATAAAATCAGAACGTACAAACTGGGTTTGTTTCAGCAGAATGTGGGCTACATATCTGATGAATGCATACTTCTATCTAAGCTAAGTACAAGCTTCGTCTGTGAAATACCAGTTAAGCACTAAGATCTAATTGATGAGAATTCAAGATGCAATTGTAAGATGTGCGTGCACCGGTTTTACAGAGGTTTTAACTATATACAAGCAACTGAACAGAACTTCACGTTTAGTTATGAAATGCTAACCCGCGAGCCATTGAAAGTTTGGACTCTCATGGCCATGCGGTTTGGTCAGGGATAACACTTGCACAATTCTAAACCTATTGATGAGCATGAATTACCGGATGGATTTTCTGGAAGTCGTGTAAAAAAAAACAGGAACACCAAATTTTCCAATGGAGCAGAAGAACGAAATCTTTATTTCACAAATTTTATCTGCTATGTATCACAATAGTTCCCATCATGTCTTGTGAGTATTTCGGTGATGCAGTATTATAGCTAGAAAGAGAATGCATGACATACACATAGTTGAAGATGAGCCAGGAAAAAGAATCAGTGGATAGGCATTAGGGTTTGATCAGTTTATGACATTTTGAAGTTAAGAAACAGCAAGAACACAAGGTTCGACCTGGAATCAGACAAAAAATTGAGAAGTCAAGCTGGGAAGCTTTAATCATATTACCATTGCCTTGGATTCAAATAAGAATGCATCCAAAGAATATAGAGACATAGGGAATACGCACAATTAATCTAGCATTTTCAAGGGTTCAAATGCGCACAATATAAATAGTCCATCTTATTACAAAAACAAATACTAAGGGAAAAGAATCTTGAATAGATAAGTCCAATGTTACTTATATCAGACAAAATCATACATTTACAGCTATAGTGGGTACACTCATTGATAGAATGTAGCCTTTGGAACAGAACGAATGCATAGATCAACACGAGTAGCAAAAATTTCTTGCATAGGAAGTAATGCATCAACTAAACCAATATCCAAAACTTACAAGTAATCACGTGCATATGTGATGACAAAAGGCAAATTTAAAGTCCAAACAAATACTATCAAACAAGTCCGATATAAGTGACTTAAAGTACACATCCAATGGTTATAATACTGATTTTACAGTTGTATGTCAAGAAAAAAAACAGGTTGAAACACTAACTAAAGCATAGTGCAGCTCTAGTGGTTAAAGAAAATTTCCCATCTATAAATTACTCCAGCATAATAATATATATGTAATGATATGTTTATTTTTAACAGACAAAACAGATAATTACAAAAGGGTAATGCCCACATACTAGAATACTCTTCCATACCTTTTTCAATTAATCTCCATCATTTCCCGAGCAACAATCAGTTCTCCTGCACAATCAGCAGTATTTGAAGGTGTCGACATCTCCTCTTCAATTGTGAAATTATATTTCTGTCCAATTGCTCGTAGAAGCTGGAACACTTCAAACATGGTCGGCCTCTCCTTGGCGGTAGGCACCACACAGTTGCAAGCAACTTTAAGGAACTGGAAAACCTCCTCATGGACACCCTTTCCAATCAAGGATTTGTCAATCGCATCTGCGAGTTGAGATCTGCTTGAGAGCTGCAAGATCCATTCCACCAAGTTTCCTTTGAAATCTTCTGGAGCTTTAGAGATATGGGTAGCTCTTTCACCAGTAACCAGCTCAAGAAGAACGGTTCCAAAGCTGTAAACATCGCCCTTCGGAGTGGCCACTAGAGTTCTTGTATACTCGGGAGCAACATAACCCAGATCTCCAAATTCCCCATTCACAAATGTACTCAGATGTGTATCAATTGGATTCATGAGCCTAGCGAGGCCAAAATCAGAAATCTTCGGCTCAAAATCTACATCCAGCAAGATGCATTTGGAGCTTATGTTTCGGTGGATAATTCGAGGATTACAGTTATGATGGAGCCACGCTAATCCTCTGGCTGCTCCTATCCCAATTTTTAGCCTGGTAGGCCAGTCCATAATCTTGGCACCATCAGCTTCCACGAGATGTAGCTGGTCATGCAGAGTCCCATGAGGCATGTGCTTATACACCAAAAGCCTTTCCTTTTTTGCAACACAAAAACCCAAAAGAGGAACCAAGTTACGGTGTTCTACACTACCCAGAGTAGACATCTCAGATTGAAACTCTTTCTCAGAGGATTGAGATTCCTGCAACCTCTTGACCATAAGCGAGGTACCATCATCAAGCACTGCCTTGTAAACAGTTCCAGTTCTCCCTGAGCCAATGATATGGTCTTTGCTGAAATTGTTGGTAGCCTTCATGAGATCACTCAGTCTCATCTTAGAAACCGACTTCTTGAACATGGAAACCTGAAGTAAACTAGCTTGTTATGATGCAATAAAGCTCATAATACTAATAATAAAACTGAATTTTTCTTAACTAAGCAATTTATGGAACCATCATACTTTCCTAAAATGTTAACATACTTTCAGACAGAGAGAATAGAGATAGACGTCAAAGTGAGAGAACAGAATTAACCAAACTACCATCATATGAAAATTATGAATTTTTTTACTACGAGATTTTCTGTATTAGCTTGCCTTGATTCCTTTAGTTCCCTTCAAAATCCTTGCCCACTTGTTCCCTTCAGGGTCCTCTTCCTTCTTCCTTGCAGACACTCTACGCATGAAGAAGAACAAACCTATAATCACAACAAATGCTGCAAAAGTTGCACCCCCAACACCTGCTGCTACTATAACTACACTGTTAGACTTCTTGGCAGCTGCCTGACAACTTTTTAAAGGTGATCCACAGAGTCCAGGATTGTTTGCATAGCTATCCGCTCCGATTGAAGCATCCTTAGCGCCGAAGTTGGGAACTGGCCCAGATAGTTGATTGCTGGCCACACTAAATGTTTTAATCCTACTGAGCTGACCGAGTTCTGGAGGAATCTGACCCGTCAACTTGTTGCTGTCAAGTTTAAGGACATTCAGGAAAGTACAATTGGAGAGATTCCTGGGAATTGTCCCTGAGAAGCTGTTGGAAGAGAGATCAAGCGACGTAATGTAAGCGGTCAAATGATCAATATCCTCAGGAATAGATCCACTGAGGTTGTTACTCGAGAGATCTAATCCTGTTAAGCTTGTACAATTCGCTACTCCACGAGGAAACTGGCCTTTGAGTCCCAAATCCCCAAGCTTGATATTTAAAACTTTGCTCTCGTGAGGGTGCCAACACTCCACTCCAAGAAAGTTACAGATGAAACCTTCGGTGCCGTTGTTAAAATTCCATGAAGAGCTTAACATGTCTAAAGGGTCCTCCAATGCTGCTCTAATACTTTTCAAGCAATGTATATCACTCTCAACACCGTGGCTGAACCTACAACTAAGCAATAACAATAGCACAAAAATGCCAAGATCTTGGCCGCTCGACATACGCCATAAGCAAGCCATCCCAATCACCTAAGTTACAACTTGGTGATAACAGAATTCAAGATACTGAACCTACCAACCAGAGCATCAGGAAACACTGAAACCTGAAACAAATTCAAAGGCACACATAAAGAACCCAATTAAAACACAAACATTCTGCTTTTAGTAAAACCAATTTAGGTAACAAATTAAGTAGCAACACAAGAAACAAAACCCAATTTATATTCATAAACAGAAGTAAAAAGCAACAACGTGATTGATCAACCTACAAATTCCCAAACTAAAGAGCAATACAGACATATGGCAAGTTCAGCAAAGCCATACTTGATCCAACTAAGTTGACCAAGTCTCAACATCCATAAAAGATTCTTGCTTGATCCAATTGAATCAACCCAAGTTAATAAACTCAATAATCCAGATAAAGTTCAAAACTTTGGGAAAAATATAAAGAACCCACCTGGGATAGTTCACTAGCAGCAAGCACAGAAGAATCAAGGAACCCGAAGAAGGGTTCTTGAATCAACAGCAAAGCTTCCCTCTTTTCCACAAAGACGAAGACTTCAAGGTCAACAACTAATCCGGTTCCCACACACGTACAGTCTTAAAACACCCACAAATTGAAGTACAGAATTGGGAAATATGTGTGAAAAGCTTGGTGGGTTTGATATGAAAGAGGAGAAAGGACAGGCCTGACGGGTCAAAGAAGGCCGGCCAATTTTGTCAAGCTTAGCGACGACTTGGGGACTAGCTGGTTTAGAGTGCTTGACTCGCTTTTTATTTTTCTGAAAGAAAATTCAATTATATATAATAGGGAACTGAAATGGTATGATGTAATTGATCAGTGATTAACTAAAACGCTAAAAGATGAACGTGTGTTTGTGTGTTCAGGAGTTTCCTTTCCTCTTCTTCAACTGCCGGTTGGAAAAGGATTGTATAAATTTGCACTAAGATTCACCATCATGGATTCATGATGCGGTAGTTTACGTATCTTATTCCGATGTATAATTCTAACAGAGTCAAGCTTGAGAGTTTTGTTTTCGGACCAAAGCAATGGCAGTTTTGTGACAATTGACTTATTGAGAGATGCTTGTTTCCTTGTTATGCATTAACTGCCGAGTGCCGACGGACCTCAAGGTCGGTTTGTACTAACTAGCCCACCGCACAGGCGTTCCACTCGCAATGAAATAAAGACAGTTATAATTGAACGTGTCCGTAAAACCATCTCTCTACTCTCCCAAGTCTATATTTCTTTTCTTCTAATTGTTATGTTTTCTTGTTATTTACATTATCAACCTTAGTAAATATATTTTTTCTCCATCTATTTTGTCTAAGATAATGGGTCTTTTGGAGAGTTCAAAAAATTAGTGAAGTTGTTGACACAAAAAAAAGACTTTCAATTATAATAGTAGAAATATGACAATATCAACTATTATTATATGTCAATAATTCTTGTTAAGACTACAGACATTCCAAATCTTGAATTGCTAGACAACAAATTTCCAATGTGAGTTATTTGTGTGTAGTATTTTTTCGGTGATACAAGTCCTCCCCGGGATATGAGAGTTTTGAGTACTACTTCATGGGAAATTCTATGGTGCAGCGCTGCATACCATACATACCTCTAATACATCATTCATACACCACACGGACCCCACGTGTATTTTAAGACACCATCTATCTACCGTCTGATTCGGTATGTATGGTATGCAGCGCTGCACCATAGACGATTCTCTACTTCACAAATGTTGATGTAGTTCTTCATCATATGTCTAGACTCAATCAAAATAGCATTCATATGAGTAAAAACTCAAAATGGTACCTGCATTATCTTGAAATGTATTGTTTGGTACCTAAGAATTTTTGTTACTCGAAATAGTACCTAAATTATTACATAGTTACCAAATATAATACATCTGTTAGTTTTTCCGTTAAATCAATTATGTGGCATGTATTTTGACTTTTTTGACCAAAATAGTAATGGATAAAAAATTATTTTAAAATATTTATACTAAAACTTGTGTTAGGTAGTCTTACAAGAGTTGATTTTCATCTTAAATTTACAAATTTCATTTAAATAAATAAATTCACAAATAATATATGTATGATTTATCAAGTCCATCAAATTTGCAATCAATTTGGTGATTTGTGAGAATTTTGGAGGAATTTTTTAAAAAACAATAGGGAGAGATGAAATAAAGAATTGTGTATAAATCATTTTGCCCTTCTAAATACATGTCACGATATCAATTTAACAGAAAAGTTAATAGAGGTACCAAATTTGGTAATAGTACAAGTTTATGTACTATTTCAGGTAATAAAATTCGTGGGTACTAAAAAGTGTCTTTGACAATAATTTAGGTACCATTTTATGTTATTACTCTTGATAATACTAATAAAAACTTATGCTAATTGATGCCAAGGTGATCAAAACAGTGTCACCCTTTCAATAAATATTGACCCAAAAACTAGACGTGTCAGCCACTCAGCCCGATCTCCTCAAATGACTTGAGCCAAAATCACTAGTGAAAACGGGATACCCCTGATGATGACTCAAGTTGTTTGAGTCGGATCAGAATTCTAACCTATAAAGAATGTCAACTAACCTAGGTTAATCAATTGCCAACTCAACACTAAGTGATGTCACTGTTACCTCAATGTGTTACAACACACCTCAATCTAAGAGAGTGTTTGGAAAGAGGGAGATGACATTTTGAAGGGATTTCAAATCCCACGTGGAAAAATCTCTTGTTTGGCAAAAAAAAACAAGGAGGAACTTTGAATACCCGGGTTTTTAATGAGGGATATTAAAAAGAATTTCTCAATAGAAACCGTCTTGCCCAGAGTTCCGCCTCAATAGGTAGAATTCTGAAATTCCATTTCGTCAAGAGCCCGTCTCGATTTATGGCTCTCTCTACTCTTGGCATCGTTTGTCTTCAGGTTTAATCTCCACCTTGAGCTTTCATTTCGCTCTGTATTCTAGAGTTAAATTGCTGAGTTGGGTATCTTTTCCATCTCTAATTTAATCGATTTCATATGTGCTTGGTTATAGTTCAGTTTTTCAATTTGATTTCATTGGTTGCTAGCTTGTGTTTCTTTTATTTGAATCATGATTTAAGTGATTTCTTCAACTGGGTTAGCTGCAGATGCCCCATTTTTGGTTTGGATTTGCGTTTCTTGGAGAACTATTTTCATTTTTGGAACAATAAGCCTAGTCTTATAGTCTAAGTTCAAGATTAGCACTGTATTTTTGATATTATTTACTTGCTCGAGATTTTGGTCATGAGTTTTCATTCATGTTGTCTTTAGAATCACACTTTACACCATTTTCCAAGTTAAAATGATTCAATGCATGTCGTGGGTTGGTTGTTTGAGTGGAATGTATATTTATGATATGAAACTCTAGAATATGTACTTAGCTTGCAAAGAGGAACTATTAGTAGATGAAATCAATGTTTTACTTTCATAGATACGACCAATTCATAGCCTATCTATTTTCCAGATGAATTTCTTACAGCTTGAAGAAGATGTCTTGCTTCTGTTATTCTGTTCATGCACATCAAGCAGACTGCTAAGTTGCACTACTTGTTCTTATCTAGCTCCAGTGCTAGAGCATTCCTAAAAAAAATGTTAAAGAACAGAGCATGTCATGAATACTAAAAATATTTCATCAAGAAAAATAACGAATAAAAAGATATAATATATCATCTGTAGTTATATGAAGTATAATATATGAAACTAACTTTTAATATTCTTCGCCAGTAGTGTAATTGCCTTACTGCATGTAAGCTCATGCCAAGTTCCCAAGTACCCTGCATTGATGGGAGACATAAAAGTCATGTAACCTTGCAGAAATTCAGGTCAATTAAATAAGAAGAAAGAAGAAGTTGTGATATACACCTTGCTCTCTCATGTTCATCAGTAATTTAAACCTTTTTCCCTTGAGCTCTCGCAGTCTTTGTCCACTTGCATTAAAGGCTATGCCTTCATCCATACGTTTTAGTTTGGACTGAAGCATTTTAATCTCTTCTTCAATCCTTCATGCCCTCTGCAAAACCAGTACTTGTAAATTTATTGTAAAATCTAGGTAGGTTGGTTATACTACTAGTATACAACCAAGGGAAATATATAGGATATGAACATACAACTTTCATGTTTTTTGCTCATGCTCGTGCTTTCTTAAACTAGCAATACCAACTCTAGTAACAGATATAAATTTGCTTAAGTTTTCTGTTTTCCTGTGCATATCGTATTTTGCAATTTACTATATTATCTAGTTAGAAAAATAAGACTAAAGTGAGTATTGTCTATTTAGAAGTAATTGAATCATTTAACTTGGTTTAGATTCATGTAGAACCCTTGATGTACTTAATGGATGTAGAGTTGATGCTTGTATACAATAATTGAATCACATTTTGTTAGATTGTATTGATGAGATTGTTATGAGATTTTCAGCTTTTTGTTGATGTTAGTGTAGATTTTATACCATACATTAATATTCTTGCATTAATGTTCAAGATTAGTACTGCATTATTGATATTCTTTACTTGCTCGATAATGTGTGTTTATGACCTTCATCTTTTTGAATAGGATTAATCAAGATGTTAGGTTTCCAAGACTACCCAGTGCACCCTTATTTTGATCTCCTTGTCTTTCTTGTCATATTGTAAACCAAGCAAGTGCAACCTGCTTCTGCTTATGCATTAGAACTATTTTAAGCAAACTCTTAATAGGCCAAATAGGCAAATATATATCACAGAAATTGAATGGCGAAGTATGGTTAGTTGCTCGTTTTATCATGTATATACATTAGAAGTTGAATGAATATTGACAATAGTTTTTCATCACATTGTACCTTACTGACTCCGGGTTCAATTTTTTTTGGAAATATGTTGTAGATGAATTCATTTTATGTTCATTTATTGTGTAGAGTCTCCATATGTTGTTCAATACATTTTATACATATTATCACATCTACTGAAAGCTATAGCTAGCTAGGGAGATCCTCAAGTATGCTAAATATAGCTAGCTAGAGTTTCACTTTCTTCAATATTTTTCTGTTCTTGTTTCACTCGCATAATTGTTATCAGTAACATTAGTATCAATAAGTTACAGTAACAGTACATTATGATCAACATCCTAGTATTAGTTAATTAATAGGTTCCTATATGAATGATAAATGTTGTTATTGATATAAGATTATGGTATAGATTCATTTCATTGTTAATGCATTTTCTTTCATTCTTTCTTTCACTATCCTTTGTGTACAGTCGTTAATGTATCAGTCATTCTTTATTTGATTGAAGTTTTATTCTTGTGGGTGCAGTTGTGCATGTCCTAGGATTTAAGATGGATCTTTGTTGTAAGCGTGCTAGAGACGAGTATGAGGAGGAGGGGGAAGAGAGAGAGAGACTGAGGATGAGGAGGATAGTCTAGACCAAATGAAATCCTTTTTTGTTAATGTAACTGGATTTATAGCAGCAGTAGTAGGTTGGTATCATTATAGGTTACTCATAATTAAATAGCCATTGCCTGACTGGAATGTACATAGATAATTCTATATGGATCGATTATGTGGATCTGAAGTTGAGTGTATGGAGAACTTGAGAGTTAGTAAGTATGGTTTTTCAAGACTTTGTCAAGTGTTGTATGACAAAGGTAGATTGCGAAGAACAAAGCACGTATCTATTGAAGAATTGGTGGTTATGTTTCTAAATATCCTTGGACATAATGTGAAGTATAGATCCATTCATGTGAACTTTTATCACTCCAAATAGACTATAAGTAGGCAACTAAATCGATTGTTGCATGCAGTTTTCCTATTCCTTCTTTATTTTCATCCAGTTAACACTACCCTCATTCTATCCATTTATTCCACTACCTCATCCCTATCTCCTGGTCCAGGAATACCACTTCCCGTTGGTCTTCCTTTTCCTCCGTGGTCGCCCTCCTTGATCCCAAGGCTCAAGAGAAAAATCCAATATCCTAGCAGTTGAACCATCATTCCCTCCCCGTATTGGTACAATTTCCTCTTATGTCATTGTAGAATCGTGGCTTGTTGTATCTTTTCCCACAGACGGCGCCAAATATTTCTGTATCGAAATCGTTGACAACTTTTTCTCTTCTGATCCTACAAGGCCTATATTAGAATCACTCAGTTCTGGAAATATATCCGATGTTACCGGACTATTCCATTCCGAAGCTTAAGTCAGTCGATCGGTAAAGGATAGGATGTTATAGTAAGTGGTGAGTCAGAATGACATTACCTTTTTCCAAAGGTGCAAGCGGTTTCTTTATAACCCTTGAAAGGACCATTCTTTGAGATGTCTTCGATGTGGGATCAATGACCAGCTGATGTGGCACTCTTGGCCTCTTTTATGCTGTCATAATACCACCTCTACTAACTGTTCTACTTAGACTTATGGGCTGGACCGGGAGTCGGTGTTAGTGGGTGGTGCGTGGGCCGATCGGTCGGGCCTATATGTTCCAGTAGCCGCAGTTACGCTACTGTCAACATATCCGATGATGGCTGGCTTTATTGAATATTGATCTATTGTTTCTTTTGCCTTTTGTTCTTAATACAGTATGTTGGTACATTGTTGCAAACATGCATGTACGATAATAGAATACATTAGTTGATTATAGTTTTCATTTTTTTAAATCTTTCGCAATTTGATTGTAGAACATTCAAGTGATTCAACTGCTATTGAGGAAAAAGTTGTGAGGATGTGGCTTTGGTAGTACATAGTTGCGCTCTTAGATGAACAACTATAGTTACTATACTACCAAGTGATCTCCTATAGTTAGTCTCCAATACAAGGTCTTATGCCTGGTCAAGCAATTATAACCTCTCACAAGTCACGACGAGCCTTATTCGAAGTAAAATTAAAGCAATGTCCAAAACTTTTATAAACCCATTCATAAGGCCTCATATTTCAAATGAGATTCATATCTCAATATAAAAATCGAGCTGATAGCATTGTTAAAGGATTACTAACTTTAACTCTCTTTTGCATCATATAAGACTATTTAAAAGAAAAATTTTAAATACACACCTCGTTTATCTTAATACATACATACTTCGTAATACACTACAAATCTAACATTTTATGTCAATTCTTCTCTAAATGCACACCCTAAAGTACCAAAATTACAATTTATCTATATATCATGAAATATTTTATTATTTAGTATAATTATAATTTAGCTAACATAAATCTTTTTCAAATGTTTAACTTTTTTGTTAGAAACGTTTGATCATATAGGAACTTATTATTCAGTAGTGAAGTCTTGTAATCCAACGTCTCTATTCAACTATGTCATCTGTATCAAAAAAATTAAAAAAATTCTACTATGCCATCAATCAGTTTGAAAATAGAACACATACCTCAATGGAAGGATTTATATAAGGTCCTTCATATAATTATCTTAATAGCTAAGACTCAGTTTATGACTTATGGAGCAGGGATAGTATAGAACGAACTCAATAAAGACGTCTGAAGTATAGAAATAAAGACGTCTAAGGGCGCGTTCGGTACAATATTGTAATCACGTTTTCTATATGTTGATACCCAAATTTCCACGTTTCTTTGCGCTTGTGAATCATGGAGCTTAGAGTAATACATTGGGCTTTGTTGGGCCCAAGACGGCCCAAAAGAAGGAGACTCATCCGATTCATAACCGTAATTTGACGCGGCAACCACGCTTTTTACATGCAATCCACATGCAATTCACGTAGGCCCAAACTACGTTTGGGGCTTACACGAGGGTTGTGGTATGGAAGGTAACAGAAGTTTTGAGGCCCATTGTCGAAATATAGTACATAAGCAAATTTTGGGCTTGGGAACCAAAATTCATACATTATGTAGCTTTAATTTCGATATTGGGCTAGTAGAGAAATGGATCTTCAACCTAATGAAGCCCAAGCCCATTTCTGACCCAAAAACCCATCATATGGCCCATGACCCATGACCCATATACAGTTAGCTACTTTTTCCCCATTGTGGAAAACACGTTCAATTCTTTTACAGCTGGGACTGGTGTTTGACTAATTCCGGCAGCACTAGAGAATCCTGAAGAAGAAATCACGCGCAAATCCCTCTAAAATCTCTCCAATTTCCAACCCTCTCATCTCTTAGAGCGTGATTTAAGGAACCTAGAAAATCAAGGTCTGAGCAACATCGGCCTACCGCTATGTCACCGCCGCCCCTATACCAGTCTCTCCCTCCGACAAGATGAAGAAGAATCCCAGAAACCAACGGTCCTTGAGGCTTTCGTTCCTTTCCCAGTTCCACTATAAAGAGGGCGGTAGTTGTTGTTGTAGACCATATCATCCAAACCCAGAAAAACCCAGTAGCTTCAAGAAAAAGAGCATGCCTCGTCTCTCATACCCAAACCATCACCCACCTTGCCTTAATCCTCACCAAATCATGCAATCTCATCTCTATTGACTCACAAGCACCCAACTCCCTTACCACGCCTCCTGTAAGTTTCATCCTTGTGAGTTCGATTTGCTGTTGTTACAGTCAAACTCGTCACGACAGGGTCAACTTGTTGTTGTTATAGTCAAGTTCATCACGATAAGGTCAATCTTGAATCGTTCCTCGATTGGCTTTGGGCCTAGTCGCACCAAGTTCAAAACACCAACTTACAATGTATTATGAAAACATAATTCAACATAATAATTAAGTGTTTGGTGCGTTAAAACCCAAAAACAAGGAAAACCATTTTCATGATACAACTCATAAGGTCCGTATTAATTTTAGAAACGTCTTTGGCTCATTTTCATTGTTTTTGACTTTTCGGAGAACATTGTACTCTAATTAAAATGGAAATTTTTAATTTTACAGTCGTGCTCGATCACCATCGATCCCTACCTAGTTCTCAGATTTTCTTTTTCGACCTACAATCCTCTGTTCTCTGCAGGTTGATTATCATAGCCAATCTCCTTTATTTTTGCATATATCTACTAGAACTACAATTATGCATACATATGCTTGGAATGTGGTACCACCTGCAAGTTTCTCCATGAGTTGTTGCTTTTCTCTTCGATCTTATATGGGTTGCAGATCGAATTGATAAATATTGGAGTGAAATTTGAACAAAGAATCCTCGAGTTAAGTATGTGTAATGAAGGACAGCAAAAACTTTCACCAATCTATACTCCTGGTTTGAGATATGGTCTAATTATAAACATTAAAATGATAGATTTTATATAAATGTGTATGTGCTTAATTTAGAGTATCAGAGAGCGTGGAATAGAGGTTGCCTGACATGTGTTTGTATGGAATGAGAGTAAGACAAGTCTTTCTATTCTCTATTAGGTTTGCTTGAGAAGATGAATGATAGTCATGTACATGGAGTTGAAGACGTACTTCAGAGTTAAAAGTGAACATAATATCCATGGACGGTTGGGTTAGGTATCTTTGATTGCTTTACATCAGACAATTGATCAAGTAAGAGAAAGTTACGAAGCTATTCAAATCGGTCAATGTAAAATAGTTTTTGTTTTTAGAAAATATACCGAACACATTCTTTAATTGAAAAAATACAAACTTTAATTCAACGTTTTCATTTTAATAAAGTAATTTTGAAAAACTATTTCGTAAAATGTTACCGAACAAGCCCTAAATTCAGTTTTTCTTTTTTGTTTCCTCTTTTTTCTTTTCCAATAATAATGTCTATTATAGTCATTTAACATACTTACATCAGATTATATGAAAATTAAAATAAAGTAATGTGTATTAAGAGATATAATGTGTGTATTTAAAAATCTCTCTAGTTAAAAAAAAACTTGTTTAAACATGTAAAATTTGTAATCTTTTTGACTTTTATCAATTGATTGACGCTCTTCTTGAAAGAAAAAAATGGAATTAAAGGAAATAATAAGAGTGGCGATGTCTTTGATAATACTAATAGTATACATTGTTTAGTGCTGACTTCAAATCCATTTACATAATTGATGACTAGTTTTGAATCACATATAGCTTATGTTTACAAAACGCACTAAGTTGTCTTTAAATGCTCTTTCTTCTGTTATTGGTGAGTTGATACTTCTCGAGTTTTTAGGCACTGATATACATCCGTATTAAATATTTATAAAAGTGAAAATTTTAAGAACAATACATGTGATATAGACCACTGAGAGTTACGGTGAATTTACTTTCATATATATCACAATGGTATGTGACATTAGAAGTTCTATATAATTAAGGTACACACCGTTGAAATCACCGTTAATGCTATGTAATTACATGTTTTTGAAGGGCTATTTAGTACTCTCCTCTCCTCCTCTCTTCGTCCTCACCTCTGTGGCTCTGTCCTGAACTTAACTTTCAACCCAAACTCAACGAGTTCATCTCTCTCTTATATTAGTCATAAGCAATTTCTTCTCTTTTCTCTATTACTCTCTTTCACCTAGGGGTGGGCATAAAAAACGGAAATCCCGATCCCGTCCTGAAATTTATAGGGACGGGACGGAGGTTTAAAAATGTTCATCTCGTCCCGATCCCGTCCCGTTTCATAATGGTGAGATGTGACGTGTGACAAATAATTTCTATCCCGCTTCATCCCGTCCCACTTTTAATGAAAACTTAAAAATTCTTATATATTTGTATTAAAATGAAACCAATTTATATTCTTAATAACTCCAAAATTATATCAACTCAAATAATAATGGTAAATTATAATATTTTGAACATAATATGCATTTTTTTTTTAAATTTCATTACTAAATGTTACTTTGTTATGAAAAAGTAAAAATATAGGTTTTTATTTAACTTTATAGGAAAGTGAGATTTGTCCCGTCCCGTCCCAACCGGGATTAATCCCGAGTGAGATGCATTCTAAAAAATCCTCGTCCCGTCCCGATTTAAAATGAGATGTAACAAAAAAAAGCATTATAATCACACAAACTATCTTTTCAAATTAATTTTTTTTAATTTTATTGATATATATATATATATACACGCCTCAATAAGGAGTAAAAGTAACATCTTATGACATTCTAGTCTCTAATGAACTATTTTGTTATTTAGCTCAAACCGAAGTTTATAAAAAAAAATTATACAGTTGTTCATGATACATTAAGACTATTGATGTTAATGAAAAAAAAGTAATTAATTAAATAATTTTATTCATTTTTATATACAAAATCGGAATTATCGAGTAATAAATAGAAATAATAATTATTTATATTTGTATATTAAAATTGGTAAGTTAATAATTATTTCTAAAATAAAAACAAACACTCTTATAGATTTTTTTTTTTGTAATTTCATATGACTTGACAAAATCAAAACTAACAAAAAAAATCAAATTTTAGAGATACAAATAAAAGCTCACACCTGAAAATACTCATAAACACTCATTTTCCCCGTAGAAAACTGATTCTCTACATTTCATCGAAGTAATGCTTTATTTATTTTTTCTTTACAGCAGAAAACACAAAAATTCCTCCACGATTACTTTACTCTGAACAGAATTCGGATAATGTCCTGTCCAGCGCATAGAGTCAGCTCGGCAGGGGGGATATCCTCCACGCCCACTCCACTTTTCACTACAACCCCTCCCCCGGCCCAAGCCCACTGCATCTCTCCCCACCTCTCCAGCTTCCCTGTGCGCCCAAATAACCAAAAAACGAGAGTGCCCCATACAAAAGGCGAAAACAAAGAGGGGGCTTACGACATAAAACACACTCGCTTCCTTGTCTCCACTTTCCTCTTTCCTCTTCGCTCTCTCTCTCTCTCTCTCTCTCTCTCTCTCACTCTCTCTGTAGGTAGGGATTTGCTTATCACCAGCAGCCACACATCCAATGGATTGATCGGCTCCCCTCGCCGGAGCTTCCACCGCACTTTTTTTCGGTAATTTTACTTCCTTTTGCTTCTAATTACAATTAAACTTTAATCCATCGCGTCTATTTCCAGATCGGCGCGGTTTGGCTTCGCGGAAATACCGCGCTTCGTTCCCGCGAAATTTTCGGGGAGTGAAGAAATGTTTTTGCTGGAAGGAGTGTAGGGGTGTTGCTGTGGTTTCAATTTGTGAATTTAAACTGTTTTTTAATTTGTCAGGTTAGGGTTTTTTTTTTTTGACGGTTGTTGAATCTGACATTTGGGGATCTGTTAGTTGGAGAATTGGGTCATTCTCACTGTATTAATTGAAGCTTGCTGCAAGTACCGGTGAGCTATATATATTTTTTGTTTTATGCGAATTTCTTGTTTTTTTGTCGTCTTTCTTTCCGGATTTGGCTGCAGTTTCTTTGGAAAATGGTTTGTCTTTTACTGTCAATTTCATATATTTGGGCTACGGCTCCTCGAGATTGCCATTTTTGCTCTCAAACTTTATATATGTCTCTAAAATTGATGATAATATAGTGGATATAATAATTGTGGGATAGTAATGTCATCCATCTGAGCTTCCAGTATGGACATTTGATTTACATATTAAACTGTTTGTTTTCGCAAGTCGGAGGCCTACATAGATACACAGTTGTAGTAGTTTAACGCTATAAGTAGATACCCCCAATTTGTAAACTTTCTATATCTTACAAGACTATAAGACGATGACCATTAACCATTTCACTTTCTAAAATAGCTTCCCTTTTCCTCGTATTAAGGGTTATGTTATCTCGGATCTGGTCCAACTACGCCTTCAAACCTCCACTCTTGAATACTGTGTAAAGGACTTGTTGTTGTTGTTATAAAGAGCCTAACCTTGGATACTAAATGTTTTCATCAACGCATATCATAGACTTATATTATTCTTCTAAATCAATATATGTGTACTGAGATTATGAGAGGGAATGTCGTTTGGGAGTGTAGCATGTTACTACTACTTAGCTGTCCAAGTAGTTTATAAATGTGCCTGAAACAACTTGTTATTGTTATCAGATATTTTGACCATGGAGGATACACACTCAGTTTCCACGCTCATAGATTCTACAACCTCCAAGATTCACCAGCTTCAGAAGGCATTTGCTGAACTCGAAGGTCACCGAGCGGTAACCCTGAACTTGAAGTGGAAAGAACTTGAAGAGCACTTCCATGGGCTCGAGAAGTCATTAAAGAGGCGTTTTCATGAGCTGGAAGGACAAGAAAAGGAGTTTGAAACTAGGACAGTGCAAGCCCAAAGAATGCTAGAAAAACGGCAGGCAGCTGTTGTTGCTAAGGAAGAAGCTCAACTGGAAACTCTTCAAGAGAAGAGAGATGCTGCTGTATATGCCATCACTAATGCTCGAGAGAAGCAAAGGAAGGTATCGTCTGAGGAGTCCTCTTGTGTCACTGATGATGGTCAAGGTGGGTCACCAACTGTTGAAGAGAAACCACCAGATGTGATGGTTTCTGATAGTAATTCAGACGAAGTTACAAGTCCTGTAAATGGGAGCATAGAGGTGATGTCCTATCCCCAGTTAGTGAACTTCTGTGAACAGATGGACTCAGAAGGGCTCCACAAATTTATATCAGATAACCGAAAGAACCTTGCTGCAATTAGGGAAGAAATTCCACTTGCATTTAGAGCTGCAGCCAACCCTGCCCTCTTTGTTTTGGAATCTTTGGAAGACTTTTACCGCCTGGAGGATCCTGCTATGGACGTGAAGAAAGATTCCAACCTGTTGGGTATCCGTCGAACCTGCATAATGTTGATGGAGTGCCTGAGCATATTGCTGGCAAACCCAGAGTTAGTCTCTGCTTCTGATATTATCACAGAGGAGGTTAAGGATATAGCAGAGGCAATTGCTGAAGAATGGAAACCAAAGTTAGATGCTCTTGACATGGATGCTAGCAACGGGAACTCACTGGAGGCTCATGCCTTTTTGCAGCTTCTTGCTAGTTTTGGTATTGCTTCGGGTTTTGATGAGGAAGAATTGTACAGGCTAATACCAATGGTTTCACGTCGTCGCCAAACAGCTGACCTTTGCCGTTCACTTGGACTGACTGAAAGAATGCCAGGTCCGTAATTTTTCTTTTTTTAGACATCCTTTTTAGATGACAATTTTCAGTCTATTTTGTTTTTGATATAAAGTATAAATTAACTGACCTTGATCTGACCAAGCTGTTTGTTTCAACCTAAACAGCAAAACTGCTTTATCATGTATTAAACTTGTGGTTTATTGCATGCTCTATTAACAAATCTGAAGTTGCTTATTCATTGATCCTTATCTGTTTAAACCTCAATGTCTTCCTCCTGAAAAAGGCTATGTATGAATATATTGAGAATGCATTGATCATTCTGTTAGAGGCAGCTTGGATGATCATGATCTTGTTAGAGGAGAAAGACATTGAGATTATCCCTCTACATTCATTCTTGATGAGTTACTGAAGCAATTATTTTATATATGGGTTCTTGAATTTCATTCATTGCATACAAGTTTAGCACTGTCCTTGCATTGACTGGGTAGGTAGTGTGATATTCATACGATTTATATGAATTCAGGCTTGGCCGCTTGGATACATGGGGAAATAAAAGTTGGAAAACATTTTTTTTCTTGCATGATTTTATAACTTCCTCTAGTTGCTTGTGTTCATATATGTTTTTTCTTTTAAATGGTATATTACAGGTGTTATTGAAGTATTGGTGAACAGTGGAAGACAGATTGATGCAGTCAACTTGGCTTTTGCATTTGAACTGACAGAGCAGTTCTCTCCTGTGCCTTTGCTGAAGTCCTACTTGAAGGATGCAAGAAAAGTTTCTTCACCAGTTAAACCCGGAAATGCATCTCCTACAGCACAGGTGTGTTACGTACTATACTCAAAGTATTAATTTCTATTTTGCATTTAGTAGTTGTAATTTGGAGGAAGGTATGTAAATAGAGTCCCATTGCAATGTCTAAAAATCATAAAGGGATTTGTTCCCGCTTCCATTTCATCCATATTTTGTGTGGTAGTTTTTCATCATTGTTGTTAGTTATTACATCAGGGTCATTTGAAGTTGAACTTCTCTGCCATTAGCTGGTGTGGCATTGATGCCTGATGGCTTTGCCAGAGAAGCATTGTATTCATAAAGGCAATGTGTATTTAATGACACGTCATTGTTTCAGAATGAGGTGAATGATAGAGAGCTGACTGCTCTGAAGGCAGTGGTCAAGTCGATTGAGGAGCATAAGCTTGAGGATCAGTATCCGGTGGATCCACTCCAAAAGCGGATTCTTCAGCTGGAAAAGGCTAAGGCAGACAAGAAGAGGGTGACTGAAGCTGCAAAGCCTCAACCCAAGAGACCGCGTGCTAATGGTGTCGGATATGCCCCCCGGGTCACTAATGTTGTTGCAGAGAAGACTTTCTTTCCGAGAGTTGCTGATAATAGGTACCCACAGTACGTATATGACCGACAGTTTGTTTACCCTGGCCCTGCTGACAACCACTGTCCATCTCTTATGGGGTCTGCTACTTACAACATGCCTCCTCCTGCTCATGGCAACTACTTTGCAACTGGCTACCAGTATCAACCTGCATATCTTCACTAATTCGATGGCTGAAAAAAGTGACTGATCCTCTCAGGTTTAACGGTTAGTCTTTAACCCTTTGAGTTCCAATGATGTATGAATGATATTAGTATCTTATGAGACCAAAAAAAAACAAAAAAGTCTGTTAATTTGTTAGTTGGATGTTCAAGAAGATACTTTGATATGCTAATATATGTACTTTGTTTTCCTTTTGTATATCGTTTTGCTTGATCTCCATTGTATTCAAGTTTGAGTTTTTTACTGCAACAGTTGGGAATAGCAAATTTTTTACCTTAACCGCTTCTTCAGAATTTTTCAAGTACAAAATACTGGTCACTCCGTACACTTTTACAAACTCGACAGTTTATTCTTTTTAGTTTCAATTTTAATTGATCACTTCTTATATTTTTCAAATTTGAGCAATCTGGTCATTTCGTCATCTTTCCATCCAATTGGATGTTAAGTTCCATCTAATTTCTGTTTGCCAAGCCAACAACTTAACACTTAAATTAGATGTAAAGACGACAGAAAGACCAGATTACTCGAATTTGAAAAGTATAAGGAGTGATATATTGAAATTGAAACTTAAAAAAGTAAACTGTCGAGTTTGTGATAGTGCATGGAGTGATCAGTATTTTATTTATCTTCCTAAACCTCTATCGTGGCAAAAACTTTCTTACGAAGACGTGATTTCACATTTTTGAACAAAGGTTGATGACTTTTAAGTTTTTTTACTAGTTTTAATAGACCCTCCTTGAGGTTCATGACACAAAAGGGTGCATTTGAGACTTGAGAGTGTACTCTGCCTCTAATTTACCACTCAAAGCTAGTCTTAATTCAAAACTCATATGTATTCGATGTAGAGTTTCAATTCAAGACTCATATATGTATTCGAGTTTCAATACTTTAGAGCACTACGAAACACTTCAACAATTTCAACAGTGCTCTATGAAACACAACTCTTCTACAATTCCAAGGGCGAGAGCTTCAGCTGGTATTCTGGAGTATCATCACTCGAACAGTTCCATTGGAGCTCCACCAGCAAAGGAGCTCAATTGCGGCAAACGACGACGTTTCGAATGCAAATATTCGAGTGCCACGTATCATATATCTCGTACGACCCATTTCTCAGAGTCGTATGACTTCTCCTCTTCGTCACTCTCAAAATAAAAGGGCCCTCTTCTCTTTCCCTCCCTCATTTTACCCCAAAACCCAATTCAAATTCCCGCGAAATAAAGATGAGAATCGCCGAGATATCAACGCCGGAGCTCCGGCAAAGCCACAACAACTCCCGCTCCCCCTCCCAACCACATCACCATCTGATCTCCCAGATTGAGTCCTCAATCAAGCAAACCGAGAGCCTCTCCCCCGAAAACCTCATACCGGACTCAATCTCCGGCGATCTCCGGCGAGGCTTGACTCAATTAAGCCACCACGCTCCGTTCCCGAACTCTCTCAAGCTCGCGATCTGGAAACTCAGCTACCGCCTCTGGAACGCCTGCGTCGATCTCTCCAACACCGCCTCCCTCCGCTCCCTCCCTTCCTCCAAAGCCGAAGAGCGCGCCAAGCTCCGCCACATCGCCGCCGACCTCCTCTTCCTCGCCGCTGACGTCACCGGCGTCCCTTCGCCGGAAATCAAGTCCGCCTCGTTCTACCACAAGACCGGCGTCAAATGGCACGAGCTCCGGAAATTCGACCTCGCCTCCTCCTGCTTCGAGAGAGCCACCGATCTCGTCTCGAAGATGGAAATCGGTTCTATCTCCGACGCTGGCGAGAAGAAGCTGCTTCTGGATTTGAGTATCGCGAGGTCGAGAACCGCTTGGGAAGTATCGGACCGGAATCTGGCGGTGGCGCTGCTGAACCGGGCCAAGGGACTGCTGTTCGGGTCGCCGGAGCACTTCAAAACCCTAGCCAATCAGTACTCTCTGTTCGGGAAGAGCGCTCTGGCGAACAGCGAGAGCAGCTCTCTGGGCGAAGCGTTGAAGCTGATGAACGAGGCGCTGGAGCTCTACGAGAAGGGGCTTCGCGTGGCGAGGACGCGCGAGGAGACGGCGGATCTCAAGGCGTCGAGGTCGAAGACGCTGCGGTTCATCTCGGCCGTTCATTTGCAGATGAACGAGTTCGAGAGCGTGATCAAGTGCGTGAGGGTATTGCGTGAGGGCGACGCCGGCGATCAGCACCCCAGCCTTCCGGTGATGGCAATGAAGGCGTGGCTGGGGCTGGGGAAGTACGGCGAGGCGGAGAAGGAGCTCAGGGGCATGGTGGTAAATAATGGCATTCCTGAAGGGGCTTGGGTTTCGGCGGTGGAGGCCTACTTTGAGTCAGCCGGGACGGCCGGAGCGGAGACGGCGAAGGGAGTGTTCTTGGGGCTGCTTGGGAGGTGCCACGTCAGCGCCAGCGCGGCGGTGAGGGTGTCTCATAGGGTGCTTGGGGAGAGTTGCAGTGAGGGATCAAAAGTGCGGGCTAAGGTGGTGTCGGAGCTTGTATCTGATAACAGAGTGGTGGCTCTCTTCTCCGGTGAGGCCGTGGCGAAGCAGAGGACTGCAATGCACTCTGTGCTTTGGAATTGGTAAGGTTCTGGTTACTATTGCTTATTGGACTTTGGGGATTTTAGGATGTCAATTCAGTCGTTTTGTTGTCTGAAATTTACAGTGCTGCTGATCATTTTCGGATGAAAGATTATGTAACAAGTGCAGACCTGTTTGAGAAAGC
This sequence comes from Argentina anserina, assembly GCF_933775445.1. Taxonomy (NCBI): domain Eukaryota; kingdom Viridiplantae; phylum Streptophyta; class Magnoliopsida; order Rosales; family Rosaceae; genus Argentina; species Argentina anserina. Next base: position 16,433,644 of record NC_065873.1, read on the forward strand.
AATGCTGTACATCCCATTCGACATAGAGAATCGAATTTTGCGAGCTAAAGGCTTCAGAGTTTTGTGTCTCTGCCACCTAGGTCTTTCCCACCTTGATCAAGCTCAAGAGTACATAAATGAGGCAGAAAAGGTTTGCCTAATATAGCTTCAGGCTGAAGTTTTTGTTGAAATGGAAATTTTCTTTAGTTTTTGTACTTGCTTATAACACTTTCTTTGCTTTTGCAGCTTGAACCTAACATAGCTTCAGCTTTTCTAAAGGTACGTACCCTTCGTCAATTACTTCTGTGGCATCTGACTATTTGTTCTGTGTTACTTGACAAATTCTCGTGTGTTTTTATGCAGTACAAGATCTATCTGCAGAAGAAAGACCAGGATGGGGCTATTAGTCAGATTCAGGCAATGACAACCTGCCTTGATTTTACACCAGACTTTCTCTCCCTCGCAGCTCATGAAGCTGTTGCCTGCCGTGCTCTTTCTATTGCTGTTGCTGCTCTATCAAGTCTGCTGAACTTTTATGCACCAGGAAAATCCTTGCCAACGAGTGAAGTCGTAGTTCTGCGCACCTTGGTCACAATCCTTACTCAAGAACCTGGGAATGAGCTTGAAGCCCTTAGGTTTGTTAAGCGTGTACATAACCGGGCGTCTGAGCTTGGGCCTAATTGCTTTTTTGGGACTGGGGAGGTTGGAAGAAGGGAAAGGAATTGGTTTGCTGTGACTTCATGGAACCTTGGGACGAAAGCTGGCACTGAGAAAAATTATGACTTATGTGCTGAATTCTATAGACTGGCATCAGAGTTTTATACTCTTCTGGTTGATGGGAACATAGGAGCAAACATGGTCTGCAAAGCACTGATATTGACTGTATCTGCGATTATAGCTTCAGAGAATCAGAAGAAGATTACATTGCCTGAAAGTGAAGTGAAACAAGCTGTACAGCTTCTAGATAAAGCAGGGAAGGTATGCATTCTCTTATTTATATTCCTTATTCATCATTTTGTAGCTGTAACTTAAATTCTATGCTACGGCTAAACTTTAATTCTATATTGATATATGCTTCGTATTAGTTCATGTCGAGAATCTGCTACCTCTTTCTAATGGCATGGTTGTATTGAATCTACTGATGCAGATATTGAAGTCAACAACCTTTACAGGAAATCAAGTTAGTGGTGATCCAGTTACCACCATTGAACCTGACATATACTTCATCTACACCTTTTGCGCCTATGACATACATGGAAGGCTCAATGCTTCAGCATTACAGCTACAACTTGTGAAGACTTTTGCTAGTTCAAAGGCCAGCAATCCCAAGTTCCTCCTTCAGATTGGCCTCACTGCTTCACAAGGTCCACAGTTCAATCACGAAGTAGCAACCTATGCTCTAAATGAATGCCTCTCGGCTTTTCTCTCTTCCTCCTCGCCGGACTACCAAAATGTGGCTCTGATTGTCCGGAAGCTCATTGCTGTGACCAGCATTCACAAAGGCGATACAGATGACGATGCTGTGTATAACATGTACAGGCAAGCTTACAGAATAATGGTGGGACTGAAGGACAGCGAGTATCCGATTGAAGAGGGAAAATGGCTAGCAATGACGGCATGGAATAGGGCGTCAGTGCCTGTGAGGCTTGGCCAGATTGATGCAGCAAGGAAGTGGATGGATGTCGGTATGCAGCTAGCAAAGCATGTTAACGGAATGGAGACTTACAGGGCATGCATGGAGGATTTTATCAACGGCTTTGAGAAGAAATTTGGTGCCCCAAATGATGGCGGAAACAAACCTAAGCTAGCAATATAATGCACGTTTATCTAGTTAGGAAGGTAATGGAATTCTTGTATAGAGAAATACATATAGGAGATGCTCAGGTATGGAAACTCATGTCAAGTATTATCTAGTTAACTCTAATGGTAACTAAACATGATGAATTATACTGCCAATTTCTGGAACGATAGTGTAAATCTGTGTAGACCAACTAGAGATTAAGAGGAAACTTTACCAGCCTAACCAAATTTGACCATTATGCTATTTTAGCGAGCGTGAAAAGCTAAAGAAAGTTAATCAGACATGTGGATTCTATCGTTTGCCAATCTTACTTTTCACTAAGAAAATCTATTTTCTAACCCTAACACATACTTTCTAACATTTAGTCTGTAATGCTAGTCATCAGTTGATACGTCCATAGTGCTAAACAAAACTTATACAAATCTTACCACCTTAACACCGTTAAAAACGTGAAATCGACAATAATTTACCACAAGATTGTAAAAAATTCCTTTTACCTTCACCCCTCAAACTCTCAGTATATAAACCGGTTTGACCCGACCATTCAGTGGATAGTTTAACAGTACCATCCATACCCGATCATTCGATGACCAACAACAGGTCCTTTCCCTCTCCTTGGCCTTATCCTCTCTCCCTCTCTCAGTTCCTCCTCCAGTCCTCCCCAATGGACTCCCTCTCCATGGTCCTCTCCTGTTCTTCTCCACCTTTCCAACAACCCCACCTCAAAACCCATAAACCAATCTCTCTCCCCAAAACCTCCCTCCTCACTTCCCAATCACTCACTTCTCACCACCCTCATTTCCCCTCCATCAAAAACCAACTCTCCTTCATCACCACCACCGCCATTGCTCTCCCTTCTTTTGCTTCCGACCAAGTATCCGACAAAATCAACTTGGAGTTAATCCTGAACTCAGTTGATGAGTTCTTCACCAAGTACCCGTTTTTCGTGGCGAGTGTTACGTTCGTTTGGTTGGTCGGTGTTCCTGTAGTTGAGAATTACTTCAGGAAATATAAGTTCATCTCTGTTTTAGATGCGTTTAAGAAACTCAAAGAGGACCCGACTGTTCAGTTGTTGGATATTAGGGACCGGAAGAGTTTGAAGTACTTGAAGTCTCCCAACTTGAGGATTGTGAATAAGGATAGTGTGCAGGTTGAGTTTGATGAGGGTGATGAAGGTGGGTTCGTGAGGAAGGTTTTGGACAAGTTTGGTGACCCGGGGAACACTGTGGTCTGTGTTTTGGGGAAGTAAGTATCGAACATTTTGCTCTGGCATTGATTTGCTTTGTGCACTTAAATGTATTTGTAATCTCAATATCGATTTCTGTTGTTGTAAGGTAGTTTTGAGGGTATTTCCATCATAGTGGCGGAGTTACTAGTCAAGAATGGTTTCAAAGAGACTTACGCAATCAAGGGAGGAGTTGGAGGCACCAAAGGGTGGTTGGTAGGTTTCTTTCTTTGCTGCATTTTCAGTGTTGTCTGCAATTATTTAACTATGGCTTTTGCCTTCGTCGATTTCTAATCCTTGTGCACATTGAGAAGTATATATGAGTTAAAGCCTTGGTAGAGTATCTATGTTGAGAAGTGTATGTTGCCTTTTCTTAAGAGAACTCTATGATTATATACTGAGGCACATTTTCCCTTCTCCCTAAAGGACCAGCAGCATACTAGTGATTATACTTATACATATTGGCTTAGGTTGAAGGTTCTGACTTAATCCTTGTCGAATTTTGAGCTGTGCTAATTCCCATTTTAACTAGTAGCTATCAAACTAAAGTAATTCTTCCAAGATGTCTGGTAAAATGATTTCCTGTGGTTTGTTAGCTTCTAGGCTGTTTCAAGGGCTATTCAGTTAGAGCATAAGTTCTGAGGCTGAAGGAGTTCAAGCATTGTGGAACCTTTTTGGTAGTTAATGGAATAATGGTGAACCTATATTTCGTGTTTATGCTGCCTTCTTTTCTTTCTCAGGAATCACAGGAAAATCTTTTGCCACCTTCTATGCATATGTACCCAAAGAAGAAGGTAAAAACTTCAAAAGAAACTGGGATGAACGGTGGAGTTGTTCAGCAAAAGGAAGATGACAGTAATGCTGCATCTTCTTCGGAAAAAGTTGTTGTAGCAGAAAAACAAAGTATCAACAATGGACACATAACCAAGTCAACGGAGGCTGTGTCACTAGTGAAAGATGGCTCTAGATCCTCTTCTCCCTACCCAAATGTATGATTGCTTATGTCTTGGAATTCATTATCACAAACCTATTATCTTTAAATGGCATATTCTGAGTCTTAATACTGTTATCATCTCAAATTACTAGCATAGGCTATTTACAAGCTTGCAATACTTCTATGACGCTATATGTGTCAAATGTCAGCAGACTCTGGAGTCTGGAGATAATATTTTATCATTTTTATGCATGCTAAAGACAAGTAATTGCAAACCATTTCTACCTCTCTGGAGCATGAGTATTTTATACATATTCATAGCAATTTATGTTGCAGGTGTCTTTATTTGTTTGAATGCTTGATTGTTCTGCCTTTTGCCTTTGGATGCAGTACCCAGATTTGAAACCACCATCTTCCCCAACTCCATCAAAGCCCCGTAGTTGATGCTGCTGAGTGTTACTGCACATTCCTTACAATTGTTTTTACTAAGCAGAGAGTATTGAGAAATGAGTGCTCTCGTATCTATTTAGTGACAGCAAAGTGTTCATCTATCGTACAATTACTATGACTAGTGTAACCTGGTTGTTTGGGCCAACACTTATTAGAGTACTAAACGAGGATCATTGCAGTGAATTTTGTCACAAAACAATTCCATATTTTTCCTTGTAATCCAGGACACAGCTGTCTGAAGGAGCCTTGTACAGTTTTACCTTCCATATATGCTGGAAAAACTTGAATGGTTTTTACTTTGATATATTGAGGCAAGGCCGCAAGGATAAAAACGACATGTCGTACATGGCACCTGGACCTTATATAATTGAAAATAATTCCAGATCCTGATCGAATTGTAAATGAACAACCTTGACCCGCTACAATAGAGCCACACCGATCAACTCGCCTTGATCACCATCCACCCCAGAAACCCAGTTAGCTCGAATTCAACAATGGAAGTTTCGTCATGGGATGGAACCCTCTCGTCACGTGACTTCCAGGTCGCAGCACGTGCTTTTGCAGAGAACTGGAAGCAATACAACCCTGCCTTGCCTCCGTGGACGTGGGTTCCTTGTCTTAAACATCCTTCTCGTCTCTCACAACAGCAGGGCTACTTGTCATTGGAGAAGACATGCCTTCTTGGTTTAAGCAAGGAACATGATCAGGCAGATGTAGATGAAGAAGAAGAGCCTGAGCCTGTTGATGATGCCACTCTTGTAAGTTGTTTAACTTGTTTTGTTCAATGCAGATTTTAACTATTTTATCAATCACTCTGCGTTCACTAATTTGTTCCTTTCTTATTATAAGGTTGAGAGCAGTTGTCCTCAGGTGTGCTACTATGATTTCCATATAGTATACAGTGATTCGTATCGTGTTCCTGTTCTGTATTTTCGTGGGTACTATATTGGTATGCTGATTTTATTCTGAGCAATGTCATAATTTTTGTTGTGTAAATTTTGTACCATGTAATATGTTGGAACTTTGCTGACTGATGTATAGATGGACAACCTTTGGCTTGGGAGGAGATTGAAAATGATCTACCTTCATGCTCATCAAAGGTGTTGCTGGAATCGAAATGGACATTTATAACTCAGGAGGTACATTTCTTTTTTCATCTGTTCTTGCTCAACATGTTTGTGCAGTCAGATTTACTTGTGATGATTCGTATGTGACGAAAGATCTGGATTTGGACCTTGGAATGTTTAATTGGATACCTGCATATGGTAATTGCAGGAGCATCCGCACTTGAATAGGCCATGGTACAAGCTGCATCCTTGTGGGACTGGTGAGTGGATGAAGCTGCTTTTTCTTGGTGATGAATCTTTGGCTAAGAAGGGAGTCGAAGTTGAGCAATACTTGGTGTCATGGTTCTCAGTAGTTGGTCAAGTAGTTGGTCTTAGAGTCCCTTTGGAAATGTTGAATCATCATAAAAGTTGTAATTGATATATTGTATGAATGAAGTTAAAAGTAAAAAGACCCGGTCCTCAAATAAAATTTTTCTAAGGGAAAGTGCATATTTTACTACCAAAATTACAATCAGCCATTTTTACAGAAGGCTTTTGAAAGAACCCAGTTCTTGAATTACAATCAACATCTGGAGCTGGGATATCTGGATGACAATAGTGTTCCTGCATACGCAGTTTGATGGCACTCTTTAGTTGCAGGATCATAATCAGCACCCGGCCGCCAGTTAACAGATCTCAGTTAAGCAGTTGTACATTCTCAGTTATCTGCAGTTTCCTTGGCTATGTTGTCAGCACTTTCCTTAGCTAAGTTGTCTGCACTATCCTTGGCTGTTCGAGTAAAGTGAACCAGAAATTCTGTATTGCCCTCGGCACCCTTGAGCGGAGACTCGATCCATCCTTTGCTACTAAATCCAAAATTCTCTACACCTTTGATGATCCTCTCAAGAACCTAAACAAAATTGATCAATATGAGGCCGTACCTTATAATTCCATCACATGTGCCCAACAACTAATGAAAAACGAGCGGAGCTATTCACTCAATCCACATGACCATATCATGACCTATCCACGTGTTTTCAACTTAATAATTTTGTAGCACTATCCCAAAAAGCCGATAAAATTGCTAGTGAAGCAGACAGACAAGGGGAGGCATGTATTAGTATAAGATTAAATTAGGGCGAAATTACAGTTGACAGAAATATAAACAAAAGGGTGAGTTTGATACTGTTCTGAGTGTTCTCCCAAAATGAGGTTGAAATAAAATAAAATCGATAACAAGGAGAAAAATAAACGCTTACTTCTTGATGAACTAATGGATCTCTTACAATACCACCACTCCCTACCTGCAAAGGAATAAACTTTTGAGAATACAATGACTGAACTTATGTGGCCAAGTTCTTTATTTATCTTATCACTATGATGTTAAACTTTAAATCAATTAGAACAGTGAAAGCGAAATGGAGTCCTTAATAAGATAAAGGAGTTGACCAAATATTAGCAGATTATACAGAATTTGTTCCATGAATTGGCAATAAAGATCAAGGAAACTTATAAATTTAGACCTTCTCATAAGCTCTACACTTTGCATAAATAGAAGAAAAAAAAACAGTTTGACCAAAGCTAGCATTTTATACAGAATGGTCAGATAAAAAGGAATTCATAATTATCTGAAACCATCCAGTAGTAATAACAAATGTTTGCATAATTCTAAGTATGTAAGGGATCCCCAACAGCAAAAAAAACTGTTAAAAGCATTGGCGCTGTCGGTTTCTTGCTCTGTGCACTAAGGTAACTCTAATTTCTATATTGATATCTTCTCTGTATGCCCTATGTTTCTAGTCAAAAATGTACTTGGAAAAAACTAACCTGAAATTTCAAAAGGTGACAAAAAGTTGATGTAAGAAGATTTTCTTACTTGTGATCTGCGAGCTTCAAACTGAGGTTTAACCAAGGTAACTAAAGCTGCCTCTTCTTTCATCACATTGACTACAGCAGGCATGACCTGCTTGCAAATCAAAAAAATCCAGAATCCAAGTATGACTCATATGAAGATTAGTGAAAAAGGAAAATTATCATTGATAAATACCATAGTTTCTCTTTGGATTTAGCAAAGCATAAAATCCATGGAATCACACCTTAAAAGGAAACGAAAATGATTAAAAGCAAGCACAAATGTACTAGCAGTTGACAGCTTACCAATAGAATAGATATGAATGACAGATCCAAAGTAACCACATCTACTTTTTGCGGAAGTCCAGGAAGGTGTCTTAAATTTGTTCGTTCTATCACACTCACAAGTTCATGTGTTCTAATTTTTTCTGCTACCTATTGAAGCCAGCATCCATAATCAGTAGATAACAAGCAATGACAAAGAAAAGATTAGAAAGCTAATGGAAGAATGCATTATTAATTGTGTGTTTTGTACTTCCGAAACTTTTGGGTAAAAATTAACCACTCGATAGTGTATTCAGGCCTATGGAAATAACACATTATTTACTAACAACTAAGGGTGTTACCTGTCCATAGCCTACATCAATTCCATAAACAAATGATGCACCATACTGAAGTAAACAGTCTGTAAATCCACCAGTTGACAGCCCTGAATCAAGAGCTACTTTGCCAGAAACATCAACACCTAACTGTTCAATGGCAGCTTCTAACTTGTGTCCTGCTCTGGATATATACCCAAAAGAACAACAGAAAAAACAAATCAGCATAAAAGTTCAAGCATAAAATGAATTCTAGCAAAGAGAATTGTAGATTGGTTTGATGAAGTGAAGTAATCACCTACATACATATTTGGGGACTTCAGCCATTATCTTTACATTAGATTTATCAGACACTTGAGTACCAGCTTTGTTGACCACCTTCCCATCCACCAATACTTTTCCTAAGCCACCAAACCATAAACCAGTTAAGTTAACTACATATACAATAGCTTATGTACAATATAATGTTTTGCGGCATCACATATGAAAGTGAGTTTCATAAATCAATTGTAAAGCTCACCTTGTACAATCCATGACTGTACATAAGTTCGGCTATATTGTTCATACCTTTCAAGGCACACTTCATCTAGTCTCTTCTTTCTAAAATTGACAGTAGCAAATCACAAACGGTGAATATGTATAGATGGGCTTCTATCACAGACAGTCGAACAATAAACATTAAGGGGGGGGGGACGTAAAAGCTTACTTCTTTGGTGCTTGATCCTTTGGAAACTTCACAGCAGCGAAGCTTCTGCAGGGACCATGCATTGGCATGCCAACCCATCTTGCTGAACATAATACAACAATGTAAAGAGCAAAGCTTTAAACTGTTGGAACCAAAACAAAGGTTTGCCCAGAAGAAACTCAAATAGAAAAAATAGGTTGAAGAGAAGAGGGAAGTACCAGGCAGGTTATGTGAGTTAGAATCGGAAAGGAAGTAGAAGCCTGAAGTTTTGGTAAAACGGCGCGAGATGATGTGAGTTGGAAATTTCAGAACCTGAAATGCCATCTCAGGTTATGTGTGTGCCCCCAGCACCGGCTTGGGTCTTTTTGAGAAGAGACTCTGGTTTGGATCGGGTTGAGTTTTGTCCAAAAAAAAAGATCGGGTTGAGTAGAATTGGGCTTCCATAATGCCCAACACATTACTAGAAAATTAATAATGAAAAAGGTGATACGTGTTTGATCTCATCAAACGCTATAAAAGAAAGAAAACTAAGATTTGAGTGTTAAGAACTACAAAAAAAAAAGATTTGAGTGTTAAGACGTTTTGGATGGTAAACAGTCTTTCATGGTAAACTAGGTCGATTCAAAATAGATCGGCTTCATTTCGTTGGCAGACTAGTTTAAGAGTTAAGGCCATTTCGCAGCTTGTGTATGGAACTAACTAGGTCTCATCATTTAGCCTGCAAGTCCAATGGGCTTACTCGGTCCGGCCGCGAGAAAATCCGCCAAAACTCGCTTCCGTGGGTAGAGGGTTATGCTTAGATTAGAGGGAAACTTATCGGGATCGATCGACACGAGCTGATGTGATCGGTATATATATTTAGTGACCATTTTAAAATTTCATCTAATTCGGACCTCGTTTGACCGTAGAAATATCCGATAAATCAAAAACAACACTAATATATGCCCTAAGGGGGTGACCCATTACCAAGATGCGAATACGAAAAGTTGTTGACATATTTGAAATCACCTAAGTTTTGTCACCGATCGTGCGTGGTCGCAACAAGGAAACCTATTTAGCAAAGTCTCGGTCAATGAGGTTTTATTATGTCAAAACGCCTTTTTTTTTTGTTGACCGTAGGTACGAACGGTCAAACCATGTTCAAAACGGATGAAATTTTTACAGGGTCCCTAAAATATATATATCGATCACATCTACTGGTGTCGATTGACAATATTTCGAAACTAGAATTTATTTGTGACTTTTTTTTATAATGTTTTCTAATAATTCTTTGAGTTAATTTCGCCATCGGTACCCAAACTATTGTGGCAAGGCCAATGTAGTATCCAAACTCTTAGTTGTACCAACGTAGTACCCAAACTCGTTTGTCTCTATCAACGAGGGTCTGAAGCCAATTTCTCACACAACTCCATCTTCCGGGTCACGTGTCATAACTTATTGTCTTTTCTCCTTTTCTTCTCATTCTCCTTCACTCTCACTCCTTCCACATTGTATTTTTGAGTTCAGATTTCGAGGCAAAGCAACACTACGGGTTGTGTTTCTTCCAAACTCTTCAATCATGATGACGACTTCTCCCAGCTCGGCAGCTCTGCCTTAAGCCACAACATCGTCCCCTCACATCCTACACCTACGACCTTCGAGGCATGTAAAGCGGTGCGGTCAGCAGTCGAGAATCTCAGAGTGAAGGTATGCCATCATGACGTGTCGATGGATCGGGGGTTCTACGGAGAGGTGGAGGAGCTCGAAGATGGTGTTGGTGGTGAAGGAGGAGGCGGTGGGGATGAGAGGAGGTGAAGCTCCTCGATGCCACACTGTGGTGGTGAGGTGTCCAGAGCATAATGAGAATCAGTTGGTGTTTTGCCCAATTTGTAAGTTGTTTCTTAATTCTAGATATTTACTGTAAGAGTTTCTTATTTAGGAGCTTAGAACCCACATAGAGTTATTTAGGTAAATACCCTTTTTATTTTGATCCATAAGACAAAATCGTGACGTAAATTGGCCTCAGACCCCTCATTGATAGCGAAAAACGAGTTTGGGTACTACATTGGTACAACTCATAGTTTGGGTACTACATTGACCTTGCTAAAAGAGTTTGGGTACCACTGTTGAATTTTTTTTTGGTTACGTGCAGGACACGTGACCGAGATAACGGAGCCGTCACAAAAATTGGGCTCAGACCCTTCGTTGATAGCGAATTACAAGTTTGGGTATTACATTAGTACAACTCAGAGTTTAGGTACTACATTGATCTTGCCACAATAGTTTGGGTACCGATGGTGAACTTTTTTATAATTCATTTATTGTTTCAAATCCTTAAATTAGAGTATTATGTTTTTTTTCTAATACAAGCCCACAAAGCCCGGCCCGGCCCGCAAAAGCTCGCAAGACCCGTTTTAAGTGGGCGGACTTGAATCTTCATATTTGTGAAAATACTCGGTCTGTCATTTATTTAAATTTACTAAAACTTAGCCCTGCCTGTTAACGAGCCCTAGAACTAACTCAACTAAGTCTACATTATTAACCACACCAAGTGGTTCTCAATGGTTATATTAGATCCTACCACGAGAACATTTGACGTGGAACCCAAATGTCGGCTATGCTCAATTTAATTGCTGAATTATAAACGAGAAAGCCTTTAAATATCGTTGATCGATCCGATAAGTGGGTGTCGAAAAGTAATATATCGATAGAGGAGCGACATATTGATATACCATAGAGCTTTTCTCTTGGTTATAGAGTTTAGTTAGAAAACCAATTACTCTTCAAGTCTTCATAATGTGGTCAAATTTTTTTTTCAGGAGTATGACGGCCTACATTTGTAACATTCTCAAGCAAGTTCTATTGTCACCTGAATCTTGCAGGGAGTAGCATATACCTTCTGCGCTACTCTCGTAAAAGCAAACTAAAAGATATGTGTATGGTGTTTGGCAGAGCATGAGGACCAGAAAATCTCTATCCCCAAAATTAGACCCACCATTTCGCACTTCATGTTGCAACCTACGGTTAAAAAAACAACACCAAACACTCTCTCCCGCCTTGCTACCGTTATTACAGTTTACAAAACACCATCAGCAACCATGGCTACCCAAGCCAACACCCCTTCTCTCTGTTACACTCATAAACTTCAATTCTTTCTCCATAATCCCATTCCTGCTTCCATTTCACTTGTTGGTAATGGCTGCAGGGGCCAAAAGAAGCCTCTCAATCTCAGTTGCAGCTCCGTCGGCGATGATGTATGCTTCTTTCCTTTATTTGATGAACTTACTCCAATATGGACCAGTTCCATGTTGATGCATGGTATAATTTGATTTGTTACCATATTTTTGTGGCTGGCAGGATTATTACATAGATGCTGATTATCAAGTGGGTGATGGCTTCTCTTTCAGTGGAGGTGCCTATTCTTTTCTCCGATTCCTAATGTTTTTCCTAGATGGCCTATTGTAAGTCTTTTAAATTTGAGCAACTGAGGATGTGGATGTGTATTTTACAGGAAAGTATTCAGATGGACCAAGCCCTTCTGATGAATGGTTCAAGCAAGGGAAGATAGTGAGTCCTACAAATTACCAATCTTTCTTTCTCTGTTTTTGTTTTTATGATCACCCATTTGAAAGGATAGGAAATTTAGACCGCAATATAAATTGTATGGATGCAAGTTTATGGATCATATGGCTGTTTTTGTGATCATACTCTAGGTGAAAGCTTATACTTCTCTTGGTTCCGGCGAGAAGGCGAAAGATCCAATCTTTGGACTTGCAATGGGTGCTGATTCTCAGGCAGCTGCTGATGTTTTCAGGTAAATATGTAGATTAAGCTTTAGACGACTGGTGGCTGACATGTCAGGAATGTGTGGGGTTATACACTTAATAGTATATGAGTCATGCAGACAATGAGTTTGTATTATTTGCAGGGTTTACCAATTGAAACGTGCTCTATATATTTGTGCAATAGATGGTTTTGCGTTGAATCCGGAAGTGCTGATAATCCTTCAGTTATACTGATTCATGGCTTACCTTCTCAGGTGAGTCAGTCTTCTTAGTTTTGGTCAATACTAGTATTCTTTTACCATCTGATCTGATGTATCTGAATGATATATTTCATTTCAATTTGACTCGACACACCAAATCTAATTAGTTTCAATTGATACTGTTATTCTTTAAGCTGCTTGAATCATCCACTTGAATTAAACATGATTAACTTTAGGGTAGAGTTACTTATTTATCATGAGTTTGCTCGAATTCTTGTTGTCATCAGGCGTACTCTTACCGCAAGGTTCTTCCCATACTTTCTAAATCCTATCATGCCATTGCGTTTGATTGGTTAGGTAAGATGCATGATAGCTTTAGCTTTGTCCTCAATTGTAGTTGACAATCTCAATTTCATAGCATTCGTTTATCATTTCATGTCAAATTGAATGCTAAGCTTGTATTGTTCTTGCCTCTTTTTCCTTAATGTACAGGCTTTGGATTTTCAGATAAACCTCAACCCAAGTATGGCTTTGACTATACTCTCAATGGTAATTTGTTACTACAAGTATCTTGAGAACTAGTCTACTGTCCAAGAAAACAAAACTCTTGTTTATGTCAAATTTTGTCATGGCTTGCAGAGTATGTAACATCCTTGGAGTCCTTAATCAATGAAGTTGCTGTTGGAAAGGTCTCACTCGTTGTCCAGGTATTTTATTTTCTGCTACTGCAACAAGTATATACGAGTCACATTTATATTTTTAAGTTATGAAGTTGAAAGGAACATTTAATTATGCATGTGCTTCTTAGGGATACTTCGCACCGGCAGCTGTTAAATATGCCAGCACACATCAGGAAAAGATTGACAACATTATACTCTTAAATCCTCCAGTATGTACTATGCAGAATTTCATTTTCTATGTTTTCTAGTCAGAACTCTAGTTCTGGTTATGAGTAACCTTTAAGATCCTTATTATTCTCATCTTTATTATAGCTAACAGCAAAGCATGCAAACCTTCCTTCAACCTTGTCCGTATTCAGCAACTTTTTGTTAGGTGAAATCTTCTCTCAGGTATGAAGGTTGTTGTATAACTCCTTATTTGATCTGACAAGTTTGTCGATCGGATAGAATCTTTGTGTGCATTTCTGTGCTTAACGTGATTATGCTTCCTTCTGTGATCAATTAGGATCCTTTAAGGGCAAGTGATAAAACCTTGACAAGTTGTGGGCCGTATCAAATGAAAGAGGATGATGCCATGGTGTACAGAAATCCTTACCTCACATCTGGAGCTTCTGGGTTTGCATTGAATGCAATCAGCAGGGACATGAAGAAACATTTGAAGGTGAACCTTCTTCGACTTGCATATTACTTTTACAGTGGCATAGCTATATATTTCTTCTGTTGATGTGATTAAGCTGCTGCTAATGTGCTGTTTGGCAGAAATATGTGGAGGAAATGAGGACAATACTAACAGATGAGAATTGGAAAGTTCCAACTACAATATGTTGGGGAAAAAGAGACCGCTGGTTGACTTATGATGGAGTAGAGGATTTCTGCAAGGATTCAAGGCATAGGCTTATAGAAATTCCAATGGTACTGTCTTCTTTTATATATGACACATCCGGGAGTACTGCTGGATTTATAAACCGTAGTGCTTAACATATTGATAAAAGCCTTAATGCTTCTCTATCAGCCTATAGTTGATTGTGTGAGTGAGGTTAGCAAGCATAATTAGTTTTCGGGATTTGCAGGCTGGTCATCACGTCCAGGAGGATCGTGGTGAAGAACTTGGACAAATCATTTACGATGTCATCAGAAAAAGGAGATTTGGTTTATGATGCTCTTTCATTGCTTAATTGTTTTAGATTTTATTAATCGAAGGAACATCATATATAATTTCTCTGATTCAAACCACATAGAGTTGAGAATTTGAGAGAATAAAGTTTCAAGAAGCTAGCTTATGATTCCCAGAATATGGTTATGCCTTCATGGAACAGTATAAGTGTAAATTTGTCTCCTCAGATATATCCAAACTTATAATGATTGGATTATCTAATGCAAAACAGAATTTTGTATTTAATAAATTGTAAAAAATAAATGGATCATCCAATTACAAGCTTATGTGACTGCCGCACTTTTTACATTGATTTTTTGTTAGGACAAAGACAGAAATTATACACCAAACTTGTTTTGTTAGTAATGAATGAATGATCTATAATACTAAAGGTTGTGTATAAATTTTGGAATCTGCTGTAGTGTCTTATTTTTACCATATTATGTATGCTGTGAGTGGCTGTAAAATCAATAGCTTTTTGATAAATGTGGTCGATTTCTGCTGATAAGCAGTTAAGCTCTATTTTTTATTCAGCTGTGGTGGCCATTGGTATGGATCAACCCAGCAATTATCTTCTCTAATTGCCTTTTTCCATCTGTTCTTGAATCTTTCTAGTTCAACAAAGGATTGCTTCCTCACCTGCACCAATCAGAGATACAAGAGCACTGAAATAATCAAATACAGTGCTTTACCATGAACCATTTTCCAGGCAAGTATGTCAGAATTTTTACCTCAGTTCTAGGGTCAGATGGAGATGACTGCGATGGTGCCTGCGAATTCAAAGTTAATAAACAGAACTGGGACTAGCATAAGTAATATGCACGAGATTAGTTTTGATTATCTACCCCCAGTTGTTCTGCATTAGGCAAGCTTATATTTTTAACAGCTTGATCCTGTTCGTCAGCATTTGTCTGCATTGTTGATGATCAGCATTAGTGAGGATTATATGACATGAATTACACAAGGTTTTCCAACATAAAGTTGAAAATGTTTAGGCTTCTAACTTTGTTTGCTGCAGAACCCCCTAGTGTAGGAAGACCATAATGAACAATGTACTCAGAATCAACAATTCCGATATTTTTGGTTCGATCACCCTGTTAAGAATTTCTTTAAACATAAGAAATATGTGGATGAGTAAATGAAGATACATGTGCAGCTCAGACAGGAAGGAGAAAAATACCTGCGCGCAATAACCAAGCTGAAAATCCAAGCCCCATGCATGAACTAAGTCATTCTGTTACAACATCAGGACAGAAACATACAGATATCAGATCTTCAATATAAAATTTATAGAAGTAATTAGAGACCTAAAAATCTTGCTTATTATCCAACATCATATTAGTGAGGTCAATTCTCTGACCTTGCTTCACACATGTATGCTCAAATCCATATCTACTTGTATTCCAAGTGCAAACCAATATGAAAAGTCCAACTTAAGCACTGCTATGAACACTAAATGATCTGAATATTTTAGAAAGCTAGTAAAGCCCAAAAAACAAAAGTACCTGAATCATATGCCACACACAGCTCCAGGATGCTCTTGAAAAAACAGGAGCCATCATTTCAACAAACCTACAATACCATATGCAGCATAATTGTCAATGTTAACTTCAGATGCATGTGTTTATTACTTAGTACTTGTGTATTATTATCACAACACCCGACAAGTTAAGTTTCCTACCCTGTGCATGGAGGACCTGTGCTATTATCATCGCAACGCCATCCGCCACGAATTATCTTGTTTATCTTCCTGTTAATTAAACACCAACACACGATGTAGCCATGTAGGTAGGAGTTTGACACAATAAATGAAAGAAATTTCTGATAATAAGTGGAATAAGATGATGACACTTGAATTATGAGTACGATCAGGAGTTTAGGACTGCAGAACAATCACATTCATAATACTGTGTGTGATACACTTCTCTTCATTTTATTTAGAAAAAAAAAAAAGAATACCTATGTACTTCTGATCTATTATCTCTTGCTGTAAGATCATGATGCACCTCCGAGTGTTCAGGATCAAGTCCTGGCTGTGAAATTTCAAGCCCCTCTTTTCTAATAATTGATAGATACCTGCATAGAAGAATTTGAGATGCAGAATGTTAATCTTACTATTTCTAGAGCTAATGCATATATAAAACATAAATAAGCAGATGCATGCACACCTACCTTCCAACATTGAAGTGTTCAATTCCAAGGTCTTCATCCCAAAGGAAGATAAATGCATACTCAGAAACAATATCCGGGTGTAAAAATCGCTTAGCATACCACCTAGTGAAACAAAGACAACAATTAATGTTACTTGAACTGACTATGCGAAAGGAACTACCAAATATCAATTATACTTGTGAACAGGAAGCGTTACCACTTGGTTTGATTCATAGCAGATACATGTATGGCCTGACCACTCCATTCCAAATCTCTCCAGTCATTTACATTACCATCATAATGAAACAGCATCACAACGAAATCGCTGGATAGAAACTGTACATGCAATTGAAAGTACAAGTAGAAATTGATTCCAATGAACTCAAAGATACAAAAACTGAAAACAGTCCATGACTAACAACTTGTTTACTGCACCTTTTTTACAATTTTGTTTACACTTTCTTTTTGCTTGATTCCAGCTGCAATTGCCAATAAGTTTGTTGATGACTTTGGTTTCTAAACAAGAGAAATGAGGATCATGTATTATCGTTGCATTCAAATATCACTAGAAGGGAGCCAAAGTTATAGTAATCACAACTCTGTTCATATCTAATTAGCAAATTGTCCAGGCATATAAATATCAACACACCTTTGGAGTTCGGGGTCCCCATAATGGTTGCATTACAAAGTCAGAGGTCTTGGACACAATACCTTTAGGTAATGACTCAATTTCCTTAGGTCTGCATTGAGCCTATACATGAACATATTTCAACATCAATCAGGTTTGTTAGAACATCCGCCATTTATATAAAAATCGAATGCCACAGAAACAAACCTCGCATCTATTAGATATTGCATTGTGCATAGCATCAATCAATCCCCATGATAAAAACTTCTGTGAACAATGAACTCCCTCATCATAAAGCCAAAAATAGGAAAGAACATTCATAAAACACACATCACATCTGCAAAATTCGAACCGGAGTGTACCTCTTTGTAATCTGTTACAACTAAATGGCTCCCACAGAAGAAAACAGCAGAAATCAAAAGCAGGGTAGAAAGGAGACATGAACGAAAGAATAACCTCCTCCGTTTAGGGTCCTTCTGAGAAATCTGGGATCCAATTATATAGCAAATAAGAAAACATATGAAGCAGATCATGAAAGCTTAAAAACACTCATTGTTACGTACAGAAAGCTCTTACACAAATGGTGGTGTTCTTCATCTTCAACAAGGTTAGCTCCTAGGTATCAACAAAACAAGAACAAATCTCAATGAATTATAGGCAGTGGTGCCTGTTAGAGTAGAAACTAATCAAAAGAGGTGAACTTCGTTGACAACGAATGAGCTTAAAAGAAGTGCAGATAGTGGAGTGGTCTACGTTACTTGGTACTACGAAAAGAGTTTGGTTGTAAACAACTCGTAATTTCCTTAGCGGGCGGCCACAGCAACATTTATGCCACGTGCCAAGGAATGGCCTAAGTTTTACGCGCCAAGATTTAGAATTAGAAGGGTGGTCAACGCAAACATACACAGAAATAATTTCAGACAAAGATTTCAAAGTAAAAGACGTCAGTGTGTTGTAAATATATTATCAATGCGACATTAAAAACGGAGTTATAATCCTTTTTTAAAAAACGGAGTTAGAGAACAGTAAATATAACAAGTGACAAGAAATGAAACAATAACAGCCGGTGATGAATGCGAGTGTAACTGATGACGGTAAATGCAATAGTAATCGCTACTACGAGTAATTATGAACGTAACACATATAAAAAGAGGTAGCAAGCAAAGTGATCAGGTAAAGCAGCTGATTCCGATTCTGTTTACTTCATATATCTGAGAGTCTAACTGGAGCGACTATGGGTTTTCTGCATGTGCCCCATGACGGGTCAACAAACAAATAGCTAGTATAGCCGACGATCATTCGACGAGTTTCTGAATTTCTTAGATATATAGTTTCGGGTCAGCTCCTCTTACAATTTATGTTCATCAGTTCTTTTTTTAAGAGGATATTCTCGAATCATGTAGGACATGATAACCTACTTGCCAGATAGTGGTGCGTTTTTCACACTTTTGAATTCATTTGCAACTAAATTGCAGGTTTGATCTTTGTTTGGATTCTTTTTCCTCGGGTGGACAGTTTTACAATTTATTTAATGGATAACCAATTGAAAATATTATTGCGCGAGTCTGTTTGGAGGTCAAACTCGATCACGACTTCCCACTTAATAAGGGTAGACTAAGCCACTAGGCCAAATGGTACTTGGCAAAAGTAGTATAATTTTATCTAGAGAAAAAATGATGCATGATTTCTTTTCATATGAGAACAAAGATGTAACGTACTCTTATGAAATATCAAACTATGAGATTTAATTTAAAAAATTAATATATATATATATATATATCCGAGCCTCTAAATCCGTCTATAGATAGGAGTTGAGTAACCAAATTAACAAGAGCATATATCGGATAATTTGTTTTAAAAAGTTGTGGGTTCTGAGTTAAGAAGGTTGTGCTATTTGCATTTTCGTATCTTTTTCCTTAAATAATGGGGGATTTTTTTTTGCTAAGGTTCCCAACAGTTTTACAATTGACATTGCATTTGACAATGATCCGAAATAACCTAAAAAGCAAGAAAAAAAATTATCACTTGCGAAAATAAGTTATAGCTTCCTAGCTCTCAATCTCCAGTTTGAGTTAGCAATGTTATCTCAAAATTATTCCACGAAACAACAACAATAATAATTTGATAGTGGTATAAAGATTTCTCAAAAATGTCATAATTTTGTACCTTGTTATTTACAAACACATTATTTTCAATTGTCTCTCACAATTAATGTTCTTCAATGAAACGTCAGAGCTAGTATGTGACCATGAAACCAAAAAAGGAATTAATTTGACAAAAGACGAAGATGATGCTCAATAGGATGAGATTCTCGATAAATTGTAGTTGATACATAAAGTAAAATACTTGAGCCTTTCCATTTTGCATACAAAAATGGAGAACGTACATGACTTATTCTTACTAGCACATGAGGATTTTAGCAGGGATAGTCGCAATTGCATATCAAAAATTTACCACGGACCTGGAGATCACAGTGTCCAACACCACCTTTAAATACAGTTTTACAAATGTTCTGGCAACATGCTAGTTTGCAGTTTGGATCACATTTTCCGTAGGCAGCATGGCAAGTTTGATTGAGGAGATTCGGTTTTACGATCGCTGTGGTTGAGTGTGTTTTCTCAGGACAAGGGTATTGGCAATTGCAAAGGCCTTGTTTGTCACATCTTCCCGCACCACCAGTATAATTACTTTGACAAACTGCATTGCAGTCAATCATGTTGCACGAACCTATTAGTTTGCCGCACATTACTTGACTTTCAGCTTTCGCAAACATCCCCATTACTGCAACTGCATGCCATCACCATTTTCAGAGTAAGCCAATGATGTGATCGAACATAGATTTGTTTATCAAATATACCAATGATATTGAACCATGTGATATGGTAAACATGAACAGAGAAAGAAGCATTGATGCCATTATGCCAGGATCTATTCATAGTTTTTGAAATCATGCAATCAATTAGTTAAAACTTGATATATCAATAACTTGGAGAATAGGAACTTCATCATAGTAACTCGAATTTTTTAATCAGGAGTTAGGATGAAATATCTACCTGATATAAGAGCGAGTAGAACGAGCTGAGTGCACGATATGAAGGCCATGGGAGAGAACTTGACTATACTTTTTTAAGTTCGGTTTGAAATTTGATGGTTAGTGTTAGGTTCTAATATATGGTGAACCTGAAATGATATGGAAATTAAGTCAAATAAGTTGGAAATCATACAGGTAGATATGTGATTAATTACAATTTTCTTTTTATAGAAGAATAATGATACAATTTTGATTTTGTTTTCTGGTAGATTATATACATTGTACTTTGAGTTGTTTGCACCCTCATATTTAGATTACTTACCACTTGAAAGAACAATGATATATAGTTGTATGTGCATCGAATGAACATTGAACATAGAGAACAATGATAATTGTATGTACATCGAATGAACATTAAACATAAGACTAAATGTCATATCACTGGTATAGTATATAACATCCATAATTACTATATGATTGACGAAATGTAACTGTAATGAGTTTATGAGTTATCTTGTAAAATCATATCGTAAATAAACATGGAAGTGATATATAGAGTAATTAAGGATGCATTTTCCAGGACATTGATCATAGAAACATTTTAGAGCAAGTTTACCCATTTGAATATACACTTTCACTACTTTTTGCCATGTTTGTTTCCACCAATGGGCGGGTCTTAATATTGTGGGTAAATATAACCCCTAGTGCCAATGTAAAAT
The DNA here is from genome assembly GCF_933775445.1 of Argentina anserina. Classification (NCBI taxonomy): domain Eukaryota; kingdom Viridiplantae; phylum Streptophyta; class Magnoliopsida; order Rosales; family Rosaceae; genus Argentina; species Argentina anserina. The sequence continues at coordinate 16,454,540 of NC_065873.1, forward strand.
TCCAAATGAACCAATTTTTGTAGGTCAATAGCCTCAACCTAGTGACCCTAATTTAGTAGTTTGATTGAACTTACTTTTAAGACATTGTGTTGGTGCACGGATTAAAAAGTGCTTATTTTCCACTTGCATTTTCAAACAAGTAATGGGTAGTTTCTGTTCCCAAAACCGACTTTCCGTTAAACAAATGAGAGTTCCAAATGTTTTTTTTTAACGATAAAAAATTTCTTTTCTTTTTTTTTAACAAAACGATAAAAAAATCAAAAATATAAAGATTTTACCACCCTCACTCCTTCAAATCCGGGTGGCTCAAAACCAAACCCAACCACCACTTCTTGTGGCCACTATTGCAAGTCAAGGCCGGTGGCATTAACCCTAGCAGATGCAGCTTCCGCCGTACGAGAGGGAAAGAGACGTAACATCCGACACCACGGACAATCAATCAAGAACTAGCCCCACACCAACTCGTGGACGCGTGCATTCCACCTCTTAGCCCGACACCATAGTCATTAGTGCGTGGGACCTGACCCAGCGCGTGGCACACCAGCGATCCTAGATTTCGGTCCTTTTGGTTTATGCGTCGGCACAATGTTCGGAGAAACGTGGAAGATTGTAGAACGTTGATCACATATACCCTTGTCCGTTGTGATGGGACTCGTCATATAATAGTACGTTTTTAATCATGGTTAGTAGTACTTAATAGTAATTAAATATAACCATAAGATTTAATCTGAAAGGCCATTGGCTCTGGGCTCGGTGCTCCAATGACATTGGTTAAATCTTGAAAGAGAGTTTTCCACTCCACAATGTTTATTGGAAATCTCAGCCTTTTAAAAAAGCTCTGGCCTTTGGCCAAAACCAGCTGATAGAGTACTTTACTCTTCTGAGAAGCACTCAAACCCAAGCTTTGGTCTTCCTATCATCAAAAGAAAGAGACAAAATAAAAAAGAAGAAGCTTGAGTGTTCTAGCTTCTTCCAGTATCCAAAAACTTATGGGTTCTTATTACTGTCTTGCATGTTTGCTTTGTTGTTATGGCTTGGTCTGGTTTTTTCTGTTCAAGTCTGATTTTAGGGTTTGGAACTGATGCATATTATTACTGTTTTGGTGTGGTTCATCTGCCTGGTCAGATGGAACGTCAGGTTTTCTTTACAGTTGATCTTCATCATGCATCTGTTGGAAACGATTGAATTTTCATAATATTCTTCTTTTCTGTTAGTAGATAGTGGGTTTCAGTTCTGATTCGCCAGAAAGACATTTCAGTCCTGAGGAAAGAAATTTCATTTTCTTTATAGTAGTCTCAATTCTCAAATATGTAAAGTTGGATTGTTCCTGAATATTGTCTAAAATTCTTCAAAGTTTCAAGCTTGAAAGGATTTTGATTACCACCATATATTGAGTGACTGACTAAAGTTAAATGTTTAAAAAAGTCTTCATATAAAGCTTAACATCTAGGTTGTTCTGAGTCCAGTCTCAAATAATTGAAGGCTCCTCTGAATCTTTTGATTGGCTTTAATAGTATATATACTTCAACCATTTATTTTTCTTTGATGTACTTTCTTCCGATCTGGCTTTTCACAAGTAGTCGAAATTTTTAGTTTTTCCTTCTGATTTTCATTCATCATCACCAACTTTGCATCATATATGTCTGCCTAGTTTCTGTGGTTACTTCTTGAACGGAGGTCCTCTCTCTATATTACACTGGAGCCCTTCCTTTCTTTGGTTTATACTCCATGATTCAACCCCTTTGATCTATAAATTATAAATTCTATATATTGAAGCTTACATATTGTTGTGGTGCAAGAAAATCTTCTTATCAGATGTTATCCCTGGTGAACCCTTTAATCCATGAAGCAAGAGCCCTAGCTTGCATGTGATTTGTTCATTAGTATCATATGGCAGATTTTGGTTACTGGTTATGAGAACATACATTTCTAATTGCTGTTATTTTGTGATGTGGAAGTGTGGAACTTGTATGTCAAAGTTTAAATATTTGATTAGCGGAAATGATTTTTCTGGCTGAGTTTATTGGTGGTTTGGATGAGAGAGAGAGAGAGAGAGAGAGAGAGAGAGAGAGCACTAACATTGTGTGATTTGTTAATTGGTCATCTTGTTAATCACATTGTTTCTTCCAGAAGGGTTTACCATTAGCCTTTTTGCTGGTTGATGTCTATATGATTTGGAGATTTAAATGTTGATGAAGTAGAATGCGTAGTCATTGTTTATGGACTAATCTATTAGTGCATCAACATGGATGTTTAGTCTTGTTATTTACATCCCAGTCACTTATTTGGAAAGCTAATTTCTCTTGGTGATTCAATTTTACATTAGTTATATTTTTGAGCTCAGGAAACTTGGGCTTATGGTAGTTTTGTGAAAGTTCTCTAAACACTTATGGTACTTTTTTTTTTGTTAAGGATTAGTTCAGAAGAAGTGGAACATGATGTATAGCAGTGATATAAGATGATTTGATGAGGTAGAGATTTAAATTCATAAAATAGTACGTAGGATTGGTAGGAATGCAAGACAATCAAGAGTTGTTTTTTTTTTTCACTTGATGTATGGAATTGATTGATAGTTCGCTGATAATCGAAACCATATATTAGAGTTCATTTGGGTTAAACACTTGATATGTGATTATTCAGTTGAATTATTGAATAGAAAAGTAAGAAACAAATACAAAACTAGATATGAAATAACATGATTCTTAATGTGACCATATAAAATGATGGTCGATTGTTACATCAAAGTAAAGTGCTGGATTTGTATTGTCAGTGCTGATTTGCAAATTGCATGTGATAAGGTGTTCATTAATGTTATGTAGGTTTCCTGAAATTTTCTGATTAGTAGTATATTTTATATAGGTAAATAATCATGGTTGATGTCTTAGGCTTGTGATGCACTTAAGTCTTAAATATATATTTGTCATGTGACGGTTATCTGATCATGCCAACCAAGGACATTGGTTCCAGTCGTGGGGTTTCTATATATAGGCATGCACTGCTATATATTGGTGATGATTGTACCTTCAGTGTTAGTACTTTTGTATGATTTACTCTCTTATTTGTTTACCTTTGAAGTAACAAGTTTGGAATTTGCTAACTTCCTTTTTAATAATGTCATCTCGATTGTGGAAAACATTCTAATCTGCCTCGTTTCTATTGGGCGGGTGAGCTATGATTGGATTTGTTTGACGATGAGAGAGAGCACGCTTGTCAGCATCCATGACATAGTCATCCGTGTTTACGAGCGTGCTCCCTCTTATCGTCATACAATCGATCTAATCTTGTCACCTTTCCAATACAAACTCACTGGTGATTATAACATTGTATACGTAATTTATATATGTCAATTTCATAATCTCCCTTCATAATGGCTCATCACTTGCCTTTTCATGGTCGTCCTCTTTATGATATAGAGTTTAACTGCTCAAGAAGTAGCGACCAGTCATATGAAAAATAAAGTTTCTTTACGCATATATTCATTTATTAAAATATATGACTGGCAATGCATGGTAAGGTGTTGTGGAGATTAATTTGATGAGCATTATAGCATGTGAGACAGAAAACATGCAACATTTTAAAAAATTGGAGACTTGGTTGATCCGAATTCTGCAATATTTTGATTATAAAACAAACACAGATCAAAGTATTTGGTTGTTCAAACAATGAACGGGCTGGGGGGACAATGCGGGGATAATCCTCCATCCCCCTTACCAGGAACCCGCAAATACTTCTACAAGGAAGGAAGAAATGCTTCTTGGCTTTACTTGGCTACTAAGCTTACATTTTACGTTTCATTACAGTTGGCGAATGTTATTGACCTTTGTTCATTTAACACTATAACACTTATCATAGCTTTACATATGTCTGCACTGCATTAGTGTATCCTTAATATTCTTCGAACTTCAATTTGTGGCCACAATAAAGTTGCTGAATGCTAATTCGACCACAAAGTGGATGACAATAGGTTCATGGTCTTCTTTATTGATAAAAGAAGATATGCTCATAACTCTCCAGTAGCATGTTTATGTTTGGCATGCTCAAGATCTTTGATTATTTTTGGAGCTCTGCCAGAAGTAATTGCATCTAATATCCTTATTATAAGCCTTCTTTCCTATTATTGCAGTTATTCTTTTTCTCCAACTGTATAATTCAAGCAAGATTATAAAAGCATGCCTTTAGGAACGCTTTGAGCTGAGGCGCAATCTAAATGCAGCGGGCCTCTGGTAAAAGATTGCAGGCACAAAAAGTGCACAGGAGAAAAATGGTCAAGCCTCAGCTTACTGAATATTCCTGTTTTTTCTTTTCTTTTCTGAAAACAAAATAATAAGCAGAGGTTACTGAGTGATTATTGTGTTCTATTCCTTCAGATGTCTAGTTATCTATATTATCATCTTACTGTATATAACTATATATTACTTCATGTGTGATATCCATGCTGTAGTGTTTTATCTTCATACGCAATCTGCTGTAGTTCGGTATCAAGCAGAGAATTTTATAGGAAGTCTGATTACAAAAAGCTGATGTCATTTTGAAAATGCTTCTGCTAGCCACAATAACCTTGGTTAAGCCTTCTCCTTTTTCAATCTTGATTTCTAAAATGGATTGAGTCACCAAATCCACCTGTTTGCAACATATTCACATTCAGTGACATTACCTAAATGAAAGGGCTGGACCTCAAATATGTATTAGAGGAACTTTTGTTTTTGTTTTTGATGATGCTGGGTACTTAGGTAACCAGTCAAGGCAGTCGTCTTCATCCTTTAGGTGTGCTGTGTGTGTAGGTTTTTGCTACTGTACCTTATTGAAGTCAGGTTTTGCGTACCCTCTAATTGCATGTACTGAATACTGATTTCTCTATGCTTGCTTTTCTGTTCTTAATAGGAACCTTTATTAATTAGTTCTTCATGTTTTGGATTTCTCCTGTGTTCGTGAGATCGATCTACATCCTAAGAATTTGTTTGCTACAGATTTTCTTTAGCAGCTCCTGTTGCAAGGTTGTGGATGCTGTCCCCTTTGGTTTGATGAATTATCCATTCTGTTGTTCAGACCTTTAATATATAGTTATTCTGACCAGTACAAGGTTTCGATCAGTTCTAGTTCGGATGAAAACCCTAGCTCAGTGGTCTATTGTGCGTGCTAGATGATTGCCTGAATAGCGGAAGTTTGACGACAGTAACAGACTACAGACATGCATGGAGTACAGACATTCCAATTGCACATCTCCGAGTCTTTTTCAGCCGTCGAAGCACACTTGCATTTCGTCCAGTTTCCTAGTTCCAGGCCTCCTTCCCAAGCCTTAAGGACAATCTTGTGACCGGGTACTGTGACCTTCGGATGCCAAATGTCCTTGAGACCACCTAATGCATCCAAGGTAGGTTAATTATTATACAGATGGCATGTAAACATGCTATATTCTCAATCTTAAGTTCTGTTTTCCAACACAAATGCCTCAAAATCTATAACTGGGAGGAAAAGTCCATATATCCACCCCTTCAATCCATGATATGAAATTCATGAATACCAAAATCTTTATTGTAAAAGGTTGAACACGTTAGAATTTCAATTTTAAACGGACATTGGTAAAGTAGTGGTGCTGGAACGCACAAGCCAAGAGTAGTAGTAAATCCAGTGGTTCTAGACTTGTAGCTTCGTACGGTGAACCAGCTGGTAAGTAATCTATGATGAGTGGGAGAGGATGAGCCAGGAGTAATTAATCTGTCATCCATCACTTGCACGGGGTCTATAGGGTTCAAAGAAAATACTTACATATTTGAACGTTAGATTATATTTTCTTTACACTTCATTTTCCTGGTACGTGTTACAGTAGTAGCTTTACCTGAAAATTCAAACAAAAATGTACAATCATTTTCCTCGAAACTCAAAATCGGAGCATTCTGCTCTGCTCCAGTACTATCGTGGTCCAACGTTTAAGCAAAAAAATAAAAAAGCAGGGATGTTGACACGTGTCCTCCGACAGGTTTAGACCACGATGGTCTTGGACCATTTCAGAACACACCCTCAAAATCTTCCAAGAACTAAATAGAACAAAGGCGGTGGCGGAGGTGAGATTGCGGGTACGGTGATCCTTTTCCTTGTAGAGGGGAAATAAGCGTATCGGGGAAAGTCCACTTGCTCTTGATATGGAATTTTCCATCAAACCATAGCAGGAAACAAATGACCGGCATAACAAGAAATTCTTTTGTAGGGGCTAATGGTTCATGCTAAGAACTATCATGAAATCAATCGAATTTCCAAATAGAGAGAGGTTTTTAACAAGACAATAACTTTCAAATAAATACAAAGCTGTGATGCAATGCCTGTTTATACCCTCACCAACTCAATATCTGAATTCAACATCAAAAGGAGAGAAGAAGACGTTAAGGAAGAATCAATAGTACACTGGATGGGTAATCCAACACATGCCAAACTTTACATGAGCTAAATTATACACATGGGCCTGCTGCTACTTCAAAATGGTATCCCTCGGCCACAGTTAATCGAATTGAGAAATCACCGTTTCCCTTATATGACAAAGGCCACGGAGCTTTGGGAGAAAATCACATATCTGGCAGTCATCTGATACACAACAGGTTTCTATTTATAAGTTAATTAAGCCAATCATCACTTATTGGCAATCTTGCTGCTGGCACCTGAGGTCGGGTTTGTAATGGTGGCATCTGGATTGGGACCTGTGGTTGTAGCACTTGTGATGGGGTCTCTGACTGTGGCGCTTGGAATGGGACCTCTTGTTGTGGCGCTGCGGCTGATGCTGGGGCTTCCTGTTGTGGCACTTGGGATGGCGTCTCAGGTTGTGCCGCTTGGGATGGGGTCTCCATTTCTGGCGCTTGGGATGAGGCCTCAGGTTGTGGCGATTGGGATGGGGCCTCAGGTTGTGTCGCTTGGGATGCCGCCTCAGGTTCTGTCGCTTGGGATGGGGCATCATGTTGTGGCGCTTGGGATGGGACATCAGATTGTGGTGCTTCCGATGCTGAATCAGATTGTGGTGCTTGGGAGGCTCCATCAGATTGTGGTGCTTGGGAGGCTGCATCAGACTCTGGTGCTTGAGAGGCTGCATCAGATTGTGGGGCTTGCGGTGGCGCATCCGATGGTGCCAAATCATTCTTAGAATTTTCTGGGACACTTTCTCCAGAAGCAACTGGAGCTGGATTGCTGTCTGTTGATGAAGCAGGATGTTTATTGTCTGAAGTGGTTTCACCTGATTTGGATTGTTGTGGCGCAGTTGAAGGGGCTGGTGTAGCAGCAGGGGCTCCTTCTAACAACAGTGGCTTGCCTGGTTGCTGCAGTGAATTTTGAGCCCCTGGAGGCGGTTTCTTTTGAACAGCCATAGCAACTGTAAGAGATGGCATCCCTGGAGGAAGGATTTCAATTGGTGGTTTCTTGGCAGCGTCCGCTAAGCTTGTAAGCTTGGGTTCCTCCAAAGAAGCCAAAAATGCTGCTGCTGCATCTGTTTTTTCTAATGGGGTGTGCTCAACCTCCTTTTGTAACATTTTATTCCATGCCTGAACCAAGTTCTTCAATGTTGGTCTCCCATGAGCCTGCAATATCCATGATGTCAGATCACAGTAATGAACACAAGAATTATGTACGAGTATATGTAAAATTGTCATACATGGGCATGAAGCACAGCCTCAGCAAGCATTCCAGTATCCTGCCAAGCCTTCTCCATAAGGGCATTGTCTCCCAAAACTGCAGCTGCGAATGCTGCTTCGCGTCCAGCTCCAACGGATATTAAATTATTTACCAAATTCTGCATCACATGTCGACAACGTATTAAAACTAACCTTTCAGTGAGAGTAATGTGGAACACAGCTATGACAAAAGTACACCATTGATATTCCGCAAAGGAGCACATTACATGTCAGGAAATAGTGTGCTGGAGAAGCATAAGGAAAAAAGAAAAAGGACGCCACGGTCAATTTTCAGTATATTGTTCAAAGAAAGAGCACCCAGCACAGTTTCAAATATCAATATCGACAACAATATCACATGCATTAAATTTCAGATGCGTTTTTTTACTGACGTATTCTGTTTGGGTAGTGAAACTCAGATCCTATTATGCAGTCCACACTCCGTGTATCTTTTTTCAGTATTGTGAAGACAATAATAGGGAGTGTGTTTTCATTTTATAAGAGAAAAGGTGTGGATTGAAAATTTAATCTGAGACTTTCATTCTCCTATGACGTGTAAACCAAAAAATTTGGAAGCACCAAAAAGCAAAATAAACATGTCCAGATATAGATAGCATACACTAAGCCGTGTCAACTCTTGATGATTGGCTAACCGAAGAGCTTGTCCTCTTAATTCATGACCCTGTAAGGCGCCTTTCACAGAAGCCGCAGCAGCCAACCTCTTAAGAGCCTCCCGAGCAATTTCCCTCTGTCCAGTAGCATCTGCGGCATCAATAAGATCCAAAAACTCCTTTGTAAACTTCACTATTCCTTGGACAGCTTCCAATATGTTCTCTTTCTTAGTTGTTACAGTTAGAATGTCCTTCAAATCAAATCCTGAATCTTGCCCCAAGTCCCTGCTGTTGCTCATTGTGAGAAGGCACTGGAGAGCTCTTTTTATATCACGGCTCTGCATGGCCAAATCAAACTCCAACCTACAAAATGAGAATAAATTATAAGTTTCAAAATGAGATCATGGAAGCTTCTTGGATGCTGTAGTTCAGGAAATGAGTTAAAAAGCCTGTTATTGTCATATTATTGCAGAAAATGATTAAAGACAGAAATAATGTGTCAGTCTGCCAGACACATCACATTGAATCGACCTAATAAACTAGGATACGACGATATCAATATACGGGCAGATTAATACACAGTTATTCCACCCCCAAAACAATATACACTGGAAACAAAAGATCATAAACCCATAAAAATGTAAATTGTTGAATAAGCAAAACAGTAAACTATACTGTGAGTCTGTGACATCAAATATGCAAGTATACCTCTTAGATATTCCAGGCAAATGGAGTGCCTCAGTAGCATAACCCATCCCTAGCAGAAACTGTGCTAAATCATCATGATGTTCTCTACCTAGTCTACTTGCCCTGCATAAGAGAATAACTTGTAGCATCAAATCATCAATATAAGATATCGGGAAGAGAAAGAAATCTCATGTAAAACTATAGAATGAATGACTGATACCATTTCACAGCACTAACAGCATCTCCATAAGCAGCAAGGCAGCGGCAGCGGATACCAGGGTGGCTGAGGGATAAGGCATGAGCACTCATGTATCTGCCAGAAAGATTTCAAGCAGTTAAACAATCAAATTTCTTCTATGATAAAAACTTCAGCTACAACCATGCATGAAGGTAACACGTTATGTCCTTTAACAATCAGACTGAGACCACAGTACTAGGTAGCCAGTTAAAAGTAAAAACAAAGAAAAGTGCCAATTTACTGCACTAGAATATTAGGAAAAACTGACCAAATTATTTAAAAGATTTCAGTAAATAAAAATTCATATTTTCCTGTCCAAGACTTCTTTCGGATCCAAATAAAACCTCACCGTAACTTTATGATAAACTCACAAATGTATGAAGCAACATTAAGCATTACTATCTGAATAAGTTATGTGGTTCTTACTTAACAAGTGTATATGATAAAGAATGGAACAACAGAAAGGAATTGCTTAGTGTTACCATTCATATAATTATTGAATGATCTGATAAGAAATGTTTTATGGGCATAAAATAACAACATAGAAGTACTAGCAGCTTGAACCTTAAGCAAGAAGGGGGTTCATTACCTATCAATTAGCCAAAGAACCCCATCTTTGACGCCCACCACAACCAGAGGTCCTATAGGTCGTTTCTGCTCTATTGGAAAGCGAGTAACTGCAACTGAGACCCCTCCACCACCAACAGCCACCTCATTAACCTTTCTTTCTTCTGTCATCCCAGAATCATCTCCATCAACTCTAGATAGCTTTGACAAGGTTAAGAACGGGGGCACAGATGGAGCATGCTGAAATGAGGCTAATCGCACCACCTAAAACAGGAATGAAAAAAAAGTTTGAAATTTCCATTAAAAAGAAATATGATTTTAATATATAGCATTTGGTCATAACTCATCCGCTTACTATATTTTTATATAAAGTTTTAAGCTGCGCATCCTATGAAAGATGAAGACAACAACTTGGATTTTTTATTTTTTATCCTTTTTCTATTTTTTTAGGATGAACTTGGATTAAATATCTGAATGTTAGAAAAACAGAACTTACAGGTCCTAATAAAGGCAATCTTCTGTAATCAATAAAGAGTATTTTTACTGGCATTTTCTTAATAATTCGCTATGCAATGAGTAATCCAAATGTCAGAATTCAGAAACAGAACTCTGATGTTAACCTATTTTTAGTGTATCTTGTAGATATAAACAATCGTACAGTGAAGTTTTCTGGATACAATTTGTTATAAAACACCAGATGCTTTCGCCATAAGGAGCAAGTCCAAAGAAACTGAACAAAAACTTATTAACATCTATGCCAATATGGATGCCCAAGAACCTGCCAGTCACGATGAACGTCCCCCTTTCCCCTCCCTATATGGAGGAAAAGGGGAAGAGAGGGTAGTACATGGTTATGCATACCCAAGGGATTCCTGCCATCACTAATAATGTTGAATGAAAGGTCGGCACTAAGCCCAATAACTCATACACTTGGGACCTCTTCTTACCTGTAGCATTGGGGGCCTCAATGCTATTCTTTCTTGATTAGCAGATTGAGGACCATCGACTGCAATTAGTGCTAAATCACCATGCTCAACAAGGGCTTTCGCTTGTGCCTCCTTAAGCTTCATCTCATCTTTCCTCTTTTTTGTTTCGATATCAATTGCTGCGACCCCAGCATCCACAAAAACGCACCTGGAAAAAGCAGCAACCAAAGATGCATGCTTATACTTCACAATATTTTTTGACACACAATCAGTCCATTTTACGTTTCATTTTTTACATCAGTGCTAAAATCATATCGTCTCTTGACACCAGTTTTACCAACCAGTAAGGGTTTTTAATGTATATAGGTCTTGATTAAATTACTGTTATTGTTGCTTCCAGGGGAAAGGCAAAGTTAAGTCGGCTCCCGATTTCTTGAAATGCATTAACATTTGTCACTTAAACCTTAGTTTGTGTTTTCTCTACGAGCTATGATTGCTTGAAATGATAACCTTTTCTTTTAAAAAAGATTTTAATGATTATGCACCAGTCACTAGTTTTTAACAAAGGCCAAATTAATCCATTGTAAAGGAAAGAAATATAGCCTAACCACATAATATTTTATAGACGGAGAAGATATACACCCAAAGACTTCAGTGTTAAGAATTCTGACATTGTTGTGGCAACAGACATGTAGCATCATACAAACAAGTCTAAGGTACTACAAATCTAACTCGTCTAAATTGGCTAATTGACTTAAAATACTACAATTTAACAGTACTTTCCCCACCAAAAAAAAATCAAAGATAAATCCTCGAATCTTTAATAAAAAAAATAGTATTTTGGGAAAAGTATTATATCTTACTCGATGGTGGTAGGGGTGACAACAAACAACTGTCGCCGATGCCAAACAGCACCAGTAGCATTTGGAATTGCAACATCTCCCAGGTATCTATATTGTGGGCGTAAAGACGATATGACTATGTATTTCTGATATGCAAAAGCGCAATACTCAACCGTTTGATCCCATGCTGTCCATTCTGGATGAGGAAGTAGACCACCAACAGGTTGAAAAGTTTCCCAACTGCATAGTTAAAACGATTTATTATTAATAGTAAATCATATCGTCTCATAGCCATATATAAATAAATAATAGATAAATAACTTATGCAAGTACAGCACAACATCCTTTACCAATCGACATTAAAAATATATCTGGATGTGGACACGTTTGGAGTATTCAAACATATTCAAAAGTCTGTAGCTTCTCAAAATAGGCAATACAGGCAACCACATATAGGAGCAAAGTTCAAGCATCATTCTACGAGAACTGATCACACAGAGGGTAAATGAGTTGAGTCGGCAAAAGCTTGCCTAACATTATTTTTTGTTTTTAACATAGATTTAAATTATCCAAAACACCTGACCTGCAAGCTAGTAACAAAAAGAAAACGATGAAATGAAACGGAATAAAAAGTTTCCTAGTACAATAATTTGAAATGAAGAATATGCTAATTCGTATCTTCACTACTATCACACTGGCAGGAAAAGTAACATAACAAAAATCTTTACCTATATAGCTGAAAATTTTGGGGTGTAGCCTCAGCTGGAGACTTAGAAGAAAAATCATCATAAGTGGAAAAAGAAGAAACACCAGCACCTCCAAATCCAGACAGGGGCATGGATTGAATTGTTGAAATAGCGGTTGCAGCAACTGGACTAATTCTCCTAGATGTTCGATATGCAACACCAAGAAGTGCCCCTCCATGCAATCCAATGACCTGGGAAATATAAATGAGTTATAGAAATTACTAAATGATCTTCATCAATAGTTTGAACGATGAGTCCATCATCAATGCATATCCACTGACTGGGTGCATAAACCTGATAAGATATTTGAAGGCTAGAATACATCTTTAACAACAAACCAGACTGAAGAGAATACTTACCGGGTCAGTGCGACCACCTATGGATCTCATTAAAATATTTGAGGTGCCATCATCCAGCAGAATACGAACTTGTACATTGGCTGCAGAAGCAGCTGATGCTGCTGCAGCAGCAGCTTGTGCTGCAGCTGCAGCTGCTTCTTTTGCTTTTCTGGACGAACTACCCTTGTGAACTACAGGAATTCGAGGAGGCAATGACGCTTCCAGTATGGCAAATCTGTCACGGCATGTGTCCCAAGCCAAAAGCCTGGCACTGCCTGAATCAACTACGGACCAGTCACTAACTTTGTAAATAGAGAAGTACGGAATATCTGGCCAGACTATAGCAAGATACCTGCAACAAAGCATATGGAAAAATATATACATGTTAGAATTGAAGCTCCAAAATGCAATATGTTGGACTCGCACTACACGAAATTTCAGCTGAGACATGCAAATAGTCACCAAATCAGGTGGCAGTGTCTCATTTATTTTTAACATGGGCATTATTTATCATTTACTCTACATCTGCTGTGAGACCACATACTCTAGATGAATTAATTTTTAATAGAGCATGTGGTCTCACATTCAACACGTAACATTTCCTTTCACCTGGCATGTGTCATATCAGAAATGCACACAAGTAGATGCAAAATTTAAACACAGGCATTGTGACCAAGAAGCATTTTTCGTTGCTTCTATGAATGTTCAATAAACAAACCCTGAAATTACTAATTGAACTTGATAATGCAATCAAAAGTGCAGCACATGAAATGTAGGTAGCTAAAATAAAACAACTATAGCGCCAGATGCAACTTACTTTCCCGAACTGCTTACAGAAAGAACCGAATACGAGTCATGCGGAACAGGCGTACTAATGTGCTTCTTAATCTGTTTGACATGTAACGTTTCAAGTGAATCTCCCTTCAAAGAAGCATTATTTCCAAGAGTTGGATTTGCTGTCTGGGATAACTGAAAGTTTATTAGCTTAAGTTCCCTTTCAATAACATACACAGCAGAATGCTCTCGACTTCCTGATGGTGTTAGTAGGGGAGCTACAGCTGGAAGAGATTTGGGATCAAATTCACTGATAATAATACCGACGTTGGTCCCAGTAGCAACCAGATGAGGCTGTAAAGGATGTGCAACCATACAGTATACCTGCAATACAGCCAATGAATGAAATTCATTATAACTTGACAACATTCGTTGGAATACTGTCAAACATACTTTGACAACTGAATGGTTTAAAAGTCACAGAACTAATGAACCTAACTTCTTAAAGCGGGAAAGAGATATAGAATTTAGTCTAAAAGTCAGAACTGAATGATTTAATAAATCACAACTTAATGAATGAACGTGACTTCGGGAAAAGGATATAAAAATGGTTTAATAAGTGATAACTGAATTTTGTTCTTTAGGTGCATAGCAGAGTAGTTTATCTCTCTTTTGAATTCCAACTTTCTATATTTCATTTCAAAATTGACCAATCTACTTCAGAGTAGATCTCACAGGCAACAATATTTTGTGTTTCTTCTAGATTCCTATGAAGTTGTGTCACAGAAACAACAAAGAATTAAACATGACTTCCACCTAGACGAATTGATAAAGTGCACATGGGTTGGAAATGCTAAGATTAAGGAAAAAGAGAAAAACTGTGGGGAAAGTTGAATTCCCAAAAAATGCAGGAAACATAAGCATTACCCTCTAAAAATGATTAACAACAAAATATCTGGTCATAGTGCACATGCAATATATATAGTTGCAGTAAATAAAAAAATTTAGTTCAACTATAACAGACCCAAATTGTCATATAGAGTAGGATTTACGAATCTGCATTAATTTTGCCGCCAGGTTCTAAGGTTTCCTATCCAAGAAAAAAAAATTAAGATCTGTGAACAATTCTCCCTCCGTGACCAAATAGTTTTTAAGCAGCAGTTGAAATGTCATATTTAGTAAAGAAAATGAGTAAAGATAAAAGGACGACCTCTGCAAAATGGTCTGCAAAAAGTTCACCATAACTATAAAATACTTTTAGACATTGCGAAAGTCAACAGTTCTCAAAGCCTTGATTAAGATTTTACTTCTCAAACAAATGACAGCCTGGATGTATAGCTCAAGTCTTTTTTTAATATAGAATAATATCAATTCCTGATAATTTTTATAAAGAGAATCTTACCCTAATTTTCTTATTGGGAGCGATCACATGTGGAGGGATCAGAGAAGAAAGTTCACACAACGGCCTTGTGAGAGCAGAGTAAGTTGGGTGTTCAATGGCCCTGACAATGTTTCCGAACAATTCTTATTGATATCCATCACAAATAACCAAAAGAAAACATTATTTTGTCACAGTTCATAACCAAGCTATAACTAACTTTTCTTGGTCAACATCCCAGATTCTCATCAAAGAGCAAGGCACACTTGAGAATTATAATGAGCATAACACTAGAAACATATATAGTACATAACTACATACCATATATTGGAATCTTTTACGCAAGTCAATATATCAAGGTTTGGAGCACGAGGGTGGCACCAGGATGCCACACTATGGCAAGCTAGTTTAGAGACAGGTTTAATGCGTCGCAGCTCCTGATACATAATGAAAGAGAAAAGCGGGAAAATGAAACACAGACATCAGTTATATCAAAATTATAAGCTCCAACAGATTTCTGATTAGGACAAACACTTCTCATACACATTTAGCATTTTCTTAAACATTTGGTACCTTGAAAGAAATCGTGTCCCATATAGCTAATGTCTTATCTGCACCAATTGAGATAAGCTGAGGAGCTGCTCCAATCACTCTAGAAAGTTCAACAGCCACAACCCCACCATCATGTGCCTATAAGCATCAAGAAAGAATTGTATGATATGCTGTCTCTGTTATCTGTGCATGTCGATATTAATTCTGTACTATATTTATAGAACATGAAATGCGTGCATGCATAAAGCCCCCACCCTTCACATGAACGCAAAAGAATTACTAAAAAAAGGAAAGAATAAGTCAATTCACACATTTACTAGTAGGATTGCACACTTTACTAATGAAAAAAAAAACTGTGGATACAAAGTCCATGATCTCCAGCATAACATCCTTAGCAACAATCTTAAAATTCTCAATAATACTTTAGTATAAAAGGGTAGAAAACAACCATAAGGTGGACGTCTCCAGCTTAACCCACAAGATAAAAGCTTACTGTCAAATCAAAATTCTCAATTCCATCAAGAAGAAACGAACTAAGAGTATTATTTTATAAACGGTCCAACAAAGATGCCTAAAGAGAACCTAATGGTTTAATTATATATAACCAAACGAAACAAGAACATCAAAACCCAAATTCCCAAAGTCAAATATTTACTCTTATGGCAATGAAATGGGTCCGCAAAATCACAATATTGGATGTCTTCTATCTATAGTAGAGAGCAGGCTGAACATATGGCTACATTGTCTTTAAAAAATAAACATTAATAAAATGACAACATCTACAAGGCTTGGTGTGAAAGAATAAGGAGATAATTGCCTTTATACTGAGCTTGGGTACGAGTTCTCTTGAATCTTGAGCATGATCTGCACTCCAAACTACAAGCAAACCATCATTACCCCCAGAGACCAGGAGAGCCTGCAATAAAATTTCAATCAGGGCAAAGAATGTAAAAGAAAATACATACAATACTTATAGCTCCAACACATGATTTTCATATCTGCAAATTCCCCAGAACCTTTCCCGGTTCCAATTTTTTATCATCACTGACGTTTGAATGACGAACCACTTTGATGAACATGGAATCTAAATCATCTTTTAAAACAAAGAAAGAGTAACATTCTGTGAATTTTCAAAGGTACAAACAATATCATACAGGAAACTGAACATAGGTATTTAGAATCAGAAAAAGAATTGTTACATGAAAATCATGGTTGAAAACAAAGCCAGCATAAACACACTACGAACTTACCTCACCAGAAGTAGACACAAATGTCATCAAACAAGCTATGGATCCTTTGTGACCTCCGGTGTATCTTCTTACAAGCTGAATGAAACAAGAATATCAAACAAACCAATGGTTTTCATGGCAAACAATGATGGGAAATTTAGAAATGTGCAAACCTTCCACGTCATCATTGAAAGTACTCTAATAACACCATCTGATCCACCAAAAGCTACAAGAGGAACATCACCAACAGCAGATCTAGAAAGGAATTCCATACTAAAAGAACACGAGGACAAGAGATAAACGGACAGCACCAAAAATGTCAGTTTCATGAAGAGAAAAACAAAACAAGTGTGTAAGTCTTGGCTTCCAGAGTCAGAAACACACCAGAATCGATTTCAATGAATTATGAAAGCTACTCTGTTAGTGAATAACAACATCAACAAAAATAAGGATAAAAGGAATAGTGTCTTGCCAGAGAAGTGATTTGTTGTCCAGTTCTTGCTTTGGCACATCACGGCCGCGCATTGTCACCAAGTCCAAAAATATGGCTTTGTTTTCACAACAGATGACAAGAAAGTGTCTTCCTTTGGTTGTTGGAGCAGGAGAACTAAATGGTGATGCTACATTATTGACAGCCGATGGAGCCTCCGCAGCGGCAGAACGGTTGCGCCAAAGTTGCCAAAAGCGCACGTCATCATCGTAAAAGTTTACCTGCTTAACACTTTTTTGAGACACAGCATGTCCTCAGGCCTCAGTGTGCATAAAGGCTGCAATAAAAAGGAAAAGAACAATGCAAGTGCTGTGGTCTTTTACCTCCCACCACGCATGGCTTCAGTAGGTTTCCCCTTGGAGTCTATCAATCACATACAAACAACACAATTACAAAAATACATTAGTACCAGTACGAATACATATAATAAATAATTACACATTATTGAGTTCTCCGGTTTCCTGACGCAAGTTTAGAAATCCTAACGAGTCACATTAGCTACTTGTTTTACTATCTTCTTAAGTGAGCAATGTTCCAGTTAAAGCAACACAATGTGAAAGATGGCAATACTGAGAATCCATTTCAAACAACACAATGTGGCAAATGTACCGTCGCAATTACATTGTAGTTCTAAGTAAAATGTTATCTAAAATCTTTCTTATTTCATGTATGTAATCTTCTTAATGATTCTTCATAAATCTTTGAGTTACTTCTTGAGCTAAACTTCAATAATTAGGTAATTGCAAATGAGAAGCAGTTGCTGAAATTGAATAGTCGGAAATGAATTAAACGATTCAGTACCTGTTTCACCCTCGGCGAGCTTCTCCAGCTTGGCTCCGACCAAGCGTCGGTGGTCGACGCCGCCGGCTTTGAGCTCGTAAATCACCTGAGAATCAAAAACGAGAGTTAAAACAAAGACCACAAATCGAACAAGGAGGAGAAGAAAAGAGAGGAGGCGAGATTGGGAACCTGGCGGTGTTCCCAGTTCCAAACGGAGACGTGATCGGAGGCGTCGGCGCTGACGAGCCATGGATGCGTGGGATGCAACTGAATCTTGACGATCTTCTCGTTCGACGGACGGAATGCTTTTAACCGCAACATTGATCGGAATTTTGGATCGGAACTCGATTAGTGAATGGGTTTCAGATCAGCAACGCATTATGACCTAAACGGAGAGATGGGAGGAGCAGAGATGAAGATTTTTGTAGCCAAAATTTGAAATGCCAGATTGCTCTTCTCTCTGCTTATTATGACCAGATCGGGGAGGTCTCTCTTTTCGTCTCCTTTCTTTTCTTTCCACCGCCAGCGCGATTTACCGCGCGGTCAATCTATTTGACTAGCCGCATCAGACTCACCTTTTGTTACAGTCATTTTTTTTTTCTGATTGTTGTGAAGTGTTGGAGCTTCAAAATAATTGATTTTTATCGGCTGATTGTTGTCAATACTTTTCTATACGGCAGATGGCATAAATTGAAAACAATGATACAATGAAGACATGTAAATATGTGCTATAACATTCAACTATTGATGTGGTAAATATGAGTTAGAGCCAATGAGCATAAAATGTTACTAACACGTAAGAAAATGTCAGAAGTGTTTCAGGATGAAATAATTGTGTATTATTGAATGATATGGGGGCCTATATATAGGCATTACAAAACCACAATCCCGTAGGATTCGGAGTCATAATCTATTACGGAGATGCTAATCTATCTCCTAACATGAAACCTATTAGGCTAAGACACACATAAGGGTAGAATAGTAATTCTCCCGGAACACTTCCCCTTGTGTCGCATGCCTAGGTTGCATGGTGCACACATCGTTGCCTCGGTAAAAACCTTGTCAAGCAAAACAAAAACCTCTTGGGTAAAACAAAAGCTTGATCGAAGGGAAAAAGAGCACAACGCACCGTCTACATTTGATAGCATCATGTGAGCTAGACTCCCCCTAAAGTCTACGAAACAACTCCCCCTGATTAGTGCCATAATCATGGAGTACAAAGAACAACGTATACAACGTTCATTACATGGTTCTCAAACGTAGTCTTGGGCTAATGATTAATCATTAATCTAGCCACACATCCTTAGATCATCCATGCTATACTTAGCCAAACTTAGATCTTAGGAAACAAGATTGCATAACAACTCAAAACAAGAGTTTGCAATGAAAATCAGATTCTCGGGTAGAATGACATTCACTCACTTAAATGGTCATAACTTCTTCGTCAACATAGGTATCAGCGAACCGTAAAATGTTCTGAAAAGTAGACACCCGTGTCTTTCCAGTGACATAAGGTTCACAACCTCATCCGATCGGAGCAGTTCACAATGATCTGTCGAAGTTGACTGACTTGCAAATTTCCGGACAGGACTGTCCTACTTTGCTAAAACGGCCATAACTCACTCAATATGATAGCTATGAACGAATGGTTGATGTCCATGGAAATTATACACATAGGCCTTTCCAACGGTACCAATTTCACCATATATCATCGAGCGAGCTGTCTTGTAGGTCTCGTTGAAGTTGACCTACGAAACTGGACAGATTCTGATTTGTCACATTTAATGTGTCTTTCGCGAAAAGAATGGGGGAATGGACCAATGAAGGACTGATTTTGGTCCAAGACGGAACCGTACGCATCCTCTACGCTACCAGTGTCGACTGCTACACCAAGGCATACGTTGATGTTGCTGGAGCTGCTGGCGGCGTTGGTGTGGATAGGATTTGTGTTGGTTCACTGAGTGTAGAACTAAACTCATGTCAAAGAAGCAATGCAAGTCCAATGACAATGCATAGGCGCATAGCTAATCACGTCATAATGAAAGCAATAGTGTCCCAACAACACTAACATGTATGAATGTATAGCTCATTGAATCTCTTCATCATCTATACTTAGACGGAATAGAGAATCAAGAATTAGCTTCATATGAACACATATGGGTATGAGTTCTTGCAACCGATTGTACTACGTTCTCTCGAATGTCGCAATCTGATTACATAAGCTCTCCGTGGTCTGGAGGCATTTAAAGTCCCTCGGGCACTCTCATATCTGCGTCAAGATCCCTTTACAGATATTCTATGACCACTATCATATGCTGCAAATCAGTTTTCATGGACACTACTACTGATCAAGTAGCGGAAAGCAATTATGTCCATAACGAGAGAATATAACTCATCGTAGTCAATACTAGGATAATGAGACAATCTTTGCGCCATAAGTCCTGCATATATCGCATGACTTCATCTTTCTCATTACACTTACGAACAACGACCAACATAACAAGTCTAGTTCAGCCTGTATTGATTCTTTCCACTTCGGTCAAGTTGCTCATCGTTGATGCTTTACAACGGAATAAGAGCATAAGCGAATACATCATCAATCATGGGAGATCAATACATTAAACACACGCGCGCGCTGTATACGATCAATTCGTGAGATTTCTATTCTTCTCTAACATCAACAAAAGGAGTCTGTAGCGTCCCACAGAAACTTAGTTGATACACATGTTTAGAGAATATCTCTTGATGATGGGCAAAATACTTGTGCCTACGCACTTCGCTTCTTTCTAGTTTTGATTCTAGAGAATAATGGTCTCCCCCTCATCTAGGCAGGAGCCAAGACCGAAGCTATGACCCTTACTAGTCCATCTTTGCGTTTGCCGCCCTTGTTTTGTGGTGCAATGCCACGGGCGCCGACAACACCACAGCGTACGATGGTGCCATCGCCGGCTTCCTTCCCACTGTCAGGGATGGTGCCAACGGTGCTAGGACCAGGTCATATGAAATTCTCTCATATTCTGAGAGTTCCAACCTTACCGGCACATCACAGCATTTATGTGCGATCTCGTCACTTTCGCAATATCGGTAAAGTCATTAAGCATCGAATCTTTGACTTTCTGGAGGTCGATAATGCGTTGCACATTTGCTCACTTTGAGTAGTGCGGGATCTTAATGAGACATAGTGCCACACTACGTCAATTCCTGGCGTTAAAACCAGAATGGGAGCATTCCATATCTCCCCCTAACGACGGGAAATATGTCTCATCAAAGTGACCGTCTGCTAATATCGCAGGATAGAGATCAACGGTTGTAGATTGGAAATAGCGGACAAGTGTTGGTGATTCATAAATCATAACCAACCCGAATACTTAATCGTTTCAAGTAGACCCATTGAGATAACTACAATAGAGGCACATAAATAACTTTAACCAAATAGGCGTTAGTGACAAGAACATTGGGATCGTATCCAGTGACCATCTGGTACGCACTAAACACTTGGCAAGTTGTGGGTCTGAAACGAATAAGTGTCGCTGCATGCAACATCATTACATATCCCCATGCAAAAATCGGTAGGTTAGTACCCATAACCAAGTCCGAGCTCTGCTAGATCGTGCGGTGAATGAACATGAGGAATAATATGTTCAACGACGATCCTAGTAGATATGCAAAACGAAATCATCAAAGTCGTGGAGGTGAACTCTCCAATGGTATCCATTCAAATAGATTTGAGAGGATAGGAAGGGTGGTGAGCCCTTAGTATGATGATCATAGCTAAAAACTTTAGCGAATGCAGCGTTTCTTGTGGAAAGCAAAGCGACGTGTGACCAACGCGTCGATGCTCTTAACCTATGCCATAAAAATACCGAAAAATGTCCGTATTCGGTTGGATAGGGTCCACTAATGTCACCTTAAATACTTTGTAAGAATGGAATGTTCTCGGTTGGAGCCTTAGCAAATAAGGACTTCCTTGAAATCTAGCAAAAGAACAAGCTTTGCAAAATGAGCGATTGGCATCAGAGATTGTCATGGAGGCATTAGAAAACACGGGAGGCATCACAAGCTCCTGTGAAGGATGGGATGCCGCCACCGACGGCCTTAATGCCATGGAGCCGCCGAAATAGGCAGGCTCGGCCTCACCGTGTGGAGCATGGGTGAGGTGGTCCTCCAATCGCTTCGTGAACATGAAAAATAGATGATAATGTGAATTTCAAAGAACTCGAATCATCATATCTTGTTCAAAATGACCAAAAAACGATCATGTCAAAACCGAGAAGACAGTAAAACCGAACCCATGATTCAAAGAATCTTGAGTTACATAAAGCTACTGCTGCAGGCAAGCAAAACGATGTCTACAGGCTAACAAAGCTACTGTCGAAGCTTGAAAAAGATACTGTCAATGAAATCTGACAGATTTATTCCTCTCCATTCTTAACACAAATATCAAGATGAAAATCCATCATTGGCATGTATGGCCTTTAAAACTTAGCAAGGCACGAAGATATACAACACAATCTCCGCACGAGATCCGTAAAACAACTACCTGCGCCGTAGGACAGTGTGGGTGGTTACGCAATTAGCAAGACACTCGATTTCACGGCGGGACATTCCCAAAATGAAGATTAAGAGAGTCAACAACGCGGTGAACTTCTCTACACAATACGCCGTAGGATATTGTAAGAGAGGGGATTGAAACAAATGGCAATCCCATCGAATGTATCACATGGCAATAGAACTACATTCTTCAACTCAAGAGTTGGAAAAACATGGTATTAGAGCAGTTGAATACCAAACAATTACGGTGGAAAACCTTCCATTTGGTGCGGGTGGTCACCAATAATAATAAAATCATTTGAGCTATGAAACGACTTGGAGAAAACCGGAAAATTAACCGGAAAACCATATCAAATTAACTCAAAACCGGGTGAAATTTGGACTGGGAATACGTGACAGCAAGAACTGCTGAAATATGCGGAAAACATGACGAGAAACGACGGAAAAAAAACGTCGGAAAAACTCGTCGGAAGCCGGCGGCACCGATTGCCGGAAATCCGGCCGGCGGTGGCCGGACCTGGCCGTTATGGAGGCCGTAACTTCAGGTCCGACAGGGAACGCCGTCCGGAACCGGATGGCGGTGCCGGAAACGCCGGCAAATTGCCGGAAGGCGGCAAATACGCCGGTAAAACGTCGGAAAACGTTTCGGAAACTCCGGAACAGTAACCGGAAAAAACGACGTCAATTTTGACGTTCCGAGGTCCGTTTTCCAAATTTCAAAGTCCAAAATCACAATGTAGTGCTATTGGGGTCCCATGTAACCCAAAAGCGGCCAATTTAAAAACCACGTGAGTTGTAAACGTTGACCATGCATGCTAAGCCAAGGCAAATAAAATTCTCACAAGTCCAAGAAAAACGAGAAATTTTATAGAATATGCCAATATTTAATACAACACAAACAAGCTTCCAATTCCAATAGACGACTTAGGATAAAGTCGAGCAATAATCATGGCAATGCCAACGTCATACTTGAAAAATAGTAAGCAGAAGACATAGTCAAAATAGAGTGACTAATCAAAAGTCCGTAGCAACAAAATCTTGCATATCGGATTGGGCGGAGCCTTAGCCTGAGGCTCAAAAATGTTTGCTTACTTGAGAATGGAAGAATGTTACTTTTCCATCTCCAAAATTCCCTCAAGAAATAGATACAGGTGCCAAAAAGGGCATGCGTTTCTTGGATGTGGAGTATGCATCAAGGTCAACTCTGATAATACAACGTCATAGACGTTCATTAAATCACTTTAAGTGTGTCCCATAGAATTCTTTATTTTTGGGATCTTTTGTCAGCAAATAGTGCTACATCAGAGTAATGAATCAACTCAAATAAATGAGTACGTAGACCTTGGGATTATCGTTTATAGACATGAGTTTAAGAAAACTCAAACATTCAAATAACAGTCGCGATCGCGACGCATCCATAAGAAACAAGGGTTGTATAGGGTTCGAATAATCGAAATATTCAAGTATGTAACCGGAATTAGAAGGGTTGTGATGTATATGGTCACAAAATAATCGATGCATATCGGCGATTCTCATGATCGCACCCAAAACAGCGGTGCACTCAGGCGACCACACGAAATCGATATCTTCCTTTTTAAATAATAACGTGACTCCCCCAGGACCGTCACACGAAAAACGTCGACCAAGAGGGGAATCATATCCCTCTTTGGTCTCATCGGCGTTATAAGAAAGGCCGGAAAAGAAGACATGAAAAAGGCTAATAGCGCCCGATAATTTATATATATATCTTCAAAAGCAGCAACTTTAAGAAAAACATACTTGTTGGTCTGCCAAATAGACCGCATATAAGTAAATTGCTCTGCAAATCGATCGTCATGCATGAAGTTGCTTGTTGAATTCCTTTTCGATCTTCGTCCGATGACATAAAAATCTTGAGAGGATACGATCGGAATCGTATGTAGATGGCAAAAGTATCGTCCATCTCGGCATGAATGTCATCACCATAGTACGACGAGTAATCACTTTTCCTATGCAAGCACGCGAAACAGAGTTAGAAAACGAAAACGTGCAAATAAATGATTTAATAAGCAATAGGAAAAGAAAAAGGAAAAAAGAGAAATAGTTTAAAGGCCCAAATGGGTAGAGAAGACGGGAGTAGCTTCTCTTGAGCGAAGAGTTTGCTTGTGCAGTTCGCGTTCATTGCGTATATATGCGGGAGGAGCAATTTTGAATCCTCTGATACGGGGTTTGTCGGGGGCAAAAAGATGTTTTTGCGGAGCGAATGCGGAGGATACCCTGCGGGGCTGCGTGCAGGGGCAGCAGGGGGGGTCGCAGGGGCTGCAGGGCAGGGCAGCGTGCAGGGCTGCGGGGGCAGCGTGCAGGGGCAGCGCGCGGGGCTGCGGGGGCATCGTGCGGGGGCTGCGCGCGGGGCTGCGGGGGCAGCGTGCAGGGGCTGCGCGCGGGGCTGCGGGGCAGCGTTGCGGCGGCAGCGATGCGGCGGCTGCAGGAGGTGCGCCGGCGAGGAGATGCCGGAGCTTGGAATCGACGGCGGCCGGCGGAGGAGAGAGAGAGAGAAAAAAAATAGGGCTCTAAAAGTTCAGGGTTTTAGAGCAACGTGCTGATAACGTGTTTCAGGATGAAATAATTGTGTATTATTGAATGATATGGGGGCCTATATATAGGCATTACAAAACCACAATCCCGTAGGATTCGGAGTCCTAATCTATTACGGAGATGCTAATCTATCTCCTAACATGAAACCTATTAGGCTAAGACACACATAAGGGTAGAATAGTAATTCTCCCGGAACAAGAAGTTTGTATTAGAATATTACGCAATGTGTGTTGATTTTGGCTTGATATGATTTAATATTTCTATGTAGTAATAGGTTTATTGTCTCGCCTACATATAAGTTTCTTAATACCTCACGTAAAAATAGCATGTAATCGTGTCTATAAAGAATTCATAATAATAGATCTACTCTTGAATTGTATTGTTTTTCCTTAAACCGGTCTCCAATATATTTTTTACCCTTTCACTGTTAAGTACCATTGGCGTTGGGTAAATATATATGCAAATGAATTAGTTAGTTACGCTACTGCCTACTGCATTATTAGCTGATTTAGCTCTTCATCTTCTCCTTTTCCGAACAACAACGCGATCACAAAGCTGGGTGTGACACCATGGGACACTTTTCAGGTGTGTATATTTCGACAACTCTCTCTAAATTTACGTTACGTTCTTTTTTCAACCTATCCCCATCTCTGTTCTCTCACATTCATGATCTTATGCACATTCTGGATCAGAGGTCAATCAAAAGCCATATATGATCCCCATTTGAAGGATTGTCTTGAATAGTTGATTGTCACCAACCTTAAGTTTCTGAATTGGTTTCTTCTCGGATTTTGAAACAAATGCCTTTCAGAAATCCAGATCATGCATTGTTAGAATGAATCTCAGACAGTGTCTAACATCAATGTAGAATGAAAACCTAAAATACTGCACATGTACTGATGTACCACCTTTAAATCTGTAGTTTCTGAACACTTCATTAGATTGGAAATGCATATTGCCTGTGTGTATTTATATTACGTACCTGTCTATAATCGTGTAAAGCTGAACGGTCTTCTTCTTCTGGATGAAAGTGAAAGGCCGGGGCTCTATTTGTTGTAGAAGTTGGAACAAACCTACATGTTTGCTCATCAGTTTGATCTGTCACTATAAAGTTCCATACATAAAATGACATTCTCATTGTCTAATGTGAAGTATTGTAGCTCAGTAGCGCTTGTAGCTAGGAGTATGTTTTTTGGTTTTTGATGTTTCTGTGATGAGAACTTTTACCTGTTATACTGCAGCTGCGGATGAGAATCTAGGATTCCAGTCTAGACCTCCCATACCAGGACTGAATCCTCCATCAAATCAGTTAGGAAATGCATTTTCTGGAGCTGGGTCAGGACTCATCCGAGAGGGATTGGGTGCTTATGGGAAGAGAATTTGCGGATCAAGTTCGCAGTATGTGCAAAGCAATGTAAGTAGTCCTAATGGTCTGGAATTGAGGATTGAACTATTAGTTTCTCGTAGACCAACTCCAGTTTCTAAGATAATCGGGCAATAGAATGAAGTTATGTGACCTATGTCAGTATATGAATAAAAATCTTTCTTGCTATATAGTACGTCTATAAAGTACGTCTTAAGAGTTTGCTATTATGGATGTGACACACACCTTGGAAGCCTACTTTGGGGCACTTTAATCCCTTGTGATGATCTTGAGTATGATCACCATATAATTCAATGTTTTAGAGAAATGGCATGATATATTGTTCTCTTGGTTTGAATTTTTTTTTTCACCCTCTTTACTGTGTACTGCTAAATGAGCAGATAATCAAGTGCTTCTCGGATCCTCAATACTACTTCCAAGTGAATGCGCACTATGTCAGGAACAAACTGAAGATAATTCTATTTCCATTTCTTCACCGGGTATGCAGAAATCTAAAGTTAAAATGATGCATATGTAGTCCGGAAAGATTTAAGTCATTATATATACCAGTATTACATTCTAATGTTCTCTATCTCCTTTGCTTTAGGGACACTGGACCAGAATAACAGAGCCGATTGGAGGCAGGCTTTCCTATAATCCTCCAATTAATGACATAAATGCTCCAGATTTATACATTCCATTCATGACATTTGCGACATACTTGGTTCTTGCTGGCATCTCACTCGGCCTTTCTGGGAAGTAAGTCTCACAAATCCTCAATATGCAATTTTTCCAGTAACATCCTCTTAAAATCTACTTATATTACTGCCAATTGCCTCACTTAACATCCTTTCATACAATAGTATTATGAATTAGTTCCAACATTCTAAATTCTATTCCATGCCAGATTTAGTCCAGAAGCCTTAAATTGGCAGTTTGTGAAAGGAATTTCAAGCTGGCTATTCCAAGCAATGTTGTTGAAGGCATCATTGACTTCGCTAGGGGGCGGAGAGGCACCATTGTTGGACATGATAGCATATGCTGGGTACACATTCACAGGGTTGTGTGTTGCTGTTGTAGGGAGAATCACATTGAGCTATGCTTACTACTTGATAGTCATATGGACATCCATGTGCTCAGGCATCTTCTTGGCTAAAACGATTAGGCTAACTTTGTATGCCGAGGCAAGGAGTTACGATGTCACCATCCATAACTATCTCTTGCTTGGGATTGCATTTTCCCCATTCCCATTTATCTTCTGCCTCAGCAACCCAACCGGGAATTGGATTTCCTGAATCAGCTATATCAGTGCATATACAGAACTCACTGCTCAGACACTGGTAGCAAGCATGCATGCTAAATCTTCCTGTTCATGACAAGGACTTGAATACTTCAAGCTTGGTTGCCGGAGTTGTTTTAACCCGGGATTTCTTTGTCATGCTAATCATTTTTTTAGTATTATCGTAGAACTAGATTGGTAACTCAATTTTTTGCAGCCTCCACTTTATAGTGATACGAGTTCATGAACTTCTTAATATTTCTTATTTGCTGATGAAAATTATTTGATTCTATCAAGCTTGTAACGCTTTACTCTCAGTTGGTTCTTACTCGACAGTGTCAGTCTTAGTCATTGCCTCATTGGCATTTTGCAGTAATGCAGTTTCACGTATCACAAGACTTGTATTGAGATTTGAGAATGCATTTTCACATAACTTATAACTTGGTTGTGAAGTCTTTAGCTTGAAGAATAGTATACGTAAATGTTAGTCGTGCTTACGGAAATGATAATTGAAACCATACATAATCCACAAGAAAATTAGGAATAAGTCTTTCTAGACCGTTCAGTGGCGGACTTACATAGGAGCAAGCCCAGCTCCAGCCCAGTAGGTTTCAAAAGCCTACATTGGAAAAAAAAATAGTCTGGTAATTAGAAAGAGCATACCCAGTGAGGCAGTGACTCACTTACCTAAATTTTTTTTCGCTAACTTAAATTTTAAACCTTGGATCCGCCACTGGTACCGTTTTGGTTTCGTATTTTTATTTTGTGTCATCATTGTACTCATTTCGTAATGTTAGTGAGATTTAAACTCGTGACCTCATTTCCTCAATTTTCTATCAGCCATAGCTCACCAATATTGCGCTTCTCATCACACACAGCCCTTAAAATGTAACAAAGCCTTGAGGCACACCTATGCAAAATGGTCGTGCCACTCCTCACATTATTAGACTACCAATATTATGAGCCAGAGCCACTCAACCACAGTGGCTCTAACGAACCCAGCATTCCCGCCAAATTCAAACACAAAATCCCAAAACCGAAGAGAACTCATCTCCTTGTTACAGAAATGGGAGCCCTATCAAATCCCACAAATACGTTCCAAAATCATAAGAAACGGCCAGGACCAAGACCCATTCATCGTCTTCGAGCTTCTTCGTCGCTGCCCCAACCTCGCCTCCATAGACTACGCCGTTAAGGTTTTCCGACGCACCCAATCCCCCAATGTGTATCTCTACACTGCTCTCATTGATGGCCTCGTCTCCTCCGGCTATTACCTCGACGCCGTCCGTCTCTACTTTGAAATGGTCAGTGGGTTTATAATATTCCCGGACAAATACGCCATCACTTCTGCTTTGAAAGCTTGCGGCTTTGGGTTGGTTTTGTATGAGGGCAGGGAAGTCCACGCCCAGGCTGTGAAGCTTGGGCTGTCGACGAATCGGTCGATAAGGATGAAGCTGATGGGTCTTTATGGGAAATGTGGTGTGTTTGAGAGTGCACGAAAGGTGTTCGATGAAATGCCTGAGAGTGATGCGGTCTCGGCGACGGTTATGATTAGTTGTTATGCTGATTGGGGAGGCGTGGGGCGTTTTTGACCGGGTCAGGGAGAAGGATACGGTTTGCTGGACTGCGATGATTGATGGATTGGTTAATGACTATGGCTTTGGAGGTGTTTAGGGAGATGCAGAGGAGGAATGTGAGGCCGAATGAAGTTACATTGGTGTGTGTTTTATCTGCGTGTTCGCATTTGGGGGATTTGGAGCTTGGAAGATGGGTTTGCTCGTATATGGATAAGATTGGGATTGAATGGAATTACATTGTGGGGGGTGCTCTGATTAATATGTGTTCGAGGTGTGGGGATATCGATGGGGCGGTAGAAGAGGGATGTCAGTACCTATAATTCCATGATTGAGGGGCTTGGTATGCATGGGAAGAGTGCCACAGCTGTTGAAATGTTTTGGGAAATGATGAACCGAGGCCATAGGCCAAATGATATTACTTTTGTAGCCATGGGGGCTTGGTGGAGTTGGGGTTTGAGATATTTCATTCCATGAGTAGCAGTCACGGCATTCAACCGCAAATAGAACACTATGGATGCATGGTTGATCTTCTAGCTCGTTCAGGGAAGATCAAAGAGGCTTATAGTTTCATTGAAAGAATGAAAATTAAACCAGATCATATCATATTGGGGGCTTTGCTAAGTGCTTCTAAGATCCATGAGAATCTTGAATTAGGAGAAAGGGTAGCCGAAATGTTGGTAAATTGTGACAATGCAGATTCTGGAACTTACGTTTTGCTGTCACGTGTATGTTGCATCGGGGAAGTGGAGGGAGGCTGCAGAAGTGAGAGCCTTGATCAAGGAAGCTGGAACTCCTAAGGAGCCTGGTTGTAGTTTGATTGAAGTGAACAATGAGATCCATGAGTTCCTATTGGGAGACACTAGAAACCCACAGAAAGGAAACATTTAGGAGCTAAACTCTGTTAAAAAGGGAAGGATACTCGCCGTGACAGAGGTGGTTTTGCATGATATTGGAGAAAGGCAAAAGGCACTGGCGATACATAGTGAGAGGCTTGCCATATGCTACGGACTAATCTCTACTAAACCATGTACCACTTCAAGGATAGTAAAAAATATGAGGGTTTGCAATGACTGCCACTCAATGATCAAGTTGATAGCTAAGATTACTAAGAGAAAGATAATAATGAGGGATCGCCATAGGTTCCATCATTTTGAGAACGGGGCTTGTTCTTGTGGTGATTACTGGTGAAAGGAAAAATTGTACAAATATCTAACAGCTATTAAGCCTGGCTTTCTTTTCTTTTCTTTGATCTCAATAGTTAGATCCGAAAGTAATATACAAATGGTTGACATATATAGCAACAAATAACAATAAAAATAATTTCATATGACCCAACAAATGATCAACTGAGCTTCAATTCCATTATAAGGAAAACGTTACATCATGTTTCACATAACCTCGAAGGCTGATATTAGTCACGCAGTTAAAAGCATATCACGGTACAAATCCTAAACATCTAAAACCAAATAACAATAACATTTAAGAATCCATCTCTATCAAGGACTTTGAGGCTGTATCCATGTTCTTTCTTTTGAGGCTTCAGAATCTGGCTCATGCAGAACACAACATTGATGCTACTGGAAATTAACAAAAAATAGCCGCCAAACCACAAGAATGTAGAACCCCCACGGTGCTCTTCAAGCTTCTTTACCTTGTCTTGTGCTTCTTCGACTTCTTAATATACTGGTCACTATTAAAAGAAATTGCTTCCATACCAGTTGAACCAGGCCCTTCCTTAATTTTTGTATTAGGCCCTGTTGTACAGGGCTCTTGCATAACCGACTCCCCCTCATTTTCTCTTCTCCTCTTACTCCTAAAAATTCTATCATCCGTTAGAATGCATAAGCCACTCAGTAATTGTTTTCCCTCACCGGAAAGGTCTTAAAAGTTTAAGCTTACTGGTCAAAGAAAGAGAAAACGTATGACTTCCAAGTTATACAAACCTGACTGTAAGTGCATCATCTTCCTTATCTTTATCCAAAAAGCGAATACTCCCTGTGTGAGCCGAACGCAAAGAACCATTTATGTGCAGTGTCTCCACATCAAAACTGCAAAGGTGAATAACTGTCATGAAAATCCACGCAGGCATAAACAATTCAAATAGGAAGCCAAAGCAGTGAAGGGGGATGATGATAAGACCAAGTCAACTATCCAAAGTCTTCTAATACAGCCAAAAACGTAGGACAGTGATGAAATTATCATTCATATAACAAAGTTGAATACAATAATCACCAGATCTTACAGCAAAACACAATCATTTACCCCCCCCCCCCCACCCACTACCTCATTACCATAAACTGGAAATGCTTGTGAACTTCTCTTTAATATTAGCAGTACCTTAAAGTTTAAATGCAGAACCAAAATCAATTGGTAATGCACCTACTTTAACTACCACATGTAAATCACTATAACGCCTGATCCGGATACCCATCACATGTTCTCTGATAACCATTGACACTAATCCTTCAGGAGCTTAAATAGAAGAAGAAGAGACCAGCAGATATGTACCATTATGTTTGAATGTAATAATTAAAAAAGCAAAATAAAGTGTAGGTTACCTGTTGACTGAGAGTCGTATCATAGTTCCAACTTTTATTACATGCCGCTTCTGATATCGGCTAATATATACTTGCTTGCCACGTTTCTGAGGAGTACTGACATATCAGAGAGGCCAAAAGAATCTATATGGTTAAGAACATAAACATTGAACCCAGTAATGAAGAAATCTTCTTACATTCTTATATTTAAACTCCTCGCGAATATCTTCCTCTTTTATGAAGGCACATGAAAAGCCGAGAACAATGACAGAAATGGATCTTCGTGTGACTTTCACCACCTTCCCTTCTGAAGACACATCACATTAAAAAACAATAATTACTAATGTACAAATTTATAGTAGTCAAATCAATGATAAATACAGCATGTCTGGCAGATACAATAACAAGATGCTGAAGATCCCTCTTTTTTCTTTTTAATCACAGTACAAATCACGTCCAAACTTATTAATCAAAGTATCACTGCCAAAGGAACAAACTTTTGTTTATCTATGTTGCTACATTATTCAACAATCAACATCAAGGACAAGAAATACTACCTACAAGCATATTGGGCTTTGGAGAGAAGAGTAACAGCTTTGCTCTTAGGTTCACAGCAAAATAAGGATAAACCCCATTGAGAATCTTTGCATCCTTAGACGAAATGTCAAACTTGTAAGCAACTAAGGCACCATCCAAATTATCATCAAACCTGTATTGGACACCAGAGAAAGACTGTTAAATGCATAAATACTCAGCAGCTACCACACTGTCCATGATTACCACAATAGTTAACACTCCGATATTCCAACAAGGGCCATAAACGGGCACATAGAGACATACAAGAGTCAACTGCTGATATCCATGCATTCACGAAAGTAATGCTCATTAAAACAACAGAAATCGGATATCATTTAACTTAACATGTACTTATTTGATGCCAAGTGACAAAAAAAAACGCGCTATCTACACTAGGAACTAGGAAGTCTTAGAAACTTTTTATCATTGCAAGCAAATTGGCAAAACCTCCCTGAAACCAAATAAAGGAAAATCCTTTGCTTCTACAAATATATAGTTTATCGTTTTTTCTGCAAACATAGTCTCCAAAAACTCAATTGTTCTCTCTCTTTTTTTTCAGGAAATTGACTAAACCAAGTTAACCAATACAGAAAGCAATGATCTTTATGAGCAATTTCAAGTGGGCAACACAGAAACCAACCGTACAAATATGACCCAAGATTACAAAAACTGATAAGAATCACAAAAGTTCAAATAAACAAGAGATAGAGCGGTGGAGAAGTACTTGAAAATCATGGAGCTGAGCTCGTGGTGAATTGCGGCGTTGACGTCGCCGCTCTTGGAGGGGTGTAAGAATACTTTGAGATTTGTGTCCGAAATCCCCAAGCCCTCCATTACCGGAGCTAGGGGTTTAACAACGGCAGAGCCCTAAAACCCTAGACTGGCGTTGCCACAAGGTAAATTTGACTGCGGGACACAGTTGCTCGGGTGCTGTCCACGAAAGTCTTGTTCTCTACCTCCTTTGAATTGGAAGGGTTTTTAGACGCCTAGTGTTCTTGGGCCGGCAACCGGGTCGTGGCCCTAACCAAGCGGGTCGGTCCCGTCTCAGTGGTTCCACATTATGTCATTAAAACGTAGTCGTTTCAAAGGCTGTCTTCATTAAGTAGTAAAAAAAAATGTCTTCATTGATTAAATTTGAATACAATTTCCATTCCAAGTTGAATTTCATCAAATCAACAACTAGAAACTACAACTTTGTATGAAAGAAATGGTGTGTATTGTGGCGCATGAAAAACTAATCCGCTTGCCTTTAGCAAGCCCAATTTAAATTCATTAACTTCTATCTTTACATATCAAAATGTGGCACAAAGAAAAAAAAATAGATCTACTCAGAAAGTGAGAAAACCGAATAGTGAAGGAAAGACTGTTATTAAACCAATATAAGGAAAATGATTTCTTATATTATGCACACTAGCATTGGCCCACACCTGATGTGTGTGGGAATTTCTTTTTCTTTTACAATTTTATTTTTCAATAAAATGTGGGGAATGTAGTTTATTTGCAAATTATAGGATAGATCATGCAGACAACTTTCAACAAGACTATCTCCTTTCTCGTAAAATTTTATTTTCCAAAAATTGTGGGAAATGTAGTTAACGTGGGGATAGAAGTTACATGATTTAGATAACTTTCATCCGCGTTATCAGTTTTTTTATTATAAATTTATTTACGTCTATTATTTTGCTATTTACTTTTATATCATTTATTTATTAAAATCTGAATTTAATTAACCGATAGTTTAAAGTTATTAACGTATTTTCACATGTGTTTTGGTTGACAGAGTCTGTTTGGGTTATAAGAGTATAGATAGTTGAGGAGCTATCTCCTTATTTAACGGTGAACATCATGTCGTGAATAAAATCTTTTGGTGCGCAATCTTATGGTTCAATGTTGAAGACTTGAACCGCGTGATATCGATCCTATCATTCATAGAAGGAAATGTAGAGTGTACTCCTTCTATATGTCACTTGTACATATATACTTGTACGTATATGTTCATTGATAAATGCGTGATTTAAATTTTGGTTTTGGGCATAGAAACTTTGACGCATGTCCAACTGTCCAAAAAATCTTTTATGATAAGATTTTCAGGCAAGAAGCCATGGAAAATCTGTTGTCCTATAGTTGGTTGCTACTCTAGTTTAAGCTACCAGTCAATCAAAGATTGCCCCATGAAGCGACGGGTTTAGCTAGCTACTAGCTACATTGGACATTCTTGCTCATTTTACATTTGTTTACACGAGATTCACATTTGTGGACATAGGTCCGATGTCGCAATTGATATAATTAGCTAAGCATTGTGTCCACTATACATATACACAAACGCTAAGAAAGAAACTGTGCAGGCGACAACTTCACTCCTTCATTGCCTAAATTAGTTTATTTGTTAACGATGATAAACAACATGTAGGTATTAATCTTGTAATTGATGTGTAGTTCTATTATTTCTTATTTTCCCCTTTCTTATATTTATATGATTTTGTACTCTATAGTTACCATATGATAAATTGTCAATTGATATTCGTAAGACATAATTTTTTTTTAAAATTGTTCTTGTACAATTTTAAAAGGAAGGATCCATTTATGCTATTTTACTAAAATAGTTTGACCCGTTATATTTTGAAATATTAGTTTCAAGTCAATGTCATTTCTGAGTGTCTTTTATTGCAACTTTTTTAGGTTAGTTAGGACATAAAATACTGTTACAAAACCAGAAACAAACCTCAGTCTTTCCAATGTCTTTAATCCCTCACCAAGATAAAGTCTTGTAGTCTCCAAAACCATTTCAAAAGGCACAACATAAAAATCCTCACTATCAGACCACAACAACAAAAGCAAAGCATCTCCCTTTGCCTCCCAATCCCTTTTCTTTCATTTTCAGATTTTCCCCATCTCTCCAAACAAACACAAAAACCCTTCACGCAAACAAACACCTGAAACCAGCAACCCCACAAATCCCCTCTCCTATTATTAGAACAAGCAGCAGAACAGAAACCCAAGTGCTACATTAACAATCTCAGACCACCATGGATGAGTATATATAGCACACACAGCCTATTCTCATTTTCCATTTCTGGCTTCTAAGTTCTAACCCATCAAATTGACCATCTTTTTGCCACTTCTTATTCATTTTTCAGATCTGACGACTACCCAAAAGACCATTACTCCGGCCAGCAGAGAGTGACATCCATGTCTTCCTCCACCACAAGCGTCCACGTCACCGCCCTCGACGGCCTGGTCAACGTCAACTCCCTCTTCACCATTGCAGTCTTCGTGGGTCTCTCCCTGACCGTGCCAGGACAAAAGAGCCTCGAGAACCGGACAGCCTGCGACGCCGGAATTGACGTGGCCAAGAAGCTTCTGGTCTTCGAGGTTGTCTCCTTCAGCTTCTTCCTATTCTCCTCCCTCGTCGCGCAAGGACTCAAGCTCGCCATCAACTTGCTCAACAGTAAAGACGTCGACGATGCCTTCCGGGCCCACATCAACCTCAAGGTCCTCCGGTTCGGGATGTTGGGATCGGCGTTCGGATCCGTCATGGGTTGTCTGTTCCTCATGTTGTCGATGGTGAATGTGATTCAGATCCGGTTGGGGATGTTGTCTTGTGGGAGCAAATCGGCTGTTCATTCTGTTGCGGCTCTTGTCGTTTTGGTCTCTTCAGCTCTCTTGGTCTATCTCACTACTGCTATCTATGCTTTTCTTCACTAGAAAAATAAAAAACTAAAAACCCATTTCGATCTTATTCAAGTTGGCATAAATTTGTAATCTTTGGATGCCGGAATGTGATGCATTTCAGGGTTTATAGGTTTTGGTTCCACATAATATGGGGCTTTTCAGACCAAACAGAGTACCATTCTGTGTTTTGTTTTTGTTTTGGAGTGTAGAATACTGTTAATTTTGGTATTTTCTGGGGCAAAAGTATGTCAATTTGGGAGAAGAAATTACGCTCAAGGCACAAAACCTGCAAGCAAAGAAATAAGTTGTCTACACGTAAACCTACGAAGAGGATGAAGGCAACAGCATTGGGATTGTGAAGCTTAGCAACGGATGGCGTTGAGGGTCAGGGATGGTGTGCTCCCACGTATTTGGAACCCGAAATTCTGCCATTTTGGACTCTCCGGCCTATTATTTGGCTAGAGACCAATTTTGAAAGTGCATTAGTGAGAATAAGCGACTAGGATTTTGCTATAAGTATTTTGGATTGTTGTATGATCTGTATTTTCAGATGTTATAAAATCAAAATTTAGTCATGTTTGTTTCTTTGACTGTAGAAATGAGTGACGGAGTTTAGGGAGTTAGGATTTCTCGCAATTTCTAGGTGTGTTATTTTTACAAGTACAGGATACTACAGTTTCAGCTCAGGTCAGATGAAATATTTTTGAATTTGGCATATAACAACAGCAGCAGCAAATCAAAGAAATTTTACAAAAATGATTAGCTGAACAAGTGTTGCAGACATTTGAGTGTCTTTAGGGTGCTAGGCTACTCTCTTCGATTCAATCTCTTTGACACTTTGAACTATATCATTTATGTTTCTCGATAGATGATTGGAATGCTCTTCCATCTCTCGCAAAACCATGTCAAGCTGTTCTTGATAGGCTGCAGACCTCTTCCGCTCTCGCTGTAGCTCAGCAGTCAACTCCCGAATTTTGATATCTTTTTCATCCTGGAATGTACACAAAAGGAAGGAAAACCCAACAACAACAAAAAATGAATAAGCTTGGTGAATTGGAAGTTCATGGTTATATATAATGCATAAAAATTGAAATCTTCAGCAGAAAAATTGATGTAGACTACAGCACAAAAAGGAAAACTGTTCACTAAAGTGGGCTGTCTAGAATCAGGAGACATGTGATTCCAGAGGCAAGTAGGCAAATGATGGGAGTGACTCACAAGAATTCTAATACCAGTTACTACTGAGTGAAAAGCTCATTATCTGTTTCTTCATTATCACTCGAGCATTTTTATTATATAAAAAAAAATTGAACTTACAAGTAATTTCATAATTTTTTAAGTGATATACTTGAGTTGCTTAACATCAACATGAACATATCATTTGACTATATGAACTACATTATTAGAATCTAAAATATCTAATCTCCAACATAACAAAACTGCAAGGGGACCTACACTTTGCCACTGAACCAGAACCTTGATTACTATGATGTAAGATGCATTCTTTGATTCTCAAGTCGCAACCAAGGGGAAAAAAAACATAAACCTCAAACCGACTGTATAAAGACTGCAGCAGATCTTTAATACTAGAATATCTGGTGTTTTAGCAATACTTTCCTGATTGTACCAGAAAATAATGACCCAACTTTCCAACCAGTAAAAATCACTTACAGGTTGTATGATGCAGCAAATATTACATTCTTTCTAGAACGTCAGCTGTATTAGCAAAACTAACTTTCCAATTCCAATACAGAAACTAATTTTCCAACTTGTCAAGCTCGAAATGACTGGCTTTATGCTCAGAAAAATCCTAGATTGAGTTGACCATTTGGTGCAAATTCAGATCTTAAACAGTGAAGTGACAAAGCCTAGATATAACTCAGTAACTTAAGCCACACCAATTCAAAATACAACTCAGCAGTGAATAACCTATACAGTATAAACTAAAGTTGAGTAACACACAGATGCAGTCTAGACAAGGAAATAGCAAGGACATTGAAATTAGAATGATAAATATATTGAGCAATGAGGACTCACTGGTGTTTGAGATAGAAGCACAGTTCGGCGACCATTTGCAGGTGTAACTACCAGTGAATGGTTATGCTCCTTTATAAATCTTGTCACAGTCCATTTTCCTGACTTTTCTCTCTTTACCACTATCATTGCTTTACACCCTTCTCTTGTAATTGCCCGAGGCTTCCTGTTCTCACTTCTTTGTGGCCTCGTCTTTCGAAACCCCTCTTTATTGCACACAAGTCTACGCCAAACTACCTTACCATCACGCAATGATCTCCGGAAGGCATCAACCCGCATGATGAATCCCAAATGTGTTGCATATGCATCATAGAAGACCTTGGCCGCCTCTTCTGTTTCAAACTCCATACCCACATACGGTTCCATATCAGAACTCCCGTCAAATGTAGTTGCCTCTTTCCCATTTGAACTCTCAATCATATCCTCATCTTTACTCGTAGATGGCTCTTCATCCACTGCCACACACACATTTTGATAACACTCGGGCATTTAGGGGCAATCAGATAACAAGAGTTAAGGTCAATTTTTGCACCGAAACTAGTTAGTTGACACACTGACTGTACAAAGTGTCACAATTCGATATAATAGGCTCATAACTATGACTAATAAGTGAACTAGTTTCTGGGTTTTGAGGATTTATATTTTATGGAGATAAACGAAAACATATGACACTCATTTACAGATGTAAATGGTACGATGAATAACACTAACTGTAAACTTGCTACTGGAAAACAGTATTCAGGAAAGTGACGACTATGACCAATTCTTCAAAAGAGCATAGCTTTCTACCGAACTGACACATGCTACAGTCATCAGCTCAAAGCTGAAGGTCAAAGCAACTCAATTAAGCATGGTTAGGAAGATTGGGTACAGTAATTTCCGTTTGGTTTCAGAGAAAATACAAGAATCAGCTGATATTGGGTTTCTCAAGAACTTCTCAGCAGTCAAAACAGAGAAGACTTCCAAAGATATTGTAAAGCAAAAGTAAACTGAGGAACCAATTTAAGTATGAAAGATGTTAAACCGAGGAACCAATTTACAGAGATGAAAGATGTTAAACTCACTTGTTGGCAGAGAGATCCAGACCCAGTAGATTGGTTAGATTCCAGAATGGTGAAAAAAGAGGCGAAAAGGTGGTGGTTGCTTGTTAGTTTTAATGGGACTTTTGAGTTTGATGAGTTTGATAGGGGTCGGAGCTCAAACTTCAGAGTTCATTCTTCAAAGAGGGGTTAATGTGGCAGATAGAAGGAATGATCCCATGTAGTGAGGACCAGGCGTCACCCTCTAGTCTCCAAATTTATTTATTTTTGACATATGTACCGTGAATTTATTTTGGTACTTCTCATTTATGCAATGTAGAATTATACTACAAAACTAAATGCTTCGTATAAGAAGTATTGTTATTTCTAATTTAGAGTGTCAAAATACAACCAAATAAAGGTTATTTACAGAAAATAAGCATTCTAGTTATTACAAAGTTTATGTGCATCAAATCCTCCTTAATGTGTTCGATAATGATGAGGGGCGAGCAATTTAATATGTAGTGGTTGTTATATTCTCTTTCGAAGATGCTGCAATCAGTATGCAAGAAAAATGAAGAAGTTCGTGCCGCGTGATTCTTAATTCTCCCTACCACACGCGACTGACAATGTTGAGCCTTATGCGACTTTCCCTCTGCATCGACAACGCTTGACATTTGATACAAGTACTATTCATATATGCTCGTTTAATAATTGAACGTTCCCTTTGGTATCTTGTAAGATATATTCAGCAACTGATGCAATGCTTTCTTCCTACTATTCTTTCTTACAAAATTTGTATTAAGGGCGCATTTACTTACCCAAAATGGAATTAATATGGAATATGAATCGGAAGGAATGTGAGACGGAATAGAATAATACGAAGGAATTTGAATGAATCTAATTACGATTATTATTGTTTACTTACGATAAAGAATCAGAATAAAATTTTAGTTAATGACCATAATACACTTTTTACAAATCGGATGAAACTCTCTCTATTTCTGGATTTCCTTTGCAACCCTTATCAAAATATGCAACATATATGTAAAGTTAGAAATTTATAAAATCAGTGAAGCTATAATGTACAATTGCTCCCTTTTTAAAAAGTACAATTGCTTTGCTTTTGCACACTTGATCAGTATATATCTATAGAACGAGAATCTGAAAACAAACGAGAATGCAAACACGTGTATAAATAAAATGTAATTTATTGAATATCAAGCGCGGAGTTACAATCTTTGTGAACTCCTCTGATTCTATCTCCGTATATGACTTGGCTCAAGGGTGACATGCACTTGATCTTGAGAATTTGAGTTTGATTTGGATTTGGATTTGATGAAGAACGAGCGATTTGTCCGCTTGATGATTCTTCGTGGACTTGAGTTTGGATTTGGATTTGAGGAAGAACAAGCGATTTGTCCGCTTGATGATTCTTCGTGGACTTGAGTTTGGATTTGGATTTGAGGAAGAACGAGCGATTTGTCCGCTTGATGATTCTTCGTGGACTTGAGTTTGGATTTGGATTTGAGAAAGAACGAACGATTTGGCCGCTTGATGATTCTTCCTAGACTTGAGTTTGGATTTGGATTTGAGGAAGAA
Source organism: Argentina anserina (assembly GCF_933775445.1). Classification (NCBI taxonomy): domain Eukaryota; kingdom Viridiplantae; phylum Streptophyta; class Magnoliopsida; order Rosales; family Rosaceae; genus Argentina; species Argentina anserina. The sequence continues at coordinate 16,495,131 of NC_065873.1, forward strand.
CGAACGATTTGGCCGCTTGATGATTCTTCGTTGACTTGAGTTTGGATTTGGATTTGATGAAGAACGAGCGATTTGGCAGCTTGATGATTCTTCGTGGATTTAGGAGACTTCGGGATTTCTCGAGAGTGATATTGCTCTCTTCTTCTCCAATGTAAAAAAATCCCCCTTCTCTTTATGTTGAAATGGGTATTTATAGTGTCAAGAATAATCTATTTATATAATATTTTAATGATACTAAAATAATAATATTTTTTTAGTTGTATAATTAAATCAATATATATTTTCTGATTAATTTAAATAATCGAGATTCAAATAATTGATTTAATTATAACCGTAAAAAAATTTATTAATTTAATTAAATACCCGATTACCATTTCGATCGTCAATGACACTTAATTTCCAATTAAAGTCGGAATCACGTAGCTTTGATTACGATCATCCGTTTATGTGCTGACGCGAATTTTATTCGGGTCCGTACTGACTTTGTTGACTTTTAGACCACGTGTGCAATTTTGTCGGGTTCTTGATCGATTTAATTATTTAATAAAAATAATTTACTTCATTAAATTTCTTGTGTCTACAATATCAAAAGTTGATCAGAAATTTCCCCAAAATATATACTAACAACAAAAGCTACTATTACCCAATTGAATGATTGATCAATACACAAGAAACTCAAATATGGTACAAAATAAGTAGAAATTGCAGACCTACTGGTCTAGATGGAGCTGTACATTAGACCTAGCAGGCTAGCAATCAACTGGAGAAGCATCTAATACTTCTACTATTAATTTCAACCCATTTGCTTTGGTTCTGCCCACTTGATAAATAAATATATATATATATATATAGTCACTATCCAAAGTGAAGGTTCACTCTGAAGTTTCAGAGTGAAGTTCCAATTTTGGCACACTTTTCGGTCAAATTTTTTCACCATAAGTGATTCAATATTTAGGTATGATATTCAAGATCATCTCTACAAAATTTCATCTAATTCGGGCATCGTTAATGTATTGAAATTAGATTAAATCAATGAATGAATTAAGACTGTTCAACGTGAACCGTTCGTGTAAATCTCAATTTTGAAAGCTCAAATCATTGTCAAATTGGATAAAACTTTATAGAGATGATCTTGAATAGCGTATCTAAATATTAAATCGCTTATGGTGAAAAAATTTGACCGAAAAGTGTGCCAAAATTAGAACTTCACTCTGAAATTTCAGAGTGAACCTTCACACTGTAGATAGAGACTGTATATATATATCAAGTTGATGATCAATAGCTAGGAGAGAGTTTTACCATCCTTCAATTGTGGGAATATGTTTAATACATCAAAGACAATTGGGAAGGGTTTAACAATAGCAAAAAGCCTTGGGCCAATTACATAGTTGCTGCACTAACAACTATAAAAAGAAAGCACATCAACAACAACATTGATGAGATTGTTGGCCAATTACATAGTTGCTACACTAACAGATTCATTTACTGTACTATCATTTTTTCTGATATAAGATATATATATACATATATAGTCCATATCCAGAGTATTACAGAGTGAAGTTTTAATTTTCGCACACTTTTCGGTCAAATGTTTCCACCATAAGTGATTCAATATTTATGTATGTTATTCAAGATCATCTCTACAAAATTTCATCTAATTCGGACATCGTTAAAGTATTGAAATTAAATTAAATCAATGAATGAATTAAAACTGTTCAACGTGAACCGTTCGTGTAAATCTCAATTTTGAAAGCTCAAACCATTGTCAAATTGGATGAAACTTTGTAGAGATGATCTTTATATTCCACCATTGCTGCTGGATTCCGGCAACCAGAGTTTAAACAGTAAAACCAAACAGCAGACACTGAAATTATCCTTAACAATCTTATACGATCATAGATTTCTAGAATTTCCACACAAATCACTGAAAGTGTTTTATGACAAAGCAAATGCTGAAAACCGGAGTATGAAAAAGACAGCTGAAGTGGCATTGCATAGCACAGAAGATGATCAAATACTTGCTGTGAATCAACATTTACTAATTTCACACTTGCCCGCCAAAAAAAAACTTAATAATTGCACGAGCTTTTGTTCATAGTCAAATTATACCACTTCCACTATTGTAAGACCAGTTGATTCTGTTATGAAAATCAACGATATATTGCATATATAATTAATAAATTGAATTAGAAATAATTATAAATCATAAATGAAGAACACGAAAAAAATTCAACAAAAATACCGAACGATTTGTGATGAAAGAACTAGTCGAGACGTGTGTGATACCACACTGTCCTTAAGACGTTTACGCCTCCTCTACCGGTGCAAGGATGCTTGGCGCTTGTCTCCCAGGATATAACGACTAAACAATTCTAGAAAGTTGCACTACTAACTAGAACCCTCAACGAACTCGAAAGGTACCTCTATCTATCACCAGAGAAGAACTAAGAACTTTGAGAGTGGGAGAGAATGTGTTTCGAATGGGATGATTTTACAATGAAAGGATGGTGGCTATTTATACTGTGAGGATTTGCAATCAGCAATTAATAAGATGGCTGTTATAGAAATCAAAAAATCATAACATATATGAGTTACATATGTTACAAACATTGATTTCAATTCTGTTATAATTCTCCATAACACACAATAACTCAGTTGTTACAAAAGAAGAATTTGAACAGTCAAGAGAATTTGAAAAGTCAAAACCGAATTTTCGGAAATGCAAAAAGAATCTGCGTTCCGACCCTCAATTCGGTGTTGCATTCGTGTCCGCAGGTCGCACGGGCATACACGAGTTTCCCTTGCGACCTAGGATTTGCACCCCCCCTGCGCGTGTGCGAGATGGTATAAGGGGGCTTACACACTTTACAATCCATACACAATGGATTCTATATAAAGTCTTTTCAACACTTCTCTTTTCCAATGTGGGACAAATACCTTTCCCTCATTCTAAGTAGCCATCTTTGAGTGACAATTTCTTATTCACCCACAAACCAAATTACACAAAGAAACATATGATCTTGTAGCCCTCATTATGGAGAACTCAAATCTATGTTCATCTTTGATTAATTATAAGTTTAACTTAATTTAATTAATCAATTAAAATTTGGTTTTAAATGGTTTTTCCAACCATTTTTCCAACAATTCCCCACATGAATGAAATTGGCCACCAAAGACTCGATAGAATTTGGTGATAGATTTCTACGGTAGGGTGGCACTTAAGACCGAAAAACCGAAAACCGAACCGAAAAAACCGGACCGAAACCAAAAAAACCGAACCGAACACAAACCGAACCGAACACACGAAAAACCGAACCGAACCGAATTAATCGGTTTGGTTTCAGTTTGGGCACATAAGAAACCGAACCGAACTGAAAAACCGAATTATTTATAAAATAATGTCGTTTTACGTTTATCTTACCGAATATTTGTTTTGATTAATGTGATTTTAGGTTTATATTATATATAATTATATGTTTCTCTTTTGTAGTGTTATATATGTATATATAATCATCTATGTTTATATGTATGCCCATATATGTATGTTTCAAATAAGTTTGCTAAAACAAACACACACACACATATATATATATATATATATATACAAGCGGATGTGTAATTACTAAATCTGCCTCAATATGAAGCAACTATATGAAGGAAACTTCTCAAGATCGATCGACACCAGTCGATATGATTGATATGTATATATAGTCACTTTGTAAAAATTTCATCTAATTCGGACCTCGTTTAACCGTCGGAATTTCCGGTAAACCGAAAACAACACTAATATACCCTAAGGGAGGACCCATTACCAAGATGCGAATGAGAAAAGTTGTTTACATATTTGAAGTCACATATTTTTTGTCATCGATCGTACGTGGTCGAAACAAGGAAACTCATTTGGCAAAGTCCCGGTCAATGGGGGTTTTATTATGTGAAAACGCATGTTTTTTTGGTTGACCGTTGGTACGGACGGTCAAACCATGTTCAAAACGGACGAAATTTTTACGGGTTCCCTAAATATATATACCGATCACATCTACTGGTGTCGATCGACCATATTTCAAACTGGAGTTGTCGATCGCCGAAGTGTCCACTACTGTACCATATCCTTTATATTAGGGTTATAATAAAACTATCACATTATGAAGCGACTATATGAAGGAAACTTATCGGAATTGATCGACACCATCCGATGTGATCAGTATATATATTTAGTGATCATTTTAAAATTTCATCCAATTCGGACTTCGTTTGACCGTCGAAATTTCCGGTAAACCAAAAACAACACTAATATACCCTAAGGGAGGACCCATTACCAAGATGCAAATGAGAAAAGTTGTTTACATATTTGAAGTGATATAATTTTTATCATCGATCGTGCCTGGTCGAAACAAAGAAACTCATTTGGCAAAGTCACGGTCAATGAGGTTTTATTATGTGGAAACGCCTCTTTTTTGGTTAATGGTTAGTATGGACGATCAAACTATGTTCAAAATGGATGAAATTTTTACATGGTCCCTAAATATATATGTTGATCACATCTATTGGTGTCGATCGACAATATTTTGAAATTAGAATTTTTTAAAAAAAAAAAAAAAAAAATTTTTGTTTGAAAAAAAAAACTGAAAAAAACCGAACCGAAGCGAACCGTTCGGTTCGGTTTTCAGTTTACAATATTGAAAAACCGAACAGTAAACCGAACCGAAGTTGAATTTCAGTTTGGTTTACGGTTTGACCCCAAAACCAAACCGTTTAAACCGAATGCCACCCCTATTCTACGGTTGAAACCTGCATAGGATAGGTAGGTTTGACCCTTTGAACCTTCCCTTATAAAAGTATGCTTACTTTACTAACTAAATAGTAGACGCGATGTCTTTGAACTATTCGTCATTTGTGTAAATGATAACATACTTTACACAAGAGTCTCCCTGGTACACTTCGGTTCTCATTTTTGTGCCCATTTTGGCCATGGAACACACGTCTGGTTCTGCAAGTAGTTTGATAAGAGTTATGCCCTCATTAACTCCCCTAGAAGCGGCCCCACTTCTCTCTTGCATAGGTGATCTCTTAATTAAGAGTAACCCGCATTACTCTGCTCGATTTCTCGACGCATAAGAATCATTAAAAGTTTTAACTTAACCTCATCCTTTACGGGTATCACTGGTTTTTATCATAGGAATGGACTTGGGGAACTCCCCACAGTGATCCGAACTAATCTCTACAGTTTGGTTTTCCCTTTTGAACCTAGATCTTGGGATCTCCAGTCAGCTAGGTTGGGTATCCACTGTAGTGATTTTTAATTTCCAATGGGCTTTAGTCCCATTTCCTTCGATGATTTTTCAACTAACTCTCTGTTTAACCCTTTAGTTAAAGGATCAGCAATATTATCCTTAGACTTTACATAGTCTATAGAGATAACTCCAGTTAAGAGTAGTTGTCTAATGGTATTATGTATACTAATCGCAGACACAAGTTTTGTCCATCTAGGAATGTCCTCTATGAAATGGCGTAGCCATTCTGCTTCCTCCCCACATTTGTCTAGTGCTACAAACTCAGACTCCATTGTGGATCTAGTTATAACTGTTTGTTTTGAGGACTTCCAGGACACGGCTGCACCCCCTAGCGTAAATACATATCCGCTAGTAGACTTTGAGTCTTTCATGTCAGATATCCAGTTCGCATCAGTGAACCCTTCTATAACAGCTGGGTATGATGTGTAGTGCAACCCGTAGGTACGAGTATACCTTAGGTATTTGAGTACTCTTCCAATCGCTTGCCAATGCATAGCTCTAGGATTACTCGTGTACCTACTTAGCTTATGAACCGCATAAGCTAGATCTTGTACAACTTGTTAAGTACATTAGACTCCCAATTATTCTTGAATACTCTAATTGAGAAACACTTTCACCTTTATTCTTGGACAAATGTAGATTCAAATCTACAGGAGTTCTGACAATTCCAGAACCTTCCTTGTCAAATTTCCCAAGAATATTGTCCACATAGTGTGTTTGACTCAACACTAGCCCTTCTGATGTTCTCGTAATTTTAATTCCTAAAATGACATCAGCAAGTCCCAAGTCTTTCATGTCAAACTTAGAATTAAACATGTCTTTAGTAGACTTGATCATCTTATCGCATCATCAGTTTCGGCTCGGTTGTCTTCACGTGCCCGTTTAGAAGAATTAAATTCCTCTCTAGACTTCCGTGGAAATACATTTTCAAAGAAAGATGCATTTCTCGATTCCATTATCGTAGGAATATTCGAATCGTGGGCTAGGAATCGATAAGTCGAACTGTTATGTGCATATCCAATAAAGATGCAATCACTGTTTTAGGCCAATTCTTCACCTTTTTAGGTTTAGGAATTTTCACTTTTGCCAAACATCTCCATACTTTTAAGTATTTGTAGGATGGTTTTCTCCCTTTCCATAACTCATATGGAGTTTTTCTCTTCTTTCCTTTTGGGCACCTTATTTAAAAGGTAATTTGCCGTGAGAATCGCGTCTCCCCACATGTTGGGTGGCATCTCAATACTGAGTAGCATAATATTCATCATATCCTTTAGAGTATGATTTTTGTGTTTTGCTACACCATTTGATTGTGGTGAGTATGGAACAGTTCTTTGATGTATAATCCCATTCTGAGCACAAGTCTCAGCAAATGGCGATTTATACTCACCCCCTCGGTCACTTCTTATTGCCTTAATTTTCTTGTTGAGTTGGTTCTCAACCTTTTTATAGAAAATGAACTTCTCTACGGCCTCACTTTTGCATTTTAGCAAATACACATAGCAATATTTCGTGCTATCACCGTTGATTTTAAATCACACACATCTGTATGAATCAGATCAAGGGGTTCATTGTTTCTTTCAATACTTTGGAAGATGATCTAATCAATTTTGTCTCTACACAAGTTCACACTTGTGCATGTTAATTGACATATATTATATTCTTCACTACCATAAATTAGGAAGACTCATATAGGTGTAATAGCTAGTTTTTGACAATAAACAATCCACCACCCATGGCTCTATGTCAATTTCAGACAAAACACATTTGTCAACACGGAGTTTTATACTCATAAAACCCTTAAGAACATACATCAATTTATTCGATAATTTCAGTTATGTTCTACAGATCAACCCAAAAACTTGGCTTGGTCATACCATAGCTCTAAGTCATTTAGTCCCCAGTCATAATCACTGACTTTTTCCATACTATCATCTGATATCATACAATAGAGGTTCATGTCTGCAACCTCCTGAGTGACGGCTTCAATCAGGTTTGCCTCTCTCTTTTTGTTCCTCTTTGGTTTGTTACAGTCCACAGACTTGTGACCAGTCTTGTCACAGTTGTAGCACTTGCCTTCAAACCTTGGCTTCTTGGAGATGCCTCCTTTCGGCCCCAGTTTGGACCCATGATACTTGCCTTTCTTGTTTTTGGAACCTTGACCATGTTCCATCATGTTTGCCTTGGCAGAGACATCATTGATCTAAGCTTTCTTTTCGGATCCTCGGTTGTCTTCCTCAATGCGAAGTCTAACCTCTAGATCCTCCATGGTCATTTCCTTTTCGCTTGTGCTTCAAATAATTCTTGAAGTCCTTCCAAGCAGGTGGTAACTTTTCAATAGCACATGCCACTTGAAAACTTTCACCTAGTTGCATTCCTTCAGCGTGAATCTCATGCAGGATTAGCTGAATCTCAGAGAATTGACTCATCACAGTTTTGAAATCCACCATTTTATAATCAAGGAAACGGCCCACGATAAACTTCTTGGCGCCGGCATCCTCGGTTTTATATTTTTTCTCCAAGGATTCCCATAGCTCCTTTGCCGTTCCCATGCTAATGTACACATTGTACAATGAGTCGGCTAGACCATTCATGATATAATTCATACATAAGTAGTCAGAATTATTCCATGCATTCACAGCAGCAATCTTTGCTTGATCGCCATGGTCATCTTCCTTTAACTCAGGAGCATTCTCCGTCAAAACCCTTGCAAGATTAAGAGTGGTCAGATAAAACATCATCTTTTGTTGCCACCTCTTGAAATGCAAACCGTTGAACTTCTCAGGTTTTTTCCCATAGGATACTGAGACAGGTACAACGAGAGCAGTAGGTACAGTTGGCACCAAAGGTCCCTTGCCATTTCCGGAATTTTCTCTGTTAGTCATTTTTAGAAACTGAAACACACACACAAGGTGTAAGTTTACTTGAAAAAATTCAGATAAATATCGAATACAAAATATATAAGCAATATCAAATTAAACGTCTTAAGATTGTTATAAAAATCAACGATATATTGCATATATAATTAATAAGCTGAATTATAAATAATTATAAATCAGAAATGAAGAACACGAAAAAAATTCAACAAAAATACCGAACGATTTGTGATGAAAGAACTAGTCGAGACGTGTGTGATACCACACTGTCCTTAAGACGTTTACGCCTCCTCTACCGGTGCAAGGATGCTTGGCGCTTGTCTCTCAGGATATAACGACTAAACAATTCTAGAAAGTTGCACTACTAACTAGAACCCTCAACGAACTCGAAAGGTACCTCTATCTATCACCAGAGAAGAACTAAGAACTTTGAGAGTGGGAGAGAAATGTGTTTCGAATGGGATGATTTTACAATGAAAGGATGGTGGCTATTTATACTGTGAGGATTTGCAATCAGCAATTAATAAGATGGCTGTTATAGAAATCAAAAAATCATAACATATATGAGTTACATATGTTACAAACATTGATTTCAATTCTGTATTCTCCATAACACACAATAACTCAGTTGTTACAAAAGAAGAATTTGAAAAGTCAAGAGAATTTGAAAAGTCAAAACCGAATTTTCGGAAATGCAAAAAGAATCTGCGTTCCGACCCTCAATTCGGTGTTGCATTCGTGTCCACAGGTCGCACGGGCATACACGAGTTTCCCTTGCGACCTAGGATTTGCACCTCCCCTGCGCGTGCGCGAGATGGTATAAGGGGGCTTACACACTTTACAATCCATACACAATGGATTCTATATAAAGTCTTTTCAACACTTCTCTTTTCCAATGTGGGACAAATACCTTTCCCTCATTCTAAGTAGCCATCTTTGAGTGACACTTTCTTATTCACCCACAAACCAAATTACACAAAGAAACATATGATCTTGTAGCCCTCATTATGTAGAACTCAAATCTATGTTCATCTTTGATTAATTATAAGTTTAACTTAATTTAATTAATCAATTAAAATTTAATTTTAAATGGTTTTTTCAACCATTTTTCTAACAGATTCAGTTCTATTTCACAAGCTTTTGTTTATAGTTTTCCAAATTAACCGATACACTACAAATGAAAGAAAATGAAGGCGCACACAGTGAGAGATATACAATGTCATATGCAGTACTATCATTAAACTTTCACATTTTTCTCAGCTGGATAAACAATCAATTTTAATTTCACATAAGGAGATCTGGGTTCAGCATAAGCGTCATAAAATTAGCATAACCAAAAGAGGAATGGGTATTACCCAGTCTTCTCATAAACAAAAGAGAGAGAGGATGATCGAAGAAAAAATGATAAGAACACTACCACAACTATCTGAGAAACACGTTGCGGTTCATGTAGAATCCGGCTTTGGGGTTCGTTAGAACCTCCTCCATGTACTCAGCCACGGAGATTGGGCCACCGCAAAACTGGGTTTAAACAATAGTAACACTTTCTCAGAGACAAGGAATTATTGCTGAAGTAAAAGAAATTTGGAGAAAGAAATGAGAAGAAAAGGAACCTTGATGATGCCCTTGAGGTGCTTGACGAGGTCGGAGTCGGAACAAGGCTCATGGGAGTGCTCTGACAGTAACAGGAAGTGGGTTAGATAAACAGAGATAGTGATTAGGTGGGTGGGAGAGAACAGGGGAGGTGGGATTTACCGGTGGCGATGCAGAGGCCGGAGCGGTCGATGGAGATGGTGGAGGGTTGATCTGAGTGAGTGTATGAGAATTGGGTAGTTAATTGCAGGAGGATATTCTCGGAAGAAATTGTTATTCCGACCCATTTCGAGCTCCCCCCTCAGTAATACAACTCCGGGGCTTTTCCGGATCCGATTCGGAGTTTTGATGGTGGGTCCCACTCTGAATTCTATTCTCTTGGCAAATAAACGCCGGAATGAAATTGATTGTCGGGGAATACAACTCCATTCCGAGTATGTAAACATGCTATAAGAAAACTTGTTCCTCCACTGTTCTTATACTTTGATTCCCCTATTTTTGTTCATAAACATTTTCAGCTCCATATTTAGGTGAAAGAGAGATTTTAAATAAAAATGGAGGATTGTAGCATTAATGCGTAAGTTTCATATGAGAAGTTATTCTTTATTTTTTATTTTTTTATTTTCAGTTTTAAGACATTTTTTATATGGGGTCCGAAGGTAATCCAACGAAAGATAACCTCTAATGCTATACGGTAGTACACCGTTGCATACCGAAGCGGAGGGGCCAGTCTAGAAACCGGGCATCAGGGTATCCCTACGGCCGAAGATAATACCTCCGGCATGAGACTAATCCCTGACGGGCACATGTGAAATGGTTCAAACCCGGAATTTCACCGGGTGCCCTGGCTACAGTAATATCCTTAATGTCCCAATTCAGACACATATTGTGGCACAGTTAGAAAACAAAGAGGTGTGTAATGCCTCCGTCGATGATCGAACCCCTAACCAATGTCACATTTAAGCTCTGGTTAAAAAATTGCCGCGGTCAGAAACCACTACATCACACTTCGTGGTCGGATATGAAATTATTTTTTTATCAAAGAAAAAAGAAAACCAGCCTCATCCAAACGTAGTCGTTTCTCCCTTTCACTTCAGTGTTCCCCAATAAATCCAAAATCTCAAGTAAAAACGAAGCAGAAGAAGAAGAAGCAGGAGAAGAAGAAGAGAAATTAACTTAACGCCAGTAACGAGGTTTGACCCTTTCCTCTTTGTCTTCCTCTGCACCTGTCTGGTCTCCCAAATCAGTCCATGAAAGCCCAGAATACGATCTTCGGACTCCGATACCATTCACAGCAACTCTGACCACTAACAATATCCGGATTTCATTCAAAGTAAGAAGCTCTCTTAGTCTCAAGTTCCATTACTCTTTCTACTCCAACAATTTTTCTTATTATTTCATTCAAAAGATTGAAGCAATCTGGCCTTTCATACCCATTAAATTTTACTAACTATTCAGCAGTAATTGAAAATTTGTTGAATTTACCTGAGAAGTAACACATGTAATACATTATTGATGAGAAAATGTGGTGTAGGAACTTTCAATTTGTATTGTCAGATCTTTTGACTGAGCCTTGTGTAACTTATTGCGGTGATAGCAATATACGGTGGTATGGATATCATCGCTCAATCTATGACTTTTGGTGTTGATTTTCATCCATATTGATCATCTGCAGTATTAATCTAAATGTATGAGAGCAGAAAGCTTTGGACTTTGAATTAAGCTAGCAGTTCATACCATCAGTAAGCGTGTAGAAAATTGAGGTTAATATATGCTTCAAGATGAAGGCAATTTTACATGTTGACATTTTGATTATGAAAGTAATGAGCATGTGCTTAAGTTTCAGTTTAGTAATAATTTTTGTATACGAGTACCAAACCTACATACATTGTTTATGAAACTTATCACATTTTATGACAGTGGATTTGGAGGATGAGGAGGAGGAAGGGGAGGAAGTTGGGGCAGTTGATGGGTATGCTGAAGTAAACATGGGCGCTTCTGAAGGAGGTCTCGTTGGAGAGCCTTTTGTCGGTATGGAATTTGATTCAGAAGATGATGCCAAGAAATTCTATACTGAGTATGCCAGGCGGGTCGGGTTTTCTGTCCGTGTTATGCAGCGTCGCCGAGGTACTGATGGGAGAACTCTTGCCCGTCGGCTTGGATGTAACAAACAAGGTTTCTCTCCTAACAATAAGGGCACACTTGGACATGAGAAAAGGCCCAGAGTTAGTGCACGTGAAGGTTGCAACGCAACAATCTTGGTGAAGATGGATAAATCTGGAAAGTGGGTGGTTACAAGATTTGTAAAAGATCATAATCATCTTCTCATTGTTACTGCCAATGAGTTTAGCACAGCGGTGAGCTTCTTTATGTTACTTAACTACGTGGAGTATCTCTTCCTTACTGATCGTATATCTTTTGTTATTGGTCCTTGTTTCATGGTTGATCTTTTCCACCTTTTCTTTTCCTATATGAATTGGTAGTGATCTTCCGAACCCAAACTGGACCGAGTATCCTGCAAGATTATTCGCTTTAGTCGAATTTGGTTTTATGTTCTTCAAGATTATTCACATCACTCGAATTGGTTATGCTTTCATTGCTTTGCATACGCATGTTATATCATATAAGGGAAGCTTTGATGTTATTAGGGGAAAGTATACAAGAGATATACATGGCATGGTAATCTATAGTAATGTTTTCATAGCCTATGAAATCTTTGCATGGTTGCTGCATCAGGCATTGTTACTAAAATCATTTGTTTATTTAATGAGTAAATGACGGACATTTAACCATGGTTTCCTCGTCTTATTTCTCACTTGAGTGTAAATGTACTTTGATGATAAAAGAAATCAAACTGCATACAGATATGAGTATTAGGAATAGCAAACACAGGAAAATAATTAAAACCTTGTTGATGAATAGTCCTTCTGAAGATTCTGTGATGGTGGTAATACACTAATACCAAGTTAAATGTAATAAGGTCAAGCAAAAGATTTGGATGTATTTTGTTGAAACCCCAAAAACCCCAAAATTGAGGCTTGCACAAAGTTGTTTTGTTAAAGAAACTGCTGAAAACTAAAATGGCATACTATTATTGTATTCTGTGAACGTTCCGTTACTTCTGTATTTGTCTTTATTACTATTTAATACTTTATAGGTCTGATGTATTTTGAATCAGTTCAGTTTCTACAAATTACTTATCTGCTTCATGCTTGCAGGGTGACAAGGATAAGAAAATAGAGGAACTTATGATGGAACTGGATCATCAAGATCAACTATGTGCAGCTTATCGAGAAAAACTACTCAGTTTCATTAATAACGTGGAGGTAGAAACAGAAGAACTTTCTGCAAAGATACAAGCCATTGTTGACAGAGTGAGAAAAGTTGAATCCGAAACGCAAAAGAAATCTCGCTGTAGATAGTATTATCGCAGAAATAGCTCTAGGATTTGCTACCATGGGTTGTGTTAGTGAATCATTGGAATCCAACTCCACCCATGAATGTACAGAGCTGAACTGAATGTTAGAATCAATTTCTGTTCATTTATGAAAAAGTTCTTTTTGTTTGGCAGTTCTCAATTTGATAGTACTTCTTACATGTTCTTCAGGACATTGTTCACATAATCGATCTTGATGCTCAATAAGCTCATGGATCTTCTGATCTATAGTTCCGTGACAATGTTGAACAGTTCACACATCCTCAACAACCTAACAGTTGCATACTGTTAACGTAGTGATTACCAGATGGGTGATTGATCACACGGTTAGCTATTAGTGAGTGTTAGTTTGACACGAGAAGTATAGTGGTTCACCTCCCTCTCTTGGGGTAGGCTACGTCCACTTGAATCCACTAGTATTGGCAAATAGCCTTCAGTTATACATGTAGTGATCCCCCTCTAAGTGGGATGATGGGTCTCTTTTATAGGTGAGGGAACCCCTCTCATTTACATATTCTTCAATGTGGGACAAGTGCCCCTCTAGGTTTACTATAGAGTCATCTTGATGAGGTCGGAAAGGTGACTTCCCGGTGGTGTCTTGGTGAGTTCCGACTATCATTGGAAAGCTTGTATGACGAGGTACACTATGAATATCATGGTTGAGCCACATAGTGATTTGTAGATCCGCCTAGAGAGTGATGCTTATGCTCGGTGGCATGCCATACTAGCTCTGTGCTAGTAGGGGTGCCAACATGTCCCCCGCAGTCCCTAAGTAAGAGGAACTTCTTGCTTGGGGAGTTTATCAATCAACATGTCACCGAGCATAAGTGTCCGGGCGGTGGCATACCCCTACCAGTCCCCGAACTCCTTAAGCAAGAAGAGACTCTCAAACCTGCAAAACAAAGATAAAAGCATATGTGCACGAAGTATGTCTGTTGTTATGGATAGCATAACAATGTATGGGCGCGATGTGTGTTTGACACATGATGATGCGTGTGTTTGTATGGTCCCGAATATGATATAGTACGCGAGTGTGCACAAGTCCCCGAAACCCCTAGTCAGCGAGGCGGTTTCGAGTGATATGGCTTATGTGTGCGGTGTGCTTAGGCGAAGTAGTCTAGCGTGATGGCGCTTTGGACTAATATGGCTGCTACGGGTGAGTGTGGCTTTTATATGCCAATATGGCCTTTGAAGGCTAGTGAGACCTCTATAGGCTGGTGCGTCCTATATTGCAGTGTGCGTAGGACGGCGTTGAGCCACTGCGGGCGTAATGTGTCCCTCTTAGTGCAAAGTTTTGCACGTAGGACGTCTGAGCGCTGACATAGAGCGTTGTGCATCCATCTTAGCGTAGTGACCTACATGTAGGACGTCTTTTGGACGTTGAATTAGAGCGTGGTGCGTCAATCATAGCGTAATAGGCTACGCGTATGACGTCTTTTTGGCGTTGACATCCGCCTAGAGAGTGATGCTTATGCTCGGTGGCATGCCATACTAGCTCTGTGCTAGTAGGGGTGCCAACATGTCCCCCCGTAACGCTTATCTACGCTATGATGGCACCCCTACTAGCACAGAGCTAGTATGGCATGCCACCGAGCATAAGCATCACTCTCTAGGCGGATCTACAAATCACTATGTGGCTCAACCATGATATTCATAGTGTACCTCGTCATACAAGCTTTCCAATGATAGTCGGAACTCACCAAGACACCACCGGGAAGTCACCTTTCCGACCTCATTAAGATGACTCTATAGTAAGCCTAGAGGGGCACTTGTCCCACATTGAAGAATATGTAAATGAGAGGGGTTCCCTCACCTATAAAAGAGACCCATCATCCCACTTAGAGGGGGATCACTACATGTATAACTGAAGGCTATTTGCCAATATTAGTGGATTCAAGTGGACGTAGCCTACCCCAAGAGAGGGAGGTGAACCACTATACTTCTCGTGTCAAACTAACACTCACTAATAGCTAATCTGGTAATCACTACGTTAACACATACTAAAATGAATAGAAGGGTGCACCGTGTACTTACTGCTAAACTTTATTTTCTTGATGATAAAAGGAGAGCGTTACACATGAAAAACGTTTGCGATTCAATACATAAAGCTGAAGAACTAATTGCGCCTCTATCAATTGTAACCCTTCCCTAAACAGTTGAGGCAGCGCTGCACTCGATTTCCATCACAGGTTGGGCAAAGACAAGGATTTATGGCTACTGGGTCATACAGAGGCGACCATTGAAGGGTAGCATTCCCTTTACATAGCTTGCATATGTAAAACCCTTTCCCTTTACAAACCACACAAGGCAAAGCACTCTTCTTCCGTCTGGACTCGACGGCCACCCGTAAGGCTCCAATCGTGGCGGTGGAAGCGAGATTGAGAGTCAGAAATCCGGCAAAGATTACGGCGGCGGCTTTCCCCACCGTCTGCAGTGGCTTCGGTATCATTTGAGGTTTGGTTGGTGGAGTCTCACGAAGACAGAAGCTAAGGTGGACCTGCTCTTCGGAACTGAACAAAGTTCCAGCCCTACTTCAGACACTGGAATCGTGTTTTGTCAAATTGTGGAATCCTATCTCCTCTCCAAGTCACTTTTACTCTATTTAAACGTCGTCGTGTCGTTCACATCATTTTGTCGTTAAATTGGCGAGGTGTAATTCGACGCTGAATTACACTGTTTTGGATTCCCTCATTTCATTTTCAAATATTCCAAGTGAGAACTGATAGAAAGACTCAACCTTGTACTTCTGAAACTCCCGATTTCCAGGTATGGCTTTCTTTTCCGAAATGTAAGACTTTGGGTTTGAACGTTGAGATAATCTTAGAGCAAGTTTCAATTTTTCTAATCAGATTAACCTCAATTATACATGGGTTCGCTTATATTCATATGTTTTGGCTTAAATTACGTAGCTTTCGTCAAATTAGTTGAGTAATTTTTGGTGGGTTTGGAGCTTAGCTTTTTGTGTGAATTGTGTTCTAGAAGTAACAATGGAAAGCGAGAGTAACAACAACAACAACAGCCACCCATTTGAGTGTGATGAGAATCAAAGTTGTGAGCTTCCAAATGACATTGATTTTTGCATTGGTGAGGTAGACAAGATCTTAGAACAGTCTAATGGAAGCTCACATTTGATGGGTAATCCCATACAGCCTTATATAGGAATGGAGTTCAAGTCTAGAGATAGTGCTCGGGAATTTTACATAACTTATGGCAGGCACACTGGGTTTACAGTTAGGATTCATCACAACCGCCGTTCGAGGATGAATAACATGGTGATTGGCCAGGATTTTGTTTGTTCGAAAGAGGGTTTTCGTGACAAGAAGTATGTCTACAGGGACAATAGGGTTCTTCCTCCACCGCCTGTGACAAGAGAAGGTTGTGCTGCAATGCTGAGGGTTGCTTTAAGAGATGGGGATAAGTGGGTTGTTACCAAGTTTGTGAAGGAGCACAATCACCCATTGATGTCGCCGAGTAAAGTTCCATGGCGAGGATCTGGGAAGACCTTGATCAATGAGGTGTGTGTTTAACTCTCTTTGATAACATAATATTGTTTTGAAATTTATGAAGTTAAATTTGAATTGTAATGTGTGTGCAGAGTTGATACAGTATTTTACTTTCTGACTGAATCTGTTATACTATATAAAAACAATGTAGTGCAGTGTATGAATTGATTTCAATAGCGAATTTCTAATACTTGAATTATGTTATATGCACATTTCTGAACTTTGGGAATGAAATTGCTGCTGAAGCAATCTTCAATATGAAATCATAGAAGGAGTCTGTGTAATGATGGGACTATGATTGGCAGTCTTTTGTGTAACTTTTGTTCTGATACTGTACCTCGTACATGATCATTTGTAGGATGAGAAGGACCGGAAAATTAGGGAGCTGACTATCGAACTGAGCAACGAGAGACAGCGATGTAAACGTAGATGTGCGGCTTATCAAGATCAACTGAACAGGCTTTTGAAAGATATTGAAGATCACAGTGATCACTTGTCAGAAAGAGTTCAAGATATAGTGAAGAACATTAGAGAACTAGAGAGTGGGCAGAGTGAAGACTCAGAATAGCAATGCTACTCGTGCATTGTTTTGTGGCTTGTTTTGTGGATGCTATTTTTAACATTGATTTGTCCTGGCCGATGATGTAGAGTTTGACGAATCCTAGAGGATACTGATGTACCTTAAAGCCTTGAAAGAAATTGTGTGCCTTCTTATAAGGCATCATCCTTCTGTAACCTCTTTCATAATTTTATGGGGGACCATTTCTTTAATACAACATTTTAGCACAAAAAAAAGTCGTCCTGGATCTGAATTTAACATATACAGGAGACTAATCTAACAATTGCATCAATCTTAAGCAATTTATGTCTCATCTTCTTTTTTTCTTTAAAAGTGAAGCAGCACGCAGAAATATCCTATCAACTTCATCAAAGTTTGGCAAGCCCGCATCTTCATTCAGTGATTTAGCTGTCTTCGAGTCCATGGATATCTGACGCAGATGATCCTCAAAATCATCAGGCTCTCCATCACTTTCAACCGGGAACTTCTCAAATTCTTCCAAATACAGATATCGTTTCACTTTGTTCTCAGTCTCCTTGTCAGAGTCGGTCTCAAAAATATCTGATAAGTCTTCAGACTCGGAAGCCATATCTACATCTGTTACAAGGTCATCATCAGGAATCCCATTTGTTCTATCCAAAATTTCTCTGAGCTTATCTGAAGGCTCTAGATTGACGTTTGAAGAGCTCCCAGACTGTACACTCTGAATGCCTTCTGGAGTTTCTTCGATAGCATCAGAACTAAATTCAACTTTTCTTTTAGCCTGTGCTCTAAGCAACTCAAGGTCTTGTTCAAGCTTTGGAATGTGGTTCCTTACTGCTCGAAGGTCATCCATGTACTTTGATTTATCTAAAGCCTGTAAGGGGAAGCAGAGAACAAAATAAATAATTGAGAAGTAATGATGGACAGGGTCTCAAGTATATTATTAAGAGCTCTTGTTATAGTTTTATCAAAGCAGACCACATCATTCTGCAGTGATGCACACAATGCAGACATGCAACTCCAACCCTCTTCTACCAAGCCATGAATATTATAGAAGTTGAGGAGAGCACAACCTTTTTCCTCGATAGAGTGATCCTAGGCGACATAATCTCTGTTGGCGGCTGAGAATAGTTCTTCCCTCTATACATAATAATCGTGTATTCCTCATGAATCCCGAGCACAATTCCTCCTGTTAGCCTCGCCAGCTCCGAAGCAATACCCTTAACCTCCTCCGGTGAGAACGTCTTCACTATCACCTGCAGTGTCTGATGTTTCTTCCAATGCAAGTGCATGTTCAGAATCACACCCTGGTATATCCCCCGCCTCCCGACAGGCACATAATTCTTGCACTTGAGCCCCATCTTCAAAAAGAAGAAATGCTCCTCCGGTGTCAGTATCTCCGGATCATGCGCTGTTTCTGCTGACTCCGAAGGCTCGATCTTCTTAAGAGCAGCCAAAAGCCTCTCCTCTTTCCTCTGAGCCTGCTGACAACACCAGCCAATGCATAAGAAGTTAAATCATTAACCTTAATAATCCACATTATCTTACACTCATTTCCCACCATATGCTAAGAACATGAGAACCCAAGTTCATTACCTTTCTCAATTTGAACAGAATCTTCTCTTCCTGGGTCATTCTCTGGAAGTATTTCTTCTTCTTGTACCTGAAAAACTTGAGCCACCTCACCACGGCTCTTTTCCCCTTGAGCTTTTTCCTCTTCACTTTAGCATTACCATTACCACCGCCATTATCGACTTTATGTTCACTGGAATGAACCACCGGTGCTGGAGTTTTGTTCTCCGGAGCCGAATGCACCCATCTATTAAGACCCTCCAATGGAATCAATGGAATCCTTGCAATACCAACTGGGTCCGCACAAGCAGGCATTTCGTCGAACACCTTGCATACAAAACTAATGAAGAGTGAGGTTGTAACATGAAATGGTGATTTGGATTAAATGGGTATGTAAATTATGGGATTTGAGAGAGAAAGGTACCTGTTTTGGGGAATCTTGAGATGATTATGGGGAATAAGAAGACGCGAGGAATGAGAAAGAGTCATTCTTAGTAGCTTCTGCATCGAGTCTGAGCTATTTGGATACGTTGGAACCCCAAAGGAGACGAGTTTAATACATTTGAGTTGTACCCTTTTGAATTGAATCTGCTCACTGGTGGTGGATTTGAGTTGAATCTGCTTCAGTTGTAATTCTGATTTGCCAGTAACTCTCTGTTTGGGACGAAAAGAGAGCCCTTTGACCGCGTTTTGAGAATTTTATGACTATTTATACTTGAGCCCCTTGGTTGTGGCATGTTTACCTCAGCAGCGTGCTTCAAGATTTTAAGAGTTACAAAAACAATAGACATTTTTGGACTGCAAGGTACAGTAAATAAGATTACATGACCACCATCTAATGGCTTAATAAGTACGTAGAGGTAACATTACCATCATCTAAAGGCTTGATAAGCATATAAAGGTAATTCTTGATGGAATTAGAGCGTCTAAAATTCGTAAAAGCATCAACAACAAGCTTATTTCTAATCTTTTTTAGAATGATAAAATTAAAAATTGACTAGTTGCCTTTCTTAAACTATGTATTAATGTTTTAAACTATGCAATTGATTCTCTTAGGGCGAGTATACACAAACAACTACTGAAGTGTCGTTACATCTTGAAATTTTTTGCTCGTGTGAGGTATCAATGTATCGATTACGTCGAATAGGTTGACTTGTTACATAAAGGAACTAACTCACTAAGAATGATCTTTTACAAATGTAACGAAGATTACCTACAAATAACGAAGGTCACCATCACTAAATAAATATCAATCAAGGCCAGAGATGACAAGATAAATCAATAGTAATGAATTAATTTGTTCTTGTTCTCATAAAATTACACAGAGAGACCTCTAAATCCTTTACACAAAGGCAGCTCTTCTCCTCTAACAAATCCTCCATTAAAACTTACATTAATTTGAAGTCAAGGCAGCAAATCCACCCCCCTTCATCATCTGCTTAAACTCCTTGAAATTCACCCTCCCATCTCCATCCACATCCACCTTCTTTATCATGATCTTGCAATCCTCCAATGTCCTCCCTTGCTTGAGCCCCAAGGAAGCCAACACCGACCTCAACTCCTCCACCGTGATGAAACCATCGCCGTTCTGATCAAACACATTGAACGCTTCCCTCATGTCGTCCTCCGGGTCCTCGTCCCTCTCGTCCATCAGGTTCTGATACAACGCCCCGAACTCGTCAATGTCGACAAACCCATCTCCATTGACGTCGATCTTCTCTATCATCTGGTGCAAGTCCTTGTCGGGGATGAAGATTCCGAGATTCTCTAGCGAGTCACTCAGCTCCTGCTTGGTGATGCGCCCATCCCCGTTCCGGTCGAACATCTGGAAAACCCTTCTGAGCTCTGCTCTGTCCATTGTTGCTATATATCGATGTAACACCACCAAATGGCAAATGGGGTGAAGCTAATTGCGAAAACGAAGTGATATTGGGAGCACAAACACACCAACAAAGGCAGACGGGAAAATGGAGAAGCAGAGAAAAATTAAGAGAGAGGTATGGAGAGATGAAGGAAATGGTTGCCAAAGGTGGTTAATTGTTAGAGAAGGAAGGCAATGTTATGTGTGGAATGGAGTTGTTGTGGGAATGGAGGTGGAATGAAAGAACGAGAAGAAAGAGTCAAATGGAAAACTGGGTGTGACGCCGGCCATTAAACGCGTTCCATCGTCGGTTATGGAGTTTGGTTGAAATTGGAAAATACGCTTCCAAATCATTTCTTTTTTGAAGTTGTGTTGAACAAGTAGGTTTCTAAAAACCGCGTTTCCTTGCAGCATAATATTTTTTGCCGTTTTTTTTCTCGATTTGGAACATATAAAAGTTTGTTTTGGAGACCTATGTCTCTCTGTCAGAGTTTTAAGATCAATGAGAATTGAATTTGCTAACTTGGAACGTTTTGTTGACCGGAATCCCGAACTTGTAATCAAAAAATTTATGAATTGTATCCAAAGGCAAAAGCGTCATACGACCAACTTATGGTATGTCAAACAGAAGCCAATGTTTCACTACAAAACTAGTTGAAAAAAGAAAGCAACGAAACAAAACGAACACAAGCCTAGAAACAAACCAAACAAAATCCGAACAATTGGACATTCTAAAAGGCTGTAAGCAAAAGAACTTGCATGGAATTGAAGAGAACGTACACCAAATCGGCACAACCATCAGGCCTAAGACCACACGGTGTACCTTTCAGGTAATGGGTAGACTACAACTCTTAAACGCCATGGAAGGAGCTGCTTCCAAATTCCTTGAGCTTGTATATATTGTTGAAGGTGTTCATCACTTTATTGAGTTGTTTATTTTAGTTTAACATATCTAATTGTCAGTTAAGAGTATGTCAGTTTAAAGCCAATTGTTTAGGTCTTTACGAGGCGCAATTTTCTGAAATTAGGACTACATGGTAGTTTTTTGAGAGCGAGACTTTCATATGAGAATTCAAGGTTCACACGTCTAGAAACCAACTGTTGGATCCAAATGCTAGTTGTTTCTTGACTTCAGTAATACAAAACCAAAATTTATAAGGTTGGTTTGAAGTGTGAGACTTCCAAATGAGTTCTGGCTTGTCGCCTCTAGAAACAATGTTGAAGAGAACCAATTTTAATTGTTTTATTTTCTTGACAATTGTCCAACGAATCGAAAATGATAATTCTACATTGTCACGAGTAGAACCTTGAACCTCTGTCTGAGTGAGACTAGTTTCTTTCTTGACTTCCAGTTCATCAAATCAAAGATGCATGAGAGATGGGTTTCTGTCTGCTAACCATTTCATGTTCCAACACGAATTTGAGAGGTTCTGCCCCAATCTTCTAGTATCATACCAGTACTCAATCTTGAGGTTCCACAATGGCCATTTATGTTTTATGGTCTAACCAATTATGTCCCTAAACTAGTAGTTTCTTACATTGGCAAGTTCATCAGCTACTTCCCTCAGAATATTTGATATTATCGATCATGCAATAATCAGCATTAGCATGGTTCAAACTGAAACATCACAGGGAAGCTGTTGAACCTATATATCACAAAACTCATTACAGGAAAAAAAAAACCACAAAGCAGTTTAGATTGTTAATTTAGTATGGGATGTAATCCAACCATGTGCCGAGAAGATTAATGGGATAGAGATCTTCAGGCGAGTAAGGTGGATTTTTGCATACAATTTCGCAAACGAAGAAATTGCCTCGAAACATTGAAGGTTTTGGGACAGAGTGCGTTTGCTTGAGAAAACAAATAATTGTGCCAGTAATATAAGGGCCTGAAGAATCAGAAAGAGGTCAAATTCAGGCGAGTGATCCTGGCGGATTGCATATCGCAAGGTTTTGAAAATCAATTGGCTGGGTCGTCGAGATCGAGACCCATACAAGAAGCTATACTTGCTTATTATTCAAAGCAAACAATCATGAAATCATAACCAAAATAACAGAGCAACATAGAAAAGGAAGATGAAACCCAAGCAGAGATGGATGGAGAGAAAGAAACAGCGGCGACCGAGCAGTGATGCTCTGTTTCTCAGGTTGAGGTATTTATATAGGAAACTCGGAGGCTAGGGTTTTGTTTGGTAATTTCATAAGTAGCAGATCGGGTCGGGTTCGGTCGGGTTGTAACGAGTTAGGGAGAAAATTGATATCCATGTAGGCAAGTATGGCTGGGCACAAAAAACCGTGATCCTCAATGAAAAACGAGTATGTAGCTGTAGGTGTCAATATTGCATTGCTAGGTGCACAACCAATGTGCCACATAATGTGATTAATGTGATTGAGTCCCTCTAATTTGATTTGTAAAAAAAAAAAGAAAAAAAAACTCGTCATAAGCAGGGTCTATTTATTCTTAGTGACTCTTTCAGTGCTGTGATCCATGAGAACAATGCATACATATCTGGGTCCATCATTTTGGCTCAGGTCCAGGAAGATAGACCGCGGTCACCTACCTCCTTATGGTAGGAAATTATAGACTTGGTCCCGATTTATACACAAGGCATCTGTTTTAAGTTGAAGAAGCGTCTGTTTGGTCTTATATTGGGCGGAACCTCATACCGGTGGGACTCGAGTTTCTTCTGTTGTCTTCAGATAGTAGGAAAACTATTTTATTTGATATTAAGATATGCTGCACTCGTGTCAAGTATCTAGTGATATTTCAATTAAGACATGCACTACTAATCTTTCCATTATTTAGGTAACAAATCAAATACAGTCGTCATTATAATAATATTTTTTACTAGATGATGTGTTATAAAGATGTCTGAAATACTTTATAATGAGAATTTAAATTTCATTGTCTCTTCGATGGGATTAGCACTGCCGCACCAGCCCGTTAAAAAAAAAGAAAAAAAAACTACAAAACAAAACCTCTATCTAATATTCTTCCTAGGTGATTCAAATAAAACGCTGAGGACACATAGAGCAGAGTGTATTCAGTGCTTCAACGGTGTGTATGCACCAACAACACATGTTGAGCACGTGATTCTTTAAAACAATCCTCGTTAACTCAAGACCTGTCCAAAAACAAAATTAAAACAGTAAATAAAAATATACCATCACAATATTTAGGATATTTATTAATTATTAAATCAAAACAGCTGCAAGAGTATTGCACGTACTAGATCTAGAACTGAATGTGGACGAACTTCATCTCAGACGTGGACACCATCTTCTTCTTCTATTCATCTTTCCCAGGACTTCTTAGGGTTTGGTTCATATTCAAGTTTCACATATTCCTCTTCGTCGAGAAATCTGATTCAATTCCACAATTAAATTTGAAACCCATCCCCATAGAGATTCAACGTTTTCCTTTCTTTCATCAAAAACCCAGATCCGAATGTTGGGGTTCTCTTCCTCTTCCAATTAAAACAATTATTGCAATTAAATCTGATCTCTCCCATTCCAATCGCCATTTTCCTCTCAACCCAAAATCTGGGATCTCTTCCTTTCTTCAATTCCTAAATCTGATGTTTTATTCTTGATCCAAGTCCAAAAACGGCCCCTTTTCCGATTTCTCCCAATTTTGAAAACCCTAATTTTTCTGGGTTCATCGATTTACAATAGAATGTGCGAACTTGGTCTCTGCTCCATCCTCTCCATGAATTTCTAACCCAATATGAATTGAAGAAAAACGCGGTGTATAAAGATGTCAATTACGTCGAGTCTGGCATGGTTCTCGGCCTCCTCCCTTCAAAAATTGAGCACCGGCGAACACTACCACTGAGAGAGAGCGCATGAGTTCATTTAAAAAAAATTAGTTGAGGGTGAAAACTAACTGTTTGTGTTGTAGTCAAACGTTGGCTTTTAAAAAAACGGATTGCTTCCTAAAATTTTAACTCTCATCTGATAATTAGGAATTCATGATACTTATTTTTGTAAATGAAAGGTTGAGATTGTCTCGTTATCAGTAAAAAATTGAACGGTGCCTGCACTCCATGGTGCATACAATCCGTTTCCCACGTAGAGATAAAAACAGTGAAACCATTCAGCCGCGTTTGCATGTTGATGAACGAAATGATAATTCGAAAACAAAACCTCTATCTAATTTTTCATTAAGTTTGATGAACAGAATCACAGATCATAGAAATTTCTTATTTTTAATGAATTATTAAAAAGAAAATAATTCGAAAGAGAAAAAAGAGCTCTCCAAACAAATCGCCCACTACAGAAGCCGGAAAACAAAAGAAACCAAAAATGGCGATGGCCTCCCTCCGCTCCCAAATCCACCGCCTCCCTTCCCTCTCCAAGTCCCTAATCTCCAGATCCTCCGCCACCTCCTCTTCCTCCTCCAAAAAAGTCTCCGACCGCATCGTGAAGCTCTTCGCGATCGACGTCGACGGCCGGAAGCGCGAGATAATCGGACTCACGGGCCACACCCTCCTGAAGGCCCTGGCCAACCACGGCCTGATCGACCCGGACTCCCACCGCCTGGAAGACATCGAGGCCTGCTCGTCGGAGTGCGAGGTCAACATCGCTCAGGAGTGGTTCGATAAGCTGCCGCCGCGGACCTACGACGAGGAGTACTTGCTCAAGAAGTACGCTAGGGCTAGGGTTCTCAACAAGCACTCCAGGCTAGGCTGCCAGATCGTCCTCACCAATGAGCTCCAAGGTATGGTGGTTGCGATTCCCGAGGCCAAGCCCTGGGATATTCCCTAGGCCTCTCTTTCTTGCTTGAATTTTGTATCGTATTGAAATTACAAGCACTCCAGGATATAATAATGTGTGCTTGCTGCTGCCTTTTTTTTCCGAACCAGGTTGGGCATAATGTGATTGATTCTGTGTAAGAGCAATGCCGTTCAATTTGATGATTTCTGTTGTCATGCCTAATTGTTTGCTCTAGTGTGGTTTATTATCTGCCTTCGTATTGTGAATCTGACCGAATGCAGGCAAAGTGTGGGATCAGAAATGCCAGTCTGGTGCTTTGTAATGCTGGCTGTAGTGATACTAGGTAGAGTTTTAGAGTTTAGAGGGTAGGTTGGTTGAGGAAAGAAGGTGTTATATTTGACTTACAATGTGCAGTTCTTTAGGCGAGTAATCACAATTCAGTTTGTTTTGCTGTAATAGAAATCTAGTGGTTGATCAGTTAGAAATGTTGCGTAAAGAGAGTAAAGCATGTAACTAGGCAAAGGATGTTTGCAGTTTGAAGTTTTTATCGGTAATAGTGTAAGGGTAATAATAATGAGATACATTGTTAAACTTTGGTTGGTGATCCGTTTTAATATTCATGGTAGGGTGCTAGTGGCTTGATCTTTTGATATGTAGTACTGAATCATTGTAGCATGTAGGAATTTGATATAGTGTGTAGGAAGCAATATGAATTGGTATGCTTATCATTAGCCTGATATGATCTCAAAGTTCTGATTTCTGATATGATCTCACTGTTAGCAACAAACTACAATGCCTCATTTAGATTTTTTTTTTAAATTTTGATTGGTTTATCAGAATTATTCAATTCTGCTTGTGTATGACTGTTGAAAAGTGTACCAGGTATAGTGTACATGAAAGATATCAGTTAGATAAGAGAAACTATAAGTCTGTCTTGCCATAGCCTTTTTGCTCACTGCAATGGGAACTTAGGAACCTGCAGTTCATAATAAGCCTTGACATTTTGCACTTGGATTTTTTTTTTAGTTCTGATATTTTATTAGCAATCGTCTCAACTTTTAAATACCTAGGTATTAGTATATATAGATTTCAACAAGATCTTCCGATCATGTCTTTCTGGAACATAGTGTCATGCTGGAAAGCAGGGAGAGCTATGTTAGATATAGATGAGTTCATTTTTGAAGCCTTGGCTTAAAAAAAGTCCAGGCTTGGGTAACTTTATTATGTACTAGAATCCTTGAAGAAACTGTCATATACATGTGCACTTGAAAATCGTAAATTTGATAGCCTGTTGGCCATGAAAATGGTTGATCTTGCTTAGGAGAAATGACTAGACTATAGCGAAGCCATGACAACTTTTGTCCACTTGAAGGTGCAAGATAGGGTTGGTTTTAAAAGGGTTTGCCATTCAAGATTTCAAGATATGTCCCCTCCAATAGAAATATGTTGCCATTAGTGGGAAGGAGTTTCAGACTTTCAGATATGAACAATATATCACTAATCTTTTCTTCCTTGAACACACATTATACCTAGACATCTAGTTAGTTAGCAATTTGACATGCCCAATCTGATCTTGCGCGCCATACGGAATGGATTTTAATGTGTTGGATTACCTGGGAAGCATTTCCCGGTGCTTATCTTACTTGATCTGTACATTTCAATTTTCTGGCCATATTGACTGAGTTTGGAAGTTATATGTGATCATATGTTATATGCTATATATCTTAACACAATTATGGCAATGCGTGGATGTGATTATGTGTGGAAGTTGTTGAGCACAAGTATACATTTCTTTTTGAGTTCATCATGATCATAATAATCCGCATCGGATTTCATCCTGCTCAACTGGATTAATCATAATCATGGCACATAGGTACTTTACATCATTCTTGAGAATGTTTGGCAATAGCCTAGCTAGTGAGGATTCATCATCTGTACTTGATCATTTGTGCAGTTTGAATTGTACATTGATGCGACCAGTGATATTCATATACCAGTGATATTAAATATGAAACACGTGAGCGTTCCTCTGTCAGAATTCGAGACTAACCGAAACCGACACCGAATCCTCGGTTTTATATTTTTCAAAACTGAAACTGAAAAATATATATAGAAACTGCGGTTTCGGTTAACCTATAATTCGGTTCGGTCTCGGTTTTATTTCGGTTACAAAACCTAATATCCTTATTGACATTTTCGTACTTTACTAATGAAAATAAAAATATTAAAAGTGAAGGATTAAGTTACAAGTTTGATATTTCAATTAAGTTACATGCACCAAATAAATAATCTAAAACTCAAATATTAACTAAACAAAAACATTGTATTTCGATAAAACACAAGTTAACTAAAATAAACATTAAACCTCCCGGGCTTCATCATCAGACGTCCAGACTTGTCTTAACATGAGGGCTAGTTGACAAAACCCCCAAGCATTACATTTGATCTTTGCATGCATGATTGTACACATATAAAAATCAAAATCACATCTCTGCATGTATATATTTATTACTAAATATATTATTTGCATAAGCGTCTGATTATATATGTTTACCAAATACAAGCTATAACCTTAGCTCCCAATTTTCGGTTCGATTTCCATCGGTTTTTTGAAAGCATATAACCGATAACCGACACCAACTGCTCGGTTCGGTTCGGTTTTCGGCACCGATGTAACAGTTCCGTTCGGTTTTAGTTTCTCAGTTTCAATGCGGTTCGGTTATGGCCGGTTTTGATTTTTTCGGTATCATAAAGTCCAGCCTTAGTGTCATCACTTCATCACCTTGCAGACCATTGAACTTGAATTGGTATTTGACGTGGGAGAAAAGAAGCATCTGATCCTGCTATCAGCTGTGGCGGGGATGGAGAAAATAAAATAGATGTGTCAATATTCTGTTGGTGGTGGTCAGCTACAGCCGACCATGCCTGGTCTGCCAAGTTTTGTCCGTGCAAATGGATCTTCAATTCTCATGACCGATTCTATCTTCTCAAAAGAAAAACCAAAACACCTTACTTCCCTTCGGCGAATGAAGGTATTGAAAGAGAACTAGAGATGGTGTATATATATATATATACCCTTCCAATAAGGGATCTCTTTTTTTGGTATTTTAAAGGGATAACTAATTAACTAACTTTTCGACTACATTTCAACATCTCATCGGTTCATCTTTAGGGTTTAATGTGTAGATCACCTCTGTAAAATTTCAACAAAAATGGTAATCTTTAAGGTATCAAACTTGGCGAAAGCAATGGACGCATCAAATCTGTCAAACCTGAACCGTTCATGCTTATAAGTTTAAATCACAGTTTCAAATGCCTTAAACACCTCCATTTTAGCTGAAATTTTACAGTTATGATTTACACATTATAATCTAAATGTTGAACGGTAGAGATGCTAAAATATGATCAAAAAGTTGGTCAAATGACCTATCCCTTTTTTAGACCAAAAAATGGATCCCTTAGTGGAAGGGTCTTATATATATATAGTCCCTATCCAGAGTGAAGCTTAACTCTGAAATTACAGAGTGAAGTTCCAATTTTGGCACACTTTTCGGTCAAATTTTTTCACCATAAGCGATTCAATTTTTAGGTATGCTATTCAAGATCATCTCTACAAAATGTCATCCAATTTGACAATTGAGTTTTCAAAATTAGGATTTATACGAACGGTTCACGTTGAACAGTTTTAATTCATTCATTGATTTAATCTAATTTCAATACCTTAACGATATCCGAATTAGATGAAATTTTGATAAACGACTAAACCCCTCCCATAAATGGAACCGTCTGTTATGCGCCTGATCTCCGAGAGCCCTTGCATACGTGTCGATCAATTATAGGAAGGTAGAAGTGGGACAAGACATCTGTTAAATGAGAGACGGTTTGGAAAAAAAAAAGACACATGCGTAGTCGTAAAAGTTCAGATCCACTTCAAATTTGTTGTGCGAAGAGCCATAAATTCTGGAAAGAAGCAGTCGCTTCTCGGATCTTATAGTTTAGTTCATCGATCGGTTGATGCAATTGGGGATTTTGGGGGCGAGCCCGCACGGATAATCTAGAAAGCGAGTGACATGGCATCAGAGGCAAAGGGTCCTATATGCTACGAAATTAAGGAAATCGATCATAAAACCTATTGAAATCTCAGACCGGAGGTTGAAGAAGGGGAAGAACACGAAGATGATGAAGCTATTATGAAGAAAAGAAATCTCTGAACTCGTGCATACTTGCCAACAAAGGTTGTTCTCTGTTTCCTCAAGTTGATGAAAACTGCAAATCCCCCACAAAAAATTCCCCAATTCCTCAAAATCTACAGATTTCAAAGGACGACACCATCCGTAAATCTTCGGCTCTCCAAAATTCGAATTCTACTGATCTGATTCCTTTTCCTGGGGAATCGAATCTTTGCTCAATTGCTTGCTTTGCTTGTGGCTCAGATAGTGAGATCCTTTTGGCATGATCATTCAGTTATTCTTAATCATCTAATCAAGAATTCTACATTTCTATTCCTTCAAGTTCTGAGCAGAGTCCATTTGCTTTGTTAGTTTCACAATTTGAGCATTCAGTAAAATTTCACAAACGCTACTGTTTCGATAGGAAGAAACTGACGCCGTTTGCCAAAAAGACGTTGGGCTCCCGGAGAGTGGGCTCTTACCAGAACCCACCCCCATAAATATTGTCCACTCTCTATTTAAATGATTATATGAATTCTCCCACATCTACTTATAACTAAGAAAAAGAAACAACTTTTAACCTAATTTTGATCCATATATGCTTAATTAGTTGTTTAAAACGAACTCATGTGGAATGAAACTTTACAATTCAAACAAAGGTCAGAAGTAGCCGGGCAAAGGATCTAGCAATGAAGCTTACGCAAGATAGCGAAGTTGGAAACTACACTTCAGTTTTCGGCCAAAAGATAGCAAAGTTGTGTACGTGAAAAAATCCTTTCAGCTTTATGAAGTAAGAACTAGTTATAATATATTAATATACATCGGGTTCTGAATCTTCTTATATGCTATAATCATATCTCTTGATTAACCAACCTTTACATAATCAGTTAATGTCATATAATCCATTACTGACTGTCTATCATCAACTGGTCTGTCATTGATGATCGAGTTGGACAGTTTCTTACACCCAAAGAATGCACGTTCGTTCTCAATTGTTCATTGAATTCATACGGCAAGAACCATATCCATCATGCTATGCTATTTATTATGTTGCATACACATGTAGTGGTCGAGCCATTCATCATTGTTACTAGAAAACATACAGGCATGCAGCTTAGTGTGATGCACCAACTCCATCGGCTACTAGATCGTCATTTCAAGGACGCTATGCACGCCAATGCACTGGCCAAGAGCAAACTCTTCTAACTCTGGAGCACTCTTGGAGAAGATATTGTTTTCGGCTGAAATCTCCATGGAACAAACTCGTTTGCATGCTCTTCTAGTCTTCTATACTGATGATGCTACGTTTCTACTGATCAGATGAACTGTCTCCAAGCATGGTGGTCAGAAGTTCATTTCAGTCACGTGATAAGCGCATGAGGCATGATGGTACCAAATGACATGACGGATGGACCTAATCCAAGCTGTGGTAACTCTGAATCTCTGATATGAATTGCAGCTCTTCATGCTTCAGTGAACCTTGGGCAGTATGCATATAATGGTTAATTATCCCCTAAATCGTACCACAATATGCCGAAGGTTCACTCCACATGAAGGAACATTTGAGTATGCTGAGTTCAAAAGGGATCCAGACAAATTACTACCTCAACATGTTGCCTGAAAGAGCTGAGATGATCTGGGTATAGCACTAGCAGAGGTACCCTCAAAACACACAAATGATGAAGTGTTTTTGGGGCAAGGGGTTATCATCATTATCGATAAACAATGAAGAGGTTGGGCAGGAGTTCGAAAAATCTTCAGAGAACTTCGAAGTATAGATAAAAGAATTGAAGACAAGAATGCCGATGCCAAGCTTAAAAACAGATAGGGTTGTGCCAAGATGCCTTGCATGCTTTTGTACCCTGGAACATCCAATATTGAATCCAATGGTCATCATGGGAAAGGGGAATCCTACTAGTATATCCATTTGAAATGTGATTTCAAGCACAGAAGAAATTACACAAACGTAATTGAAAACATCTACGCATATGTACTGAAAGAAAATAGTGGAAGTAAATACAGAGTACAGAAAATGTCAAAATGAGCAGCAAGCTGAAGGCAACATACCAACGCTGCAGACATTAAGGTGCTCCTTGGCATGACTTTAGACATTAAGTTTTTTAGATTGCCCAAGAGAAGACTGAGAAATTGGTATTTAAGAGATGAAACGATTAAGAACATATCATTAAACTTGATTAGTACAGTTTGCTTTATTCTCAACATCGACCATGAGGAGCAAAAGTTGCAGAATTAATTTTCTCAGCATTGCCTAGCACCATATCTGCAAGCATTTCAGCAGTTCCGAGAGCCTGAAATTGAACCAATATGGTGGATAAATTTTTCTGTTGAATGAAATAAGAGTAACACAAACCAGTAAAAATTAAACATATGCACATGCTAGGAAACATAATCCAAACCTGCAGTATAATTCACAAAAATAATTAAGCATTAAAAATTTCTTTCTTCAGACCAAAAAGAAAAAACTGAAACTTCTTTCTTATTTGAATCTTGGGTTTATCTTTCTCGCAAAAATTCTATATAATCAGCATAATCAAAATGTGTGAGTATTACCATGGAAAGTCCTCCCCCTTCATGACCAGTGGCAAGGAACAAGTTTGGCAAACCTGGCACAGGCCCAATCATTGGCTTCCCATCAGGCACTGAGATTGTACGTTTATTTCAGTAATCAATTTCACAGGACCAGACTTTTGAGAACTGTATAGCTTTGAAATTATTATTTTTCACTTTCGAAGGTTTGAAAAGATATCAGGATGCAAACTTACTGTAAGGTCGTAATCCTACTCTAACTTCTCTGCTCTTACTAAAATCTATTAGGGGCTTCTCTCTTAATTTGGGAAAGAATTCCCTAGCACGATCCCATATACGACCGATGATGACTTCTTCCACTTCCGTGCAGAACCCAGCAAATTGGCGGCTGCTCCCTAGAAGTCATAAACAAGAGCTGGTAGTGACTAGTGAGACCTTCAGATTTGTAAATCTATGAAAGCTTGTCATACAGAAACGTGATATGTAAAGCTTTGTGGAAATTTGCAGTAGTAATTAATAAGCATGAAACAGCTATATCTGGTATAAGTCTGAGATCTCTAAACTCATACATATGTGAAATTTATAATTTTGGTATCACTATTGGAAAGAACAAAAACACGAGTAGTGTTGTAAAAGTTTACCAAGAACAATGTTCCCCACTGTATCCATGGTGGCTGTCATTGAAATAGACAAGGTCTGATCAAGCAAGCTGGGAGCCAATGGAACTGTACTTTGATGATCAACATATCCCACCTCCATCAGACCATGATTGAGTTGAAAGGAATTGAAATTCTCAAGCACCAGAAGATGACCCTGCAATACAGACTAAGTATCAGATGCATCTAAACATAAAAGCTGGAAACATTAGAGCTTCTTTTCAAGAAGGTGTGAGGGCTTAAAGAGTTATTTTCAATTGATTATCCCTAATAAAAGAGACATTAATGGCATCAAGCATCTGGAAAAGAAATCATAGACTCATAATATAGATAAGAGTGAGTGCTATATTTTAACCAGATCCTGGATCCAAAAACCAAAGTACCTTTCGTGGTTTGACAGGGACGTCCAGTACAATTTCTGATTCTCTAATCAGGTCCTGCATCAATGATCCACTCCAACAACCAGCTGCCACCACAATAGCCTTTCTACATTTCAGGATACTCCTGGAAGTCTGAATACCCTCAACCTCCCTACTGCCACTAGATCTGAGCGTATAATGAATTGCAATGGCATTAGCTCAATGATCTAGCTCACCTATAAAAATCAAAACTTTCATTCGTACGTATGATCACAAACCTCAACAAACTCATCACTGGATCGTTATAAAACTCAGCATACCGACCCTCTGATGAATAAAGCCTATTACCCTACACAAGTATGAAAAACAAACTAGTGGTAAAATTCACCACAATTTTCACCAAGCTGTGTCTTGTATCAAGTTCTATAGAATTCATGACCATAAAAGAAAATGAACACCTTTTCAAGAAACTCAACGGCACGATGAGCATCCAGTTGGGAATCGTCAGGCAGAAAAGCAGCCCCAGTATGCTCATCAACCCTCAACTCAGGTTCCTTCACACGCAAGTCACCCGCCGACAAGTACTCTGCTCTTATCCCAGCTCCACATTGCTGCTCCACCCTCCCTTTCAACACCTCTAACTCCTCCTTACTCCTACCAACTAGCATGCTCCCTATATACAAAACACATCACCACTCAAACACACATCCAAAACCAACAAAGGGATCCCCCCAGAGTATCGAAAATACCTGTTTTCTTCCAGCCCAATTGTTCTAAGGGGTCTAATCCTTGCACCCTTAAGCTCTCAGCCAATTCCTCCCAAAGCTTCTGGCTTCTCAGCCCCAGCTCCCAAAGCTCGCTGTTTGGTGTCTTGTGTGCCATCCATATATACCCTTGCCCTGAATTAAGAAAAGTCAAAGTTTTGACATTGACCCAACGTTTCTCAAACACTTATTGACAGAAAAAAGACCTTACCGGCGCCGGTGGCACCGGAGCAGGGGACCGCCTTGTCGACCACGGCCACGGATAGGTCCGACCGGGTCAGGAACTCTCGGGCTATGGTCAACCCGATGATCCCGGCTCCGATGATCAGAACATCGAACGTTTGGGATGCGGGGACCGGAGTAGGCGCGGGTTCAGCGCGTCGGACTCCGGTGGCGATATAGGGAATTGCTCTCCATGTGGATTTGACGGCGAAGGGGTTTGATTGATGAGAGGTGAAGCGGCCGGAGGATTGGGAGCGGTTGCGGGAAGAGAATACGGTGTCGTTTTTGTGAGGGTTTGGGAGGGAGAGAAAGATCGAAGCTGAAGCCATGAGTGGCGTCTTTGAGTGTTGACCCCTGAGAAAATATGGAAACTTTGAATACCGTTTGAACCTGGCGGCAGTGTTTTGCCTATAACACGCGCATATACGACGAGTCGTTTACTACAGAACAGATGAGGAACTCAAAATTCAAGGGCTATTTTCATTGAATTATATGAATAGTTCACGATACAAAATTCAATTACATTAGACACCCTGGTCGAATCTCTAACATGACACAGTAATTTCATCAGCTGAAAAAAACTTCCGAAATTTCGATATGATAATCTAAGGACCTCATTTCGTGTTTTAAAGTCTTCTGTACACCAATTAGTGAGCTTGAGCAAAACTGATTTCATTTAAACACTGCATCAGTACGTATTAGAGGTTGGCGAAATTAATCATGGAGTCGGCCGACCAAAGAATTTCTCTGCGATTTGTTGTTGAATCAGCTTCCATACTGTACTCTGGATCTTCTAAAGCTTTGTCCAAGGAGTCTGCTAGATCTGCCTCCCATAAGCCCAACTTACAGACTCGCTTGTAAGTTCCATAATCTGTTGCTCTTAGACCCTCTGAGACCATCTCCTTCAAGGATCCAGAAATGTTTGCGTGACTTACAACGTCAAGGAAAGTTTCAGATAAACCAGGTTGCCGGAAGACAACAATGGCACAGCTCTTATCTACTATCCGAACATCAAAGTTTTCCAAGAATACATCATGTGACTTTTGCAGCATGCTCTTGAGCATTCCAGCAGTCAACCCACTTCTAAATCCCCACAAGAAGACCAAATGATCACAGCTGATTTTTGTCATATTACCACTCCAGATTCGGACATCCTCATCTGATTCTTGGGGAATGTCAGAGAGATTGGATATGTTAGCGTACTCTTCAAGGGCTGGAGCTAAAAGGTGATTGTTAGATGGCGTAGCATTCTTCGGAATTTTCAGGATGGTGCAGAGCTTAGCAAATAAATAACAGATCTTCACGATAATATGCCTATGAACATTGCCTTCATTTTCTGTAAATGACAACCACAGACATTGTATTTATTAATAAGTTAGCCATTTCATCTGACATGATGAAAAAAGTATATAACAAAAATGCAGTTAAGATCTTCCAAGTTCCAAGTTCCAAGTATTGTTTTTTTTTTAAAAGAATCAATTCGGCATGCTTTTTTTTTTTTTTACATTATCAATATTGTGAAACAAAATGCAGAACTTTGTTTCATTGTAAATCTAACAGAGAAACAACCCTGTGGCATTACTGTACAGCTCTCTGTGAATGAAAACTAGGAAAATTGATTTTACCTTGGGGCAAAGTTTCCAAATCAATAGGTGCAAAGTAATGATTATTGAGGTAGGAGATAGCTGCAGGTATATTGGTCACCTTCCTTAAAGGGCCAATATTCTTCATCAGATGGTTGACATCAAGTATATGGGGAAAAACTAAGCTCAAAGAGCCTGTGAACTCATCTATGTTAGCCGGCAGAGGGGAGATAAATTTTGAATAAATGAACGTAAAATCTGCAGAAAGCAAAATTCAAAATATAAGAAATGAAAGATGGAGCAATGGTCAATTTAGGAGGATCAAAAGACAAAGATATTTATCAAATAGAGAAACACCATTAAGGGAATTGTGGGAGACAACAGGTTTCTGTGAAGCAGAAATCAGATCGATCACCTCACGAAATCCACGAAACCTCTTGCTTTGTTCCTCCTCACCATTTAGAAGCTCTTTCTATATATTCAAATCAAAAATTAATTTACACAACCCTGATGTTGATGATGCACAAACCAAAAATTTAAAATCTCTTACTAACCTCAAACAAGTCCTTGTCCTCTTTAGAACTTATCAAAACAACTCGAACAGACTTAGTACTTCCACCCTTCGCCGGGATTATTACAGGAACAAGTTCATAACTGAACTCTTTTAGCATCTGAAACCAAAAACCAAAAGCATTAAATTAACATAATTCTGATTAATTTATCACCGTAATCTAAAGGATTAACACCTATGTCCAAGCAATGTACCTCCAGTGCAAGCTGTACTTGACGCTCACTGCAAACATCTATATCCATGTATGGCCTCGATCCATAGAGTTCAGTCCCCACCACAAGTTTTCTCAAGGAACTCACCAGCACATCTGCAAATAGAAGTGAATAGAGGTTCCAATTACAAGACAATAGAAGTAAAACAAACAAATAAAAAAAGGATCATGAACCCACAACACTTTTCTTACCTTCTTTTGAGCAAGACTTCTTGCACGTAATTATCCAATTCTTAACTCGTGATTTGATTCTCTGAATAAAAATTGTGTCAGCAACAGTATGGATTACAGAAGAGTCTTTTACATAGTTGCTGGGTGTCGACCATGTCGCATTCCCTATCCGCGCTTTAGCTGCAGATTCCTGTGCTTTAGATAAGTATGATATACCTGTCACCAGACAAAACAGAACTAAATCTCAAAACACCATACCAAATCGCTAAACCCCCAACTGAATCCAACAAGAACTCATTGTTTCTGGTTGGAGTAAAACCCCCCAATTTCACATCAGCAAGCACAAAAAATATACATGATCGCAAGACACAACTCAAAAGGCTCCATTTGACTATCAAAATCAAAATAACAAGAACAGGGTAGTATAAACTATCAACAATTCTCTCTGACACATACTCTTCCAATCTCTCCTAAACCCTAAAAACATTAACTTGGTCTAAAAGTTTCCGACTTTGAATGACAGAAATGCTCACCATCATAAATGCAGGCATTAAAATCAAACCCTTCTTGAACCATAGACGTCAACTGTGACGTTAGAATTGAAAAACTATAAGCCGGCATCCCCATTTTCAGCTCATCTCTAGGATACAACACAAAGTTATACCTGCGCCAAAAAAAAACAAACTCACATCATCAAAACACGTACATAAATACGTACACGTATTCGTACAGTAGAAGCAAAAAAAATGTACTAACGGGTGAGCCTTGAGCTTGGAGCCTCTTAGACTAAAAGGGCAAGCAGCGAACTGCAGCACCTGAAAACGCTCCGCCGCATACTTCGCTTTCAAATACGCCGTGTCGTTTGTATCAAACGGCAACGGCCGGTGCCACCTCGCCGAAAACGACCCCGTTTTCTGCAGCGACACGGCGACAAAGTCCGACACGGCCAGGTCAGCCTTGAACTCCTCCACCGCCGCATTGAAATTCGCCTTCGTCACCTCCCTCACCTCACCTTTCCTCCTCCTCCTCCCCGCCTCGGCGCTCGTGCCGAGCAGACGCCGCCGAATCAGAGCCGCCATGGTTGAGCTGAAACAACCGGAGTGATGTAAACAGTTTATTAAGCTTTCATTTGTCGAAGTTGGGCCTGGGGAATGGGCAGGCCCAAATGGGTGGCCCAAGGTGGGGGATATTAATGAAGGAAGAAAGCTGGGAGGTGACACGTGTGGGGGCGTAGGTGGTTTAAGAAGCCCCAATTGGGGAATCGATTAGGGCATTGGAGCTTTATATATGTAAACCGCGAGCAAACCTGGGACGAGGCTGAGCGACGGCGACTGTTATTCAACTCCAGTACCAGCTTCGATCCTCCTCCAAGTCTCCTCCTTTACTCGCTGTTGTCTCCATTTCTTTCATCGCCGCCTTCTTCTACTCCCACAGGTTATGGTTTTGTCCTCCGCCGCCGCCTCTTTTTTTTTTTTTTTGTATATAAATTTCATGCTCTGTAGTTATTGTTCATCTTATTGTTCTTGCATGAGTTTGATTCTTGTGAAAGGTCTTGAGTTTGTTTATAAAGTTTGAGTCTTTGTTTTTGAGGAACGTATAATGAAAGTTCTGTTTCTGCTTGGCTTTTTTTCATTTTTGATTAGTTCAGATTGTTTAATTTAATTAGGTTTTATGTGATTAATTAGCTTTCTTTTGGTTTTGTACGAGTAATATGATGTTCTGGTCATGTAAAATGGTTGTGTATAGTGTTTGTTTCTGATTGAAGATTGGTTGTCAGTGCAGTGGGGAGATTGTTTTCGAGTCATATTCCAAGATAATTGTGAAGCTCATTTGGAGGTTTTTGAATTCGGGAGTGTCGATTTGTTACGGGAGCTATGGGTGTGCAGAGCAAGCTCCGTCTGATTACGTATTCGGAGGAGATAGTAGATGGGAAACCAATCTATGTTTCTTCCAACGGGCTGC
This sequence comes from Argentina anserina, assembly GCF_933775445.1. Classification (NCBI taxonomy): domain Eukaryota; kingdom Viridiplantae; phylum Streptophyta; class Magnoliopsida; order Rosales; family Rosaceae; genus Argentina; species Argentina anserina. Next base: position 16,533,735 of record NC_065873.1, read on the forward strand.
CGGTGAAGGCTGTTGGGAAGGAGCCGGCTGGGCATTCTTTCCATGCGGTGGCTCTGAAGATGCGTGGTTGGGTTGAGGAGGTTGCGAGCCCTGAAGATGTGAAGGTGGCTGATAAGGAGCAGACGTCTCTGCCGTCGTTTGATTCATATAGCAGCAGCAAAGGAAAAAAGAAGTCGGGTGGTGAAGGGAAGCAACAGCAGGATCACTATGCGTTGCTGGGTTTGAGTCATTTGAGGTATCTTGCCACAGAGGAGCAGATAAGGAAAAGCTACCGTGAGACTGCTTTGAAGTTTCATCCTGACAAGCAGGCCTCCCTTCTTCTTGCGGAGGAAACTGAAGATGCTAAGCAGACTAAGAAGGACGAGATAGAGACCCACTTTAAGTCCATTCAGGAAGCGTATGAGGTTTTGATTGACCCTGTGAAGAGAAGAATTTATGACTCCACTGATGAGTTTGATGATGATACCCCCACTGAATGTGCCCCGCAGGACTTTTTCAAGGTGTTTGGTCCTGCTTTTATGAGGAACGGGCGGTGGTCGGTTAACCAACCAATCCCATTTTTAGGGGATGATAATACTTCATTGAAGGAAGTGGATGATTTTTATAACTTTTGGTACAGCTTCAAAAGCTGGAGAGAGTTCCCGCACGAGGACGAGTATGATCTTGAACAAGCTGAATCACGTGATCATAAGAGGTGGATGGAAAGGCAAAATGCAAAGGTTACAGAAAAGGCCAGAAAGGAGGAGTATGCGAGGATACGTAATCTTGTTGATAATGCCTACAAAAGAGACCCGAGGATTGCGAAAAGAAAGGAAACAGAGAAAGCTGAGAAGCAGAAGAAAAAGCAGGCCAAGTATCTGGCCAAGAAATTACAGGAGGAGGAAGCAGCGAGGGCGGCTGAAGAGGAGAAGCGAAGGAAAGAGGAGGAGGAAAAGCGAGCTGCAGAAGCTGCGTCGCAGCAGAAAAAACTAAGAGAGAAAGAGAAAAAACTGTTGCGCAAGGAGCGGAGTCGTCTGCGAACACTCTCTGGGCCTGTTATATCGCAGCGTTTGCTCAATATTGCTGAGGATGATGTGGAGAGCCTTTGTTCGTCTCTTAATCTTGAGCAGCTTAGGAGTATATGTGACAGGATGGAGAGCAAAGCAGGGGTGGAGCTTGCAAAAGTTCTCAGAGATGCACATGGTGGAGATAACAATGATGTAGAGGGAAATAAAGAAGAGGAGAAGAAGATGACTCCACAACAGAATGGTTCTGTGGTGAGTAATGGTGTTGTTCAGTTAAGTAGCTATGAGAAGAAGGAGAAACCATGGAACAAAGAAGAGATTGAGCTTTTGAGGAAAGCAATGGTGAAATTTCCAAAAGGTACATCTCGAAGGTGGGAGGTTGTTTCGGACTTCATTGGTACTGGGAGATCTGTTGAAGAAATTCTGAAGGCAACCAAAACGGTCCTGCTCCAGAAACCTGATTCTAGCAAAGCTTTTGATTCTTTTCTCGAAAAGAGGAAACCTGCACCAACTATTGCCTCACCACTTACAACAAGAGTGGAAGTAGAAGGGGTATCATCGACTCCTCGGGAAACTGAAAACAGTGCTGGCAAGAGCGACAAGGCAGAAGACAAGTCCGGAGAGTCGCCGAGTGGAAGTGCAAAAGACCAGAGTCCTAATGATCCAAATGCTGCCAATGGATTACCGTCGAGCTCAGAGCAAGACGTGTGGTCAGCTGTACAAGAAAGGGCACTAGTTCAGGCTCTGAAAACTTTTCCAAAGGAAGCCAGTCAGCGGTGGGAGAGAGTTGCTGCTGCTGTACCTGGGAAGAGTGTGAACCAATGCAAGAAGAAGTTTTCGTTGCTGAAGGAGAGCTTCAGAAACAAGAAGACTTCTGCTTAATTTGCTGGGATTTTTCTTGCTGATGATGCAGATTACTAAGTTGCATGTGGAAATCATTTAGAGTATCTCATACCTAATTCTTTTTAGGCAGAGACCTTTCAAGCTTTGTGTCAGGTAAAGATTGAGAGCATTACTGGGTTTCTGCCGCCTGGATTTTGCCATACAGGTCTAATAGCTATTTGGAAGAGGGGTTATGTTTTGTATTACTTTTCTGAGCATGTTTTATTTAATGTATCCGGGGTTCACTGCGTTGCGAGATCTGAGATCTCAAGATGCATGAATATGGGAAGAGCATTTTGATGGAGATTAGCTGATGTTTCATTTTAGGGATGGAGTGCATCTCATTAGCATCGTTTTATTGTTAATCAGATTTACATATCTACTACACGGATGTTGCCGCCAGTTCTATGATAGGCTTGACTCTAGAGATAATTATTATTATATATCTATATTAATAATGCAATTTTGATATCAAATTTAGACTGCAAATACCAAGCTGGTAGTAAAACTGAAAGAGGTTATTGAAATCAAGGAGTTCCTTTTGATCATTTATTTCCCTCATCTATAAGTTCATACGGTGTACGCAATAAATAGCAACACTGCCCTATTCCTCTGAATTTGTTCTTCCTAAAGTGGTTGTCCGGCCAAGAATCGGCTGTACAAATCTAATGCCTCTCGAGGTTTGTACTCTGGAACTGTATGACCAGAACCCTGCACCATCAGATTCAAGTATGAGTACCAACTACCAAGTACCAACAATGTTTTGGATCACTAGAGAAAATGACAACATTCATGTGGCTATGTTCTTACCTTTACGGTTGAGAAGGTGAGGTTGTTTTCATATCCTTGTGTATACCTGCAACAAATACATCAGATTACTTAGTTTCTGCAGTTTTGAGTAACGGCCTTTTGATCCGGTGCAATGAAGAAAATACACAAACGTACCCTGCAATTTGTCCCTTGGAAGTCCATGGCCTCCATTCATCCACAATTCTGTAACCAACTGATCTAGTCCATGCTTCACTCCCAGTGAATGGAACACACAAATCATGATCACCACTGCCAGAAAAAGTACACATTATAGCCTATCTGTACTGAGTTCTACTTCTTTGAAATCAGATTAACCAGGTGAAAGGCTGAAAGCTTGTACATGTTCCCGATTAGCACTTTCAGCTGGGAAGTCTATTACTTACAGAGACCTGGGGATTAATTTGGGAACTTTTTTGGGAAATTGGAAACAGCTGAGTCATCAATATTAGAGAAACATATAAAGTTATAACATTCCATCAACCGTTTCTCTATTTCCCTTTTACATTCCAGCATCTCAGTGCAGACAAATTAAAAATTAAGCAAAGGTAGAATGCCAATGTCTTTTCAGAGGCATAATTGGAGATTACCTATAAATAAGGGCGCGGTATCCCTTTGAAGTGAGATTCTTGTGGTAAGGGATCATACTCCCAGCGTCATGGTAAAAACGAATGTTGTCTGTACACAATTCCCAACTGGGAATCACACTTTTCTGTTGTATAAACAGAAGTTTGAACAAGTTAATGCTTTATGACCCTATTTCATATTTCAGATTCTAGTTTAATATCATTAAGACTGAGAAACCTCACATCTTCTGCATGGATTGCTTTCCTAACTGCTGCATTGTTCAACCAAGCAGTTGCAACCTCATCATCCTGCAAGTAGAATCAAAATTAACCATCGTGACACGTTCAGCAGTCGCTATGGGATGTTACTGTGTAAAAGTACCTAGTATATTTACTACGAATTTTAGAAAGTCAAGTCATAGTTCCAACAGATCAAAGTGGTGTACATTAATGTAAAAAAACTTACAGTGCATGGAACTTCCTCGCTATTCATAAGCTGTGGCCAAGTTGGAACAAGTCCAGCTCTGACAGGAGCTCTAAGAGGCCACGCGCGACCAAACATTCTTTTTCTCACGGCAAGAGGCCTTTCAGTTTCACCCAACTTTCGAAAGCTAGATGGTGTGTTACTGGTTATGGTTGTAATTTTCATTGAATCTGTGCTGTGATAGCATGGTTCTAGAATGTCATAAATGTTCAAACCTTCTATGGCCTGGAATTGACAAAATCATTAGTAAAGTTAAAAGAAAGTACAGTATATACTTCGTTTATTGTAAACCATGGATCTTCTCATACCTTGTCAACTTTTCCAAGGTTGTTATCACATGTTTCACTATTGGGCTCATAGTAGTTTCCATTGCACTCCTTGATTACCTCCTGTAGAAAGCGACATGCATATTCAGAATATAGGATATAAAATTTGCATTACAATTAATAATGGAATTGGTCATCCAGCACAAACCTCAAATAGATCATCTGATATAAGTCCCATCCCATGTGCAAATGGAACAATGGCATTCCCATCAAATTCCTCATCCGTGACTCCATTTCCCACAAGATAACCCTGTTTAATGCAGTTATTTGAGATTGCATCCATACATATTTGAAATGAACAAAAGGAATACGAACATGTTAAATACCTTGAAGTTGATTTTGGGCTTTTTACCAGCTTCAATACCTGTTAAAATTTCACAGCGCCATCTTAAAAAGATTTCAAAACATTGAAGATGCAACAATTATGAAATTGTAGGTCGGTACCTTCAACAACTTGAGAAGCAAGTGTTGGCACGTATACACCAGCATATGACTCTCCAGAAATGAAAAAAGGGTTGGAGAGGAACTCTGGGTAAAGTTCAAACCACTGATTGCAGGAAATCAAAATAACATTTGCATTAATACTGTACTACGACATAAGTAAAAATATTAAGCCAAACAATTATGAAAGCAATTCAAGTTGTTTCCATTATCACCTTTAGGAGAAATGTGTGGCTATCAGATGCAGTCTTTAGATCACCAGTTATGTAGTCAGATTTGTTTTTGGAGTAAGAAAGACCAACCCCAGCAGGAGAATCCAAATATAAAATATTGGACACCTGAGAAGAAACACAAACAATGAGTAAGCTTGAGGAAAACTCAATCAAGTGTAATCAAATTCAGTATCAATGAAACATAAGTTTTGCTATCAAATGTAAAACCTTTGACCAGCTGTATGGATTAAGATGCAATTTGGGCAGACCTCCCTTGGTCTTTGATGCTTCAAAATTGAATGGCCCTGTTAAAAAGAAATAGTCTTTTACCATGTGAAAGTGACTACCAAATCAAAACATGAAACTTCCTTTCATTGAAACAATGGATTCTATAAGCATGAAGTAAAGCAAACAGTTTAGTATTCTTGGATTGAAGTCATTGAACACAAAACCAGCAACGGAATTTGACAAATACGGCATTTCTCGATCATCTTTGGTAATCAAACCAAACAAGGTATCAGGTGAGAAACAATACCATGCTCATAGACAAAGCCATCAAAACTGGAGCAACCAGGTCCACCATTCAGCCACAGCACCACCGGATCCTCCGACGGCTTCTTCTCCGATTCCACAAAATAGTAAAACAAGTTCCTCCCATGACTCTCATCAATTGTCACATACCTTCAAAACCCCCACAGAACAATACAAACATAAACCAAAATTCAGAAACACATCCAAAACTACATATCTACCAAAATCTGCATACCCGGAACGGTGCTTTGAAGGAAGAGTGCCATTGAATCCAGGAATTTGGGTTATCAGAGCTGCCACAGGAGCTGATTGGGTTGGCACCAAGCTCAAGAACATGAATGATAAGAGTGAATATAATACAATAATACTAGTCGTGGCCATGTCTCAAGTGTTACACGCCTATATCAAAGACTGTAACACAAAGATCATAAATTTATAGACGCAGAGATTATTACTCTGCAAGTTGCTTCAGAGTCGTTGCTTCCAAGGCAAGAGATGAAAAGGATAACAAACTGAGCTTTCAACTGGAGAAGAAGAAGAAGATGACCTGTAAATGGAGTAGGAAAACAGTCATGAAGACGTTTCTAAGGTCCAATTGGTACACAACACGTGTTGACTCTAATCCAATCAGAATCGGAGGCAACTGAAAGAGGAACCCCCCCCATAAGTTTTGAGGTTACCATCGACTTAACGTGTGAGTGTGACAGAGGATGAATTGGCAGATGAAATGTGTACTGATGATGTTTAAATGATTCAAGAATATAACAAATTTAAAGAATATTGTTTGGTTTGATAAGATTAGGGGTCATTGGGCTTGTTAGGGCTTAAAGGTAAAGGAACGGGTCCGAATTGACCAAGTCAACAAAAAATAGAGCCGGACTAAGGCTTTAATTTGTAAGCTTTCGACCCACCCTATTGTCCCATTCCTTTAGGGCTAAAAGGGTTGATAGTCTGGTCGGGCCGGCTCTCCAAATTAGGTTAAATAGGGTTAAAACGGGCCGAACATCACATTATTTTTATTAAATAGAAAATTCTAAATAAATATATTAAAGTTATTTTTTCCTCAATATTTAACTATAATATTATACACATGATATAATACTCTTCTTTTTAACTTATAATCATATTTTACATGCATATATATGATAGATTTCGCCGAAGTGCTTATATTCACATATCCAATGAACTTTCACTCAAAATCAAGGGTTATTTAACAAAATATAAATATAAATAAAATTTATAAAATCAATAAACAAAAAAAAATGTTCAATTGCATATGTAATAAAAGAAACATATATGAAAAAAAGAAAAAAATATATTATTATTAAGGCAAAAAAAAGCGGGTTTTAGGACCGGGCCGGGCCGTAGAGTAGGGCCAGATTTTATTTGCACAACCCTTATCATGCCCTAATCGAAAAAGGCTTGGGTCGGCCCTTGCATTAGGACGGCTGGGTCGGGCTTAGCCTTTTAGGGTAGGGTGGACTTTAGAGCGGGCCAGAGCCGGATGATGAGACCTAGATAAGATCATAAGACCAAGACATGAGATTAGATTTGACTTATTTACCATGAAATCAATGTATTATGTATGACATTAGTTATCTGTAACTGTAATAAAATTAATTGTGAAATACAGTAAAACCTTTATAATTAATAGGCTCGAGACTAAGAAAACTTATTATTTTAATGAGATATTAATATATTGATAAATTAATCATTTATTAATTTATTGATTAATTAATAACTTATTAATTTATCAAGGTATAATAAATATTTTCTTTTACTTTTTCAAATAAAAAAGTTTTACTTTTTGTTCATGCACCACATTATTAGATTTATCACGGATGTTGTTGTTCAAAATATTATATTATCTAATATTATATTATTTTATTTGATGATAATTAAATCAACCAAATTCTTCAATGAAATCCTCATAAATGTAAAATTTATTATATAAATTATGTTATGGTTAATTTATATATTCGATGAGGTCCATACGAATTCTCAAATTTCTATTATCTTACAAATTTAACTAAATATTAATTTAGCACGTTAGTCCCGAGTCGGGACCGGCAAAAAGTATTATTTTAATAAGGTTATTAATTAATCGAGTATAATTCTATTGTACTTTGCTAGATTAAGAGAGAATCTTACTTTAAAAAGCAGTAAATAAATGCACGGAAGTGATACAATAACAACAATGACACCACGTTACTAAGAGCATCTCTAACAGTTTTAGTATTTTTGAGGAAAAGAGAAATTTTAGAGAATATTGAGTTTTTTCCACTCTAACAGATTATGTATCTCATTCTCTAAAATAGAGAAATTGATAAGGGAGAATGAGAAATTCTCCAAATTTCCAAATTTTTACAGAAGCAAGAGCATTAAATGATACACTTTTCTCCAATAACTCAACTATTAATAACAACCAATCGAAACAATAAAAAATTTAATCATTTATTTCAAACTAACAAATTAAATAGATATAATAATTTATGGTTATAAAAATAGGATTATATAATACTTTATTCACTTGTAATAAATGCATAAATACGTAAAATGGAGAAATTGTTGGAGCTTAAACATAAAATATTTGGAGATTTTAACATTTTCTTCACTTTAAAGAAATTTTACCAAAATTGTTGTTGATGCTATAAATAGTAATAGCACACAGACTCGTGCAACTTGCGTGCAAAAAGACACACATATTGAATCTATATTCTCTTTAATTTGTTCTTTACATAAACCCGCGTTTTTTAATCTCAATTTGTGTTTCACACAATCCGACATCTCTAATAATAGTAAAGATGACACCAGATAATGTATCTCTTCATATGGGCTCTTTAAAAATAATGTGCAACTACGCAAGAAAATCATAAAACTCAAACGAAATTCAGTTTGAAAAAATTAACCATATGCGCAGTAGATGACCTCGGCATAAGCTCATAGGCAAAGAATTGTTTGTGATAATTTATGTTAGTATGGTTTTGGTACATGCAAATTGATGAATAAAATGCCATCAGCATTGATGAAGAGAATCCTTTGGATTGTATATTGTACAATTCCTTACCGTGTGATATCAGCAAAAGGTGCCCCTTGCGTTCTATATTTGTGTTTGCGCTTGATAATGTGACAAGGAATCAGACGAAAGCACATGTTCAGATAGCTTAAACTAGTGTTGGTATCGACTTCTCTCTCTTCCTAAACGGAACTTAATCTTTTTTTTTTTTGGTAATGAGAACTCAATCAACTTATGTAACCGGCTAACCAACCATCGGAAAAAGAAAAAAACCCGGCTAACCGAAACTGGTTAATTTTGTATATCCCAGAAAATTACCCCAACATAAAAGAAATTCTTACACAAACACGATCCATCCAATTGAGTTGGGACTTGGGAGCAAACACATGACCGCGTTTTACAGATCAACATGCCAGATTCATTTCCTCTTTCTGCAGTTCCAATTACTGATAAGAATTGACTACTAATCTTGAAGTTACAGATCAGACACTTGCACTACGTACAATTACAATTCTTTAGATTACAATGGTGAATTACAGTACATGATACAATTTAGTTCTATGCTGTGTTTGGATGAAGGAAAACAAGAGTGAATTTAATTAAAGTTCAGGATTTCATAATTCCTATCCCGTATTTGGTTTTATTAGATAGAAAGTTTCAAATTTCTTTGGAAAACAAAACAAAAGAATTTGCTGTTTAAATTCATCACTTGAATTCCTCACAAAATATGTGTCATTTATAAATTCCTTCAATTGAACAATTATCTTTCTAAAATAAGGTTTTTTACATTTTAATTGTTATTAATGTTTCAAACTTTCTTAATCAATTACATACTTCAAATCCCTCATAAATATAACCAAACAACAGAAATTGCAATTAACAGATTTCAGATTAATGAACTTTAAGATGCCATCATTTATAAACTTCTACGGATTTCATAATTTTCTCATCCAAACACTACTAGTGTTAAATGGGTTTTACCCACTAACAATCTACTCTTATCTCAATCAAAATGCGCCTTTTCAGTGGCAGTAAACACAATGCGCTTCAGTCACACCTTCTACCATCTTGATTACCGAATGAAAGCCTCAAATGCTACGATTAGTAAAACCAAAATTGTTGCCCTCGAACTGGACACTGAGGGTGAACCGGAAAACTTAACTCGCTGAGCTTGGTCTCTGGAAAACATAACCAAATAAAACTACGCATTAAGACAAAGGTTTTACAAGGAACTTTGTGTGATATAAATTTCAAGAGACATGGTATAAATAAACAGAATAAAAAGTATCGGCCAAATTCCTGATGTCTTACTTCTGTAAAGAGGAAAGTAATCCACAGTAAATGGCATTATCAGGCAAGGCAGCTTCGGATCCATCACTCTCAGGATTAACAACACTGACATAAAGCTCTTGGCCTAGATACCATGAGTCCAGATTCTGTGCGCGTAGGTTCCAAATGCCTGCACTATCAAGAGAAACCAATATGGCTGTCCAAGCTCCCGGGAAGACCTGTAAACATATGAGCATGAAGCAACCAACAGAAAAGCTTCCAGTCACAGAGTATAAGTACAGATGACTAAACACTAATGGAAATGGGTACTGCAAAAACCATGACATAATGTCATAAAGTAAATATTTCAACTCCTTACTCCCCAGATTAATCAATCAAAAATTATAACAAAAATCATGATATAAAAATCATGACATATGAAACCTATTTCAACTTTGCATCTGTTTGAAGCTAAAAGATCCCTTATAAAAAATCTCCTAATTAATTGGATCTTAGAAGAGCACTAAGGTACCTGCGTGGTGCAGCGAGCAACACCATCCCATTTGTTGTAAGTGCCTCTGCTATTCTCTGTCCACACTCCAATATCCATACTACAGCGCAGACATTTGTATAATGTTACAAAGTTTGGGTTTCTACAATTAGACATAGAGACCGATGATAATTTACACAATAAAAAACTCACCCCACTACAAAAAATGCATAGCCATCCAAATGGTAGTTCTGAACAGTGGTGTCATTGTTTTGAAAGATGATTTCCATGAAACCTTTGAAAGTACCATTGATTAAAGATGTGTCAAGTTTGGCCGGTCTGTTCATCAGTTTATTTGGAAAGTCAAGCTTGTAAACCCCTGAGATGTTGAATTGCTGGGCGAGCTTCAGTGGAGTTTCAGGTGTTAAATATGAAATACCATTGAGGGTTGTGCGCCACTTCCCATTTATAAGCTCAGCAGGCCTATTTAGGAGGACATATACATCTGTAACAGTAATTTCGCCATATTTAAAAGAACCTTGTGGGTTTGGACGAGCAGCACCAGCAGATACATTCCACCTACGATTAAAAACCATCATGAGATTAAGCCAAGCCATTGAGAAATATAATATCTATAAAAGAAAGGACAAAGATGATTTAAAAATAGTCCAGCAGGCAAGAAAAATATTTCCATATTTTTGATCAGCATCATTCAACCTCCTCAAATGAAAGTATAACAAAATCAGGAGGAAAAGAGTTATCTTGTCGACCTATGATATTGAAATAAGGAGTAAGCAATTGTCAGCCAGTCTTTCTATTTTGAAGATTACCACCATTATCATAAAAGCTTTCACTGGAAGTTAATGAGCGGTTTAGTTTTCGACTTTTCGTCAGGTGCAATATATTTGTTATTAAATAAAAAGACACTTTCACTACAACCTTATAGATCTTGCCTGATTCATTGAGAAATATCTGTCAAAATCATTAGGAGGATCAGGGAGAGGACCTGATGCAAGTCCTTGAGAATTGGAGTAGTGTAAGATGGCAACTCCAGTAGCTTTAGCCCATGAAGATGAATTCACAAAACGGGGGCTGGCAACAACATAGTAATCACTGCTGGCATTTTGATCCATTGTAACCAAGAACGAAAATGACTGACCAACATGAATATCCAAATTAGCATAGTTCTGCTGGACCGTGTACGATCCTTCAGTCTCCACCAGGAGTAAGTTATGATTTTGTATCCTGAAATTCAAGCTAGTTGAGATGCCAACATTGTGCACCCGGAAGCGGTATGTCTTTCCTGTTTTAAGCAACGACCAAGTATCAGCTCCCTTTAAAATAGGAAGGTAATAACAGGGCATATGTAACAGTAGATTATTAAACTAGTAAGGTACAAAGAAGAACTGACCCCAAAAGGGGCCAGAACTGCAGATCATTTGCTCAACACCCCTCAAAAGCATGTAAAATTATATAATGTATCTCAACAACTGAGCACCAGATGTTAAAAATGTGATTCTGGTTTATTTATAAGATGAATTATAATCATTTAACAACAACCAGCAAAATATTTCCCAGACATATACCTGCTTCAACATTTATTGTAAGGAAAGGAAAGCCGTCTAGAACAATTGACTCATCAAAGCGAAAGGGACCAACTCCGTTGATGAGGACGCCGTCAGGAATTCCTAGGTTAGTTCCACTTTCGATATCTTTCCGCAGTTCCTGTTGAAGTATGATTCACACCTGAGAAACAGAAAGGTGCTCCAAATGACAACAGGGCAAATTTAAAACAGCTTATACTCACCTTATGACTCTTTGTATACCAGTCAGTAATAAAGAGAGTGACATCTGCATCTGGCAGAGCAAAAGGTAACGGAATAATAGCTCTGTTATTTATGGTGATTCCCCCATATCCACCTGAAGCTCTCTGGAAGTTTAGGGAAGGGAAATAAAAGAAACTCCCTATCTGATCTTTAACCTGAAAATCATATGTCCAATTCCAACCAGGTTGAATTGGACAATTAGTCCCAGAAACACCATCTTGCCAAGAGTTTTTCCTATGTTGTATTCCATTCCTGCATTTAACTATCAACATTAGCATTGAAAATATAGTATCACGTGGTACCAATACCACACATGCATGTAGTAAGTACTAACCATGTGAGAAGCAATGGCTCATCCAGGTGATTTTTCACATTGATAACAACATTCCAATTTGTAGTGACATTAAGCACCGGTCCTGGAAACTCTCCATTAATCCCAATAACCTGAGAAGTATTAACGACACAATGGCTCAGATATGCAGCTAAAACCACTATAGCAACTCTACACTTTCTCACAGTTTACATTATTTGTACGACTTAATAGCAATTCTAGCAGACAACTCAATCATTATATATAAGTTGCTGACCAGTTCTCAACAGCTCTTCGCCTAAAACCTCCTAAAAAGCTGGTTGGGTTTATGGGGTAAACAAATTATGATACTTGTACTGTTTCCTACTGTACGAGAACTTATTATTGAATGCAACAGCTTTTCAGCAGTGAATGATTGAACTCAATATTGAGTTCAACTCCAAACAGGCATAGATATACTCACAAATCGGAACTAGATGCTAGAACAGCACAAGAACTAAGTAAAGTTGAAACCCAGAACTGGAAAGTCAGAAAGTAAAGTGAAAGAACCTGTTGCTTAACTCCAAGCGGAGCAGCAGTGATGTAGGAGACGGTCCAATCATAGAACACGTACGGGTCGGCACCCAAAGCAGGAGGCAATGAGCAGAATATGATGACCAAGTTGATGAAACACAAAGACGGCATCGGATGATGTCTCTAAAGCCTATCCTGTCTATTTTGGGTAGCTCTCTCCGGTTTCAGTCGTTTCAGTTAGAGATGAGTGAGAGAGAGAGTTGCAGAGAGAGTTGGGGTGGTTACTCGCTGGATTTGGAAGAGAAGCCAAAAAACCAAACCGGGGGTGGCAGAGTGGCAGTGAGAGAGTCACATGGGAGAGAAGGAAAAAAAGTACAGAGCTTGGGGAGCCTGAGGTGTTTTCAATTGTTTCTTGGGTCCCATTTTCTCCATATTAAACGGTAAAGAAGGGAGGCTATGGGAGCCACACCCAGTCACCCACCATGATTTTACAGTTGAATTCACCGTGTGGGGGCATCAGAAGGCGTAAAGAAAGGTAGCTGGGTAGCCGCGGGCAAATCTTTTGACCCGTTTGCATGGGGTGTTTGGGATCAAGAGACAATGAGACATGACCTCAACACAATGCCGCCCGTGACCAAATGAGGCCGAAGGCCACAAATAAGAGAGGCTTCCTATGAAATAACGAAAATAAAGAAAACTAATTTTCCTAGGTTATTTGCATCAATGTTCTTCCATTGGCTAGGATTAAAAATATTTCAGCCAAAATTGTGAAATTGTGGTACCCTTTCAATAGATTTTGTTTCTAGATTTTCCTAGTTTTTTAGTTCAATACTCTCTACATTTAATTCAACTACATCTTCTGTACAAACTGCTTTCACATTTGGATTTGTATTTACATATACATTCATATTAATACTTAATATAACAAAAAACAACCAAATTGAAACAAAATTCGGAATTGATAAAAAACAAAAATCAAACTATGATGTTGACCACAAAATTTGTCACTCGAGGCCTAAATAGTTTTTTGGAATATGCAAAAAAATAATAATTTAGAATCAATAATCTAAACATAATGAAATTACAGTAGATAAAAGAAGAGAAGATTGCTTTTTTTTTTGTTACTGGTTTTTCTCTTTTGCGTATTTTTTATACATGTATATAGGAGGCCTTCTAATTATGAGGCCTAAGTCATCCGCCTCTAGCTTGGGCCGACCCTGCCTCAACAACTCCAAAGTGTTGTGCGGAAGTGTCCGATGATCATACACACGAGTCCAATAATGAAATACTCTCCCCACTTTAGTCACCGGGTGGTATTCAGATGTAAGATTTTACACATCGACATTAGTGTGAGGTATCATTTTAAAACCCAAGGATGACTTTTTATACTCCCCCACTATAACCACCTGGTGGAGGTCTTTGGGTGGAGACATAGTCCTATCGTGACGAAGCAGCGTCCTTCACTCCTCCCTCTTTCGGCCTGTTTTGATTTCAATCTGGGATTCATTTCAAGTTTCAGGGAGAAACTCAGGAAAGGTCTTGTCAGATTTAGTGTGTGTGTGTGTGTGTGATATTTTGCTATGTGAAGAGAAGAGAAGCCAAATTTAGTAAAGGAGGAAGGCGAATGAGGTTGATTCTAATGTCAGTTACAGTCTGAGTCTCAATAGCAGTCAGAACACCAGTCACAAAAGCACTCACAACAACAACCACAAGTCCAGTTGCAATAACAGTCATAATAATAGTCACATTTGTTAACAAAAAAAGCCTAATTAGAACAACACATGGTGAACTAGTGTAACTATCAGTGTGACTACTAATGTAACAAAATTGTAATTGTCAGTATGGCTAGATTATAACTGTGTCTGAGCCACCATGACGACTGTGGTGTTTTTGGTGGAGATAAAGAGGCGGGAGAATAAGATTTTTGAGTGAAGTAGCAAGTAGAATGGGTACTCACAATGAAATTACTTCCATTTTTAGATTATGCATTTCTTTGTAGGAGGATCTCTCTTCAGTGGCAAGCTTGGCTGGAACATGCATGCAACATTTAGTTTGGACTTAGAGGCCTGCTTACCTATTGGGGTTCTATGGGAGAATTGAGTTTTGAACTTGTTTGGGCCATTCTCATTTTTAATTTGGGTTATTTTTCAGTTGAACCCAGAGAATCTCCCTGTGCAGGATGGTTCTAGATCATTGAATAAGTATGCGTAGTCTTCAAGTTTTGAGACACTTTGGTTACTGAGTTCTTTTGGATTTATGTCATGGTTGGTTGGCATAGACAGAACTAGAGTTAGTTTCTAAGTTTAGTTGTTTTGCAAGGTTCAACTTTTTCGAAGTCCTAGAGGTGTTCTATGTACATGTTAACGCTCATATTTTTCTAATATATGACCAATAGTCAATTTTTTAAAAAAGTAATCAATAAAAATGGTAAATTATTAATTTAATAGAATTGAATTGAACACATGAAAATAATGTAACAAATTATACTTCTATTTACATATATTTATAGTTTATGAAGACACAAATTAGCATTCATATCATATTTATGAGTCATCATGAATATTATATAAATAGACAAAAAATAAATTACAATAAATTAGTGTTCTATAAGAAGCAAAATATAAAAATTGCATTTCCACCTACACGATTTTCTTACTTATTCACTTAATTAACTTCAATTCCATTTCATTCTTCACTTTCACCCTATAAATAAAACCTGATTTTAAGCCACATACCATCAAGTTTTTAGCAGAACTTAAAACAGTATAAGTCAAACTCTCCCCAATGGCCATCAAATATTACACTCAACTTGCTCTACTCGTTTTTGCCTTGGGTAGATATCTCATCCTATTTTCTAACCAATTTCTTTTCTCTTTTTGAGAAGAAATTTAAATTATTACTCTTGATTTATGTTTTTCTAACCATTATGCAAAAAAAAAAATCCCATTTTGAAGGTTTGAATCAATAAATATGTGTTGTTTCTCGATTTATTCATGTTTATGGTTACATATAGTTGAATGTCAGAGTAATATAATATGAAAATATGGTGACTAACATTAGCTTACTCTTTAAATGGTGATGATATGCAGTTGCGATGATGGGAATTTATGTGAAGACAGATGATGCATTAGACACACTGTTAGCTTCGTCACCATTTATCCAGATCCCTCATGTATGCACGAAAGCAGTGGCTCATTGTGATGCAATATGTGATATAAGTTGTTGTCGAACAACTTGTGAAAGTCTGTATCCGAAAAGTGTTGCACGTTGCGTATCACAGCCCCGTACATCTCCACAGTGTCAATGTAACTATTTGTGTCCACCAACTATAGAAGGTTGATATTGAGAAAAAAGAATGATCAAAATATGATAATAAGTATGTGGCTACATCTACAATAAAGGGGACACACATTTATGTACCAACATAATTTTATTAAATAATTATCTTATTATAGACTATAGAGGCATTTCCTCTGAGACTTTAGTAACATATGTACTTTATTTTCACATTTATTATTAACTTTTTTATTTCATACATACATTGAGTTATTGATAAGTATTTATATCTTAGTATAAAATTATATTCTTTTTTAGTATTTAAATATTGTCTTAATTACTAAATTTTGTGATATTCTATTGACGTTATTGAGTTGGAGGTGTGAAGCCGGGTGATTAGTACTACCATGTGCTTAAGTGAATTGCTGGTAAAATTGTTTCGTGCTTTGTGAGTTAGCTTTGGGCTCTAGTCTCTACAAATAGTGCACTATTCTACTTATAGGAGAATTGACCTTGAGTATACATACTGTGGTGTTTGCCTCGGTATGCTGAGGTTTATCCGTGTTTTGGGTAAACGTGAACCCTAACATGTGACTTTATGATTAATTACCAGTTTTCTTGAAAATTCACACAATTGATTGAATATGTTGATGCTGATATGTATATCTATATGCATAAGTAAAAATTCGTGTGACCAAATACGCTTGGTTCTTGGTACATTTTACTTGGTTGTTCATATTTAAATTTCTCATTAGTCAAATTATTATATGAATGTATTATGTACTTACTGGGTCTGTGTTACTCATGATGCTACACAATCTTATTTTCAGGTAATGAGTAGATGTTTGGGGAATGAGATGAATCTACTAAATTAAATGATGGTTTTTCTTCAAATATTATTTCAAGACAATAAATGCGAGACTCATGTATCTTTGCCCAAATTTCAGTATTACTAAATCCGCTGTATTGTAAAATAACTATGATTTTGCTTCCTAATAAAAGTATTATTCAGACATATATTTATATCAGTTTTATTAAGGAAATTTTATTAGTTTTAAAGTCACACCTCTAATTCGGGAACCATATTTCCATATAATAGTGGTATCGGATTTGAGGGTGTGACAGATTGGTATCGAGCATTCGTTCTCTTAAGTTTTTGTTTTAAAAATAAATCTATATATATATTTTCAAAAACTTAACAAGAACGGGAAGGGTTATGTATTTATATTGTATGTGAATGTATTTCTCAAAGTTAGAGGAGTTGCATATAAGTTCTCACTTATAATGTGTTGCATCTTAAAGTTTTGTGCTTGATTTGAATTGATGTCTTTCAAAATTAGAGTTGATTTGTCTAACTAACAATGATGATTTGACAGTATGGATCATCGGTTCGTAGAAGCACTACAAAGTGATTTTCAATTCGTTAACGAGTATTTGGAACTACATGCTAATGCTAGGCAACTGGCCTATAACATGTGTGTTGATATTTCTATAAACAATCATGTTATCTACCTAGATGATAACCACTAGATGGCTACTATGTATGTTAATCAAGGAATTAATTTTTTTCATGGAAGCTAGATGGATATTAAATAATCCGGAGAATGTCAGGATTTTGTATGAAGAAGCCATTTGCAAATAGGATGCTTAGGACAACAAATTAGGGGCCACCTAATTACTAGCAAGCAGCTCAATTTGTAGAGTATGTAAATACTCATAATATTGTCATGGTCAATATAATTACCACACCATCACCATCACCATCTCATATTCACTACCGCATTAGAACAAAACCATACATGAGGGTACGCTCGCATGTGTCTATTAATGTTGGTTTTATGTCTACTCCTGTTTTAAATGTCGAGATAGAGGAACCAAAATCCTCTAATCCGATTGTTGACCTAGAGACTGGTAGTTGCTAAAATAACGGGAATCTCTACTATAATGTTTCTATTTTCATTCCATAAAGACACTTTTGTGTTGCGAAATTACTTAGAAGCAATTCGTTGTTAGAAAATAACTCTAAGAAGTTTTTATTTTTATTTTAGTCTATGTATAATTATTTGTGCTCAATTATGCTTAAAGGAAAATATTTGGATTGGCAAATATTTTTGTTCAAGTTATAACCGTCGAGATCATCTTCTTTAACTAGAATCATGGCCAATAGAAGAAATCCACCTATCGACGCGAAAGATTTTGTCGAAGCCTTCACAAGAAGGATTGAGGCAAATCAAGTCAGTGGTAGGCTAGGACGACTAGTGACACATATAAGAAACTTAGGGGCAAATAAGTTTATTGGAGGGAAACCTCATGAGGCTGAAGAATGGATTTACAACCTGGAAATCCACTTCGAAATGATGGAATGCACTCAAGTGGAGTTCAGGAAAGTAGTTACTTGCCTCTTAGAAGGAGATGCTCGTTTTTGGTGGGACACAATCAAACGTGTCACGCCCCCAGATGAAATGGAGCTCATGGAGTATGTATTCTTCAAAAGGAAATACATGGAAAAGGATTTTCCTCAAGTTGAAAAGGACAAGAAAGAACTAGATTTCATTCAACTCACACATAGAAAACTGACTGTGATTGAGTACGAGACCCAATTCACCAAACTTTCTCATTTTGCTCCACACATGGTGGACACTGATGATAAAAAGGTAAGACTGTTCATTGGAGGGCTGAATTCTAACATTCGTTGAATGGTCACTCAACGTGGAATATCTTACGAGGATGTTGTGGACAAGGCCTTAAATCAAGAGGAGAAAAATCAAAAGTATCGCATAAAGAAGGAGTGAGAGACTAGCTTCCGGGGGAAAATGAGTCACGCAATGCCTAACCAGAAAAGTGGACAATCATGGACACAGCATAAAGGGAAGGATGCTTTCTGAAGGCCGGCAACACCAACTGAAAAAGGGTAGGAGGTGGCAATAGTTCCAATTCAGTGTTATAATTGTGGTGAATCAGGACACATATCTAATGCTTGCCCAAATCCACGTTGTCCCCTGGATCTTGTTTCAGATGTGGCAAGATGAGACATTTCTCTAATCAATGCAATGCATCGAAGCAAATAGATAACCCATCACCTCGTCATGTCCAGCTAAATGCAATAACTTTTGAGAACATTGTGATGGAAGGTACGCTAGTAGCATATAGTACTCATGCTCATATACTATTTGATACTGGTGCATCTGATTCATTTATATCTATTGCATTTATCGCAACATTAGGCTTAACACCAATTGAACAAGATGAGCTTCTAATGGTTTCGACACCGTTAGAGAAATCTGTCATCTTAACAAAAGATTACAAATCATGTCCTATACATGTTTTGGATGCAAAATTTCCCATGGACCTTATAGTTTAAAATTTGGGGCATT
Organism: Argentina anserina; assembly: GCF_933775445.1. Classification (NCBI taxonomy): domain Eukaryota; kingdom Viridiplantae; phylum Streptophyta; class Magnoliopsida; order Rosales; family Rosaceae; genus Argentina; species Argentina anserina. Next base: position 16,553,062 of record NC_065873.1, read on the forward strand.
GTGACATAATTCTAGGATTCAATTGGCTGAGCAAATATCATGCCCTTATAGATTGTCATGGGAAAACTATCACTTTTTCTATATCTGGCCAACTTATTCGAAATATCCATTGTGACTTTCCAAGAAAATCAACTCTTCCTAAATTTCTTGCTAATGTTGAATCAAAGAATTCTGAACCTTCAATAGACCAAATTCATGTGGTGAACTCTTATAAAGATGTTTTCCAAGAAATCACTCATTTATCACCAAGCCGAGAAATTGAATTCAGCATTGACCTAATACCCGAAGCTAGTCTAATGTCTGTGACACCCTATAGAATGGCACCAAAGGAATTAGATGAGCTACAAAAGAAAATCAATGGGTTGCTCGATCTTGGATTTATTCGGCGTAGTTCTTCTAGCTGGGGAGCTCCTGTGTTGTTCGTGAAGAAGAAAGATGGATCCCTCTGTCTATGCATCGACTACCGACAACTAAACAAGGTGACTATCAAGAACAAGTACCCATTGCCGCGAATTGATGATTTATTTGATCAACTACGAGGAGCTCGAGTATTTTCAAAAATTGACTTACGCTCTGGGTACCACCAACTTCTTGTCACAAAGGATGATATCCTTAAAACCACATTCAACACGCAGTATGGACAATATGAGTGGTTAGTAATGCCCTTTGGGTTAACCAATGCACCAGCCATATTCATGGACTTGATGAATCAAGTTTTTAGTTCATTTTTGGATAAGTTTATTATCGTCTTCATCGATGATATTTTGATTTATTCCAAAAATGAAGCAGACCACACACAACACTTGGAGACTACCTTACAAGTGTTGAGAGAACACAAGCTATATGCGAAATTTGAGAAGTGCAATTTTTGGCAACACCAAGTGAAATTATCTCAAAATGGAATAGCAATGGACCCTGCAAAGATCAAAGCTGTATTTGAATGGAAAGCTCTTACCACTCCAACCGAAGTACGAAGTTTTCTTGGTCTTGCTGGGTATTATCAGAGGTTCATTAAAGGCTTTTTAAAAATTGTTCTTCCATTGACAAGGTTGACTCGAAAGAATGTGAAGTATATTTGAGACGCCAACTATGAACAAGCATTTTAAAAGCTAAAGGAAAAGCTGGCGACATCACCAATCCTCACCATTCCAGAAAGTGGGATTCCTTTTGTCATATATAGTGACGCATCACATCAAGGACTCGGTTGTGTTCTCATGCAAAATGGGAAGGTGGTAGCTTATGCATCTCGACAATTGAAGGAGCATGAGAACAACTATCCAACCCATGATCTTGAGCTAGTAGCTGTGGTTTTTGCTTTGAAGGTTTGAAGGCATTATTTGTACGGGGAGCGGTTTGATCTATTCTATAACCACAAAAGTTTAAAGTATATTTCTCTCAGAATGATTTAAACATGCGACAAAGAAGATGGATGGAGCTTATCAAGGACTATGACTTCACATTGCAATACCATCCCAGTAAGGCAAATGTAGTGGCTGACGCTTTAAGCCGAAAACCCCGAAGTCACCTAGCTACAATTATAAGAGAGGATTGGAGCATGTTAAGAACTCTAATTGAGTATAATCTTACTCCCTCAACGAACATGAATGAGATGTTTATTGGAAACTTAGTGGTGCAACCCTAAATAATAAGCGAAATCATTCAAGCACAACGGGAAGATAAAGGGCTCGTGGAATACATTCGGGGAATGAAAGAGAAGCATCCCGAAGACTGGAGCACGCATACAGAAGAAGGGATGCGTTTTAGAGGGAGGCTTTGTGTGCCAAATCTTGCATCATTAAATGAGGATATAATGCAAGAAGCACATCGTTCAAAATTCACAATCCACCCAGGAGGAGTAAAGATGTATAAAGACCTACAGAAGAACTATTGGTGGAACAACATGAAGAGAGACATTGCTAACTATGTCTCTAGTTGTCTTACATGCCAACTTGTGAAGGCGGAGCACGTGCGAAAAGGAGGATTTTTACAACCTCTCAAAATTCCAGAATGGAAGTGGGAGCACATCACGATAGACTTCGTTACTAGATTTCCAAGGACACAAAAAGGCAACGATACAATTTGGGTCATTGTTAATCGCCTTACAAAATCTGCCCATTTCTTACCAATAAAGGTAACAGATTCCATCGATTTCTTAAGTAAGCTATACCTACGAGAAGTAGTACGTCTGCACGGAGTTTCTGTATCGATATTGTCATATCGTGATGCCCAATTCACCTCAAGATTTTGGGTTAGCTTACAAAGTGCAATGGAGACGAAGTTAGACATGAGCACTGCATTTCATCCCAAAACTGATGGATAAACTGAAAGAGTCAATCAAGTGATGGAGGATATGCTTAGGTCTTGCATTTTGGATTTTGGAGGGAGATGGGAGGATCACCTATATTTGATTGAGTTTGCTTACAACAACAGTTATCACTCAAGCATAAGGATGACCCCTTTTGAAGTTCTGTATGGGAGACCATGTTGTATGCCAATATGTTGGGCTGAAGTAGGCGAAGTCGTTCTTCCCGGACCTGATGTAGTTAAGCATTCTGCGGAGGTCGTTGCTTCAATTAAGGAGCGCTTGAAAGCTGCACATAGTCGACGAAAGACATAGTCGACGAAAGACCTATGCCGATCGACATAGGAGGAATGTAGAGTTTCATGTCACAGATCGTGTCTTGTTGAAAGTCTCACCAATGCAAGGCGTTGTCCGTTTTGGAAAAAAGATTGCAACTTTGTCACCGTGGTTTATTGGACATTTCTAAATTATAGAAAGAGTTGGTGATTTAGCCTATCGACTAGATCTACCACAACATTTGTCCAACGTGCATAACGTTTTCCATGTATCTATGTTACGGGAATACAATCCAGACAATTCCCATGTCATAGACTATAGTACCATAGAACTCGCAGAGGATGTCACATATGACAAAGCACCTGTTCGCATATTAGGCAAAGAAGTAAGAAAACTCCGTACTAAAGAGATTCCAATGGTGAAGATACAATGAAATCAACATGATGAAAACGAGGCTTCATGGGAGTTAGAATCAGAAATGAGAAAGAAACAAATTAATTTAATAGTCAACTTTTTTAAAAAGTAATCAATAAAAATGGTATATTATTAATTTAATTGAATTGAATTCAACACATGAAAACAATGTAACAAATTATATTTCTATTCACATATATTTAGAGTTTATGAAGATACAAATTATCATTCATATCATATTTATGAGTCATCATGAATATTATATAAATAGACAAAAAAATAAATTAGTGTTCTATAAGAAGCAATATATAAAAATTGCATTTCCACCTAATTAGAACAACACATGGTGAACTAGTGTAATTAGAACAACACAAAAGCACTCACAACAACAACCATAAGTCCAGTTACAATAACAATCATAATAATAGTCACATTTGTTAACAAAAAAAGCCTAATGAGAACAACACATGGTGAACTAGTGTAACTATCAGTGTGACTACTCATGTAACAAAATTGTAATTGTCAGTATGGCTAGATTATAACTGTGTCGGAGCCACCATGACGGCTGTGGTGATTTTGGTCGAGATAAAGAGGCGGGAGAATAAGATTTTTGAGTGAAGTAACAAGTAGAATGGGTACTCACAATGAAATTACTTCCATTTTTAGATTATGCATTTCTTTGTCGGAGGATCTCTCTTCAGTGGCGAGCTTGGCTGGAACATGCATGCAACATTTAGTTTGGACTTAGAGGCCTGCTCACCTATTGGGGTTCCATGGGAAAATTGAGTTTTGAACCTGTTTGGGCCATTCTCATTTTTAATTTGGGTTATTTTTCAGTTGAACTCAGAGAATCTCCCTGTGTAGGATGGTTCTAGATCATTGAATAAGTATGCGTAGTCTTCAAGTTTTGAGGCACTTTGGTTACTGAGTTCTTTTGGATTGATGTCATGGTTGGTTGGCATAGACATAACTAGAGTTAGTTTCTAAGTTTAGTTGTTTTGCAAGATTCAACTTTTTCGAAGTCCTAGAGGTGTTCTATGTACATGTTAACGCTCATATTTTTCTAATATATGACAAATAGTCAACTTTTTAAAAAAGTAATCAATAAAAATGGTAAATTATTAATTTAATAGAATTGAATTGAACACATGAAAACAATGTAACAAATTATACTTCTATTTACATATATTTATAGTTTATGAAGACACAAATTAGCATTCATATCATATTTATGAGTCATCATGAATATTATATAAATAGACAAAAAATAAATTACAATAAATTAGTGTTCTATAAGAAGCAATATATAAAAATTGCATTTCCACCTACACGATTTTCTTACTTATTCACTTAATTAACTTCAATTCCATTTCATTCTTCACTTTCACCCTATAAATAAAACCTGATTTTAAGCCACATACCATCAAGTTTTCAACAGAACTTAAAATAGTATAAGTCAAACTCTCCCCAATGGCCATCAAATATTACACTCAACTTGCTCTACTCGTTTTTGCCTTGGGTAGATATCTCATCCTATTTTCTAACCAATTTCTTTTCTCTTTTTGAGAAGAAATTTAAATTATTACTCTTGATTTATGTTTTTCTAACCATTATGCAAAAAAAACAAATCCCATTTTGAAGGTTTGAATCAATAAATATGTGTTGTTTCTCGATTTATTCATGTTTATGGTTACATATAGTTGAATGTCAGAGTAATATAATATGTAAATATGGTGACTAACATTAGCTTACTCTTTAAATGGTGATGATATGCAGTTGCGATGATGGGAATTTATGTGAAGACAGATGATGCATTAGACACACTGTTAGCTTCGTCACCATTTATCCAGATCCCTCATGAATGCACGAAAGCAGTGGCTCATTGTGATGCAATGTGTGATATAAGTTGTTGTCGAACAACTTGTGAAAGTCTGTATCCGAAAAGTGTTGCACGTTGCGTATCACAGCCCCGTACATCTCCACAGTGTCAATGTAACTATTTGTGTCCACCAACTATAGAAAGTTGATATTGAGAAAAAAGAATGATCAAAATATGATAATAAGTATGTGGCTACATCTACAATAAAGGGGACACACATTTATGTACCAACATAATTTTATTAAATAATTATCTTATTATAGAATATAGAGGCATTTCCTCTGAGACTTTAGTAACATATGAGAACCATATTTCCATATAATAGTGGTCTCAGATTTGGAGGCGTGACAGACTTAGAGCCCCGATTACCACTTCTCCCTTGTTCGCTTTGGTTTTGTTCTTAGAGCCAAAGGGTTTATCCTTCTTCTTCTTGGCCTCATCACTAGACTCCCCAACCGGCCTAGGCACTAAATGTGATACTCTTCCCACTTTAGTCACCCAATGGTATTCGGTTATAAGATTTTACACAAAAAATCTCGACATTAGTGTGTGTGGTATTATTTTATAACCCAATGATGACTTTTTATACTATCTTTCTTTAACAACCCGGTGGAGGTCTTCAGGTGGAGACATGTTAACCGCGATGCAGTGGCGTCTCTAACTCCTCCCTCTTTCGGCCTGTTTTGACTACAATGTGGGATTCGCTCTAAGTTTCAATGTGAAACTCGGGGTCGTTCTTGTCAATTTGAGTATGCGTGTTATTTTGCTATGTGGATGAGAAGGGATGCCATATTTAGTAAGGGAGGAAGGCGAATGAGGCTGATTCTAATGTCGATTACATTGTGAGTCTCAATAGCAGTCACAAAAGCAGTCACAACAGCAGCCACAAGTGCAATCGCAACAATAGTTATAATAACATTCACATTCATTAACAAAAAAGACATGGTAAAGTAGTGTAAGTATTAGTGTGGCTACTAATGTAACAAAACAATAACTATTAGCGTTGCTAGACTGTAACTGTGCCGGAGCCGCCGCGAAGATAATGACGATGTCAGTGGAGATAAAGAGGCGGGAGAAGAAGTTTTTTGAGTGAATTAGTAAGTACAACGGGTACTGACAATGAAATTACTTCAATTTTTAGATTATTCATTCTATGTACATATATAGAGTTTTTTTTTGTAACTATCAAACTACTGGATGACTGATGGTGACATGATAAGGTTGTCGGTGTTGTTTATACATGTGACATTTTCTTTGTAAGAGGAGTTCTCTTCAACGGCGAGCTTGTTGGACAATACATGAAACACTTTGTTTGGACTTGAGGCATGCTCCCCTATTGGGGTTCCTATGGAGGAATTGGGTTTTGGGCCTAGGGAAAGAAGTTTGACCTATTTGAGCCATTCTCATTTTTAATTTGGGTTATTTTTCAGTTGAACCCAGAGAATCTTCCTCAATGTAGGGTGGTTCTAAATCATTGAATAAATAGGCGTGGTCTTCCAATTCTGAGGCATTTTGGTTATTTGGGTTATTTTTCGGTTGAATCCAGAGAATCTCCCTATGCGTTGGGTGGTTCTAAATCATTGAATAAGTAGGTGTAGTCTTCAAGTTATGAGGCACTTTGGTTACAAAGTTCTTTTGGATTCATGTCATGATTGGGTGGCATAGAGACAACTAGAGTTAGTTTCTAAGTTTAGTTGTTTGGCATGGTCAAACTTTTTCGAAGTCCTAGAGGTAGCATTCATACTTTCTATATATGACCAATAGTCAACTCTTAAAAAAGTATTCTATAAGAAACGGTTAATGATTAATTTAATAGAATTGAATTCATCACATGAAAACAATGTAACAAATTATACTTCCATTTACATATATTTATATCTTATGAAGACACAAATTAGCATTCTTATCATATTTATGAGTCATCATGACCATGATATAAATAGATAAAAAATAAATTACAACAAACTATTATTTTATAAGAAGAAATATGTAAAAATTGCATTTTCACCTACACTATTTTCTTGCTTATTCACTTAATTAATTTCAACTCCATCTCATTCTTCATTTTCACCCTATAAATAGAACATGATTTTAAGCCATATACCATTAGGTTTTCAGTAGTGCTTAAAACAATAAACTGTAAGTCAAACTCTCCCCCACGGTCATCAGATCTTACACTCAACTTGCTCTACTCATTTTTGCCTTAGGTAGATATCTCATCGTATCTCCTAACAAATTTTTTTTTCTCTTTTTGAGAAGAAAATCAAATTATTACTCTCGAGTTAGGTTTTTCTAATCCTTATGCAAATTTTTGAATCCCATCTTGAAGGTTTGAATCAATAGATATGTGTTGTTTCTCGATTTATTGATGTTTATTATATCATATAGTTGAATGTTAGGGTATATAATATGCAAATATGGTGACTAACATTAGCTTACTCTTTCAATGTTGATGATATGCAGCTATCATGATGAGGATATATGTGAAAGCATATGATGCATTAGACACACCATTAGCTTCATCACCATCTATCTGGATCCCTCTTGTATGCACGAAAAGCAGTGGCTTATTGTGATACAAGATGTTGTCGAATGACTTGTGAAAGTTTGTATCCGAGTAGTGCTGCACGTATCATAACCCCGTATATCTCCACAGTGTCAATGTAACTATTTGTGTCCATCAACTATAGAAGGTTGATATTGAGAAAAAAGAATGATCAAAATATGATAATAAGTATGTGGCTACAACTACAATAAAAGGGCAAAATATTTATGTACCAACATAATTTTATTAAATAATTATCTTATTATAGACTATAGAGGCATTTTCTCTAAGACTAGTATTTAGTAACATATCTACGTTCGCTCTGTTCTTTTACAACAAACCATAGGTTTTTATAAATTTATGTGACCTGAATAGCCATTACATACCCATCCGTTTTGTCTAAACATCAAACAAGAGGTTATGAGCCTAAATTCAAAACTAATATGTAGTATATAACTATTTCTTGGTAATAAACTCAAATCGAACAAAGTTTGTCTATCTTATGACTGATATGAGCATAGAAATTGGAAAAATACTAAACTAAACCTTATTCTTGCCCTTCACATTAGGGCCTGAAACCTAGAGAAACAAAAATATATGAACAAAGTTGTTAGAGAAAAGATCAAGGAAAACAAATTAAGAAAACAATAAAATTAATTTTAATAGGGATATTTTAGACATTTTAAAGTCAAATGTTTGACATGTTAGTGAGATAACTGATTAATTTAACGAAATTGATAAAACTATTGATGATATATGAGTTCAAGGATATACTCTTTAAATTTGAAACCCAATTAACAAAACTGTTTTTAGGTATATAGATAGTATAATGTGTCACAAGTATTTAATCCAAATCAAATCAAATACCAAGCTTGACATAAAAGTTTATTGACACCTAGAATTCCAATTAAAAACCACTGGAGACCTCATTCAACTAATTCAAATGGGTACCCAACGGATAAAATATGGACTCTTATACCAGCATAAAATTAAGTTGTATAGCAAATATGACTAATTTTGTTCCATTCCACCACACATCACCAAGCAATTGGTGAAGAAAGAATAACTGCTCTAATTTTGCAAAAACCTCAACAAAATCACTCCTTCAAAACTCAACAAATGCAGAAAACATCACATACACGCATACAACCCAGCACCCTAACCCAATCCCATCTATTTATCTCCAAATTCAACAAATCAATATTGTACAACAAAAACCCCCAAACGTGTGATTTATAATAACACCCATCACTGGCACAAAATCGAAATCCAAATTTCTTAAAACCCATTTAGAAAGGGATAAACACGTGGCAGCAAAGACTCGAGGAAACTTGTCAGCAGTGATTCCAATGCTGACGGTGGAGGAGAAGTGACAAGCCGACTACCGACGTCAGGGGTGCTATAATAGGAGGATGTGTTGAGGATTTGGGGTGACGAGGACATGAGGTTCTTGACGTCATTGTTGGGAGAAAGGAGGTAAAAGCCCTGGGGAGTTGTGAAAAATTAATGGCCAGGCGTTTGGCCAAAGTTTGCCCGTTGCTGTAAATTTGCAGAATGATTTATTCTCTCTCCGCACTTTCTCTATTTTGCAGAATATGATGGAGTAGTTGTTGGAGTGAAAATTGAGTGATTTTTCTCCAAAATCTTCGATTTCTCTAAAATGTACAATATGTTGGAAATGCTCTAACACTGAATGTTGTTGTTTCATGTTGTGTTATATTCTCAGAAATTGTAAGCCTTTTTTGCTACATTAATGATGGGATCTTGTTTCTTGAGGAATGCAAAGCATAGATCATTTCTTGTTTTCAGCTCCAGCGGTGAAACCTGTGATGTTAAAGACTGTTCGCAATTTAAAGGGGGAAACATTCAATAAGCCTAACACGTTTGTATGATAATCAGTTGTCGTTTGGTTGTTTCTAATGTTCTTGTACCTCAGATCGTCGTAACTCTTGTATATGCTGCAGCTACAGTTATAAATTTGTTTACCTGCCTCATTTTATTGATCATGCTACATAGTAAAAATGAAGCTTTTGCTGTATCTTTTCGGTGGGATGCTTCCCCCGGTGACAAGGTATGGGTTGTACATAGTTAGAAGTTGAAAAAAATAATTTGCAGCCAGTACCAAGGGAAGCCTTGCTAAATTCAAATATCGTTGCTTTCTCTTGTGAACTTTGCAATCATAGTCCTGCAGTTTTTTGCCGAAGTTAATTAGTCGTGTCCGTATTTCATATTAAGCCTAACTTGCTCTTTTTAGATTCAGTGCGACATGTAGCAGCTAAACTTGCAGTGATTAATTTTCACATGGTAGAAGGAATCGTTAGATTAATGATATAGTCTCATGCTTGCCTGATCCTCATTGTTTGAGCTTTTATTACTATATTATTTATTGATAGCTGGTTCATTTTCATTTCATTGAAACCTTTGTGTTGAGTATTTAGCCTTGTAATCTGTGGTTGATTTTTCTTTTGGTGCGATACTTTTACAAACACAATAGCATTCCACTTGTATGTATACAACGGTATGTACACCAACTTAAGGCAATAGTTTAAGCAATCACGAGTTTGTTTCTTTTTTAGGTTTCTCGCTTGTGGTTGGGAAACCCTCACTAGAAAATTCATGTAAGTTGCCTGTATAGAAGGATTCCATACAGTTGGAATGGAATTCTATAGTAGAGGCTAAAGTTTTGTTATGCTCTAAGCCTCTAAGGCTTATCTGTACAAGTTAGACTTGTTGGTAGCTGCATCTGTATATGATGTGTTGCTTGTGTTTAGTCTCGTTATTACAATAATTACCTCAATTTTTCTTGTTGATCATATAGAGCTTTATTTTAATACCCAGCTACGGCCTATAAGTTTCTTGGTGAAAATGTGTAATAGATTATAGATATATAACAGACTTTAAGACAATCATAATCACTCAATTAACCCCCTATCTATGTAGCACGGACAGGGACACGAGTGTCCGTATTGGACACGATTCGATACGTAGACACGACATATATAAATTTTTTTGGACACGGACACGTGGTGGACACGTCAATTAAAATTATTTTAATATATATATATTTATTAAAAATTAATTTAAAAATTTGAAAGTATTTAAATGTATATATATTAAAGTGTGCATAAATATAACAAAAACTGAATCTGTTGGAATGGTTGAGGATTTGTTGGGTCATTTGGATGACCAAGGTTCGAATCCCACCACAAGCATTCTTATTTTTATCATAAGTTTCTCTCCTTATATATATTAAAGTGTGCATAAATATAACAAAAACTGAATCTGTTGGAAAGGTTGAGGAGTTGTTGGGTGCCTTGGATAACCAAGGTTCGATTCTCTCCATAATTACTTTCACTTCTATTATGAGTTGGTGCGTGTCCACGTGTCCGGGCTACCCTTTTTATTAATGAATCTCTCAAATACAATAGGAAGACATAGACCCTGATCCTCAATTACAAATGAATTAAGTCCCAAAATAATATTGAAACTCTCTACAAAGTACATGTATTCTAAACAAGTACAAATTAACAAAAAATTGTTCCGGGAGAATTACTATTCTACCCTTATGTGTGTCTTAGCCTAATAGGTTTCATGTTAGGAGATAGATTAGCATCTCCGTAATAGATTAGGACTCCGAATCCTACGGGATTGTGGTTTTGTAAATGCCTATATATAGGCCACCATATCATTCAATAATACATAATTATTTCATCCTGCATCACGTTATCACGCACTTTGCCCTAAAACCCTGAACTTTTAGAGCCCTATTTTTTTTTCTTTTCTCTCTCTCCGCCGCCGGCCGCTGTCGATTCCAAGCTCCGGCATCTCCTCGCCGGCGCACCTCTTGCGCGCCGCCGCATCACTGCCACCGCATCACCGCACCTCCTGCCCGCAGCCCCCCTGCAGCCCCTGCCGCCCCTGCACGCAGCCCCTGCACACAGCCCCGCAGCCCCTGCACGCAGCCCCGTAGCCTCGCAGCCCCTGCACGCAGCCCCGCAACACCGCAGGGTCTCCTCCGCATTCGCTCCGCAAAAACATCTTTTTGCCCCGCAAGTCCCCGCATCAAAGCCTTCAAAATTGCTCCTCCCGCATATTCACGCAAGAGACGTGAAATTCACAAGCAAGGACTTCGATCAAGAGAAGCTACTCCCGTATACTACAAACCTTCAAAGGTAAATTTTTCATAAACGTTCCCGCTTTTGAACGTATAGATATATTATATCGGGCGCTATTAGCCTTCTTCTTGTCTTAATTCCGGTCTTTCTTATAACGCCGATGAGACTATAGAGGGATGGATTTCCCCTCTTGGTCGATGTTTTCTGTGTGACGGTCCTGGGGGAGTCACGATTGTTTTGAAAGGGAAGTTAATCGATTTTCGTGTGGTCGCCTGAGTGCACCGCTGTTTTGGGTGTGATCATAAGTATCGCCGCTTGCATCGATTTTTCTTGTGACCATATACGTCACCCCTTCTAATTCCTATTATACTTGAATCTAATCGATTCCGCATTCGTTTTGTAGATGTCATCACCATCTCGACCGGAATTTGGCCTTCTTGATTTAGAAGGAAAGGAATACCACCGCTGGGTTTCCGACATGGAACTCGCTTTCGAGAGCCGAGGGATTGAAGGCCTATTTGCCGACCCTCCTGCTGATTTCCCACCCATGGCTAAGACTCAGACTCTCATCTTCATGAGACGTCACATCCATGCCACTCTCAAGAGGCAATACTTGAACGTAAAAGATCCTAAAGAATTATGGGACAAACTACGCTTGCGGTACAACAACGTTCATGATAAGCTTCTTCCTGAATTGACCGTTAGATGGGATAACATCTGTCTATTGGACTATAAGAGAGTGGATGATTTCAATCAGGATATGCTATGCTTGCAATCCGATCTTGGCACCGTTGGTGTCATCAAGACCGACCTAGATCTTCTCAATAAGACATTGGACACGTTTCCAATCAACTATGAGGTTCAAGCTCATACGTACCGCACTCATGTAGAAGAAGGGAAGATCCGGTCTTTTACCGACTTAATGGCACTCTTGGCTAAGAAGGAGAGACATTCTGAGATTCTCCTCAACAACAACAATAGACATGTTGGCACTAAAAGAATTTCTACGCCACAGTCTAACCATTGGAAAGCTCCTAAGCAAAAGAATCAATCAAGGAACGCTCCATATCAGTACCAAAATAACAACTCTCGTGGTGGGAGGCAACAAGGCCGATCTCGGCCTCGGTCCAATACTTGGACCCGTGATGGTGGCGGCGCCGCACCCTTTGGGGGAGGCCGTCCCCGTCCCAAACTCCAAGGAGACCGTGCGCCTCCTAATGCCTCCACTTCCGGTAATGGCAAGTCTCCATGCTTCAAATGTGGCTCCTTCAAGCACTTTAATTGCGATTGTCGCGCTAGTAAATAGATGATCAAGGCTTACTCCGCCTACAAGAAGTTTCCACAACCCGAATCGAATCATGTGGATGAGGACCATGAGATCGAGACTCACCATATCTCCATGAAGCCCGAGCCCCTTGCTTCTAAGGCTAGGCCTCCGGTTGCTACCATGGATACTCCCGACTTTGATTAGTCGTTTTAGCTTCATTAGCTTTATAATTCAAGTATTGTTATGGCCGACCGCCATTGTTATTTTCATTGACTTTGTAATAGTCTTTTGATTTTGGAATTAGAAGTTCATGTGTGATGTATTAAAGATTGGCATTCAATAAAATTTCTCATTTCTTGCTTACAAGACGATCTCTTTGAGAATTTTATTTATCCGACACTTAGCATGATGATCAACGTGTGCAACTCACGTGGTTTTTAAATTGGACGCTTTTTGGGTCACATGGGACCCCAATAGCACTACATTGTAAATTTAGAACTTAAAATTCGGAAAACGAACCTCGGAACGTCGAAAACGACGTCGTTTTGCCTTGGCCGGACCCGGTTACTATTCAGGCGTTTTCGGCACGTTTTGCCGGCGTATTCGCCATCTTTCGGCCATTTCCCGGCGTTTCCGGCACCGCCACCCGGTTCCTGCCGGCGTCCCCTGTCGGACCTGAAGTTCCGGCCTCCATACCGGCCAGTTCCGACCGCCGCCGGCCGGTTTTCCGGCAATCGGTGCCGCCGGTTTTCCAACGAGTTTTTCGACGATTTTTTCCGTCGTTTCTCGTCATTTTTCCGGCATATTGCAGCAGTCCCTGCTGCCACGTTTTTCTCGTCCAAAATTCACCCGGTTTTGAGTTCTTTTGACATGGTTTTCCGGTTTGTTTTTCCAGTTTTCTCCAAGTCCGTTATATGCACTCACCGGTACTCTTTGTGTGCGTTTTCCACACCATTTTTGGATGGTTTATACCACCCTAGCTTACTGTTTGGTATTTCACTGCTTCAATACCATGATTTCCAACTCTTTAGTTGAATAATGTAGTACTATTGCCATGTGATACATTCGATGAGATCGACTTTTGTTCTGATTCCCATTCTTACAATATCCTATGGCGTATTGTATAGAATTGTTCCCGTGTCGCTGACTCTCTTAATTGTCATTTTGTAGATGTCCCGCGGTGAAATCGAATGTCTAGCTGATTGCGGAACCACCCACACTGTCCTACGGCACATGCAGTTGTTCACGGATCTAGTGTTTTCGACTTCTTCGATGACTACAATGATTGGCTCAAAATCCATCATTCAAGGAAGAGGCACTGTTTCTTGCATGTTGCCTAATGGTACGACTCTTAACGTCGTAGACGCTCTTTATGCGCCGAAGTCTCCCCGCACCTTGCTAAGTTTTAAGGACATACGTGCCAATGGTTTTCACCTCGATACTTATGTTGAGAATGAAGAGGAATATCTTTGTGTTACCTCTGAGAAAGCAGGCCATCGCCGCATCTTAGAGAAGATGAAGAGTCTTGGGAATGGTTTGTATCTTACTTCCATTCAGATCTTTGAATCATATGCGATTGAACGCAACTTTTGTGATTCAGACTCTTATATGCTTTGGCATGCCCGTCTCGGGCACCCTGGACTCTTATTATTTCATCCTGCATCAAAAATATTATTGTGACGGTGATTTTATATGTTTTATCATAGCCGTGATATAATAATTTTTTTAATATGCACATGAATACACACATATATATCATAATGTCCAATAAATCAACTTTCTTACTATGTTACCACGAAAAAAACATGAGTTACATGACAACGCACAGTTTCATCCGATCACTAGGGGGTTGTAACCAATTAAATAAGCAAACCGTACGCCTCCCACTAGATAGAGTTGATGAGGCACGCAGTGCATAGAATGAGACCAATCCCATTTTCTCATATTTTTATAGTAATAAGGTATCATTACTTGCATAAAGCCATAAAATACTAGATTTAAGTATAAAAAATAAAATTGAAAATATTAAAATTTGGAGACGACGCCGGACACCACCACAAACCACCCTCTGCCCTTATGGCCCTAAAATTAGTAGACCGCCATGCCACCTTCAAACCACCAGCCAAACTATCTTCATCCTCTCCAAACCATCCAAGACCCTATGATGAAGACGATGTCGCCATGCATGTAGTACTAATTTCGACTGGACCTCCTTCTACAAGACACAATGGGGACAAAACTAAGATTGGAAAATCAGGTGGGCTGCACCCTTGAAGTTTCAATTGAGGATAGAAACTGTATCATACTGAAATTCAAACCAAAAATCATTTATATAGAACTGTATCATCTGTACCATCACATTGCAATTAGGTTTGATGATTTTAGGCATGTGAGTGTCCTTGTTCAAAAGATCAGTTCCTCTTCTTCGATTTGTCTTCCTCTTCTCATGATGTCGTTTCGTTGAAATCTTTTTTTTTAATCGAAGAAAGTCATGTATTAGAACTGGATAAAGTACGATATAGCATGTACACATTCTACCATCGTGAACTACGACATAATTGAAATGTGCAGAATAAATAAAAATCTAGCAATTAGATCTCTGACACTCCTATGCTGAATCTCTGGGTACTGGCACCAATAACCAAAACAAAATTATTAGCAAAGCTAACTTATTCAAACTCAGGAAAAACCAATCAAGTAGAAAACACACACCCATCAGGGTTGTCCTTAGCAAATTCGGCCTCATCTTCCACCTGCTTGGGCATGGGCTTGAGCTTGGACCCACCATCATCAAGAAACCCTAGCCGTAAACCAGGCCCAAAGCCCATTCTTATAGAATGGACCACCAACCTCCCCTACCGCCATAAGAGCAAACATGGTACAATCTCACCGCAGCCAAAGCCAAAGGACGAAGTTTGCCACTGTGAATCTCAAAGCGCCATCGTCTCTAGTCAAACGTAAAACCTCAAGGCAAGAAAGCTTCAACTCACTTCCCAATGGTGGATGAACCTGATCCCAGCCACCACACAAGCAACCAAGACCTCTACGATATGGATCCGGCCAACCAGTCTACTACCGAGGGGAGAAATCCTTGCCGCTCGACGTTGCAATCACACTAGGCTTGGCAAATGGGCGGGTTGGGTGGGTGGTGTGGCGGTCTTTAGTGGGTGGCGATCTTAGCGGGCTCAAACCACTTTAACCCGCTAAGAAGAGTGAGTTATGGTGAGTGAACCGGTTGGGTTTGGGGGTTACCTGGGGCCCGTTAAGACCCGTCAAGGTTTTTTGTGTATTAAGTCCAAATCTAAATATTTTCTGTATTAAGTCCTATGAAAATAAATACTCATGCTTTTCTAAATCCACACAAAAACTAAAATATGTTAAAATGGAACAATTCCATATCAAATTAAGTCTAATGTCAAATTATTAGATGAATCTACTACAAATAAGCTTTTAACTTCTATAGAGCTATGGGTGACTATTCATATAGACAATCTGCTCAAATTACTAATCAAGTCTTACGGCTTTGTCACTCTTACTAGTTTACTGTTCACATACTTAATTTTTATAGAGTTGGAGACTAGTCATATAGATATGACTGCGCTCCTAGCCTCCTAGTATTGGTTTAAATCCTGACCTATATAAGAAAATCCCTTGATGGCTGCCTCAAGCCCTACATAGGACTATTCACATATATCACTTCCAATTATAATCAATCCAATGTGTAGTGAGTGTCAAATAACCATAAGTTGTGTGAGAACTCCATAAATCAAGTGTCAAACAAATATTTCCTTGAATTGAACTTAACATGCTATGTAACGTCAACTTCACAATAAGCACTGAGAATAACCAAATTGAAAACAAAAAAAAGGTATGTGTATGTCATACTTTCATTATTTACACCACCTTCGAAATTGAAGGATACAAAGGGGTTGATTACAATTGCCCTTACATCAATATCTTAATCTTCTCTTAAAGTTATTTCATGATTCAATGTAAAGAGATGAACTCGATCGTATTCTAAAGAACAAAGTAAAATGATCACATACGAAAGTCATTTAATTTGTTTTAATAGAAAATTAAATATCTACAGAATTTGTAAAAAATATGTTGTAATTAAAGAAAAATAATGAGAAAAATGGAGAGAGAATAGATATAAATATAGATTTATTAAGGTTGGGAAATGAGAATAGAGTATTAGGTTTTTTTTCCCTAAGCGGGTTCCACGGGCCCCGTTGGGAAATCCGTTACTGTCCAATTATTAGCGGGTTGTTAGCAAGTTGCTAACCCATTGGTAAAAAACACTTAACGGGGCGGAAATGAGCGGGTTTTAGCGGGTGGTTCACATGCGGGTTGGCAAGTGGCGGTCAAAATTGCCAGGCCTAAATCACACCCACAAAGGATCGAAAATCCCAATTCCCACATGAACTCGCCCTCACCTCCTCACACATGCTCTGGAAGGGAAAAGAAGAAGATAAGATAGAGGACATCCACCCGTTACCTGACTATAGTTGAGACTATCATTACTTAAACCACCAATGTCAGAAACCCAAGAGCCCATGCCACCAAAGAATAAGGTGAAGGCAAAGCTGAGAGAGAGAAGACAACAACTCATCTTATAACAAATATAATTAAGCTTAGACACAAGTTAAATCTAATTCGTGAAATTTTTATCCTTTTAACTTTTCTTCTAAAATATGATAGCAAAATAATTTATTTACTTCCTTGAAAAATAATTATTAATGTAATTATTCCGGGATATTATAGTGATAGCCATATGTGTGTCTTAGCTAAGTAAGTTTGTTTATTAGAGTAGATTATGTTTTAATATAATAGATATGAGAATCTCTTATTCTTTGGGATACTTCATATGTAATACCTATATATATGCCTAATTACTAATTAATAAAGAATTTCGTTATATTACACTACGTTGTTATTCTCGTTTCGTCCCTCATCGAACATTAATACTCCCTCCGTTTTTTAATATAAGTCATTTTAGGTTTTAATTTTTGTTTCAATATATAAATCGTTTTAACTTTTACTCCATATTAGTTTTAAATTTATCCCTGAGCCACAATAATGTCAAGAATTTCATTGTCAGAATTTGTATATGAAAACACAAAAAGAGTATTATTTTACAATTTTGTTTGGAAACTAAGTAATTTAATGTCATTTGTCATATCTAATCTAGTCCATTCTATTCATTTATATCTAACGACTCACATAAAGTGTAAAATTTTGTGTTAAATTGTGCATGCGTCCATTGATTAGAAATATATATATATATATATATATATATGTTCCGGGAGAATTACTATTCTACCATTGTGTATGTCTTAACCTAATAGATTTCATGTTAGGAGATAGATTAGCATCTCTATAATAGATTATGACTCTGATTCCTACAAGATTGTGGTTTTGTAATACCTATATATATGCCCACATATCATTCAATAACGATACAGTTATTTCATTATGCATCACGTTATCACGCACTTTGTCCTAAAACCCTGAACTTTTAGAGCCATAGAATTTTTTTTTCTCCCGCCGGCCGCCCTTGTCTCCGGCCTCTGGGAACCTCCCTGTCGAAGCTTCTCGTCGGCGATAGCCCCTGCCCGCCACTCCTGTTCGCCGCCACTGCAGACCTTTATGCAGCCCTTTGCCGACCCCTGCAGTCCCCGTAGACATCCCTACAACCCCCCTGTAGTCTTTAACGATCCCTGACCCCTCCTGCCACAACTCATGCAGCCTCCCTGCAGACCCCGCAGCTCTGCATGGTCTCCTCCGCATTCGCTTCGCAAAATCATCTATTTTCCCCGCAAGTCCTCACATCAAAGCATTCAAGATTGCTCCCCCCGCATATTCATGCAAGAAACACGAACTTCACAAGCAAAGTCTTCGCTCAAGAGAAACTACTCCCGTTTTCTCCACACCTTCAAAGGTAAATTTTTCCTTAACGTTCACGCTTTTGAACGTATATATATATTATATCGAGCGCTATTAGTCATCTTCTTGTCTTCATTCCGACCTTTCTTATAACACCGATGAGACTATAGAATGATGAGTTTCCTCTCTTGGTCGATGTTTTTTGTGTGACGGTCCTGGGGGAGTCACGATTGTTTTAAAAGGAAAGTTAATCGATTTTCGTGTGGTGGCTTGAGTGCACCCCTGTTTTGGGTTCGATCGGAGTATCGTTGTTTGCATCGATTTTTCTTGTGACCATATACGTTACCCCTTTTAAATCCTATTATACTTGAATCTAATCGATTCCGTATTCGTTTTTGTAGATCTCATCACCATCTCGACCGGAATTTAGCCTTCTTGATCTAGAAGGCAAGGAATACCACCGTTGGTTTTCCGACATGGAGCTCGATTTCGAGAGATGAGGGATCGAAGACATGTTTGCCGATCCTCCTCTTGATTTCCCACCCATGGCCAAAACTCAAGCTCTCATCTTCATGAGAAGTCACATCCATGCAACTCTTAAGAGGCCATACTTGAACGTAAAAGATCCTAAAGAATTATGGGGCAAACTACGCTTGCGGTACAACAACGTTCATGATAATTTCTCCCTGAATTGACCGTTAGATGGGATAACATTCATCTATTGGACTATAAGAGTGTGGATGACTTCAATTAGGATATGTTATGCCTGCAATCCGATCTTGGCATCGTTGGTGTCATCAAGACCGACCTAGATCTTCTAATCGTTGGTGTCACCATGTATTGGACACGTTTCCAATCAACTATGAGGTTCAAGCTCATACGTACCTCACTCATGTAGAGGAAGGGAAGATCCAGTCTTTCACCGACTTAATGATGCTCATCGCTACGAAGGAGAGGCATTCTTAGATCCTCCTCAACAATAACAATAGACATGTTGGCACTAAAAAGATTTCTACGCCACAGTCTAACTACGGGAAAGCTTCTAAGCAAACTGATCAATAAAAGAACGCTCTATATCAGCACCAAAACAACAATTCTCATGGTGGGTGGCAACAAGGCCGGTCACGGCCCAAGTCCAATACATGGACTCATAATGGTGGCGGCGGCGCACCCTTCGGGGGAGGCCGTCTCCGTCCTAAACCTCAAGGAGGCCGTGTGCCTCCTCATGTCTCCACCTTCGATAATGGCAAGTCTCCATGCTTCAAATGTGGCTCATTCAAGC
The DNA here is from genome assembly GCF_933775445.1 of Argentina anserina. NCBI lineage: Eukaryota > Viridiplantae > Streptophyta > Magnoliopsida > Rosales > Rosaceae > Argentina > Argentina anserina. The sequence goes on from NC_065873.1 coordinate 16,573,028, forward strand.
ACTTTAATTGTGATTGACGTGCTAGTAAAGAGATGATTAAGGCATACTCCGTCTACAAAAATTTTCTACAACCCGAATCGAATCATGTGGATGAGGACCCTGAGATCGAGACTCACCACATCTCCATGAAGACCGAGCCCCTTGCTTCCAAGGCTAAGCCTCCGGCCACTACCATGGATACCCCCGACTTTGATTAGTCATTTTAGCTTCTTGTAGCTTTATATTTTCAAGTATTGTTATGGTCGACCGCCATTGTTATTTTCATTGACTTTGTAATAGTCTTTTGATTTTGGAATTAGAAGTTCATGTGTGATGTATTAAAGATTGACATTTAATAAAATTTCTCAATTTCTTGTTTACAAGACGATCTCTTTGAAAATTTTATTTACCTTACACTTATCATGATGATCAACGTGTGCAACTCACATGGTTTTAAATTGGACGCTTTTGGGTTACATGGGACGCCAAATTCACAACCAATTGCACTACATTGTCAATGACGTCGTTTGGCCTTTGGCTGTACCCGGTTACTGTTCCGGCGTTTTGCCGGCATTTTGGACGCCTTCCGCCACTTGCCGACGTTTCCAGCGCTGCCATCCAGTTCTTGCCGGCATCCCCTATCGAACTTGCCACTCCGGCCGCCGCCGGCCGGTTTTTCGGCAATCGGTGCGGCCTGTTTCCAGCGCATTTTTCCAACGTTTTTTCATTGTTTCTAATTATTTTTCCGGCTGTCCTTGCTGCCACGTTTTTCTAGTCCAAATTTCACTCGGTTTTGAGTTCTTTTGACATGGTTTTTTCAGTTAGTTTTTATATTTTCTCCAAGTTTGTTATATGCACTCATCGACACTTATTTTTGTGTGTTTTTACACCATTTTTTCTACCACCCTAGTTTACTATTTGGTATTTCACTACTTCAATACCATTTTTTTTCAACTCTTTAGTTGAAGAATGTAGTACTATTGCCATGTGATACATTCAATGGGATCACACTTTGTTCTGATTCTCTTTCTTACAATATCCTACGACGTATTGTATAGAATTGTTCCCGTGTCGCTGACTCTCTTAATTTTTATTTTGTAGATGGCTTGCGGCGAAATTGAATGTCTAGCTGATTGCGGAACCACCCACATTGTCCTACAGCATATGCAGTTGTTCACGGATCTAGTGTTTTTGACTTCTTCGATGACTACAATGATTGGCTTGAAATCCATCATTCAAGGAAGATGCACCGCTTCTTTTATGTTGCCTAATGGTACGCTATCAATGTCGTTGACGCTCTTTATGCGCCGAAGTCTCCCCGCACCTTGCTAAGTTTTAAGGACATACGTGCCAATGGTTTTCACCTCGATACTTATGTTGAGAATGGAGAGGAATATCTTTGTGTTACCTCTGAGAAAGCAGGCTAGCGCCGCATCTTAGAGAAGATGAAGAGTCTCGGGAATGGTTTGTATCTTACTTCCATTCGAATATTTGAATCATATGCGGTTGAACGCAATTTTTGTGATTCAGACTCTTATATGCTTTGGCATGCCAGTCTCGGGCACTCTGGACGTGATATGATGATTAGAATTCTTAAGAATTCACATGGTCATCCTTTTTTCAAGTCCCGGAAGTGATTGGAGGATCATCTCACCCGTGCTCCACACGGTGAGGCCGTGCCTACCCGTGCACTGCATAGTGTGACCGAGCCTGCCTCTCTCGGCAGCTCCACGGCTTTCACGCTGTCGGTGGCGGCATCCCCTTCTTTATAGGAGCTTGTGATGCCTCACGTGCTTTCTAATGCCTCCATGGCGATTTCTGATGCCCATCGCTCGTTTTGCAAAGCTTGTTCCAACGAAGTCCTTCTTTTGCTAAGGTTTCGACCGATAACATTCCATTCTTACAACGTATCCAAGGTGACATTTGTGGACCTATTTAACCAGAATGTGGACCTTTTAGATATTTTATGTATTGGTTGATGCATCGACACGTTGGTCACACGTCGCTTTGCTATCCACAAGGAATGCTGCATTTGCTAAGTTATTAGCTGAGATCATCAAACTTAGGGCTCACCCCCTGACTATCCTATTAAATCCATTCATTTGGATAATGCTGAAGAATTCACCTCCAACACTTTTGATGATTACTGCATGTCTATTGGGATTGAAGTTGAACATCTCATTCCTCATGTTCATTCACAAAACGGTCTAGTAGAGGTTACCATCAAGTGTATTCAGCTTGTTGCTCGGGCAATTGTTATGGGTACTAACATGCCGGTCTCTATGTGGGGATATGCAGTGTTGCATGTAGCGATACTTATTCGTTTCAGACCCGCGGCTAACCAAGCGTTTAGTGCATACCATATGGTAACTGGTTACGAACCCAATATTTCACACTTATGCATTTTTGGTTGCGCCATCTATGTGCCTATTACGCTTCCACTGCGTACTAAGATGGGTCCTCAGAGACGATTATGTATCTATGTTGACTATAATTCTCTAACGATTGTCCGCTGCTTAGAACTAACCACCAGAGATCTCTTTATTGCAAGATTTGCATATTGTCACTTTAATGAGACATGTTTCCCGTCGTTAGGGGGAGATGGGAATGTTATCATTCCAAATGAACGTCAGGAATTGACGTGGTGTATCCCCACTATGTCTCATTATGATCCCCACTATGTCTCATTATGATCCCCACACTGCTCAAAGTGAATTAGAAGTGCAACGCATTATAGACCTCCAGAAAGTTGCGGATTCGATGCTCGACGGCTTTGTAGATATTGCTAAAGTGACGAGATCAAACATCCCCGCTGGAAATGTACCGACACGGTTGGATGTCCAGAAATATGGACGTGGAAGACAAGCTCCTGGACCTAGCAACGTTGGCACCGCCCTTGACAGTGGGACGGAGGTCGGCGGCAACACCACCGTACGCCATGGTGTTGTCGGCGCCCCTTGTGGCGATGATGCCGAGATGGCCCGACATGGAGCAGCTTCAGCCTCAGATTCTCCAAGGAAAAGGTGGAGATCGATAAACTCACCATCGTATGAAGTTGTCTATGATTACAGTTATGTCCATGAATCAACTCAAGTGTTATCGTGAGAGGTTATGGAACCTTGTTTGATGCCAGAGAACAACGAAATCTCAATGAACTTCACAAGTGAGCATTCGGTCTGAAACCGAGCCACTACATGCATTGATGACATTTTCGCTTATTCTGTCGCACATGAGATCATATCTGACGACAACGTTGAACCTCGCTCTGTATCTGAATGCGAACACAGCGCAGATTGGCCAAAGTGGAAGGAAGCAATCCAGGCAGAACTTGACTCATTAGCAAAGAGAGAAGTCTTCAGAAAGATTGAATTGACTTTAAGAGATGTCAAACCAGTTGGACATAAATGGGTCTTCATTCGTAAGCGTAATGAGATGAACAAGATCGTGCGTTATAAAACAAGAATCGTGGTGCAAGGATTCTCACAACGACCTGACATTGACTATGAAGAGACTTATTGTCCTATTATGGACATCATTACCTTCTGCTACCTCATTAGTTTGGTAGTGTCCGAAAGACTAAACATGCAGCTTATGGATGTGGTCACATCTTATCTCTATGGATATCTTGACGCAGAGATATACATAAAAGCTCCAGAGGGACTACCTTTACCTCCATCAAGTGCCTCAAGACCACAGAGTGCTCATGCAGTCAGATTACGTCGTTCGTTGTAGGGTTGAAGCAATCTGGAAGAATATGGTACAATCGATTGCACAAGTACTTGAAAGAGAGAGGTTATAAGAATGATGAACTATGCCCATGCGTGTTCATACGAAAGACAAATTCTGGATTCGTCATCGTTGCGGTCTACGTTGATGACATGAATATAATTGGTACTCTTGAGATTGAAGAGACCATGTCTTATTTGAAGTCGGAATTTGAGATGAAGGACCTAGGGAGGACGAAATTTTGTCTCGGCCTTAGGCTTGTGCATAGGGCCGACGGTATCTTAGTCCACTAGTCGAATTACACGCAGAAAATGCTTCGACGTTTCAATATGGATCTATGTAGTCCATTGTCTACTCCCATGGTCATCCAAAGTCTAGATATCAAGAATGATCCATTACATCCTAAAGAGGATGATGAAGAAGTTCTTGGTCCTGAAGTTCTATACCTTAGTGCAATTGGGGCACTATTGTATCTTGCTCAATGCACTAGATCAGACATATCTTTCGCAGTGAACTTAATAGCTAGATTTAGCTCCGCGCCTACGCTACGTCATTGGAATGTAATCAAGCATTTGTTTTCGGTACTTGAAAGGTTCCCTTGACATGAGATTGTTCTATCCTTACAACAGAAAAAACACCATGGCGGTGCCACCTCACACTGGCGCCGCAGGCAGCCCCGGCAGCACCTCTGTACGCAACAGAGCCGCCGCCGGCAGCCACAACGTGGCAGCAAACCACGGTGCCGATAGCAGCAACCGGTCCCGTGCAACTCCTTCCCCCGATGCAAAGACTCCAAACAACTTGTTAGTTGATTATGTCGACGCAGAGTACCTCTATGACCCTCACAAGGCTCGTTCTCAACCGGTTATCTGTTTACCATTGGGAATACGACAATATCTTGGAGATCCACGAAGCAAACTCTTGTTGCTACTTCTTCAAATCACGCGAATATCATCGCTCTTTATGAAGCAGTTAAAGAATGTGTTTAGCTACGATCAATCGTTCGTCATATTCGTGATTCTTGTGGATTAGTCTCTACAACTGATCAACCTACGTGTATTTATGAAGATATTGCTGCTTCCATAGAGAAAACAAAGTTAGGTTTCATCAAGGGAGACAACACCAAGCATATTTCGCCCAAGTTCTTCTATAACGTTCAACAACATAAGTTCTTGAATGTTCAGATCAATCAAGTGAGTTCAGAATCCAATGTTGCAGATTTATTCACCAAGTCTTTGCCTAAATCTATTTTTGTGAAATATGTGATGAGCATTGGCATGCGTCGTTTATTAGAACTTTAGAGTTTGGTAGACTTCATGGGGAAAATTAATATTATACACTTGTGTGTGTCTTAGCCAATAGGTTTCATGTTAGGAGATAAATTAACATCTCTGTAATATATTAGGACTCTGAATCCTATGAGATTGTGGTTTTGTAATGCCTATATATATGCCCACATATCATTCAATAGATACAATTATTTCATCATGCATCAATATAGTATTATTAAAGAGTATAATGACTTTGGATTTTTAATCAATACGACGAACTTATGATTACACGATTACGCACGTATAATGTATACAAGTACTATACATTCATCATGTACGTAGAGGACTCCAACCAATCCATCTCTAGCCATGAAGTCCGCCATGGTTCTTGTATCTTTGTTCATTACCTTCAATTATAGAGTTAAAATTGCGAAAACAAAAACTCCAACTCCCCCGTCAGCAAAACCCAAAAGCTATCCATTCTTCTCTCCTCCAACCACCGCCTGTCGCTTTTAACCGTCACACAGCCGTCAGTCGCGCCGCCTCTTCCTCCTCCGTGTTGAATCAGATTCCACCCTCCCACCATCTGCCAACTGTACACCCCCTACCCGCCAAATCCCGCCAAAATTACAAATCCACCCACGTCTCAACACATGGCCGTGTTTCATTGGCTCTTGACATCAACACTGGCTTCCAGCAAGGCAGAAGAGCCCAGCTCAGCCTCCAAGGCCCCACCATCCACCACCAATAATTGATCATTCTTCCCCTCCTTCTAATCCTCTCTGTACTCAAGCTGGCATCACTGTCTCCTTCCTCCCTTCTCTACACTTCTACTCTTCTTCTACAGTTCTACTCCTTACAATCCTTCCCCTTTTTCTCCATTCAATCCTTAAACCCTAACCCTAGTCCTGTATATACCCAATACCCTGTTTTCTATTTTCTTCTTTGATATAAACCAAACACCAAACTCACTTCATTGATCACTCTGTTCAGCTCAAAGCTCAAACATGATGCTCCTACAGTTCACTTCCAACTCCATACCGATTCTCCTCTTCCTCTTACTACTCTCGATCATGACCCTTACCTCGGATTCAAAGCCGCCGCCGCCGCAGTCGGTCTACGACGTTCTCAGGGCACATGGGCTTCCAATGGGGCTGCTGCCTAAGGGAGTGACCAAGTTCGATACCGACGGGGATGGTCACTTCCAGGTGTACCTGGATCAAGCTTGCAATGCCAAGTTCGAGAGTAATTTGCATTACGACAGAAACGTGTCCGGGACTCTGAGCTATGGTCGGATCGGAGGTTTGTCGGGTATTTCGGCGCAGGAGCTCTTTCTCTGGTTTCCGGTGAAGGATATCCGGGTCGATGTTCCCAGCTCAGGGATTATTTACTTTGATGTTGGAGTTGTTTATAAGCAATTCTCGCTTTCGCTATTTGAAACGCCACCGGATTGTACTGCAGTCGCCGCCTATGTCCTTGACGCCGGTTCCAAGGTCTATATTTTGAAATTCTTGGACCAATTAGTCAACTACTGTCTTTTTTACTAATTGAGAAGCTGATATGATTTATTTTGATTGATATGCAGAGTAACTCGGGAAAACTGCGGTATGGGATTGATCAGGAGCAACATTTTGGGAGAGGTTTTGTGTAGAAATTTTGTGGGGAGAAATGTGATTTAGAATTGTGGGTTATACTAAGGGATGGGATAGTGTGGTTGCTTGCCTTGTTTTAAGTTTATATTGGCCGGTGAATTCGATTCGAACCAGAGATTGGACGAGGCAGAAAGAGAGGTGTGTTACCAAAGATTTGAATACCAAATCACAGGTTATCAATCTGCAACAAGTTTATGTTGTAATTTTGTGTATTGTTTAAGCCTATATGGCATCACGAAAATCATTGATAGCATAAAGCTTCCAATAAAATGATCTTTACTTTTACTTGTACCAATGTTTTGAGTAATGCTTGAATTGGCCAATTGGGGGTGGAAGAGATGAAATGAAGAATGCCAGGAATGCTGACAGGTTTTGGGGTTTCGGGTTTTTGCTTCTGTTTTTCTTCTTGTAATAGGTTTTGGTTTGTTTGATTATGTCGTTGATATAATAGGGGTAAATCGAGTTGGAGACTAACAGTGTAGGGATTCATGTCGACTGCAAGAACATATGCCTAAACTCCAGGCTGATATGTATGAATTGGATTCTGGACCACAGTGTCGAGACTGGTCAAACAGTGTACTGAGATGATGGGGTGGCTTTTTTGCATTTCCAGTACACATTTCATTTACGACCATAGCGATCTTGAGTTATGAAAGATCTACCAATATTAACGATTAGAACACGGGAGGTTTCATTACTCCGAAACACTATAACTCTGGCATTTTAGCGTATTAAGTTTACAAGTCGCAATCCCATTTCCTAGTCACTCCAGTACCGAAATCAAGGGTCGTTTCGATAACACCGAATCCAGGCCGAAGGACAAGAGTGTAGTCTCATTTCACAATCCTCTTCGGCTCGAAAGTTAATTTTGCGCAAAATATGCCTCAAAATGATTAAACCAGCCTGCTTAATTGTGTTAGGGAACAGCTTCGAGTGGCCTGGCACTTCAATCCAAACTCATTGATTAAAGCGTGGGACTTTTCTTTAGCACATTAAGGTTTTGTTTAGACTTTAGATGAACAATAAACATTTTTGGGGTAGGCATGCATATAAATTAGTGATTAGACATGTAACATTGTAACATGTAGTGGTACCCAAAGAGTTGTGTCTATTAGCACTAATTCTGCGGCTCGTGGTCTTTGCACATATCATGATATGTTTGGAACCCATAATGTAGCAACACTATCATTATTTTTATGGATTGATCCTATCAGAGAGTAGATATGACAACGGATTTAGGGTTCACTTGAACATTACAGGAACCTTTTTTTTTGTCTCCTTTCATGTGGTTAGTGGTCACCTCTATCTTTGTTGCTCTCGATCTATACAGGATCCTCCTGCAGCCCAAGTCATTTTCAATTTATTTCTTTTCTTGTCAGGGAAACGACTTTAATTTGTAAAGGATCATGTACAGAGAAGAGAATAGATCTAGAGCAAACCCGCCCTTATGTTGCCGGCGGCTTCCTAAAATGGTCATGTGAACCTTGTATCTTGATGAACATGCTTGAAAGAGATGTATTAAAGTCACTGAATTAGCCATAAAATGATTTTGAAACTTTTGAGTAGAATTTAGTTTCTTTCATACTCTTCATACTCTTATTCAGGATCGTTGAGTCTCCGATGAGAATTTTGTGTTGGATTTTGTCGATGAAATTTAACATTCTCGAAGAACAAGAGCTTCAGCAAAGACAATATTGTTGGTCTACAACTTAGCGTATATGGTGTTTAGATGTTGAACCTAGCCTATAAGTCTGTCACACCTATACGATCTTCAGAGGATGAACTATTGCTCAGCCGCCGCTTCATGTAAAAAAGAAGGGATAGCGATGTCAGGATCCGGCAGCAAAAAGTTGGAGGCATAGAAGAATCCTAGAGATCTTATTGTAAAATTAGTCGAGGTTTGTGCCGTGAGATTTAGATTTAGAATGCCGTTTTACTAAGGCTGAAAATCGTAATCGTATATTTAGAATTTAGAAGAAGAAAATCACTTGGAAGTCTGACGGAGACTCAGGAAAGAGTCTAGAACTACACATGTTTTGAGAATTGCTGCCTACAGTACGTACAAATTCTGTGACTCTTTGATTTTTCATATCATGATCCAGTTCATAAAGGAATTTTATATTCTTAGAAGCTTTGAATTACATAGTTAACAGCTTCTTTTACATGTTAGTATATATCCTTTCGTTTATTAGAAACATGTTAGTTTAGATTGGACTAGATGGACTATTAGAAGAAGAAAAGAATCAAACAATTTGCTTGTGCTAGTAGTCCTTGTCTGGAAAAAAAATGTTGCACACTAACTATTATTCGGACGATCATAATTCCATATAACCATCACATTCATACTGGACCAGGTTCTAATACTAATCCAAACTTAAAGAAGCCAGTGCCTCCTCCAAAATCTGTTTCAAAAATCACTGTCGGCATCATCAGAAAATGACGACAGCCAAAAAAGTATCTTCTATCGAGTATTTTGGTATCATTCTCTTTCATTTCACCAATTTCACAACTGGCACTGGATTTTTCCATAACACATCACTCAAGCGTTGAACACGAACCAGAAAGGCACCACCAACACGCGGCCAAACACGGCAGAGTTGGTTGCAATGCATGGACATGCACGGCCTTGATCACGGTGCTCTCTTCTACTTCCGAACACTTGTAGAACACCCTTGTCACATTTGCATGGCTTTTCCTACCATTTTCAGTTACATACCACAAGGCTGGTTCTATTTCTGCATAGTCCTCACATTATGTGGTTATCATGACAGAGAGTTAGATCGACGACTACAACTGTGATAACTATTGTCTATTGTAAGTAGTATGTATCATGTAATATCTAATTAGGTCAATATATCTTTATCAGCAACGTCAATCTTTATCGATTTCATGGTATCTACACTAATGTCACTAAATTTCAAGATGTCTTCTGCACTTTGATGGACATTTACGCTATGACCAAACTCACTAACTTCAATCGATTAAGGTCATATTTTCTTAAGTTACTACGAAATCGTGCTTGGAACTTACAATTTACCATTAAATCAATTGCCTTAGTTAAATCGATAAGAATCAATCCCATACTTTTTTTATCCTTCCTCCATGATTTTCTCCCTTTCCTTCTCAATCACATATTTCATGTTTGAGGGAGACGTATGCATAAAGTGATAAAACGCAAAAATCCATGGGTCCCTGCCTGAAAATGCAACAAGGTTGAAGACAATGACAAACACAAATTACACAATGGCACAAAAATTGCAATAAACCAAGGACTCTCTTGCAAAAATCACATGGAAGCTTCACATTCCCAACGCCCCGTGGCAGCCATCACCACCGTCCATTAAAACCTTCCCAAACTCTTTCCTAACACAAATTCAAATGGTCTCCTTCTGAGTTATGACCTTCTCCTCTCCCTTCACAAATAAACAACTCCATTCGACTCTACTCAATCTATTCCCCCCCCCCCCCCTGCCTCATCTCTCCCACCACCTCTCCTTTGTTTCCCACTCCTAAACCCGCCGGAAAACCCACCGTTCTCCGGCGGCCAAACTTCCCACCACAGCCATGTCCACTACTTCCACACCCCTCATTTCTCTCACACCCAACTCCTCAAAACTCGTGATAAAACCAAACACATACACACCGAGACTTTCAAGCTCTAAGTTCTCGTGCAGTTCGGTTTCGAAGAGAGGGTTCAGAAATGGGGGTCTGTCGATAAAGGGTTGCTCGACTTCGCCGTTTATAGGGAGAGTTGGGTCGCAATGGAGGGAAGGGAACTCTTCTTTGCTTTCGTTTGGGATGATAAACCCGCCAATGGCTATGTCTAATGAAGCTGAGCAGAGTAGTGAGGACTCGTCTCAGGTCTTGTCGGCAATGCTTCCGTTTGTGGTTGCCGCCACTGCTGTTGCTGCTCTGGCTCAGCCTGCTACGTTTACTTGGTAAGGGAGTACCGGAACTTGTTTCTTTGATTGGATTACTAGCTTTTCAGTAGTTGCATGTTGAATTTTCTTGTGGATTTGAGCACTGGGATTCTGTTCTTTCTTTTTCGAAGTTTATTGTGTGTCCAACTTGGATTATTTTATTACCTTAATTTTTTGTATCTGTGCTCAGAATTAGTCCGAGGACAATGAACTGAAGTTGAATTAGTTTCGTATAAATAATGCAATTTTCAGATGCCCTTTTGCATATTTTTTATTGTCATGTACTTTGCTGTAGTCCTTGAGCATTTCATTGAACTCTTGATCACTGAAGTTTATACTTTATAGTTCCTATTGGTTATTTAAAGTAGAACTTTGAAGCTGGGAGCCTGGGACTGATTGCATGTATTTGATAAAAGGCGGATGAGGGACTATGTTTTTTTTTTCTGGTTCAAGTTGTTATTGTTGCCAAAAAGACTGTTTCTTTTAGAGTTCTTATTTGGAAAGTTTGAGATTGGATATGTCCTAATTTAGAATTGATGCAGGGTATCCAAGGATTTATACGCCCCCGCTCTTGGTGGGATCATGCTCTCCATTGGAATCAAACTTTCCATTGATGATTTTGCGCTTGCTGTCAAAAGGTAATGTCTTGATTCACCACTCTGCATATGTTCTGCTTATTGTCATTGTTCCAAATTTGTTTGTGAGATTTTGAGTGTGCTCCCAATATTCTTTACTTCTCATCTCTTGCAGACCTTTACCACTCTCTATTGGGTTTATCGCGCAGTATGTGCTGAAACCGGCTCTGGGAGTGTTACTTGCAATGGCATTTGGCGTTCCTAAAATGTTCTACGCTGGCTTTGTCCTCACCGCTTGTGTTGCAGGGGCACAACTATCAAGCTATGCTAGTTTCTTGAGCAAAGGCGATGTGGCCTTGAGCATCCTCCTCACTAGCTCCTCCACAATTGCCTCGGTGATTGTTACCCCTCTGCTGACCGGCCTGTTAATTGGTTCTGTTGTTCCAGTTGACGCTGTTGCCATGGCAACGTCTATATTGCAGGTAATGGGGAGTTGGGATACATTCATTATACTGGACATACATTTTATTGACATTCATTGTTTTGGTTTTCATTTTTATTGACATTGTGATTTGGTGGTTCAGTTGTTTTTAAAATTATTGACACTGTGATTTGGTGGTTAGGTTGTTCTTGTTCCTGTCACTCTTGGCCTTGCGCTGAATACTTATGCCAAACCAGTTGTCGCCATCCTTCGTCCTGTGATGCCATTTGTTGCTATGATCTGTACTTCATTATGCATTGGTAGTCCTCTTGCGATTAATCAAAGACGAATTCTGTCTATGGATGGTCTCCGATTGATATTTCCAGTTTTAGCATTTCATGCAGTGGCCTTTATAGTCGGATACTGGGTATCCAAAATTCCAACTTTGAGGTAAATCTTCCTTTACCCTTGAATGTTAAGTTTTTGCTCTGAAGTCGTATAGAAAGTTCGAGTACTCAAATAGTGTTTCTCTTTTGCCCCTTTCAATAGTGAATAGCATGCATGTTTGATATAGCAAACATTTATTATTCACTTCCATTGCCAACCCCTAGCAATTACAGATTTCAAGTTTGATGTCAGTGGTTATGTTAGTATGATGAGCTCCTAGATATACATTGATCAGTCATTTTTTTTCCATCAAACATTTTACACATCAATTTATACGTGTAACTCAGCTTTGTTAAACAATAGTCGTTAGTGGTTCTATTAGTATGATGATCTTCTAAATACACTAATAACACAGTCATTTAGTTTCCTTGCTACGGCTTATTATCAAAGCAGAGTGTTCTTCTAAATTAGCATCTTTGAATCATTTTACTGTTAGCCTGAGATATGATTAAGTCTTGCAAGCTAGCTTGTCAAAGAATATAACAATTTTGGTGGGGTCCAATCAAAGCTAGTTTAATTTGTGTAATCAGTTTGGTGATTTAATATCCCAAATCAGCTAATAGATAAACTTATTGCTATGACAGGCAAGAAGAAGAAGTTAGCAGAACACTTTCTTTATGCACAGGAATGCAAAGCTCCACCCTTGCTGGTCTACTTGCTAGTCAGTTCCTTGGGAGCAGTCAAGCCGTTCCTCCAGCATGTTCAGTAGTTGCCATGGCCATCATGGGTCTTTTTCTCGCCTCTTTCTGGGGCACAGGCGCTCGAATTCGAGACCTTTCTTCCCTACTACTGCCTCAAACCAGCTCTACCATGGAAGCTTCATAGTGAATCTACAACCAGAGAAAGCTAATGTGGTGCAGACTGATGGCAGGGAAACTAACGCAGAGCATTTCGAGGCAAGTACAATAGAAAGGAATGCGCGGGGTGTTTGTGTTGAGCACCTCAACCGGGGTGGAAACAAATAGTGCGTACAGAAGGAAGCCAAAGAGACGAGGGAAAGATAGTTTAGGCTTAGATTACCTGTAAAGTTGTAAAGCTTTCTAGTTTCTATACTACAGCTACAACTTGGTGTTGCTACTTTGTATAGGCCCTCATTAAGGTATATATAAAGGTTCGCAACTCCCATCCACCTTCACTAATTTCACAATCAGCTCGCAGTGCTTTTGAGTCCGACTCTTCGCAGAATCACATGCTTACGCCCAAGCCAACCTAACTTGAGCGCATTAATGCTTTGATGGTATATCAATTTTCTGCAGCAGTTGGAACAAGAACAACAAACCAAAGAACATATCAACTAGCAAGATAGTCAATTACTTTTCCATTAAACCAACATTGAAGTTCCCCGAGCATTTGTATAGCCGGATTTCTTCAAAGCATGTAAGGAACTTTTTGATTGATTACATTGACGCAAAGAAGATAATGATGCTCAGCATCTCTGACCTAAACTCCCGGAACGGAACTGTACAATTTATTCTCGATCTATATCTACACTTACATTTGAGTCCAAATCGGTCAAAATGCTTAACTATTTTCTTATAGTATTGCATGTATTGATGTATAGATCTGTAATATATATCTGCATTTAGGCATTTGTATTGCTTTTGTCTTTGCTTTGCTTAAATCTGAAGATCGTTCTGTTTCTGTAAGACTGTAACCGAAATAGAATTTGAAGTATATATCGAAATACTGAATTCCTGATTACAACACCAAGTCACCAACCATGTCAATTATGTATCACCATAGTTCCACGTACATCAATATTCATGAGTCATTACTTCTTGCATGAGATTGAACGTACACTAATCTCAAGTAACCTAAAGTCTTCACCTGAAGAGAAGAAATGACCCATGGTAGATCAAGGAAACCAAACCCACTCTCACATGCCATAATACAAAGAATTACATCATTATATATACTTCATTATTATGATTGTTTGTTAATTATTACATTATATAGCTTAAACAGAGTACGTATTACATTATTAGTATATAGTTTTATACATACATAGAAACATAAAACCCTTTATATATTTTCATGACCTAAAGGAAAAAAAAGTATACAGCATGGAAGTTGGCCGACGAATCAGATCTTCCTCAAGTCAACATATATAGCTTTCTCTTGTAAAACGACATGAGCTTATCGTGAAAGATTTTGTCGTTCTTACGGGCGTAGGTAAATCACGGAAATTACTAGGTTAGAAACTCTCAATACTAATCGATGATAAACACATCATATTTGCAGCGATGATCTATTTATATATACCTAAATAGATAAAAAAAAATTGATGAAAATAAAGTGATCATCAACTAGTCCTCAATTTAATTAGCGGTCCTCATCAGTAAAGCTTGCTCCCTACAAATTAATGGACATATGCACAGATATCCACGAGTGCGATACTCAAATCTCGATCAATCGATCAGCAAAAGAACTGCTTGCGATAGCTGGCTAATGACTACTTCAAATGTTTGAGAATGAAAATAAAGCACATACATAACTTTCAAGGTCGTTAAGCCATCTTGTGCAAGCCATATGTAAAACCCATAACTAGTAAATACGTTATTGTGATGATAAATTAAAGAACATGGCGATGGAATACCAAAAGTAGAATTCATATATTACAATTCTTTCTTATTTTGACAATGGTAAATATCATGGACTTATATGCATTTTCAGACTGTTATTGGGATGATTGAAACTGTTCTTATCTTATAATTTCATCCATAAGTATGAACGGCTATCTCAGTTAATTAGCAGAGTACAGGTCTGCAATCATTGTCATCACCTTTACCTGAGTGTTGAGGCACCTTATGTAATGGGCAGCCTCATCCATCAGACTACAAGCATCCATGGCGTCGCCACCAGGTACAAACTTCTGAAGCTCCGTCATCTCCTTACAATACTTGAGCTTCTTCTTCTTCATCTTCTCCCCCACGCTTTTCGCTTTCATGCCAACTCTTCTGGTAGATAAACTAGATGACCGGCATTGTCTGCTACGAATCTTGAGAAGCAAAGCACGACTCCAAGCTCTTCTAGACCCGACAGCTGAAGCCATGGATGCATCAGCAGCAATCCTAATTTTCAGATATCGTCTACACATCTCCCTTGGAGAAGATACAGTTTTTGGTGGTGGTGGTGATAAAGGTTGCCTGTTTAATCTCTTCAGGGCTCGAAGAAACCTTAGTGTGAATCTAGCTTTTAAATTGGAACTGTTAGGGCTCAAGGACGAGTGATGAGAATTCATGGTGGCTCAGGATTTTTTTTTTTTTTTTTTTGCTAACTATGGCTTTCAGTAGCAGGTTTTAACAAAAGAGCAACAACAGATGGATTTTGTTTCTGACACAAAGGGTCCTTTGGGTTCTCACAACTCAGAAGGACAAATAGAGAATCAGTTCTGACTTCTCACACAAATTGTCTCTGCTCGTGTGGGACTATGGGTGAGATCAGAAACAGAGCTGAAATTCGGAGGTATAAATAAAGAGAGAGCAAGGCATCAATTCTTGTGGTATTCCCCTAAAATTATTGCAACAGATAGTAGTCATACATTTCTTTTCTGAGAAACTAATAATACATTGCATTGTATGACAATATCTGCTGCTGTTTTATCACGTATATTTTGCTTATTAACTCATTTGATGTATTGAATAAGGTAGTTCTTACATATATACCATGTTTAATTTGTATAAAATTCATGGAGTTGATCGAACTTAAAACTCATGTGCTTATAATCAACTTAAATTGTGAATATTGGTAACATGTCAATGATTTCATACAACAATTTAACTAACCACACAGCTAAAACTCACTAATTTAACTATTTGACTAAACTGATCACTAATTTAACTAATTTTTCCTTTCTTTTTCATTTTGGATCTTGAATTTGCAATTTAGGAGGTGCAAATTATGAAGAGGCTATTTAGGGTTTTGTGGGGTTGCTAGGGCCAACCACCATATGAGCGCACGCACATGGTTCCATCACCCACTTGGATTAACGTGGGGCCTTAATCAATATTTCCCTTCAATTAATTATCTTTATTCTTTCCCAGTAACTCCATGATACCTGATTACGCATTTACGCTATCTAATTAGCAATAATAATCAGAATTATAAGGTCATTGGTGACCAGATGGTGTTGGCAAATAAGGGTATCCGTTGGTGCTAAACCACCAAAGCACCACTACTAATAATTTACATAATGTATGTATGTATATATATATATATATAGTCAATTTCCAAAGCAGAGCCTTATTTTGAAATTAAAGTGCGGAGCTCAACATATATATATGCGCCACCGCAGTCCGGCGTTTATGGAATAATGATGGTGCTCGAGGCCCAATATGTTCTTCCATTGGTCGATCCCAAAGGATAAGTATATATAATGTTAGTCGATCTCTAAATTGTTGCTCGATCTCCACTTTGGTCTAAGAATTCGTTTATAACTTACAGAAACAAAAACAATTACAAAATTAAACCTAACCACGTAGCTGATATAGCCTGATCCATATATATGGAACGTTGAAGATACTGCAGCCATTCCTGATCGCAAGTACTGTAACATGTTTACAGTACTCCTGGGGCAACAGCATATATATGTAAACTGATGTTTAGTCCGAGTGTTGTGTTTCTATATGTATATTTTCAGAATTTCAGGACTGGACTGTGCCTGTATCGATCACTTAATTACTGAGTTACTGTACTTGATCGAAGTCAGAGAGACTAATTTAGTTTGAAGCTTAAAACAGGAAAACCACATTATATAGCATCTCGATGATTTCCTTGTCTCCTTTCCTTGAAATATAGACAAACGCATGCAACCCTGCATGGTGGTTGTTGAAGGTCACATGCATGGCTTCAATTCAAATGAGTGCTGTCGATATATATGCCTCTAAATGTTTACGGATAGCTTCAAACTACAAATCTATCACGAAGAAAACCAATCTTTACATGCACGTGCAGAAGTATTACTATATCGATCAATCTTTTCATAAAAGAATCGTTGGTTCATAAGATTCTAAGAAGGTTGACCATTACGTCGTAAAAACTAACCTGCTGTTATATAGTAGTGTATACATTCTTCTTTACTTCATCCCCAGATTGCACTCTATTAGAAAATGAAAGAAGAGGAATATTTGTAGGTTAAACCATCCAGAAGATGATGCCTAAGCAATACGATAAAGACTGGTCGATATGTTAATACTTTGAGAGCATGAACTTCATGAATAACTTGAAAAGAACAAAATGCATGACAGATATGTATATGCATGCATTGCCAAAATGAACACTGCAGGAATTGGAGGTATCTATTGACCTATATTCAACTAGAAGGAATAAGAACAAGCTGAGGATGCATGGATAGCCATTAGCTAGCTAGCTTCTACTATTGCTCCAGTACTACTAGCTAGCTAGCTTGGAAGTAGTTAGGAGTAGTGATCGATCGATGAGTAGCTTGCCGAAACACGAACATGGGTGGGCCTTGTTTGCCTTGCTATAGCATTACATTACCCCGCAACAAGTTCCAGAATTAGACTAGTTAACCAACTCATAATTAAAAATTAAGTAAGCTTAATCATGTTCAGATAAGCTGGATCAACATGTGGCTAGCTTTGCTAGCTATCTACCTCTCAATTGATTAGCGTTGTTTGAACGTCCACTGAGTTTTTCGATCCATGCTGTCTCAGTCTTTGGTGTGCTGCATCCTCATTTATCACATAAAAGGAATTTAATTATAATCTTTTTGTTGCAGTATGGAAACGAATCTTGATTCATTTGGGCACACATAATAAGATAAAGCTCACTAGCTATAGGATTTGAGAGGGAGGTTGTGTTTGTAATACTGGTATACATAGACGTCTAGCTAGTAGTTATTTTATATATGAACCCTAATTGATGGGTTCTCTGCTGGGTACTCGTTTAGCAATCGATGCCAATAATGTTTTCCAATTGATACTCTTCTTCAGTACGTTCTGCCCCTCTTCAAGTTCTAGCTAACTGTAGACAGGTTTCAGAGTCTTATTATTGCCATGGCCATCACATAGCTAGCTAGTAGTCAAATTTAATTATGAGGGTTATAAACGCTCTGCAAAATCTCTATATAGAATGAAAGCTACTAGTTATATGAGGTGCAAAGTAACTTAACTGTAACATCCAATTTCGTCGAAAGTATTGATGCACAGAGTGTTGACTAATAATGTTGATGTATGTGGTTCTCTTCCTTCTGAATATTTCAATCTTCCCTAGCATTGACAGATTTAAACTTAAGGTTGTCTACTTTGAGCCAAAATAGCAGTTTAGTCATGAGAACGTACAGCATATAATTAACCAACCAATTCGTACGTAGGAGTTATTTGAAGATTTTGGTAGCACCTTACTTATCAGCGAGAGTCACCTTAGAAAATTCAACCGCATAAAGGTTTCTTGAACTCGCTCATCCTTGCTATTTCTCAAAAAAAAAAATTAGAGTAAAGATGTGCTGCTTAGTCATGTACTATAGTTATTTAGCTCTTCTGCATAATAAAATTAATAATTTAGTCCCAAATGTAGCTATAAGAAATACATCGAAATTCATGTAGTTTATATTGTAGCGAGATCATTATCAAATCCTTGAGAACAAAATACTTCTCTATAGGGTGATTAACGAGGCGATGATATTTGCAATACTTTGGATCGTTGACACGATGCATTTCTTCAAGACGCTTGCACTCTGGAAGATCTATTATCTTGTTTTCGAGCAGATCCTCTAACATGCCCACCACATCAGAGTCTGGGAACGGGTACGTCTTTCGCTCCATCTCCTTCCACGTGCATTTACTCCTATCGTAGGTTCGAGGAGGTTCCACCTTATTGAACTCCTTCTTATCCCGCGTAGAGATCTTAACCGGTGCAGTATTGATGACCATTAATTCTTTGGAAGACTTCTTCACAACCTTGTCAAATATGTTTCTGAAGACTTTGTCTTTTCGTTGGCCAACTAGGGACTCATTCTTTCCCTTATGACTTGCCAAGCTTAACTCCATGTCGTGGGCTCGAGTAGCCAACTCTTCGAAAGAACGAGATTTGATTCCTTGCAAAATGTATAGCAAATCAAAGTGCATGCATTGGATGCACATTTCAACGACTAACACCTCTGATAGTCGGTCCTTGCAATCAAGGCTAAGTAAGTGTCATCTATTGATGTAGTCGACCACGGGTTCATCCTTCCGTTGCTTCGTGTTAGTTAGCTTTATCATGCTCACGGTCCGCCTTGTACTATAGAATCGATTGAGGAACTCGCGCTCCATCTGGTCCCAACTGTCAACATACTCCGACTCTAAGTCTGTATACCACTCAAAGGTGTTTCCCTTCAATGAGCGAACAAACTGCTTGACAAGGTGATCGGCTTCTGTCCCGGCGTTACTACAAGTCTCCACAAAGTGGGCGACGTTTTGCTTCGGGTTCCCTTTACCTTCAAATGTTGGAACTTTAGTGGCTGATACCCTGGCGGCATCCTTAAGTTGTTGATCCTCTTAGTGTAAGGTTTTGAGTAAGTGAGGGAGTCATGAGGAGGACTTCCATATTGAGCCCGGATTGAGTTGGTGATGATGTCCTGCAATTACTGGAGTGACAAGGAACCAAGCGAGTCGTCATTGTTCTTGGACGTTTCTCCCTTTTCATTTACTTTGTTCCTGCCAGGCGACCATTTGGTGGAGTTCTCATCATCGTGATCTTCCAACTTGCTATAGAGCTCAGCAATTTGCACGTCCTTTTTTCCAACCGTTCGGGTGAGCTTTTCAACCATCTCCAAAAGATTGGAGAGTTGCTCCTCAATTGTGGATGTCTCCGTCACCAAGACCTGCGCATTGTCAAAAGATGACTCATGCGCCATAAAATGAAAGTTATCGCCATCTTCTTTGGGACTTCGATGGTATGATGTCGTGCTCGATTCGTCATCAGAGAAAATGTCTTCCAGGATATGGCCATCACCGTGAACGGATAGAGGAGATTGCTCCTTTGGCTCCTTCTCTTTTGACACTTGCTTCTTCCCACTTTGAGAGGCATGCTCTATTGCTCCCAAGCTCTCCAAGGTGATGACTGGTTGACGAGGTTTACTAGCAAGCGACATATAGCAAGTGCCATAAATGTCGTGGGTTGAGCTCTAGCCACGCTCCGGGTGATAAGGGCAATCGGTTCACTCCTTGATTTGGAGAATATTTGTTTGGATTTCTTGACCGGCTCGGTCTCTCCGCTTAACCTCGCGGTTGTGGACTTGGATTTCGTCGATGGAATGGCTTGGTTGTTCTTGGAAGCCATCGCACAAACGAATTTTAAGATTTCTTCAGAGAAGGAGATGAGATGTCAAAAAAGTCTCACTGGTCGTGCCAATTTCTAGAACGAAAATCAGAAAAAAAATAAGAGTGCAGACACGTGTACAAATAAAATGTAATTTATTGATAATCAAGCGCGAGGTTACAATCTTTGTGAGCTCCTCTGATTCTATCTCGTATATAACTTTGCTTAAGGGTGACATGCACTTGATCTTGAGAATTTGAGTTTGGATTTGGATTTGATGAAGAACGAGCGATTTGGTAGCTTGATGATTCTTCGTGGACTTGCTTTTGGGTTTGGATTTGATGAAGAATGAGCGATTTTGGTAGCTTGATGATTCGTCGTGGAATTGAGTTTGGATTTGGATTTGATGAAGAACGAGCGATTTGTGGCTTGATGATTCTTCGTGGACTTGGGAGACTTCGGGATTTTTCGAGAGTGATCTTGCTGAAGTGGTTTTCTCTCTTCTTCTCAAGTTCATTCTCTTCATGTTGGAAAGAGTATTTATAGTGTCAAGACTTATTTTTATATAATATTTTAATGACACTAAAATAATAATATTTCTTTAATTGTATAATTAAATCAATATGTATTTTCTGATTAATTTAAAATTAGTTATTATCATAACTAAATTAAGCGAAAAATAATTGATTTAATTATAACCGTTAAAAAAGTTATTAATTTAATCAAATGTCCGATTACCATTTCGAATCGTCAATGACATTCAATTTCCGATTTAAGTCGGAATCACGTAGTTAAGGTAGCTTCGATTACGATCATCATTTATATGTTGACACAAGTTTTATTCAGATCCGCACTAACTTTTTGACTTTTGAGCTACGTGTGTAATTTTGTCAGATTCTTGGTCGATTGATTCATTAATGAAAATGATTTAGTTTACTAAATTTCATGTGTCTACATATATATTAGTCAGTTTTCTTTCTTTTCAAGTTTTCAAATATCTACTGCATCGAGTTTCATGCATATTCCGATATCGACAAAGTCCAGATAATCAGCTCCAACTAGCTCCCTTACAACTATATGAAAGATCAATGCTCCCTTTGGTAATCTGAATTCTCTTTCTGAACTAGCTGTGCACCCAACGACTCAAATCCAGAGTATCTATATATATATATAGCCAACTTTGTGTTTAGTAGTAGCGTATAGTACTCATTCCATACTCTAAACCAGCGTACACAAAACCTGAGAGCTACATTTCAAGCTTTACCGGCCGCTTTCCTAAACTCTCATATGATTTACATGAATATTATCCGCATGCCCAGGAAAAGCAGCATATATAAGTAGACAGAAAGTAAATATTTTGCATGTGACTACTTTCGAATCCCATATCTAAGATGATGAGTAATTGGACGAATATCACGGGCACAGTGGGCACTAGTATGGTTTTTCTTTGATAAAGGGAGAAGACCATGATTATCTTCTAGTATATACTTTGACCATTATTTCCAGTTCAACTAATGCACTTCCTTTCTAAAGAAAAGAATAGTGGTAATATGTCTGGAGAAGTCTGAGATCGGAAGCATTCTTCAATTAATGTGTGAGATATGTTTTCAGGGAGTAATTAACTATATATCTGAAATTGAGCAAGGTCAGAAAATTTCAGATATGGGAGAATTGTGAGGCAATTCATTGAAACCAACCAGACAAGAAAATTAAGATAATACATGAGAAATTGATAACTTAAGAAACCACACCCGTGACAGAAATCACAGAATCTCATCAAATGACCAGCTATATACACCCAGGCAACTAATAAAATCTCTTATTTTGTCCAAAAAGAAACTTATAAATCTCTTAACAAGTAACATACATATATATCACATCTCTCCATTTTACACTTAACAGATTCCAGAGTGATAACTATAATCTTCCATCGTATATATTCTCTTTTTCATTTTTATTCTCCACCTTTTCTTTTATTTTCTTTTTAACATCCAGAAAATATATATAATCAAACATTTCATCTTTCTTTCTGTTCTATGGGAGGCTGTAAATTTCCACAATGCTTGTCATTACCTTTACCTGTGTAACAAGGCACTTCATGTAATGAGCAGTCTCTTCCAACAAGCTGCAAGTATCCATGATCTGACCTCCAGGAACAAGCCTCCGGAGCTTATCTACTTGGCCCATACCACCAACCTCGACCCGGTTCTTGCTTTGATCCCCTTTCTGCAGATCACATATTCTTTTCTTCATGGACAACTGACGAGAACTGCTGGTAATGTTTCTCCTCGCTGCATAGCCTCTGCGTGTCTGGTTTCGAATCTTCCAAAGCAACGCCCGACTCCAAGCTCTTCTATTCCCTACAGAAGAAGCCATGGATCCATAAGCAGCAGCCTTGATTAGACGATGGCGTTTCCGGATCTCTCTTGCTGATCTGGGTTGCTGAGATTGCTTTCTGTTTATTCTCGAAAGGGCACTCAACAATCCATTAGTGAACCTATATTTCAGGGAATTAGGGTTTGGAGATAGCAATAAGCTCCTAGAATTCATGGACATCGAAAAGAGAAGATAATAGAATTAGGGTTATGGGGAGACAAATGAACAAGATAAAGATTTTGTTTCTGACACAAATTTGGGGTCCAGCTTGATCACACAACACAAACCCAACCAAGACAAAGAAGAAGAGAATTTAGCTCTGAAACTCTGACACACTTGTCTCTCAAATCTTATATACCCAAAGAAACAGGAGAAATCTAGAGAGAGAGAGAGAGAGGTAATTTAAGGAAGGACGATGGAAAATGAGGAAAAAGAAGAGAGGAGAAAATATTGGAAATGGGAGGTGTAAAGAAGAAGGAGACTTTTTTTTTTTTTGACAATGGTAAAGAAGAAGGAGACTTGAAGAATCAAACTTTAATAAGAATAAATGTTATCACTAATATTGGATTAGATTAGGGGATACGAGAGAGAGAGAGAGAGAGAGAGAGAGGGCTCTTGTAACGGGGGGATAATTGAATAATGGGGTTTGATCTTTCATTTTCGACATGGAGTTTTTGGAGGTGAAAAGGGAGCTTCGTGGGGCAACAAAAGGACCAACCACCATATGATCGCACATGGTTCCGTTTACCCACTTGCACATTTCATTTTTCTTCTTCTAATTCTTCATTTTGTTATCGTATACATATTAATTTGATTCTTTTCCACTAGCTAGCTAACATGATCTTTGTTTATGTATACATATATCACTCTTCGTATTTAAATTTTGAGTTTTATCTACTCTTTGTGTCATATATATACTCCTCTTTTGTATATATATCCAAAAACTTCACTAAATTGTGAACTGTCAAATTTACTCTTCCATCATTTTATCCTCATATAAAAACAGAAGAACAATTATGTAAAAATATAAATATTTCACAAATGTGTCTTATTAAATCTATCATTTTTAGGAAACAAAATTACATAAAGGATTTTCTTTCATGAATACACTTCAAAAAAATTATATAAATTCGTACGATGAAAACACATGTATCACACGGATACAAGTCTAGTTTGTGCATATATATGATCCATAACGAAGTCCCTTATTTATATACACACACAAATATAGTGCATGGTGATGGAGTGGTGGTGGTGACTAGTGATAAATGGGTGATGACAATTACTAGCCGGCGGCCGACATGAAAATGGTATGTGTGCGTGTGTTCTCAATAATCTTAAAAAACATAAATGAGATCCATGGCTTTGCTAGGGTTAGGGGTGGCGGCTGTCCATAGCTTGGCTACTTCGGCAAATTCATCTATCCTCCTTGGGGAAAACAAAGGATCTCACTCTTATTATCGGAATTGGAACTTGTTGGCGGGATTGGCAAAGGATTGGAAATGTTTCTCTCTCGATTCGTGGTGCGGGTTTGGCAAGTGATTGGGCAGTCTGGAAGGTAGCTTGGTGATGTTGCGTCGCTTTGGAAGGCAGCGTTGGAGGCCTGGGTCGTGCGCCGGTCGGAATGGGAGCTCCTGCGCCTTTTTTGGGCGGCGGGGCTAGTGGCTTGAGTCGGGTGTAGGCCTTGGATATGGGATCCAGGTCTTTCTCGCTGGTGGCATTAGTGGTTTATGGGGATGTAGTGCTTGGATCCATTTGGGAATGCTATGGTGATCCACCAGTGCCTAGGTATTCGGCCAATAGACTTTTGCTTGGATAAGCGACCGGTGGTGGCAACAACTATTGTTTGTGGTTGTCGGCCATGGAAATTGGTTCCCCTACATGAGGTGCCCATAATAGTTTTGGGTGCTACACTTCAGGGTTGGGCTTGTGTGGGTTTCTTCAGGGTTTGAGCTTTGCTTTTAAGACCCACCCACTAATTGGTTCGGATTTGGGACCCGGGATGGTATTCTTGGTGCTCTTTTGGTTTTGTGTTACGTGTGGTGCTACACTCTAGGATTTGTAGCATTGAGACTACATGGGCTTCTTTCGGTACTTTCGCATTGTTTCTTGGTGGCCCACAAGGGCATTCCATGTTTATGGTGCATTCCTACATAAGACACTCTCTTAGGTAACTGGCCTCTCTAGTTCCTTGGTGATTCTTATTTGGGAGCTTATTCTATGGTGTCAGTATAGAAATTGATATAATTTTAGTTTTCTAAGGTTTTAGTTGTTTTGCATATTTCAATTTTAACATAACCCAGATTGGCCAGTGGAATATGTTCATGTTGTAACCTATTCATAATCTATCAAACTTAACGTCTTTGGCTAAAAAAAAAGTATATGTGCACGTGCAAGATATCCAAATATTCCTACTTAAATTCAAGATTTTTCTTCCTCAAATATGCAAAAAAATTATAGAAATGGACCATTTTTAAACTCGTTGATTTTTCTTCCTACTACAATCTTGCTTCTCTGTTAAGAATATTAATTGTGAACTAAATCATTGAGAAAAAAATAGTAATGTTTTGTGTTGGTATAAAATTTACTAGTTCGAAGGCCGAATATTGAACTTTATTAGAGAGACATAATAACGAATATAATGGAGGGTCAAGATTTAGCTACATACCTACCTTTAACCAAAATAGTTAAGTGAGGACAATATATTACTATTAGTACATTATCACGGATCTTTACTGATGTAGCTAAGTGAGGATAATGTCGTTGCAAATTGAGTACGCTAGCTATTTGATTATCGACTGATATGAGGTCTTTGTGAATTGTGACGTTGGCGACGATGTATTAATTGATGGTTCATTCCTAGCAAGATATATATTCAGTGGTAATTTGTTCGGTTATGTGTGTAAGTGTATTTATAAGAACATTTACAAATGTTGGTACTTCTCAATACTTAAAGTTTTTCCAAATTACGAGAATGTTTTCAACTAGGGTGTGAAACATAAATAGAATTAAGTATAGTTTAATTTCATGTCCTCGCAAGAAAAAAAAAAGAAAACAAATTTGACGACAACTCTTTATTTATACGCTTTGTGCACATTTTTATAAACTCATATTATGTGTCTTTTCTTAACTCATAGTTAAATAATAATTTAACAACTGAACACATGACATGAGTTTAAAAATGTGGACAAATAGATAATATTCAGTAAATTTATTTCTGAAAAAGAACGATTCAATTGTCACAGACCTGGAAAACAAACACAGTAGTTCTGCATGTTCTTCCTCATAGGCCCTGAATGGCAAAGGTTCATGAATGATCAGGGTGGGCCAGGCGTGCCTACAAATGAGACACACACCATTTAACCCTTGGGGATTAGACTTTAACAAACTCATAATTAGAGATTGTATTTAGATGAGTAAGATCACATGCTTGCGTATATATTTATTCATCTTAAATTGGTTGCTGATACACAGGTGTCATCCATAGTACATGCTTACTGTAGGACATGCATACCCAAAAAAATTGGTGTTAGTCACACTAATATATATTCATGATTAGAACTTGATTAGAAGCATGAGATATAACAGTGTCTGCATATGACTAAACAGCTGGGCAAGTGTCTCATGCTTATTGAGAAACTTCTCCGCAGTTCACATGCCTTATCAACTGGGAGGGATCATCACAATATCATCCCTAATTCATAACCAATGACAAATTTGAGAATTTCACGTGTCTCGGTCTGAAAAAATATAAGATTAAATATTTGTGATACCTTATATTTTAGGTGTAAAAACAGTTTTGTCTTTTATTTTTAAATTTAATCTGTACATCATTTAACTCTTATTTTTTAACAGTTTTGTCTATTCCGTTAGTTGACCGTTAAAAAATTCTGTTAAGCCGTTAAAATGTCTAAAATACCCCCAATTCAAATAAGATTTTTTTCTTTATTTTCTTATGCCTTTTTTATTTTCTCTTTTGGTCTTTCTTTTTGTTTTTCTTGTTTTTAAATTTAATTCATCATATCTGTTATCAAATATATATAATTGTAATCAACACAAATCATCAAATTAATTGTAAATATCTTATAATCAATTGGATAATGCCTACAATGACATGTGAGTGTCAGTACTCAAATCCAGTTAGAACTTTCCTTTATATTATGATGCTCTACAAATATATTTTGATTATTTTCTACAATGCTAAGACAAAAAAGACTTCTACTATCATAACCATACTTTGATGCAAAAATAGTTTTAAATTATTTATTTCCAACTTGATGTTAAGCAATTGTCATTAATTCTCCTCTTACTGCACAAGCAAATTAACAAAATTTTCAACAATGAGCTTGGGTGCTCTGACCAAAAAAAGAAAAAAAGTTTAAAAGTAAACATCTTGTCGTACGACAATGATTAGATTATAATTTGAAATAGAGTGCAATTATTAGTAATAAAGTTTTCAAGCAATGCATTCACTATCATTTACTTGTTTTACATCTGCTCCAAGTTCTCACAAGCGTTCAACAAAATTACAGATAACTTGATAGGGAGCAAGATCGTCATTCTCTTGTTTACAATTAATTTGATAATTTGTGTTTATTACAATTATATATATTTGATAGCACATATGATGAATTAAATTTATAAACAAGAAAAACCAAAAGAGAAAATAAAAAAGGCATAAGAAAAGAAAAAAAAATCTGATTTGAATTGGGGGTATTCTAGGCATTTTAACGGTTTAACGGAATTTTTTTACGGTCAACTAACGGAATTGACAAAACTGTTTAAAAAAAAAAGAACAAAACTGTTAAAAATAAGAGTTAAATGATATACAAATTTAATTTAAAAATAGAAGGATAAAACTTTTTTTACACCTAAAGTATATGGTGTCACAAGTATTTAATCCAAAAATATATTATGAATTTTTTGGTTTTATGGCCGTGATTATAGTATACCATATTGAACTAGACCTTTAACCATATCTGACTTTCATCCAAGATCAAGGACAAAGAGAGCTTGCCAAACAGACACAGATAAGCTTCAGGGAGCTGAAAAGAGAAAACAAGGATGAAATAGAGAGGAAACCCTCTGATAGGACAGATTAACAAGACTAACATCGAGTCACAGGCCTTCCATGCATCAGGATTTTCCATCTATCATCTTTGGCCAAACAATCTTTAATAATCATCAAGGACCATCAGTTCGGTTGATCATATTATGTGTTGCCAGAGTATTCAATTGCATGTGTGTCGATTCGGTCAACAAATATTAGGTTTCACCAATTTGGTTGAAAAGATCCTTGAAGGCTAGGTAATATTCTTGAAGGCTTTCACCAATCTGTAAAAGGTGAAATGAAACAATCTAACAAGAGGGGCAGAATCAAATTGCATTCAGATAATACAAATGTTTATCAGGAAGGTGGGGGTGACTATTTACATATGCGGATATGCCTGAGTAAAATTTGCTTCAAAGAACACTTAGATTCCTACTACTTCATATATTCATTGTTGCAATCAATTTTAATAAAAAAATTAAAAGAAAAACTCATGAGCCTTTGAAATGGTAATTTGACAAAAGATTCCCAATAGTAGGATTTTATAGGTTTCCATTCTCCTCCATTGATGACTCAGAAGCAGAGTCATCAAGGGTAGAGTTGGAGATTGTCTCCAACTGGCTGGAACCCTCACTGTCTGAAATTGCAGACGGTCTGTCATCAGTCGGTTGTTTCAAAAACCAGTACATAATGCTTGCAGTCAATGTAAGGATCATTTTTTGATTCACCTGATGAAGTTACCATAAACTAGTTTAGGTACATGTATCAAAAGATAGATATTGAGGAAGCCTTAGAATCCCAGATGTACCTCAGTTATATCTTCAGGAAGCAAAAATATCGAGCATCCAAGCTTCCTTGCAATACTGATGATGTAGGTTGCGTTCATCTTTTTTTCCTCATCTATATTTTCCACGGATTAAAAAGACATTTGTGAATATCGTTTTCATAGGTATTGATATTTTGTAATGGAAGTGAATACTTATCAATTAATATTTATGAGAAATTGATCACAAACTATCATTATTTAAAGAAAGATGTTGAATGCAGTAATGAGAATCTTTTTTTTTAGCAGAAGACATGGTAAGTTCAACCTTGAAATCATTCTTACCAGTTACTCCTTTGGTAACCAGACTCCAATTCACTACTCTAGGCTGCACAGCACTAAGCAGCTCAAGGAAAAAAATGCCATCTGACAAACTCTTATCCTGAAGCAATTGAATAAATAACAGATTAGAAATAGAACACCCTTTTAAGCACGATGAGCTCCAAATATCTCCTGCTAAACGGAAATTCTGACTAGTTTAAACATTCAAGGTAAGACAAAAGAATAATCTGAATGTTTGATTTGCAGGAAGTTATTGGTGCATGTGATATCAGTCTGTCCAGATTGCTCAGCGTAACTACTCCACTAATCAGCTGAAATTCTTAGACCTACTTCACTATCACTACCCAATATTTGCATTTTTTTTTGTTTTGTATTTGGATGGTCGATCACCCATCACAGGGAGCTGATCATACTGATCTTCATCTCTTTCCTTATTACTTATTCGGCTAACACATGGTACCATTGGCAAAAGCACTGGAGTTCATATTTTTGTTTCATTTGAGTTACTGTGAGTTACACACTTACATTACACTAGCATACCTCCGTAACCTTAAGTCACAATTAACAAACTCTGTTATACCTGAAAAGGAGAAAATTACAGAAATGGT
Source organism: Argentina anserina (assembly GCF_933775445.1). Lineage (NCBI taxonomy): Eukaryota > Viridiplantae > Streptophyta > Magnoliopsida > Rosales > Rosaceae > Argentina > Argentina anserina. Next base: position 16,602,420 of record NC_065873.1, read on the forward strand.
AGGACGGTACCTTAAAACTTTTCATGCAGCTCTGGCTTCCGGTGTTGCTGACTTTAGTATTGGCCCATTCAAGGATATCAGCATCACTAATTTCCTTCCCATGTGAGTGAAATCTCAAGTTCTTTAAAAGTTGAAGAATGTTGAACCGCATCAATTGCCACAAGTAAGCTGAAAGTTAAATCCAATATCTAATGAAATACTTACTAGATTTGAAAGATTATTAGAACATATAATTTTAGAACAATTATAGGGTTTCAAGAATGCTATGGTATTTTGGAACAATATGTTTACCCTTCTCAGAATGCAGTCAAGACTAATATGATGTTATTTCAAGAATGCAAATCCTATATCATCTTACAACAATAATGTAAACTGTAGTATTATCCTTAAGTTTGTCATAGTAAAACGTACCAAGTATTAACTTTTTATTTCCCTGCACAATATCATTTCCAGCAACATTTACCAAGGAAAATTTCAATTGCTTCCCGATTTTGACAACTTGGTTACAGTTTTCAACTTTTCTGAAAGGCATCTTAATTGGAGGCTTGTTTGCAATTTTCCAATTTACAATCCCAGGTGAAATCTTGTCCAAGGACTCTAGAAGCGCCCACCTGCAGAGGACCAATCAAACATCAGCTCCAGATGCAGAAAGTAGTATATTTAGATGCTGATGTGATAATAACATGCCAGGTAGAAGACAATCAAAAGTTATATTGTTCATGAGACAGATAAAAGCACTTCAATGTTAATAAACTCAAGGCCATAAGTGTATAAAATCGAATAAGTTGTACCCATTTCTGAGGTCTTCAAAGACATTATTGATATATGTTGAATGTCCAAGACTATTTAGCCAGAAGCGGAATGCTCTCTCTTCTCTGGAAATTAGAGCATCATCTGGAGAAGTTTCCAGGAACGATATCTGCTTTTGGGTTGAGAGCCCATTCCTGGAGGCGTAGAGGTACAATTAGCAAATTATGCTCCCAAGTTTTCCAAGCAATGATGATAACCAAATTTTTAAAAAGTAAATCATTGCTTAGCATAAACTCTCACCTATGCTGGAAGACATGTGCTACAAAAGCAAGGTTGAGATTTGGGGATCCTTCAACAATATCTTTTGGAGTTAAATATCTCTTGCAACCCATCCTATCTGCATGTTCAAGGACTAACTTTGCTCTTTCCAAAATATTTTTTGCAGCCAGTGCAGATGGTTTACTGTACTCAGGTGCAAGAACATTTAAGAGGTGAGCATAAGCCTCTGCATCCTGCAAGGAATAAACATCTCATACTCTCAAAATAAAAGCAATGTCCTCTCAATATAAGTTAAACTAGTGTAGACATGAAAGCTGTTGCAATTTGTTGAACCACAGTACTGGCTTCGTTTCGAATGTGCTTATATGAATGATAATAGAATGCTATATATAGCACCTTGACAAAACATAAACTTGATTTCATACCTTGACATCAGAGGAGAAGTTTGCAACTATCTTTCTATATTGTGCTTTCTTCAATTGGAAATTCATCCACCTGAGCAATATCTTCTCAGGTGGTAGACTCATCAACTCTTCCACATCCTGTAGGTTTATATTACAAGAAACATTAGATATTTATTGGTTGAAAACCTCAGTTCCTAATTGTTCTAGGAATCGAGACTTCTATGATTTAGGCGCCATCCTTACCTTACTATCATCAACCAATTCCACCAATTGAGGTGTCTTCTTCAGGTTAAGATCTGCCAGTAGTTGTATCTGCATATCAGAACAATTAGTACAAAGCAATAGCATAATACTGTTCCATTGCAAAATAGTTTGAGACATGTGCCATATAATTCTACAAAATTAAACTTCTTTGTGATTAGGTTCTTTATCCGCAGAAAGTCAAAAAGAAAATTATCTGAAGTGATATAACCTTAAAATCCTCACCTTGATAATTTGAGAAATCACTCCAAGTACAAGATGCCGCTGAAAGCCAAACAAAGAGGAGAATATTCATAAGTTTCTACAAAAAAGATATAGTATTTGAACACTCAACTAAAGCCGTACAATAGCATGTCTATATATGGGAAAAGGCATGTATGCATAGTTGCATACCCTTCCTTCAATGAAGTCCTGAGTCCCTATATTGACTACAGTACATCCAACAGCCTTAGCAGAGTTGAGGCATAGAGTATGGTTTTCATTTCTCTCCCAAGGATTGAGTACTCTCTTAGTATTGATAGCGCGTTCATCAATTGTTCCAGGCACTGCCACATTGATCAGCTTACTGCATCCGAGAAACATATCCTTCATAATCCGATCAACATACAGAGAAGAGTACTAATTGAAAATCAAACATATGAAAAGTGGACTTATAGGTAGTGAGCAATCACCATAAAAGTACTCCATCTTTTACAATCTCAAACAAATTATTGGTCGAAGGATCAATGGGCAGGTATCTCTTCAGGAATTCATCTTCTCCAAGATAGTTATTGATATGAGCCACATAGGAAGCCTTTTCGGATTCGCTAATCGTGTGGAGCAAAGTGGTGGTAGCAGCTTTGAGAAAGGCAGATGAAGAGTTGTTCTTTGCACCACTTCCTGGTGTGGCAGTGGCATGAGCTTGCAGTTGCAAATAGACCTGACATTATTCCTCAACATTTTCAAAACTCCATTTCCCAATTCAATCAAAAGGGCCTCCAAATATCACAACCAACCAACCAACAGAGAATTGCCTCTGTCTAAATAATCGATTCACAATTGGGTTTGATTCAGAAAGTGCAAAAAAAACCAACCTTGAGGAAGAACTCGAAATCTATATCATCATCAAGCTTGGGATGCAAATCTTGAATCACAGAGGCCCTCTGCTCCTCTGTAAGATTGTCTGATCCGACAACCTTGAGTCCGGACATCTTCGCAGGAAGGTCTCCGATCGTGAGCTTCCCGCTCTCCCTCTTCATGCTCATGAACTGAAAAAACAGAGGAAGCAAAAAGCTTTCATTTTCAAATTTCGAACCACCAAGAAAAAGAGATACAGAGAAAGCACAAAAGACGGAAACTTTTACGTGGGTTTTTAAGCTGCGGAGCTCGACTTGGGTGAACTGATTCTGCAGCCATGGATCTGAAACCAGAATGCCTACGAACCCCGACATTATTGGAGCTTCAGATGGAACTGAACAGTTTGAAGTCTTGTGTTCTTATTTATGTTTCACTTCAAAGTTAGAGAAAGAAGAAGAAGAAGGGTGACTGGTGAGGGTGGCCAGCACAGTTGTCAGAGCTCAAAAGCTGTTCCCTTTCGAAATGAATTTTGATAGCGAATTTCAAATCTCAATCAATCTATCTCTCCATCACTATGCACTCCTCTCTTTTCTTTTCTTTCTAAATTTTACTCAGGAAGGAGGGAAGGGGCCCCCACAGTGTCGTTGGGAGAATTCAAACAATGACCGCTGTGTCCTCGTCATCCCAGAGTTGGGTTTCATAATTTAGCGATTGGGAGTTTAGACCGTCACGAAGTTTCAAGTTTGAAACTTTTGATTAAACAAAGGAATGTGTGTCACTGCCGGCCAGAAATTTCTACTGCTCAGTTGGCACTATGTTGTTCTTGCCAATTTGATTAATGGGGTGATTAGTAATGATAAACTAGTTTAGTAATTAACAGAAGCTCTGTTACGTTGGGGATTGAATTGATATTTTATAATTTAGTTTTAAAGTGGTCGGTCGTTTCTGCAATTGTGGTTGACAATGGCATTTGCCCAACTGCAAGTGTGCTTGGTCCACCGGACTAAAGGTCCTCTAATGGCTTTTAGGAAAGCAGAGGTGATAAGAGGACGGTGGTTTTTGACGTTACCCAGATTCCTATTAGAATGTAGCAAGTTTAACTACCAACGGGGAATAGTGCACTTGTTAGCTGTAGTCGAAAGATTCATATACAAGCAAAAATGGCGATCTAGCTAGCTATATATGATGTAAATGGCCTTTTCAGGCAGCCTTGAATTGGTGTAGGGTAACTTTCGCCAAATGTTCACTGACCAGTCCTCATTCTTCACCTATGGTATCATTTGGAAATGAAATGATTTGCCCAAAAGAGCAAGAACTTTTTCAAAGTTAATCATTTGGGTAAACTTAAGGGGATAATGGTTTCAAAAGAGCAGAAACGAAAATTGTTTGACCTAATTGATCAGAGAGATCGAAAAAACAAACACCCGTGCATATAGGTGCCACTCCTAGCATTTCTAGAATTTCACATATAATTTCAAGAAGATTTCTACCTTTTCAATCTTTGTTGTCCAGTTGTCCTGGTAGCTTTACTTCTTCCCAACCAAAATAGCATAAACTGTTTGTTTCAAGTTATGTGTTAAGAAACTAATTAACTGCAAGACCAACCTTCCTGCTTTACAATATGATCGGTGTCCATCACTGTCATTGAATAGATTGAATTATAGTGGGTAAGTTGGGTAAATCAAACTCCAAGACACATCATGAATAACCTTCATTGTCGTTGAATCAATTATATATCAATCTAACTTACCCACTACAATGATTTATCCCCAAAATTTCCAGAAGAATTATCACCGTCATTTCACCACTTCACGAATCACTTCTCAAGTCTCATGTGGCGATTGAGAGAATGTATCACTTTAATTAAGGACATATGTTACCGCTTTGAAGATTAATATTACAATTTTAAGAACTCATTTTACAAATTAAGTTAATTATATGCATGCATGCATCTTATATAATTTTTTTTGATTGATCGCTAATTAATATCAGTGCAATCAACTTGTACCGATTAGATTAGTGACATTAAAATAGTTAAGCTTGTTTATGAATCAAAAATCAATTAGGAGAGTTTTTTTATGTGATGAAATCATTTGAGGAGAGTTAGCTAGAGACATATGCACTAACATAGCATCCCCCACAGACCATGCATACTCATGGTTCTCTTTTCTATCTAGACACATCTCAATTATCATCATACAATAATTCATTGCTTAATTATTCTTAATCTCTAATATACATAAGAGCATACTAAAAGTGTCACCAGATCCGTGGGTCTCAACTTCTATTTATATCATATAGTTGTGAAGCACCAATTCACCAATATCGACTAGCTTTTATATGTAGATGTGGTTTATTCCATAAATAAAGAAGCTAATCCAATCGACAAAAAACATGGGAGGGACAACAATGGTAGACCAACCCCAATGTGGGTCGAGGAATATATAGATGAGAAGTAGGCGTGGTGCCAAATCCAAGTGGATACGTAGTAGGAAGGAGTTCATATTTATTCATACTATTTACTTTACAAAAATGGCAGAGAGAAAAAAAATTAAAAGGGGGAGTGATGATGATATATATTTTGAAGAGGGCGTGGGCAAAAAGCTTTGTCAAATAGGGTGATTTTACTAAGCAGTACTTCAATTATTAGTCATTCTAACTTTTAATACCTCATGTTTGGAAACTATTACATCGGTACCTCAAATCTCCATATTAGCCTAATTTTAGTTCCTTCCGTCAATTAATACCGTTAGTGAGTTCATCTCACACCAATTTTCAAGGGCATTTTTATCACTTCATTTCATAACAAAATAAATTAACATAATTCATTTATCACAACTATTACAAACAAGCTAATTAGCTTTTGAGGGATAATCTTATCGGCATCGTATCGTTTGAGGGTAAAACGATATCGCGTATCGGCATCATATCGGTTGAGGGATAAAATGATATATCGAGAATATATCGAGGATGTATTTGTATATATCAGATTTTATTGAATTTACTTATTTTTAATTAAATTTATAATATTTATAAATTTATAATTCAATCTGTACCGAATAAACTATGAAAATTAAAATAATTGAATATGTTGGCGATATAAATATATGAAACGACACCAAAAAATAAAAATATGTGTCTAAAAATGATTGGTTGAGCTCGAAATTCATCATAAACTCTCTTGTCATCGAATTCAAACTCAAACTCAGTATTAATATCATCCTTTTTATCTTCATCCTCATATTCCATTAGTTATATGGGTTATATATCCCCAAACGATGTCATTTAATAAAAATTAAATATAGATAATAATTATATATATATAATGAGAAACAAATAAAAACTTTTCAAAAAAAATTGGGTCAACTCGATTTTGACCCGATATATCGAAGTTTGATTGATATATTGGAATTTGATTCATATTTAACTGTTGACCGATAAATTCAACCGATATGAGGATATCGTATCTGATTGGAAATATCACTGATATATTCAATATTTAGAATATTGGTTATAATAAGATGCTCAAAAGACTAACATGGAGGCTTGAGGTACCAACAATGACGGAACTAGGATTTAGACTTGTGGGGGGTTCAAGTCCAAAATATAAGAGTTTAGAGTATCGTTATAAAAAAACGTTTAGTATGTTAAACTTACATTTTTAGATATTTTAAAATAAAATAGTTGAGTAATCTAGATATCTAAGATGACCAACTGTGAAATATTCAAAACCCGACAACATTTCAATATTTTTTATAATTAATTAGTATCGTGAGTGCACATTAGTACTATAAATATCAATTGTGTCTTTATTTTCTCATTTTCTTGTAAGTGATTAAAAGCAAAGTTTACAAACTCCTCTCGGTACTAATGTAATAGTTTCTAAATATGAAGTACTAAAAGTTACAATAGCTGATAGTTTGGGTACTATTCAGTGAAATCTCCCTTACAATAGCTGATAGTTCGGATTCCTGTATAGATATGGCGTCTTCAAGGCGTTCTCTGCTTCCAAGCACGTCAAAAAATTCCCTATTGAAGAAGTTTCTTAGAGAATACCCAAGACCCTTATATGCAAAGCTCAATTAGGGTAATTCGCAAGTTGTAAATTAATGACTTGAATGGGAAGTAAACTTCAAATGATCAGGAACTAAATAAAACACAGGACTCGTCATTACAATTTACAACAGATGAAGAAACCGAGATACTTCACTTCTGACTTGCTGGCCATTGTAAAAAGGAGATAGTCAGAGGCAAGCTCTAGCACTGTCAAACGTTATGCAATCGATAGCAAAAATAGGCATTTCATCCTAAATGGAGTTTACATTCTTCCTGCCAAACAGTGTTTTTCTGTACCAGCAGCTACCTGCTTTTGACAGTTCAAGCAGCTTGTTTCCACTGCACTCTAACCTGAATTTAGGAACTTTTCTTTCAGACTCCTTGCGAGCGTTCAAGCAGCTTGTTTCCACTGCACTCTAAACCTGAATTTAGGAACTTTTCTTTCAGCCTCCGGTCAACCCACCAACTGTCTGATAATTTTCGGTTAGCAATAATGACCAAGGAAACTAGACTCGTCTATATATTATCCATTTCAGCTGCTCAAGATTAAATCCATAGGCTGATCTACCATAAAACGTTTAAAATGCTATTTCCTGAAGAACTTCAAGTGTCTTTTGATGAACCTGTATGTGAGACAAGGATACAAATGAATAACCAGAAGAATGTTGAATAACATGACAGCAAAATGAAGGAAACTATAATGGGAGATGGTATAACAAAACTATTTACGCCAATCGTGACTTATCAAGCAATTTACATATCATACAGAAGATTGACATAGTGAAAGATGGTTTGTGTCATGACAAATCCTGTGACTTCTTCATAGATGAAAATAATAAGAACCATTTTAAAATACAATTTCAAGACAGTAACTAGTGAAGGTTACCCATTCTAGATGTTGTGCTGTGATGCCAGAGACATTTCCTCCATATATGCCACCTAAGACCTGGAAAGTTAAAAGTATCCAATCAGGATTCACCCTATCAAGTGAAGGTTACTTCATATGTCAGTAAGATTGATCAGAGTGACTCGGGCAACTTTCATGCTACACACAAGATGTTTCTTGATTACACATAGCACGTTTGCTTTCCCGACTTGACCATATCAAGCATTTTGGACACTATGAGGTTACAAAGGAATTGAAATAACTTTTGGACAACCTAAAAGCTAAATTGTGTGCATCAAAATGACTTCTCACCTTGGATACAGTTTCAAGAAACATGCCAGGGCGCACAGGTAGCGCTTTTCGTCCTGTAACACTTTCCTGCCAGCAATGATGCATAGGTCAGTATAATACAATATCTATATGGACAGATTGTGTTGCATGTTTACATAATATGCACTGTTTACACAACTGTCAGCAATATACTGTATTTGAACCCACCCTTCCTGCAATTCCACTTCCCTTCTTGCTGGTAGTATTTTTGTCATCACTGCCTGACTCTTCTGCACCTTCGTCTTTTCCTTCCATTACATTTTTTATCATCTCCTCCACAGTCTTCCCCGGTTTCAAAGCTACCAGTTTGGTTAAGAAGTTCACCTGCACAGACAGAAGTTTTAATATGGTCGTCGTACCTTATGATGAAATGATCATGGAATCATCGTAAGTAGAATGCAACTTCCAAAGCATAGAGATGAACTCTTAGGAAACATTATGATACTGACTCATTATAAAGAAACAAATATAGGGTACTGAATCAGTTTGGTATTCTATAATTTTTTTTTGTCAAGGTAGTAGTAGTTCAGACCTCTGATTCAGGAAGAGTCTTAAACCCACGATCATTTCTCTCATCTAGTATTCCACCGCCCATCCTATTTCGAGCTTCCTCTCTGATCAAAACAAGCCTTGCAAGTAACTTCCGATCCGGAACTACTGGCCGAGTTTCCATTGTCTTCATTCATAAAGTGGAATCATTAGCAGAAACAAGAACAGGCTTTAGTACTATGTTCAACTATTGAGAAAACAAAAGTAAGTTGTTTCTCAAAGTTCATCTAACATGATAACGCAATAAAACATGAAAACACAGTACTCAGTGCTAATGAATGGCACTACATATTGCAATACCCTAAAAGAACAGTACCTTATTTATTCTCACTAAAGCATATTAATTAAAATAGTTATTGACACAATAAACAAAATCTTTTAAAACGAGAATCTGATGATGTTGTACGAAGATTTGCCAACATAAAAAGTGTTCTGCTCATACATTTCAGTTTCAACATGTAGGAGTCAACATTCAACAATCCCCATTAAACATTACCCATGAAATGCGCCAACTACAAAGTTGATGTGGTAAACATAATTTACAAAAATGCAACAATTAAAACAATCAAGCCCGGTCAAGAGTAAAGTTTAGTGATGGTTTTAAAGTAGAAATACAAAAGCTGGTCAGTATCATTGTTAGTTTAGAGCTAGCCAGAAAACCAGCTACGAAAATGTTAAACTTGGTTTAATTGGATCAGCAACAGACAGAGCGCATCATGATTTGCCCAACATACAATGTTATTTAATGGAAAAGACACTCTATTCAGAACCTTATAGTATAAGTTTTTAGTGATTACCTCCAGTAAATCATCAGCTTGATTGGCAATTTCATTTAGATTTGCAGCTGGAACATGAACTTTGACGTCATTTTTACTTTGAAATACACCACCACCAGCAGCCACTCTGCGTAGTAATTCCTGTCTGCTGTCTTTCAGAGGAGTTCTACACAGTAGGCCAATCACTTGAACCTAAAATTAAAAACATTCATCGCATTCAAACAAGAAGTACCCTAATTTGCCAAAGACTAGCAGTCTAGCATTACAAAATAATCAGAAAACGACCTAAATGTAAAGTTCTCACGTGTGGGGGGCATTTTTTGGTAAGGTAGGATAAGACTGTGTCCTTGATCACCTCCAATAGCGACTTACGCTGACAAGTGACAATTAAAGATCATACCATTCAGAACTAAACATTGCATCCAAAGAATGTACAACAATTGACAGACCGCTAGCTGAATCATATTAACATCAAAAACAATAGCAGCAAGTAAAAGGCGAAATCGGAAACCTTGTCATCTTGGTCATCATCAGCAAGCTGAATCATGTAATCCAAAGCCATCATGAAGCCGGCCTCCATCTCATCCACTCTCTTCCCCAGCACTCCTTGTGCAGCTATCTCCACTGCCACCTCTTCAGACGCCTCATCCATCTTCATGTCTTCCAACTACACCAACATGTCAACACACTAATCACTTTGATAATAATAATAATGAAGCCTAACGTTTTTATAATCAAAATTAAATTCAAGAACTGGGTGTATTTAGCTAAGAGCTTACGAGGGTGATCATTTCTTCGAGGACAGAAGTGACTTGCTCTCCACCTTTGAGGAGGGCTTCAATCTGGGCCGGGTCGGTCTTCTCTTGGGTGGTTTTATCCCGGTTTTGGGCGCCCAATACGTCATCTGGGAAGCCTCCACCGACCTCGTAAGAGCCACAGAGTCGCTGGAATTGCGGCTTCTTTTTGGGTTGATGATTTGGAGGGAACTGGGAATGAGTGTAGTGATATGAAAAGGATGGGAGAGAGAGGAGAGTAATTGGGTGGCGAGATTGTGATGGTGAGAATGAAAGAGTGGGGAAGAAGATGGTGGTGGTGCTCTGCAACATTTCTGGGGATTTTGGTTGGGTTTATGCGACCCCAAACCCGGCTAGGATAAATAAAATAAATGAAATCACGCCGTCTGTGGGAATCGAACCCACGACCACACGGTTAAAAGCCGTGCGCTCTACCGGCTGAGCTAAGACGGCTCATGTCTTCTTTTGTCGTTTATTTCAATTTTAACTGTATAAGGGTAAAAGGTAATTGTGAAAACTGAATGATTGTTATTCCTGTGAAATTCCAATTTATATGGTTTGAACCTTGGAGGGGTTTTTGCTTCTCTGCTTCGAACACGGGCGGTGACTTTCTAGTGGCGGCAGGGCGTTTGAAGCCAAAGTGCCGCTCAGTGGCCGGAGGTCGGTGACGCCTCGATCGATCTCGGGGTGCTACTCTTTGGAGATTCGGTGTGGGCGCTTGGGCTCTTTTTGGGCCTGGGTATGGGTCATTTTAGGTGGTATGGGTCTTTGGGCCCATGTTTGTGTTTTATTTAGTTTAATTTTTTGCTTTCTTTGTTTTATGTTGTCCCTTCTCGATGAGGGGGTTTTGGGTTGGTATGGTGGTGTAATTGGAAGTGTCGCGGGGATGTCATGATTATGGTGTTAGGTCCAGGGACTATCTTATGTCGGTTAATTCTCGTTGTCAATGTACTAAAGAGGGTTGTTTCTGCATATATGCTGGTGGATTCAGTATGTAGTGCTTGCTATAGCGATTTTTTTTTTTGAGATTGGTCGAAAGGAGGTATTGAGACGTCTGGAGTAGATTACGCTACAATTGAATCCCTCTTGGTTTTTTGTCCACTGTAATCTCTATTTTCTTAGGTAGGGATGAGTGAGAATTATCACGTACCTCCCTTGATTTGTAATTGTTGGCATAGACTTATGCTCGCCATAATCAGCACAACTATCAGCGTATTAAGACTAATAAATAGCCAAGTCTCGCAATACTAACAGTGAGTCGGCCGCACTAGCTATGCAATGGGCCGCCCCGCGGCCCAAACCGACTACGGACGCGCCCTCACGCACATCCGAAGAAAGACTCCAGAGAACCACCTTAATTGGACATTGTCCCACACCGGAAGAGGAGTAAATGATCTACCTCGACTCAACAATAAAAGGTCAAACCCCTGACCTCATAAGGTAAGTACACTACACCCTCTACTGTTACTCTGCATAAATTACCATCAGCCTAACTAGAACGTCTGAGAGTTGAAGACCACGCCACCGTGGTCTCCACTTTGACAACTTGTGCCATTTTGTGACAGGAAATGAACAAGGAGTACGGCGTACTGCATCCGCAAAGAATACAACGTATCACATCAGTATAATTCACTACGTTAACAGTAATATTGGATTTTATTTAGATATATACTTACCTTTTCTAAAAAAAAATGTATATGGCTCGTATGCCGGTAGAGTTGTGTCCATGTCTACCATGTGCTATTTAAAGTCTAGCAGATACGTAGAAGAAGGTGAAGATAAATTACTATCATTTCCTAGAACAACATAATGATAAAATGAAAAAAAAAATAGTCATTGGAACTTCATACCAAACCGTATTTTTTTTACCAGTGGAACACACTTGTTCAATGTTGGATTTGTGACTATGATAAAAATTAAAGAGTACTTTAAAAGATTGACGAAACTACACATTTAAATTAGGGAGCAGAAATTTGCCCACCCAATTTTACAATCCACACTCAATTTATTTTTTTAATAAAATTAATTATTATCTTATTATACAAATTTTACTAAAAATGAAAATTAGAATGTGGATTGTAAAATTGAGTGCAAATTGCACTGCCCTTGATTTATCACCAAATTGAGAATTTTCTTTTTTCCTTGTACGCATAACCAAAATACAAGATAAACACAATGATCTAACTCACAAAATAACTTCCTTCTTCCTCATTAGCGTGAAACAAAAAATTCACACATGGACACACTCACACCACCACTGCATCACATTGGTCTCCCCTTTCTTTCTTGGTTTAATTTTACATTTACAGCATGGGCAGGGTAAAATTACCGTGCAGCACAAATTGAACAGTTATGGGTTGTGACAGTTGATGCGCCACCATCATAAACACGAGATAGTGGATGCGCCTCCCCTCAACCCCACACCAATACTGCCATATATTTCGAATATTGCTCCAAATTTAACCCTCAGTTATATTGATGGCCCCATATCGAATAATACATGAACAAAAATTTATGATCACAATTTATTAATGCAGCCCATTTTCACTAACCACTTATCTAAAAAAAGAACAGTAAAAGAAAATAAATTCATATTAATAGTTTAATGTGACAGTGCCTACCGGGCCTTCCTTTTGTTTCCATCGCTATCCACTTTTGCAGACCTGAAAACACACTGATCGGAAGAACGTACGGATTCATACCACGTGGACGGTTAAAAACTCGTCCCCACGCGAAAGGTCATGAAAAACCGAAAGGTCAAGCAAATTAACCCAAAAACCGGTGATCAATGCGTGACAGGCCGAAGGTCATTTCGGGAAAACGCGAGTGGCAACGCATCGTAATTTTCCCCCAAAATCCAGGGTAGCGCCACAACCCAACGTTTTTTAAAATCCCCAATGTATCCCCAAACGGTTGCGCTTCCTCGCTTCTATAAAACCCCTGCCCCACCATCAGCTCCAAACCCACGCCTTTTCTATTTTCGCCATCACTCTCACAGAGCAAGGGTTTCTCTTCCTTTTCTCCACTCTCTCGCTTTTTAAGCTTTTCGTTTTCTCATCAATGGCGGACCAGGAAGTTCAGAACGGCGGAGCTGTCAAGGCCGCCACTGTGGCTTTTGACCTCGTCTCTGTGCTCGAAGTCGAGGCTCCTAAGGCGGAGGAGGCTGTTCAGTTCTACAAGGAGGTCTTCGGGGCTGTGGAGGTCGAGCGCGGCGCGAATCCCAAGCGTAAGGCGGACCAGGAGCAACCTCTCATCCATGTGCTGCTCAAGTTTGGCTCCGGCAAGGTCTTGGTCGTCGATCGCCTTGAGGAGGAGTGAGTCAATATTTATCTTGACTATTTATTTTTTTTGCGCTAAATCGTTGTATTTTGTTAGATCGTTTAGATCTGTAGGTTTTAGAGGCTGTGACTGTTGTTATATTTTCATGTTGACTTTCTCTTTCTAGCTTTTGGTCTCTAGCTACGTTATTAGATTTTCGTTTATGTATTTGATTCTGCATGATATGCTATTTTTTTGTTGACTTATCCATTCGGTTTGTGCAGTTTGAAATTATTTACTGTTTTTGTTATTTGATATTAGCTGTTTGGTTATTTGTTTCAGTCCAAATAATAATTTGTATATAATTTGTCTTACTGGTAGTCTTCTTGGTCATGAAAGTTAATATTATATGTTTCTTAGTTTAGTTTACCAAAAGCCTGTGGAAATTTACTGTGTGGAAGTTATGAGACATTTTCCAGTGATGAACATAATCTGAGGTTGTTTCTAATTTTAACCTATTTTTGCCTGTTTATTATTTAGAAGAATCCGTTTCAATATGTTATTAAGTCTTGCTCCGTGTTGATTCGTTTTATATACTGTGCTTTGTTTATTGACCAGGTTGAAGACTAAGAAGAACAGTGCCTTTCAATTGGTCTCTGAGGATGATGTTGAGGCTGTGATCAAGAAGGTTGTGGCTGCTGGAGGGACTACTGAGAGTGGTGTGACTGAGGACCAGGCTTGCTTCCCTGGGAAGCACATCTCCGGCAAAGTCACGGATTCGTTCGGAGTTTCCTGGACAATTGTTGGCAAGAAGAGCACTACTGAGAATGGAGCAAACAGCCCTGCTGCCGAGACTGTGGCGAACAACACCACCGTTGCTTAGGTCTAGGCTTCTCGGCTATGATGATCCGGTTTTAATCTAATGTCTAATCTAGTAGTAGTAGGGTGAATCAGCTAGGCTTATTCTGGGTTGTGTCTTGCCGTTGGTGCTTAATCCGTGCGTTTATTTTGAGGATATGAACTAGTTTTTGCTATGATATTGTGGCATTGAACTCAGTTTCTATGTTTTCTTCGTTTTGCTATGCATTGGATAAAGGCTCTCATACTTATTTCCCAAATTGCCCTAAATTTTCTCATCGTCTCCCTTCTGCACCTTCTGCCTGCATCGTTCTTGACCGAGCCAAATTCAGCCTCAGACTCTCCATTTCGATTTTCTTCTCGGACGCTGTCATGGCTTCCCGCCGTCATATCTCATGAAAACGGCCACATCTTATTCCTTACTTCCCCCGTCCTTGGATTGTACATGCGCAAGATGTAGACAACAAATTGACGATGATTACATCTAGGTATTTTCTGCAATTTATGGCAACGACTTGGGCTACTTCTGGGTGAAAGAATATCAAAATATCATGCCTTTTCTTGTTTGAGTGAGTGGCTCTTCAATTCGATTTCATTTCAAGGAATTCTGCTCCCTCGACTTCATAGTAGAACCATTCCTTGTTCACTTCGAAGAATCGAATCTGATTTGTGGTATATATATGGGTTAATTTCAGATTTTAGTGAAGATGTGGTCAAGAAGAACAACCTTAGCAGCTATATTTGGGTTGTTGGGTGCAGCCTTGAAATTGAGATTATGCTTTCTAGTTCATTCCAAAGTTAGTTGGAATTGAAAGTGTGACTTCGTAGAGAGAAGAGTTTTTTTCACCAACAGTCCCTCAATTCTGGTGTACTTACCAATGTGATACCTCAACTCTTAATCGTATCAATGTGATACCCAGACTCTAGTATTGCTATCATTGAAGTACTTCCGTCAGTTTTATTTCAACTTCTCTGTCATCTTGGTGACGTGGCAAGTACGTGAGGCCCACAAAGAGGGTTAAAAGACAAAATTAACCCCATCTGAGAGGAGCAATGTTTTTCCTGCCCTTTACCTTGAGAAAGACACCCAATAATTCCAATTTTGGCGCCAATTTTCCCTCTCTACTCCTTAATTTGTGTCTCTTATCTAAACTAAAGAACTACCGCCAACCAGTCGACCACAATCTGATAAAATCTAGATCAAGCTCATTTTCTATTTTTTACCCTAGCACTTCTTAAACTAACAGAATAAATATAGAAATTTATATGGAACATCTCATTTCCACAATCTCATAAGAATATAGAAACACATAACTTAACGAAATTCAAATACATGTTTAAGTCATTAGTTCTTACAAGCAAAAATCATGGCAGATCAACATAAAATGTGGCAACTAATGGTACTTAAACATGTATTTGAATTTCGTTAAATTATGTGTTTCTATATTTTTATGAGATTGTGGAAATGAGATGTTCCATATAAATTTGTATATTTATTCTGTTAGTTTAACAAGTGATAGGGTAAAAATAGAAAATGAGATTGATCTAAGTTTTATCAGATTGTAGTCGACTGGTTGGCGGTAGTTCTTTAGTTTAGATAAGAGACACAAATTAAGGAGTAGGGAGGGAAAATTGGCGCCAAAATTGGAATTGTTGGGTGTCTTTCTCAAGGTAAAGGGCAGGAAAAACATTGCTCCTCTCAGATGGGGTTAATTTTGTCTTTTAACCCTCTTTGTGGGTCTCACGTACTTGCCACGTCACCAAGATGACGGAGAAGTTGAAAAAAACTGACGGAAGTACTTCAATGATAGCAATACTAGAGTCTGGGTATCACATTGGTACGATTAAGAGTTTAGGTATCACATTAGTAGGTACACCAGAGTTGAGGCACTGTTGGTGAAAAAAACTCTAGAGAGAATGAAGAGAAGTATTGGAATAAACATATTGTGAATGTTAAAAGAGTATTAAAAAAATGTGAGGGTGCGCAAATTGTAAAAGGGTGCCAAAATCAGCACTCTTAATTTAATTTAATGGTGGTGTCGGAATGTTGGTACAGGGGATGACTGACCTTGACAGTAGTCGGGCGGCCACCATGTGTGGTTGGATACGTGTCGAGGTTGTGCGTTTAACCCTTTTACTGTGGGTGGCCCTAGTTAGAAATTTGGGGAACCGAATGGACCAAATGGTTAAACTTGCTAGAATTTGCGGGTCGGGTCCCAATTAGATCCATCATTGAAAGTGACGACCCCGTTGGGGTTTTTATATGTGATCACATAATTATGCGGTCCTTAGTTCTAATTATTCAGTTAATTGGTGTCTGGTAACTTTCTATAGAAAATGACTTACCGCAATTTGTCATTGCATTTCTGCCCCCTGTTTGGTGGAGTAACAAAGTTCTTACTCAGCTAATATGGCTTTATTTTTAGATCCGTCTTCTGTTGGGTGTGTTGTAAATTTTCTCTAAGAAAATAACCTCGGTGATTTCTTATTTTGTATGTAAGCTATATATTTTCTCCATAATCCACGTATATAAGGTTTATTCGTGACCAATTCCATCAAGAAACTGTTTCAAAGGAATTGTAAACACAACTTTTAGATGAGTGAATATCAATTGTGGTGCTAAACCTCATACATTATATATTCCTGCCTCTAAATCATATTATTGCACACAACTAAGGATGATGATCCAAATTAAGACAGAAGTCTGATGATAAAAAAAAAGGTGCAACGAGGGTTTGCTAAAATGTGATCAGCACCCTGGAAATAAAATTCATGACTGGAGTTCCCTTTACACTCGTTTTATTAACCCCAACACAAGTATTCCAAAGCATGGTGCTTGAACATAGCACAACTATCATGACAGAAGTGAACAAACACGATCTACTATATTGGATAGAGCTAACCCTTTGCTTAGCAATTGGCAGGAGGGGTGAGGCCGCACTTAGCCGGAAGTCCCATGGCGAGCTCGGGATCGATTCCGAGAGTAGGCAGAACTGGCGAGGTCTTGTAACTGCAAAGGCAGTTCAAGTCAGCCACAGAAAGATCCTTGCAACACTCGGCAGTCGGATCAGACGGGTTCGGCTTCATCACCGATGGCTTGCAAGCAGTTAGAGCATCCTCACTCATATTGCAGAAGCTGAAAGCTCTTGACCCTTCCAAAGACACAAGCATTGCCACCACCATGATCGCCATTAGCTTATTGAAACTACCCATCGTCACCATTTTGATCAGATAAATGGAAACTGGCTAGTAGAAGTTGTATGATCAGTTGTGAATGTGTGACATTGTTGAATGTGAGAGCTTGCTTATATAGGGAAGGAGAGGGAGTTTTGGAGCCACAAGTATGAAGCCCGTGAATGAGGAGAATATTTTGGCTGTATTCTCACAGTCACGGGGTGCTTTCTCTTCCACGAATGATATTTTATGCTTTGTTTTCGGTGTCATTTTTGGATTGAAGGAGCACACAGGAAGGTCATGCTTTGTTTTGGTTGTCAATTTTGGATTAGACGAGCATACAGATAGAGGTTAAGACGTTACGTGAGTTAATGACCGCGTGACCAAAATGGATTCATAATTTTAGAATTAGAGGAATAACTTGGGTTGCATGTCTTTTTTCGCGTTTGTGTTCAAACCTAATTCTAGATGTGCCTAGGCAACCAACTATAGCTACCACAAAGGTAAAGCAAAAGCCGTAGATGATTTATAAGATGGAATCATGGAAAACATAAAACTCAAGCAAATCCGACCAGCTAGTGCGCCATGCATGATGCATCGGAACAGTGATACTTGCAATTTAGTTATATCGCGCGCGGCATTAGCCCTTGCGACGTACAGATGTGCCCCTTGCTAGTTTGCTCAAGTACCACTGCTTAGGTGGAGTAATTGCTGTGAAATATATATAATCTTTTTCACGTAATGCATGCATTTGATTCACTAATTAGAACTTGAAAATTAAATTTATAATTGTGTAACCAGAATAAAAATTAAGGATAATGCATGTTTCGTATATGCCGCAGATCGTGATGAAACTATGAAAGGAGAGGGGGCTCTCTTATATATATGTATTTTGTTCCTCAGGCATGCATTGCGCACACTTGCTCGATTATATAAAAAATCCATTGGTTGATTAATTTCCAAGTAAGTCCGTGACGTGATCGATATATCTTGTATTCTTGTTCCTTTGCCTTTTGCATTTGGATTAGTCCTTGTTATTAAGTTTATCTAATACAAATTCAAGCAGTTGCTCGTCCTTAGTTGGCTCGATATCAATGAGGCTACGATAACAAGCTATGTATCATGAAATTGTCATTGAAAAACAAGTTATCTAGATCCAGTTGTTCATCTAAAATCTAGCAGTCCGTGATATATATCACACGCGCGCGCGCAATTCACTACAAAAAAATTGAGCAAAGGCCACAAAAATTTACCACATTTGTATGAGTTTTGTGGGATTTTAAGCAATAGCCACCTCACTAAAGGCCACAAATTGACCACAAACTTTGCTCAACTTTTTGTAGTGATTATGCATGATTTCATCAGCCTTTAAAAAAATGCATGATTTCATTAGTTAGTTGTTATCGTGGAATTGATTAGTAAGCTTACGGTTTAAAATTTGGTGTAATATGTTTGTGGTATGTGACTATAAACTGATCGATCCATAAGTTAAACTGTTTTAAAATAAAGATGCATGCATTAATCATCTGAACCTTCTCTGATAGTTTCAGATCGAAGGAATAACGATACAACGTATAATTCACGAAGCAAATACAAACCATTGTAAAACAAAACATTGCATGGAACAAGCCCTAAACCCTCGACATGATCACAAAACACGACGTAAAAGATCACCACACAAAAGTTAATCAACGACTCGATATGAAAACGAAGAACATATTCTTGAGCATCACTCGCCATGCATATACGTACTGTGATGCTCCGCCCCATGTTTTGAAGACAACTTAGGCGCAATTGGCAGGAGGGGCGATGCCACACTTAGCTGGTAGTCCCATGGCAAGATCGGGAGAGATTCCGAGAGAAGGCAACACCGGCGAGGCCTTGTAAGAACAAAGACACCCCAAGTCAGCGCCAGAAAGAGCCTTGCAACACTTTTCGGACGGATCTACAGGGTTTGGCTTCGTCACCGATGGCTTGCAAGCAGTTAGACCATCGTCATTCATCTTGCAGAAGGTGAAAGCTGATGAGCCTTCGAAAAACACCAGCATTACCACGACCAAGATCACAGCCAACTTGATGCCCATCTTCACCATTCTGATCCCTAGTTCTATGGATTTGGAAGACAGTGTTCTTTAGCTAGTTAAAGTAGTAGAACTTGTGAGTATGTAGTATGGTTCAGCCTACTGCATCTTATATAGGAACAAGAGGAAGTTTAGGAGCCACTAATGTGAAATCCGTGAATGACAATTGGCAGTATTTCCGGTCACGGGGAGCATCTCCGTCCACATACTCGATTCTTTTGTTTTGGAACTCATGGCCAGTGGCCAGGTTGGGAGAGAGGGATGAGGAGCACATGCATAGAATTGTTAACAAATTAAAGAAACTCATTAAAGAATGACTTTGGTTTTCATCCGTGACTTGATTTTTCAGATTGAGTCTTGCTTATGTGCGCTGAAAATGATCACTTCAGTCATCGAATTGGCTAGGGTTTATCATACTTAATTATAGCGTGGCATGTTCCAAAATTCCAAATACTCAAGTTTAACAACAGCAGTAGACTTTTGTTCAGAAAGAACGTACATACACTCAATAATCCCACAAGGAAAAGCAAACTACCTAGCTAGGCAAAACACAGTACTGTCTAGCTATTCCATGCATAACTAGGACTCTAATTCGTTGATTTGCATTTCAGGCTTCAAATCGTTGTTCTCAATTCTTATTTATCATTTATCTACAAGAAGACTAGAGTGAAAGCACCAATTGAGCCCAATTTCGTTTGATTTTGATACCGTCGATCATATTTATACTTATTTCGAGCCCTTTATGTTCCGAATTGTTTTCGATGTTTGATTTATGTTTTTAAACGTGAAATTTCAATGTTGGTCGGTAAAAGTATTGTGGAATATATGAATGAATAGGTTATTATGGTGTGTATATATATACAGACCGTTTCAGGTGCGGACGTTTCAATCCGGCAACAGTTATTATGGTGTGTGAAATATGTAAAAATCAAGTTTTTGAACAGATTATGGCGATTTCGCGATTCCGGCCGCCGTGGGTTGCCGATGGAACTCCGACTGGCACAAACGGGACCGTCGGGAGGTGGGGAGTATGGCTGTCGTGGTCCGCCCCACCGTTGCGGCACGCCGTCGCTAGAATTGGCGAATTTGTACCTTACGTAAGATACAGACTTTCGCATCTGAAAATCCTCCTAATTGGTGGACTAATTGTAAAATCGTGTATGACCGAGCCGCTGCGCATGACGTCTGGTGCACTACATATTGCTCCCATGGGTGTAGTCTATATATGTATCCGCCTAACAATTACCGTTGCGAGATCATGCAAGTTCTAGATCTTGACATGGGGTATTTACAGTTAGATTCTTGCACAAGGTGTCACAATATCTGCTTCACCAGCAACATAATTGAGGATCTCCATCGAGTATTCCTTGCTTTTCATGATTGACCACATTTTGCTCTTCGTCTCCTTGAGAATATCATCTTCGTGTTGAGCAGCTCGATGAACAAATCAACATCTTTTGTCTCTTGTGAGTTGCACACTCGAGGCAAATCTAATACAACCAATGTATATATGAGCTACAACATTACTCCCATCAAGTAATGCCAACATGGCGTTGAATTGAGGAGAGTGATGCATTTCTGCTTTAAACAGTTCCTACTACAATCTTAGCAACATTAAGCTGACTCTTAGGGGTAATATACTTTTGGTTATGATTGATTATGACTTATGAGCCTTTTATTTCAAAATGATAGGTTCAATGGTATGTCGTAAATGATGATATGCCTTTCTAATTCTTACTTGAAAATGTTTAAAAAGAATATGCTAGGATGTTCAAGGGTTCAGGTGTGTGGGATATATCCCCATTTCCATTTGGGTAGGACCTCATATTTCTTTTTCTTTTCATGCAAAACAAAACTTCATTATGCATACAACAAATTATAGAAGGTAAAAATAGAATCAGTTTGACCCAATGGCCAAGCAAAGAGGTTCTTTTCCTCAATTCCAATACATACATACAGAGACAATACATGCAGTGATCTAACCCTAATTCTGAGCCATGTTGAATTGGTCAAATTGGCTCATAGACATATTCAATGGGATACCAAACTCCCATCTAATGCATTCAATGATGAAGATCAATACAGAATTTGAAAATATAATTGCATCTGGGTTCCGGTAGCTGCTGGTTTAAATGGAATTTGAAAACACAGAATAGGGAAGGGGCTCAAGGGAGCAAGAAAGCATTTTGCTTTAATTTCTTAGACCAGTACGCACTGCCAAAACTACTTTCTTTGATAGAGGATTCAGGTATCTTAAGAGAAAGGGCCCTCTCTGCTCATCTCCTTTTGCTCTACTCTGTATTCCCTGGTGATTCTTGTAGGGTAAGTTAACAGGTTGGCCAGAATCTCCATGAATGAAGAAAGTGGAGTTAGATAGTTTCTTCACTTATTTTGAAGGAAGAGGATGCTATGCACCGTAACCGACCCTTAAAATAATACTTAATACCCAATCATATATTTTATCCCAAGAGTGACGCCGTTAGCATAAAATAAAACCTACAATAAAGCAAGTCAACACTCAACACACTAACACAGTCGAAAACTATGGAAGGATATCTAACACAAATACATATTTGAATAAATAAGCAACGTATTATATAGTAATTAACATAACTAACATTCTAAAATAAGAGATACTTGGCGGATGACACATTATTGAGGAAGAAGAGTAAAGTTTGTAAGAGAAAAAATGAGTACCGTTAGTTATTTGGAGATGTTTGGCTTAGGTCATTAGGAGAATCCCAAAAATAAAAGATTTAAAACCTAATTTTTTTTCCTTGTCTTAAGCTTAGAGATGCTTGAGTCACCCAAAAAATAGGCTAGATCGGCCCCTAGTTGGATTTCCATATTTGAGGTCTTGACGCATTGCTTTTCTAGCGGATTGAGGTGTGGTTTTTGGGAAAGGGGTGTGCAGCATAAGGGGTTGCTCGGATTTGTTCACGTCATTGGAGTTTTGTTCTCTCATTTGGGCGTTTGCTAATGGATGATGGTTGGTGCGTTTCTCGGTTGGCGACATTGACGACGGTAACATGCACGGTTTGGGTGAATGCATATCTTTTTTTGGGTGGATGGTAGGGATGACAAAAATACTCAGCGGACAGGATACCCCACGGGTATTCGACCATAATGGGTGAGTGTTTCGGGTAAAATAGAGTAACGGATATGAGGATTCCCACTATCTGAATTAACGGAAACAGGTAAGGGACAAAGACGGTATTTCGATCTCCATCCACATACCTACCCAATAATATATTATATTTTTAATATATATGATTAATATATATTTACTAAAAAAATTAGTATACAAATTAAATAAATAGAAAAATATCAAAATACATTTTGTGATTATTTGCACGTATAACAATTTTTGATGTAAGAAGATAATTTTATCATTATATTCCGTATAGTTTACTGGATTTTTTTAATATTAAAAGAAATTACTATTAACGAGTATTGAGACATGTATGAGAATTTAATCCCCCTAAGGGTATGAGTGCGGAGAATACCTAGTATCCTACGATGAGAATCAGGCAGGCAGGTACGGGGATGCAAACAAAATTGAGTATGAGTATTATTTATCAATTCTCTAATCCTACCCTCTCCATTGCCATCCCCAATAGATGAGGAGGTTAACACTTAACAGAGTTTAAAAGCAAATCACATGTTTAGGTACGTACTTAGGCACGTGCTGCTGGTTGTGATCCACCGCTGGAGTTGTGATAGGCTCCCTATTTGGAATAATGAACAAAACCCATCAGCCGGATCAAGACCAAGAACTAATTAGAATTTTAGAACAGTCAAAATCAAATACAACCAAAACCATGAAAGTCCAAATTTCTTAGAGACCAGAGCTTGAAAAGCCTGATATAAGCCACACCCTCTAACTTATACAACCAGTTTCCCAATGCTGTCTTCCTCTTATTTTATGCAAATAGAATTCTTTATCCTGAGAGCAACCTTGTCTTCTGCAGCAAGTTTGAAACTTTTAACTGCAATTCTAACATGCTGCTCTTCTGATGCTCACTGCTTCATTGTGTTTGACCTCATAGGAAAAAAAAAACTGACAACCTACAACCTACTATGACTTGTCCTAAATCAACTATTTAACCTCGATTAGATTACTCATGCTTTAAACTTTGCACAGAGCACCAAGCCCTCGCTGCTCTGGGTAGGCGTGTGGGGTTTGAGAAAGAAAGCAAAATCTGCATATGTGCCAAAGGTCCAAGTTCACATGCTCTGCCTTCAGATATTGAATACAGCGACACACACTTACCCTCCTCAAGTATGAAAACTTGAAGAGCCAGGCCAAGGCATGAAGGCAAAGAAAGACCCTTTTCCAGGCTTTGGCATATGCAATATCTTATGTTAGGTCACAGCAGAGACAAGCCAGGCAAAAAGCAAAAATTTAAGGCCCTGAGAAAAGCCAAAGAGCCAGAATTTGAAAAAGAAACCAAAAGGGTATTAAAACTTACTCCTTCTCTTGCAATTCTCTTCCTGCCTCACCTCTCTGTCTCCTCTATGAGACTTCGTTATCTATAGTATAGGGTATTCACTTTTCTTTCTTTTCACTAATACCATACCCTAAATTTTAATTGCATTGCTTTGGATCCCATACCCCTCCATTGCTTTTACTACGTACCCACACTCCACCCAATTCTTCTTTATATAGCCTATATAAACCCACGCTCGCATTCACCAACAGAACAGCAAAAGAGGGAAGAAAGAAAGAAAGCAAAGAGTAAGAAAAGGAAGAAACTTTGAAGCACCCTTTGAGGTTTTGAGGTCAAATATCTCCAAGTTCAAGCTCAATGGATCAAGTAAGTTTGTTCTTTCACATAAACACTCCGATGGGTATTGTTTATCGCAGATGTTAATGGGATGTGATGTTTAACTTGTAGTGTTTTGTGAATATAGGACTACTTCAGGAGGAGTCATCAAGTTCCTGCCTTTGGGAGCTGGGATTGGAACCAAGACCTTCCCTTCACTCAGTGCTTTGAGTCTGCAAGACAAGCTGGGTTTCTACGATACGCTACTTACTCTGATGAACATAGTCAGGATCGCGATTTGTACGTCACCGGTGACTTGTACCAGAACGACATCGTCACTCCCGCCATGATCGTTGTTCCTCGTCGAAGGGTAACCAAATTTGAATTCTTCCATTCATGAAGCACTTCATTTTCCGTATTATGCAAAAAATAGCCCAAAATTTTGGTTTTTATTTTATTTTAGAAATAGCTATCCCAGAGTCCCATGTTAATTTTAAGTCCAAATTTGGGTTCTTTTTGGGAAATTAACTATGGATTGAGCTATATTTAGGGTATGAATTTAGTTCTGATGAGTGAATTTGGTGAAAAATGCAGAACAAGATGCGTCACCCGCAAGTGAAAGGAGCTAAAGAGGACCCTTGGGTCATAGGTGAGGTGAAGGAGCCACCAAGCCCACCTCCAAGGTCCAGGCCCAATCCCAAGCCAGTGGATGAAGATTTGTACAAAATCTCACCAGAGCTACTCTATGCTAAAGCCAAAAAGGTAATGTGATGTGATAATTTACAGTACCTTCAATTAACAAAATTGCTTTTTTACCTCTTTTGTTTACTGCTGCTACCTGTTCTTTTTGACCTTTGCCCTGCATTGAAAGTAAAAGTTTCTACTTTTGATATGTTTTCTTCTTCTACGTTTGCAGAAGAGAGGATTGGGTTTCTTTTCAAGCTGCTTGCTGCCAACATGTGTGGCATGAAACAATGAGCAAGTTTATGTGGGAGTATTAGTGAATATATGACTAAATATGAGGAAAGAGTAAAAATATGTGTTCTCACTTTGAGATTGTGAGCATTTGTAATATACTTTGGTCCCAAATTTCCTGTAATCCTTCATGTGGGTTATGAGGAGAGACTAGGTTCATATTATTAGGCCTACTAGCTTCTCCTTTGGCAATGGATTGGAAATGTATAACTTTATATATCTATGGATCTTTATATTTTTCACTGTGATTTGGATAGGAGATGCTAGCTTGCTAGGTTTTGTAAAAAGATAAAAAGGGTACTTGAATGTGGGATATAATTTGAATATTCGATCAATTTCATGGATGGCTTCAAAAGAAAAGATTATAGTTGTGTGGATATTTCTTTGTCATGCAAAGAACAAAAGAAGAAGGCACTATAGAATACCTAGACAAGTAGTTGGTTAGTTTTTATGTGGGAAATTGAGCATAACCTAACATAATTTGATGGACTGATGGACATGGTTTTTGTAATTATGGATGCTTTACAACTAGGGGTGGACACGGGTCTATCCGGTTCGGTTTTGGACAAAACCCATAACTCAACCCAAATTTTAAATTCAGTTCGGTTCGGTTCGGTTTTTCTATTTTAGAGACTGTGACCCACAACCCAACCCAACCCGTACGGTTCGGTTCGGTTCGGGTTCTTTTTCGGTTTTACCCGTATGTAAAATACGTAATATTATATATTAATTTTAAAAGTACAAAATTTAACATAAAGATGAAAAATTAATATTCTAATGATTATTTCATACCTAATTGACTTATGCCTCATCATTTAGCCCGTGAATCTGAAAAGCTCGCCGAGGCCCGCAAGCCCGATGGGCTTTTATCCGAAAACAACACTAATATGTCATAAGGGAATACCCATTACGAAAATGCGAACACTTAAAGCCGTTTGCATATATGAAATCACCTAATTTTTGTCACCGATTGTGTGCGGTCACACAAAAAAAACTCATTTGGCAAAGCCCCGGTCAATGAGGATTTTAATATGTCAAAACGCCTTTTTTTTTACCATAAGTATGGACGGTCAATCAATATCCAAATCGGACGAAATTTTTATGGGTTCCAAAAATATATATACTGATCACATCTGCTGGTGTTGATCGACCATATTTCAAACTGAAGTTATCGATTGCCGAAGTGTCCACTAATGTATCATACATTTATATTAGGTTTAAAATAAAACTATCGCATTATGAAGCGACTATATGAAGGAAACTTATAGGGATCGATCGACACCATCCGATGTGATCGGTATATATATTTAGTAACCCTATAAAAATTTCATCCAATTCGGACATCATTTGACCGTCGGAATTTTCGGTACATCGAAAACACCACTATTATGCTATAAGGGAGGACATATTACAAATATGCGAAAGCCGAAAGCCGAAAGCCGTTTGCATATCTGAAATCACCTAATTTTTGTTACCTATCATGCGCGGTCGCACTAAAGAAATCTATTTGGCAAAGCCCCAGTCAATGGGGTTTCAATATGTCAAAACGCCTTTTTTTTTTGTTGACCGTAGGTACGAACGGTCAAACCATGTCCAAAATGGACGAAATTTTTACGGGGTCCCTAAATAAATATACCAATCACATCTGCTGGTGTTGATCGAACATATTTCGAATTAGAGTTGACGATCACCTAAGGGTCAACTAATGTATCATAACCTTTATATTAGGTTTAAAATAAAACTATCGCATTACGTAGCGACTATATGAAGGAAACTTATAGGGATCGATCGACACCAGCCGATGTGATCGGTATATATATTTAGTAACCATACAAAAATTTCATCCAATTCTAACCTCATTTAACCGTCGGAATTTTCGGTACATCGAAAACACCACTATTATGCTATAAGGGAGGGCGTATTACAAATATGCGAACGCCGAAAGCCGTTTGCATATCTGAAATCACCTAATTTTTGTTACCTATCATGCGCGGTCGCACTAAAGAAATCTATTTGGCAAAGCCCCGGTCAATGGGGTTTCAATATGTCAAAACGCTTTTTTTTGTTGACCATATGTACGAACGGTCAAACCATGTCCAAAATGGACAAAATTTTTACGGGGTCCCTAAATAAATATACCAATCACATCTGCTGGTGTTGATCGACCATATTTCGAATTAGAGTTGACGATCACCTAAGGGTAAACTAATGTATCATAACCTTTATATTAGGTTTAAAATAAAACTATCGCATTATGAAGCGACTATATGAAGGAAACTTATAGGGATCGATCGACACCAGCCGATGTGATCGGTATATATATTTAGTAACCCTACAAAAATTTCATCCAATTCTGACCTCATTTGACCGTCGGAATTTTCGGTACATCGAAAACACCACTATTATGCTATAAGGGAGGGCGTATTACAAATATGCGAACGCCGAAAGCCGTTTGCATATCTGAAATCACCTAATTTGTGTTACCTATCATGCGCGGTCGCACTAAAGAAATCTATTTGGCAAAGCCCCGGTCCATGGGGTTTCAATATGTCAAAACGCCTCTTTTTTTTATTGACCATAGGTACGAACGGTCAAACCATGTCCAAAATGGACGAAATTTTTACGGGGTCCCTAAATAAATATACCAATCACATCTGCTGGTGTCGATCGACCATATGTCGAATTAGAGCTGACGATCACCTAAGTGTCAACTAATGTATCATAACCTTTATATTAGGTTTAAAATAAAACTATTGCATTATGAAGCGACTATATGAAGGAAACTTATAGGAATCGATCGACATCGGCCGATGTGATCGGTATATATATTTAGTAACCCTATAAAAATTTCATCCAATTCGGACCTCATTTGACCGTCGGAATTTTCGGTACATCGAAAACACTACTATTATGCTATAAGGGAGGGCATATTACAAATATGCGAACGCCGAAAGCCGTTTGCATATCTGAAATCACCTAATTTTTGTTACCTATCATGCGCAGTCGCACTAAAGAAATCTATTTGGCAAAACCCCGGTCAATGGAGTTTCAATATGTCAAAACACATTTTTTTTCGTTGACCATAGGTACGAACGGTCAAACCATGTCCAAAATGGACGAAATTTTTACGGGGTCCCTAAATAAATATACCAATCACATCTGCTGGTGTCGATCGACCATATGTCGAATTAGAGTTGACGATCACCTAAGTGTCAACTAATGTATCATAACCTTTATATTAGGTTTAAAATAAAACTATCGCATTATGAAGCGACTATATGAAGGAAACTCATAGGGATCGATCGACACCAGCCGATGTGATCGGTATATATATTTAGTAACCCTATAAAAATTTCATCCAATTCGGACCTCATTTGACCGTCGGAATTTTCGGTACATCGAAAACACCACTATTATGCTATAAGGGAGGACATATTACAAATATGTGAACGCCGAAAGTCGTTTGCATATCTGAAATCACCTAATTTTTGTTACCTATCATGCGCGGTCGCACTAAAGAAATCTATTTGGCAAAGCCCCGATCAATGGGCTTCAATATGTCAAAACACATTTTTTTGTTGTTGACCATAGGTACGAACGGTCAAACCATGTCCAAAATGGACCAATTTTTTACGGGGTCCCTAAATAAATATACCAATCAAATCTGCTGGTGTCGATCGACCATATTTCGAATTAGAGTTGACGATCACCTAACTGTCAACTAATGTATCATAACCTTTATATTAAGTTTAAAATAAAACTATCGCATTATGAAAGAAGCAAGACGGCTAAATAATGCGCCTCTTATACATTAGGTCAATTAGGTTAGAAATTAGGTGCGGTTGTGAGGTCGACTACACTATTTTTTTTATTAAAAAAATAATAATAATATAAAATTATAAATATGACAAAATGATGTCGTTTTGTAACGTTGACCATTGACTTCGGGTTGTTCGGGTCGGTTCGGTTTCTAAAGGACTGAACCCAAAACCGAACCCAAATAGAATCGGTTCGGTTCGGTTTTTTTATTTTCGGTTCGGTTTGATTCGGATTTCAGTTTTTTCGGATTCAGTTTGAGTTCGGATCCGGTTTTTTTCCGGTTTTCGGGTCAGTTTGTCCACCCTTATTTACAACAATCCTTCATTTTCTTTCTTTTGCTAAAGTAGAATGCATGTGGGTTTAGAGAGATATATAAGAATTTGATGTGTTTTAAAGTCTAATAGCACATATGCATCTACTGTATATGAATTTGTGAAAGGAAAGGAAAATCAGAGAAAGATTTATACAGGTTTCCTTTGATAGCCAATAAAGAACTACTCAAGAATCCATTAATTCAGTAGCACTTGACTACACTTCAACAACACTAGCATACAGTAGGAAGAACCAAGGAACCATATAGATGACCATGTAATGTGACATATGAGGACCTGAAATATATTAAGAGTTCTGAAATTCTGATTGAGTGATTAAAAGAGTAACAACTCACAACCAGTCTTCAACAATGAAAACAGTAAACAAATTATAATTATTACACCTTATCGGACGATGGAATCACCAATCATCATATGATTCCAAGCTGGGGCAGGAAGCCCTTATGTTGCGGTGATTTATTGGACCATGTCATCACAAGACTGGTCATGACTGAGACTTTCACCATATCCCTGACTCCCAGGTGGGGAAGTTGTATTTTTGAGACAACAAGTGTTGCGTCTCTATGCGTTCCATGCATGGGCGTGTTGCTCTCCCATTGGATTTCAATCTTTCACCACATTTTCTCTCGTCCTGTATTGGGGGATATTGCAGCACATCTATCTTCATCGTATTCAATTTATTATCCTTGATCAGTCATATGACTCATATCCATTAAATCAAGCCGATCTCGATCTACAAGATCGTAGGATCTACAGTGTCCTAGAACCCTTCAGTGTTCGTTTTATAAAGATAGAGAGAGAGAAAGCTGTCGACTTCTAAATCTTTTGCATATATATATATATATATATATATATATATATATATAGTTTGTTCCATTTGTTCATCAAGTCGATCGATATATATGCAATAACAATGCCGATCAACTGAGTTTACACAACCAGCCAGATCATGACTCCAAACCCATGAGTGGTACTACTTTTTGGTACGTAAGTTTTCTTTTCATTCCTTGTCATTTGATTGTGTAATCTTGATAACTATATATTGGCATCTATGATTTTGTTCTGTGATTGGAAGTTGATTGGATCCTAATAAACATCGAGCTAGCATGGGTATGGTAGCATCATCTTGATGCATTTTAATTGGGGAGCATAATTCAAGAATGTTTCGTGCATGGTTCTACACGGTTGGGAGTGGATCCTCTTCCACATAGGATAAGGTTTAGTTGAATCATTTTGATTGCTGTTGGTTTCTGAATCCGTAACCCCACCTAGGATAAGGATTAGTTAAATCTTATAGTTTCCTATGTGCAGCTTACAGACTCCTACTTAGAGATAGTTGTTTGGGCCTAAAATAATACTCCGGTATTATCTAGACTATTTAGGCTTGTGGACCGGTTATTTGGGAAAAGTATATCACAAAGCGAGATTACCTACCGTATTAGAATAGATTTAGGGGACTATCGCCGTATAGAATCTGAGTTGATTAAGGAAGGTAAATCTAAATTAACTAGGAGGTTCTTAAGACTTGATTCGCAAGAAAGAACAAGTTGCGTTCTCTATATAAGGGGGTTGAATGCACAGAATAACACACGCAACGTCAAAAAAAACTATCGCGCAACCGCATAGTCAAAATCTCCCCATGGAGTAAAAGTCCGATTCGCTTCAGCAACCAAGTCTCCCATCGGAGCGGAGCTACCCAGATGGACGCCTCGCGCTGCATGTAGCAACAAGTCCGGTTAGCTTCGGCAATTCGAGTCAAGGCCATCGAGTCGCTAGCCTAGCTTCTAGCAAACACAAAGTCTGCACTAGTCAGCAAATCCCATTCGCGAGAGAGTCCTGCTATTAACGACACAGTATAAGCTCTGCTTTTCCCCAAGAGGTCAAAAGTAAGATCGGCCATCTACTTGAGGTGGAGTGAAAGGTACCTAGCAACTCCGGTTGTGTATAGGTCATTCAAACTTCAGCGGTTTATTAGCAACTGCGGAGCAATCATTTGAGAAGAAGACAGTACGTGGAGCGCAATCATCATCAAATAAAGCAAGAGTTGTACCTAACTCAAAGGTACTGGCACGCTAGCAGCAACGGAGAACGAAGGGTCGAACCGTCTAGGGTTCGACACCGGGGCTTGCTGATTGTTCTCTGAGGAGGATCCGTTTTTCCAGCTCGAACATTAATGTTTGGGCCTAAAATAATACTCCGGTATTATCTAGACTATTTAGGCTCGTGGACCGGTTATTTGGGGAAAGTATATCACAAAGCGAGATTACCTACCGTATTGGAATAGATTTAGGGGACTATCGCCGTATAGAATCTGAGTTGATTAAGGAAGGTAAATCTAAATCAGCTTGGAGGTTCTCAAGACTTGATTCGCAAGAAAGAACAAGTTGTGTTCTCTATATAAGGGGGTTGAATGCACATAATAACACACGCAACGTCAAACAAACTATCGCGCAACCGCATAGTCAAAATCTCCCCACGGAGTAAAAGTACGATTCGCTTCGGCAACCAAGTCTCCTATGGGAGCGGAGCTACCCAGATGCACGCTTCGCGCTGCATGTAGCAACAAGTCCGGTTAGCTTCGGCAATTCGAGTCAAGTCCATCGAGTCGCTAGCCTAGCTTCTAGCAAACACAAAGTCTGCACTAGTCAGCAAATCCCATTCCCGAGAGAGTCGTGCTATTAACGACACAGTATAAGCTCTGCTTTTCCCCAAGCGGTCAAAAGTAAGATCGGCCATCTACTTGAGGTGGAGTGAAAGGTACCTAGCAACTCCGGTTGTGTATAGGTCATTCGAACTTGAGCGGTTTATCAGCAATTGCGGAGCAATCGTTTGAGAAGAAGACAGTACGTGGAGCGCAATCATCATCAAACAAAGCAAGAGTTGTACCTAACTCAAAGGAACTGGCACGCCAGGAACAACAGAGAACGAAGGGTCGAACCGTCTAGGGTTCGACACCGGGGCTTGCTGATTGTTCTCTGAGAAGGATCCGTTTTCCCAGCTCGAACATTAATGTTTGGGCCTAAAATAATACTCCGGTATTATCTAGACTATTTAGGCTCGTGGACCGGTTATTTGGGGAAAGTATATCACAAAGCGAGATTACCTACCGTATTGGAATAGATTTAGGGGACTATCGCCGTATAGAATGTGAGTTGATTAAGGAAGGTAAATCTAAATCAACTAGGACGTTTTCAAGACTTGATTCGCAAGAAAGAACAAGTTGTGTTCTCTATACAAGGGGGCTAAATGCACATAATAACACACGCAACGTCAAACAAACTATCGCGCAACCGCATAGTCAAAATCTCCCCACGGAGTAAAAGTTCGATTCGCTTCGGCAACCAAGTCTCCCATCGGAGCGGAGCTACCCAGATGCACACCTCGCGCTGCATGTAGCAACAAGTCCGGTTAGCTTCGGCAATTCGAGTCAAGTCCATCGAGTCGCTAGCCTAGCTTCTAGCAAACACAAAGTCTGCACTAGTCAGCAAGTCTCATTCGCGAGAGAGTCCTGCTATTAACGATACAGTATAAGCTCTGCTTTTCCCCAAGCGGTCAAAAGTAAGATCGGCCATCTACTTGAGGTGGAGTGAAAGGTACCTAGCAACTCTGGTTGTGTATAGGTCATTCGAACTTGAGCGGTTTATCAGCAATTGCGGAGCAATCGTTTGAGAAGAAGACAGTACGTGGAGCGCAATCATCATCAAACAAAGCAAGAGTTGTACCTAACTCAAAGGTACTGGCACGCCAGCAACAACAGAGAACGAAGGGTCGAACCCGTCTAGGGTTCGACACCGGGGCTTGCTGATTGTTCTCTGAGGAGGATCCGTTTTCCCAGCTCGAACATTAATGTTTGGGCCTAAAATAATACTCCGGTATTATCTAGACTATTTAGGCTCGTGGACCGGTTATTTGGGAAAAGTATATCACAAAGCGAGATTACCTACCGTATTGGAATAGATTTAGGGGACTATCGCCGTATAGAATCTGAGTTGATTAAGGAAGAGAAATCTAAATCAACTAAGAGATTCTCAAGACTTGATTCGCAAGAAAGAACAAGTTGTGTTCTCTATATAAGGGGGTTAAATGCACAGAATAATACACGCAACGTCAAACAAACTATCGCGCAACCGCATAGTCAAAATCTCCCCATGGAGTAAAAGTCCAATTCGCTTCGGCAACCAAGTCTCCCATCGGAGCGGGGCTACCCAGATGCACGCCTCGCGCTGCATGTAACAAAAAGTCCGGTTAGCTTCGGCAATTCGAGTCAAGGCCATCGAGTCGCTAGCCTAGCTTCTAACAAACACAAAGTCTGCACTAGTCAGCAAATCCCATTCGCGAGAGAGTCCTGCTATTAACGACACATTATAAGCTCTGCTTTTCCCCAAGCGGTCAAAAGTAAGATCGGCCATCTACTTGAGGTGGATGAAAGGTACCTAGGAACTCCGGTTGTGTATAGGTCATTCGAACTTCAGCGGTTTATCAGCAACTGCGGAGCAATCGTTTGAGAAGAAGACAGTACGTGGAGCGCAATCATCATCAAACAAAGCAAGAGTTGTACCTAACTCAAAGGTACTGGCACACCAGCAACAAGAGAGAACGAAGGGTCGAACCGTCTAGGGTTCGACACCGGGGCTTGCTGATTGTTCTCTGAGGAGGATCCGTTTTCCCAGCTCGAACATTAATGTTTGGGCTTAAAATAATACTCCGGTATTATCTAGGCTATTTAGGCTCGTGGACTGGTTATTTGGGGAAAGTATATCACAAAGCGAGATTACCTACCGTATTGGAATAGATTTAGGGGACTATCGCCGTATAGAATCTGAGTTGATTAAGGAAGGTAAATCTAAATCAACTAGGACGTTTTCAAGACTTGATTCGCAAGAAAGAACAAGTTGTGTTGTCTATAGAAGGGGGTTGAATGCACAGAATAACACACGCAACGTCAAACAAACTATCGCGCAACCGCATAGTCAAAATCTCCCCACGGAGTAAAAGTCCGATTCGCTTCGGCAACCAAGTCTCCCATCGGAGCGGAGCTACCCAGATGAACGTCTCGCGCTGCATGTAGCAACAAGTCCGGTTAGCTTCGGCAATTCGAGTCAAGTACATCGAGTCGCTAGCCTAGCTTCTAGCAAACACAAAGTGTGCACTAGTCAGCAAATCCCACTCGCGAGTGAGTCCTACTATTAACGACACAGTTTAAGCTCTGCTTTTCTCCAAGTGGTCAAAAGTAAGATCGGTCATCTACTTTAGGTGGAGTGAAAGGTACCTAGCAACTCCGGTTGTGTATAGGTCATTCGAACTTCAGCGGTTTATCAGCAACTGCGGAGCAATCGTTTGAGAAGAAGACAGTACGTGGAGCGCAATCATCATCAAATAAAGCAAGAGTTGTACCTAACTCAAAGGTACTGGCACGCTAGCAGCAACAGAGAACGAAGGGTCGAACCGTCTAGGGTTCGACACCGGGGCTTGCTGATTGTTCTCTGAGGAGGATCCGTTTTCCCAGCTCGAACATTAATGTTTGGGCCTAAAATAATACTCCGGTATTATCTAGACTATTTAGGCTCGTGGACCGGTTATTTGGGGAAAGTATATCACAAAGCGAGATTACCTACCGTATTGGAATAGATTTAGGGGACTATCGCCGTATAGAATCTGAGTTGATTAAGGAAGGTAAATCTAAATCAGCTTGGAGGTTCTCAAGACTTGATTCGCAAGAAAGAACAAGTTGTGTTCTCTATATAAGGGGGTTGAATGCACATAATAACACACGCAACGTCAAACAAACTATCGCGCAACCGCATAGTCAAAATCTCCCCACGGAGTAAAAGTACGATTCGCTTCGGCAACCAAGTCTCCTATGGGAGCGGAGCTACCCAGATGCACGCTTCGCGCTGCATGTAGCAACAAGTCCGGTTAGCTTCGGCAATTCGAGTCAAGTCCATCGAGTCGCTAGCCTAGCTTCTAGCAAACACAAAGTCTGCACTAGTCAGCAAATCCCATTCCCGAGAGAGTCGTGCTATTAACGACACAGTATAAGCTCTGCTTTTCCCCAAGCGGTCAAAAGTAAGATCGGCCATCTACTTGAGGTGGAGTGAAAGGTACCTAGCAACTCCGGTTGTGTATAGGTCATTCGAACTTCAGCGGTTTATTAGCAACTGCGGAGCAATCGTTTGAGAAGAAGACAGTACTTGGAGCGCAATCATCATCAAACAAAGCAAGAGTTGTACCCAACTCAAAGGTACTGGCACGCCAGCAACAACAGAGAACGAAGGGTCGAACCGTCTAGGGTTCGACACCGGGACTTGCTGATTGATCTCTGAGCAGGATCCGTTTTCCCAGCTCGAACAATAGTCTCTATTTCCACAGTAAATGTTACAGGCTCAGATCACATATGTATATAAATATGGGCATAGTGTAGATCATTTGATCAAGTCTTGAAACAGTAAACTTAGAGAGCTAGTGAGTCTTGAGTTTTGGTGAGAATTTTATGAGAATTCCTTGTATTCTTGTTTTTGTGCTCTTCTCTTTTTGTAGTGAAACCCAAGCGGTCTTCACAAGAGGGAATTCTAGGTCAAATTTCTAACATATAGCACATTGTTGGTATAATATATCTGATTTCAACACTCACCCCTTATGCTGAACAAATCCGAACAAATTTCCAGATGATTGATATTATTCCAACAATGTGGTATATGTTAGAAATTGATACCTGAGTAGAACGAGGTGTTTTCACATGTCACTTCATACTCCTCGTCGGATACAATTGATCGAAAATATTACTCTATTATATACATTTATATCCTTCAGTGTACATCTCGTGTATATATCATTATATCTCTGTAATTAATTTCATAGTTCCGTAAATAAAACGCCATCTTTGGCCTATATACATACTTGATACTTGTATGTTGCCGTCACTCCTGTCTCTCTCTCTCTCTCTCTCTCTCTCTCTCTCTCTCTCAAGCAAAGCTATCATTCTTCATCAGTACGATTATACTACCAGTAAGCGACCTTAAGGCTTAAGCATGTCTAATTTTCCTACTCACAATCTCAATACGGTCATCATGTCCCAATCAATCTCTTCCACCACAGAGGAAGAGACAACGGAATATGACGATCATTGCACTATTTGTTTGGATGACTTGGTTTCCAAGGTGAGGGTGATGCCTTGTAAGCATAGGTTTCACTCGCCTTGTATCGAGTCTTGGCTGCTCAGAAGTGAATCCTGCCCTCTTTGCAGGAGGCCTTTTCTGAGCGGCAGAAATCTCAGTCGTCGACTCTGGCGATTAGTATATGCATATTTTGCTAAACTTTTCTTTGTTTTTTGTTGGGTTACAGGTTGGTTGGGCGCATGGTTGATTTATTTGAATCTATCTATTTGCCCAGTATTCTCTTCTGTTTGCCCTCTTTACCCGTTTGCGAAATCAACTTGGATCCTCTCGTCCTTTGTTTTAGGTGTCATTGTCCCCCTTGTGATCATTCACCCATGTCGTGATGATCGCCATGGCGTTCAAGTGATCGATGAACTTGAAAGAACCCAGTTATGATCATGATGACCGTAACAAGTGATGGAATTCTGCAGCTAAGTTGCGCAACTGCATAGCTTTGATTTTACGCAGACCAACCCTAAAGCCTTGATTTTACGCAGACCAACCCTAAAGCCTTGATTTTACGCAGACCAACCCCTAAGCTTTGATTTTACGCCCTAAAAAAAGATTTGATTTTACGCAGAGACAAAGCCGCTAAAGCTTCCATTATTACAAAGACCAAACCCCTAATAATGTGATTTGAGTTATTTCCTTCCAAAAAAGACTGCAATATTCTAGGTTTCCGGCAGCGAAGACGGCGAGGTGGTGGCGGATGAGTGGTGCGCACCAAAATGGAAAATGAACATCAAATCACCTCGTTCTACTCAGGTGCCTCCCTTTTAAGCCTCCTCTATTTTACTACTGTTTTACTTCTTTCCGTATTTCATCTTCAATACCTATTTTACTGGAATGATGTAAAATGGTAAAGGAATACTTTATCTCTGTTTTTTTCATCACAGTCTTGGTTGTTTAGGCATTCGAATTTCTTGCGCTTTGTACATCTTTGTTGTGAATTTACGTACTTTGTGTCGCACCATGTATTTTCTAATGCATTTTATTGTTTTTCAATGCATGGTACTTGGTGATCGCACTATGGCTGAGTTCGTTGGTCAGAGAAATATTGTTGTGGACATAGCAGTTCTTGAAGGAGTGTTTATCAGTAGTTTTAACATTAGATAACATAGTGGTCTGTCATATATGATGTTGGATAACAAGTACCACATCTTATATATTCAATAAAGATATATAAGCTGAAGTTGTTTTGTCCCATAATTTTTTGGCCGATTGAAATCGGATAACTTAACTTCATTTATTTATGAGCGTTATGCACCCTACTATTAATATTGAGAGGTGACCTCCATGCAAATAAGCTATTTTGTTCCAACTTGGTTATTTTGATAGCACATCCCGGAACTCTTTCTATTCGTCAGTATTCAAGACAATATTTACTTCATCGGCCGACAGTAAAAAGGAGCCGGCGACGGGAACTGTAAAAGTAAAATTTATGTTTCCACTCAAAAACGACAAAAAAAGAAAAGAAGAAGAAGGTAAAAATGAAGTCAATTTACTAGCCCTCTCTGCCCTCACCGAACCAAATCAAGAGATCCGAGCTCCGATCGGGAATGAGCGGAGGCACACTGTGCGCGCTGCTGGGCGAGTTAGGTTACGAAGGCGCCGACGCATTAGACCCCGACAGTTTCGAATGGCCTTTCCAATACGACGACGCCCGCCCCATCCTCGATTGGGTCTGCTCCAGCCTCCGCCCCTCCAACGTTCTCTCCCTCTCTGAGCTCTCCCGGTACCAGCAGTTGTTACAGGAGGGGAAGCTTTTGGAGGTACAATTCGAGTGATTTGAGGTCTTTGG
The DNA here is from genome assembly GCF_933775445.1 of Argentina anserina. NCBI lineage: Eukaryota > Viridiplantae > Streptophyta > Magnoliopsida > Rosales > Rosaceae > Argentina > Argentina anserina. Next base: position 16,640,779 of record NC_065873.1, read on the forward strand.
TGTGATGCATTGGTTGGTTGATGATTGTTGGAATTTTGCAGGGAGAGGATTTGGACTTCGCTTATGATAGCATTTCGGCGTTTTCGTCCAGCCGGGATAACCAGGAGGCGGTTTTCGCAGCCGAGGAGGGACTCAAAGATATTCGGTAATGTTTCCTGGTTGTAGAATTTGAAAAATTATGATTGACAATTGCAACTGTAATAGACTGTGAAATTATGTTGTGAGTTTGCATCACCGTTAGTTTTGTTTGCTTTGCCGCTATCCTTTTGGTTTGCATATGAAGCTGTAGCTTTTCCGGCAACAGGTGCTTTGTGTTATCCTGCTCCCAGTATTCATGGACTTTCTTTTATTCTTTAGGGATGCAACTCTGGCATATAAATCTGAAGCTCTACAGTTGCAGAAGCAGCTCGGACATCTGCATTCTCAATATGACATGCTTACGGGTCAAGCGTCTGCTCTGATCCAAGGTAGACGGGCTCGAGTTGCTGCAACATCGACTATTAATGGACATCTTACAACCATAGATGACACCCTTTCTGCAAAAAATTTGCAGGTATGTATAGCTAGAATAGCTACATTGTTCCAATATGTTCCGACTAATGTGCAACCGATCTTGAAATGGATCTGACTAATGTGCACATTGTTGTTGTCGCACATTATGTGAAATCTGCTACTGATAGGTCTGATAGCATGTAATTTCGTAATGTTATATGAATTTGTTTCCTTAGGTTTGGTTTTTCAATACACAGACATCAATACAGTAGTAGGTGGCATAAACATCAAGATGTTTTCAATAATAGTCCTTTTGATGCTTGCAAAGTTTTTATTTTTTTATCATCTTTTGAGACAAGTATGTATCTACATATATTCACTTAAACGTTTGTGAAGTTTTATAAATGTGCCATTGTAATTTAGATGAATGCAGTTCTTGGAAGAATCGCGTCTACGACACAGGAATTGGCTCATTATCACTCTGGGGATGGTACTAATACCTTCTGCCTTATACTTGCGTTGTCTATCTAATTTTACTTTGAAATTCTCTGCTATTTCCTTCCTACTTATTTTATATTGCCTTGTATTTCAATACGCAAATGATTGTGGATACTATTCACTGATGGGAGAAGAAATTAAGACCATTATCTCTGTAGTTAGGGTTTCATACTGTTTCTGTTCTATTCTTTTGCTGATGTGTTAGCACTACTGAAATTGCAGGGGATGGAATCTATTTAGCGTATTCAGACTTTCATTCCTACTTGCTTGGAGACACATCTTGCGTAAAGGAGCTCAATCAGTGGTTTGCTAAGCAGTTGGACACGGTATGTGGATAATTTATTTCCATTCAAAGAACTGCTAATCTAATGTCTATCGGTGTATGGATGTGCCTTATAAAGCTCTTTAAAGTCCTGCTACTCTGCTTTTCACAACCTTCCTTTTTGAAAATTCAACACAATCTGTGCCACATTTTACTTTTAGAATCATGTCCAATGAAAAGTCGAAAATTCTGACATTGCTCACCTCGTCAATGTAATAAAAGAAAAATGGTTAAATATCAAGCATGTGTTTTGACATTGCTCACCTTGTCAATTTATCCTGTAAGTGCTGATATTGTCTTTTGCTAGCACTATATTATCTGAATGCATGCTAAACTATGAATCCTTCGCATCTTGTACATATAACTTTACTTCCTATTTCTTCAGTTTTCTATCTTTGGTATTTTTTTCTCCGCTTCTCCAGTGATTCTTTGAATCTTATGTACACTCCTCATGTATGATGTAGTGTACACTTTGTCTAGTTATTGGAAAAAAGGGTCTTATTAAAGGATATGAACAGGGCCCATTTCGTTTAGTTGCTGAAGATGGAAAGTCGAAATGTTCATGGGTGAGTCTTGAAGACATCTCAAATATCATTGTGAGAGGTAATCATTCCTGGCTGCAGCTTGTGTTTTCACTTTTCGCTCGTTGAGATTTTTTGCATTCTCTTTGCATTTTCGTTGCACATTGAGTTTGGTTGTCGGGATTGCATAGGGATTCTGTTATCTGTGTCAATGGTACCATAAGCTATGCTCCCTTTGAAAATGTTTCTACAATAGTCAATGAATTTAATGAACTGATGAAAGGAGTGGTATACAGTATACACATTGGTTCAGAGTTAATAGTGTAACACACTCATTCATTCATTTTGTATGCCATAATAGAATTTTACCCTCATAGCCATACTTTCAAATAACAATAATAGGTTTTTAAGTTTTAACTTGTTCTGTTTCCTTCCTCTACTTCTTTGTCATTTTTGTGTTTAATACATGCTCACTATGGGTGCGATGTAATTTGTTGATGGCTATGAATACGTGTGATTCTCTGGTTATATTCTCTTAGCATTGTGATGTCTTATGTTGTTTTACTTACGATGAGTCACAGATATTCACTCCCATTTCTGGGTCTTTTTTGTTGCAGCAGATTTAGAAAAGTCCCAGCATCAACGTGTCTCAGAATTGCAACGACTGCGTTCTATGTACGTAATGAATTTTTAAAAGAAATTATATGCTTAAGCTATTTGGTATAGATAATGCCTACTTATTTCCAGAGACATGTTTCTGATACATCCTCTATGGGTGGCAATTCAAAGTAGGGGCAAAGCTACTTGGCAATAGATGGGTTTGCCACTTTGTATAAACTAGAACTGTGGTTTTAATGCCTTGAGAAACAAAGAATTCACAAGTAATTGATAGTTAATTTGAATTATTGTGGCAGTTAGAGGATTACAGTATTATTAATTACTTGGTGGCTTCTGACGTGTACAACTTAAAATATTTTGATTGTATTTTAGGTTCTTTGTTTGCATTTCTGTGTCTCTGTTCATGCTGGAATTTTTTTTATTAATGTTACAATTCTTGAAGATGTTGCAACTGTCTAATTTATGCAGTTTTGGGACGAGTGAAAGACAATGGGTGGAAGCTCAAGTTGACAATGCTAAGCAACAAGCTATTTTAATGTCACTTAAATCTCAAGTTTCATCAGATGAAGCACACATTCATCTTGATCTTCATTCCCTAAGGTGTTACCATATTTTCAAGCCATTACTGTTTCTGAATTGACTGTTTCCTGTTAACTATTTTATGAAGTGTATGTTTGACACTATTTGATGTACGTGACCAGGAGAAAACATTCAGAACTTGTAGGAGAATTATCGAATTCTTATAACAAGGAAGAAAAATTGTTGTCTGAGGTTCGTATATGGCCTGGTTCCCATGTTTCCTGCACTGTACTGGCTATGTCCAAATCTTCTTTCAAATATTAATGCCATTTGGAGCCATAGTTTCGATTAAAGATTTTTTGGAAGATTATGTATGTATTGAGAAAAGGATCAAAGAACTGAAACTTACTAGTCATGTTGCATATGATTAATCATCAATAATTTCCCTGGTAGCTTTGCATTCTTCACTTTAAGGATTAGATCTTCTTTGCATGGCTCTGTCCTGTCTCACTTTCTAGGTTTTATCTGTGTCTATGGGGATGGGTGCATGCTTAGATACTTCTTCTATTTTTTTTTTGTTCTAGTTCTTTCCACCATCAACATAGGTTCACTCATTAAACATAAAAAGCTCATGCATTTAGGTTGACTTTTTTTTTTGGTATTAACTGTGTCCTCTTGTTTATTCAATCTCTTTCTAGACTATTCCGGATCTTTGTTGGGAGCTGGCTCAACTCCAAGACACATACATATTGCAAGGTATTAGCAGCTATACCAGAAATCTAAGATGAATAAAGTTGCAAATACTTTCCTTTTATGCGTAAATAGTTATTTTCTTATCTGGTCAATTAACTTTGCTATATAAATTTGTAGGTGATTATGACTTAAAGGTCATGCGACAGGAGTACTATATCAATCAACAAAAAGCGGTAGGGTGACCTATTAAGATTTCAATTATCTCTGTCTTCTTTGATCTTGTAGATGCTTTTCTGGCTGAATATCCAAATCCTGCAAATAATTATCTGCCGTATCTGCAAAGCATGAGAATGAATTTGAGTCGTATATTATTCTTTTGTAGCTTCAATTGAAAGAGAAGTGAGTTAATAACACCAAGTATTCTGATCTTCTAACATTTTTTTTCTGAAACTTTTTGGCAGTTTATAAATCATCTTGTCAATCAACTTGCAAGGCACCAACTCTTAAAACTAGCATGCCAGTTCGAAAAGAAACATATGCTCGGAGCATATTCATTGCTGAAAGTTATTGAATCAGAGATGCAAGCCTACCTGTCGGCAACCGAAGGCCGTGTGGTATAAGATAAATCTGTCAATAGCCTCTCTCTCTCTCTCTCTCTCTCCCAACTCTTTTTCTTACAGTGAATCTTCTCAATCATTTATCCATTTCCTTTTCTTTTCTATATGGCTGACGTTGCTTTGCTATTGTTCCAGGGTCGTTGCCTAGCCCTAATTCAAGCTGCATCTGATGTACAAGAACAAGGAGGAGTGGATGATCAAGATCACTTTTTGCATGGCGTCAGAGATCTTTTGAGTATCCATTCAAGTAATGACATTGCAATCCTCTTGCATAAGCTTATTTATGCATAAAATGATTGTTAGATTTTCTTTTGATTGATATTAATCAGTTTTTGTTGTTCTCTTTTGGCAGATGCTCAAACGGGGTTGTCAACATATGTATCAGCTCCAGGTATTGTGCAGCAAATAGCTAGTCTTCATTCAGACTTGATGACCCTTGAGTCAGATCTTGAGACTTCTCTTCCAGAGGACAGAAGCAGATGTGTCAACGAGCTGTAAGTCAACCCACTATTTCATAAAATATTCATACTGCTATCATACAATCATTGACTCAGACTAGCTATAATCTGTTTGGTTTGTGTATTAGGTGCACTCTAATTCAGAGTTTGCAGAAATTGCTTTTTGCATCATCAACAACCGCGCAACCAATACTGACATCTCGGGTATGAATCTCACTTTTAAACTCGTGTAACAATTCTATTGAAGCTCTTTATGGTAATTTGTCTTATTTGTTATTATTGTCTATGATCGTGTGCCAATGTATGTTTTCTTCTTTCCAGCCTTTGATGAAGGAGCTTGATGAAATGGAGAAGATAAATGCAAAACTCTCGGCTGCAGTTGAAGAGGTGACATTAGAGCACCGTAAGAAAAATGAGGTAATGTTTTTTGTTTGTTTTACCTTCTTTCTCCTCATTAGTAAGATTGCATTGTGAAGCACAACTTTTAGTTTAAGAGATTGAGTATAGTACTAGACATGTGAAAAACTAATGTTATGTTTCTAATTTTATATTCTTTTACGTAATTGGCAAGCAGATTGTTAAACACCACTCCCAAGAAGTTAGGCTTCAACGGGGTGTGTTTGTTGATTTCTTCTGCAATTCTGAGCGTTTGAGGAGTCAAGTCCGGGAGCTAACTGCGCGAGTCAGAGCTATGCAGGTTTCATAATTCTTTTAATGGTTTGTGAGTGAGTGAGTGAGAGCTGATCATTTTGTTTTTGCTTGTATTTATCAAGCAATCTGAGGACTAATGATGTTTACGAGTGTAAAGTGGTGTACCAGCAAATGACAACTGAATCCATAAATTCAAAATGTATATTGGGCAAGGAACCTGCTAGTTCAGAGTTGTGGTACATAGAACCAAAATTCCGGGCTAGATGTGCTGACTAAAATCAGCAGTCTCTTACACCCAAACCTCATCACCGAAGCAAGGTGTGACAATAACTGAGCGACACTGTTTTTGGGTGACAACCATTTGCCTCTAATAAAAATTAATTTGCTTGTATATACTGCTTGCAATCATCAAGATTAGGATCCTACCTCGGACAAGCCATCGCCCGCTCTTGACACAGCAGCCACATTGCAACAGGCACATTCAAGTTCCACTACGCTCCACTATTAAACTTAATGAATGGGAAACAAAACATGCGCCTATGTATGCTGAATGCGGAATGCGCATGCAGAGAATTTGGCTAGAGCTGCAACGCACTGCCCTTTGTTGTCCCTCGCAAATTCCCTATACACATTCACTTTGAATCCACCGCGTGGAAGAAGTGTCATCTTCCTTCCGTTGGATTTAGCCGCTTGGTTTGCTTTTTAATGGTATGATAATTTCTCAGCCATGCTTATTGCACTGCACTCCAACCCCTTATTCCATACGTTACATAATAACGTTCAAGTAGACAGACACCAAAACCATATCCTAAAGGTCTGCGTTCAAGTTCTCCGATACCCAACTCAGCTACTCGTTTGACGCCTGAAACGCCGAGCCAAAAAGAAGGGAACATCGGACTGTTTAGAGAACAGATGGAGAGATGTTTCAACCCCAAAATGTCAAAGTATCAATGAAGGGTCCAATCGGATAATGTCAATGACTATTTTGTACAAGATCTTGCGAAAGTGCTTGGTAATGCTACAAAAGTTGTAGGATACAAAGAAATTAGTAACAGACGACCTCAATTTCATGTGGAGAATTCTAGGATATGGAAAAACCTAGAGAGCACCAGAGCTTTGAGAAACTTTGAAGTCCATTAAAAGTGCCAAAAGCCCTCTTTAATTCTACAAGGATCAGTTCAAATGTAATTCTACTCGGCTCTTTAGCAATACCCAGGAGACGGATACCACCAAAACTTCACTCTTTGTCGCTGTCAGAGAAGTATCTCTGGCTATCAAATGGCTGTCCTCTGGAGGATATGTCATGCAAGCTTGAAGAAACTTCTCCACGCATAGGTGCAAATGCTGCAGCTCAAACAAAGAAACCTAATTAATACTGCACAATTTAACAATTTCTCAATTGAAGTACAGTCACTCTGTAAAATTTGTACAGCTTTGGCAATTGATTTAGTTGGCAGTAGTGGGATTGTGGAGAATTCAGATCCCTTTCAAAATGAAAGAAGTCATTGCGGCATCAGTTTGATCTCAAGGGATACAAAATCTACTTTCACAACACAAAGCTTGTACTAGTTTTCTAAAACTCTGACTCTAAACATACTAGGCTATATCAAAGACAGAAAATTAGAGGTTTTACTCCAGTCCCTTGAGTCCTTTACAACAAAACTAGCAAAATAGCTAATAATCAGATCAGGCAACCGACTATTAAGTAACACCAATACTAGGAATGTCTATGTAAACGATCATTCTTCAATTAATGATTATCCAGACGGAACCAACTCAATCTATGACATCATAGGGGAAAATAATAATAATAAAAGCACACATGTTTCATAGCAGAAATGTGTAAATTTTTTTATTTATGAAACTAACCTTTTTCTTTCATCCTCCTTTCCCTGTCATACTCAAATTTATCCCTAATTTGGTTAACTTTTTCCCATGTATCACCTTGCCTATTCCCAAAGCCATGCTCCTGCAACAACACCAAGTGCATGACAATGATGACACTAAAATAGAACCAATGCAGAAAGATAAAGTAGCACAATGCACCTGAACTTGTACCATTAACTCATCGTAAAATAGAAAGAGAGTTGTAGAACAAAGAAAGTGAAGTCGTACGGGTATGGCAACTTAAAATCTTAGCTTAACAGTAATAAGATTTGGCCACAATCTATACGGCCGTTTGTTTCAAATTTCTCAGTCTGCTTGAGATGCTGTTCATTAATGATACGAACCCCTAATTTTTCTGTTGTAAGACATGAAATAACAAAGTACACCACAGAGGATAAGAAAGTCCAAATATTACAATAGTCACAGTCAACAAGCAATACACAGAAGCAGCCCCCAATCATAAAGAGCCATCATAAACTTTTTAATGAATTCTGCAGCAACCCCATGGACAGAGAGATGTCCTAAATTCAACCCTTTCCCACAAAATACCTTCCGCCCTCATCCTCCAATTTCATGCCACCAAAGCACTGCAATAACAGTAGATGGTTGCAGCATCTTACCACCCCAAAGTACTTAAAGTAACTTTCACAGTAGATCATAACATGACAGGAAAATCCCCGCTCACAATAGCCTCCCAAAGTTCCAAACAAATCAAAGCACATGGAAGCAGCAAATGATTCAAACTTTCTATATTATTGTACATTTCACAGAAATTAGGTGAAACACAACAAGAACTTCTGAATCATATCACAAGTAATCAAACTAACACCAGCAACACTCCAGACTAGCACTCACATCCTTCTGGGTACCTCAAAACTAAGAGTCGTCCTTACAAATGAAAGAATCATGACGACTCCCGCTTGCATACCCTCCTATCCGAAATTGATAAAAGCAGAAAATATTTCTACCCACAGTCAATTCCCTCAACTCCTGAACATTAATGATTTCTCTATAAACCCAAATCCCAGAAAAATATTGAGAATCAGAAACAGAACTATCACAGAATCTCACAAGTGGAGAAATCTGAAAAAGAGTGTCTGTATAACGGAAAAAGGTTACAGAAAGCTGTTTTCCCACCCAATGATCCACACAGAATTGAAAAATGGAATAAAACAATATATATTCCTTTAGATATCCTTCCAAGGACAACGACTGGAACCTCTTGTCACAATGCAAAAATGCCACCCTTCTCACAAACCCATAATTTCAATTTGGGACAGCATACCAAGTCATTTCTATTAGGGACAGCATACCAAGTCATTTTTGTCAGTGACAGCCTATTCAAAACACTCCCACTCAAGCAACAGATCATTTCTCCCTTTGTACTCTGTTCCCACAAAAACTTCTGATTCCACTTTCAGTCCTATCAGCCGGTATCAAATATCTGATAGACATTAACTTGCTTACGGTGATATTGACTCTTTCAGAATGGACATATTGATTAACAAAGAGTCAGAATCACCTTAGTTATGCTCTTTTCCTCCCCTCCATCCTTAACAACCCCAAAGTGAATTTTTTGGGTTGTTTCCATGTTGGCACTCCAACCTCACACCTAGAATATCCGTGATATGTAGAAAAACATGCATCTGTATAGAAACATATATTTGACCTATCGAAACTCATACATTGTGACATCACTTGCAACTTTATTATCCCTTTCTATTACATACTAATGGAATACATGAGCTACTTAGCAACCAGGTCACTGATCAAATCAACCAAACTCGCTTGTACTTGATTTCACAACAACTTTCAAAAATGAAGAGGTAGAAAAAAAAAATCTCGGTTAACTAGGTGCTCAGGATCAGACTTGAACAAATTAATAAGAAGATCAGAAATGAGAGTTTAAAATTATATACACTTTTATCTGAAGCACAATTGATTTATTTCCGTTTAACCCAGAGCAGCAGCTCTTGAAGATTAAATGAGAAGATGCTAGATGTCATTATAGCTGATAAAAACCTTTGTGAAATGCAGGTCAAAGTTAACTATATCAGTGTGACAGAACGAACCTTAAATTGCTCAAAATTGGATTGCTTGCTCCTGAAACAGAAGAAAAATAATGAAAACAGTTCCTGGGTGCTGTTATACATCAGACTATGACATTTTTTTTTAAATTTAGGTACAGAAACTGATAATGTTGATCACACTTCCATCTAGTATACACCTATAAACATTACTGTGCTTGTTAAGATCAAACATACATACCGGTATGGATTGAAATCTTGATCATCATCTTCAGCAGACTCGTAATTGGCATGATCCTGCGCAATCTTCTTCGAGTAACCTTCGTCCCAGTAGAGCCTTTCCCAATTCTCTCTAAGCTCCTGGTACAGCTCCATGTACTTTTTGCACCAAGGCTCATGCTCCTATTCAGTTCAACACATTCACTAACATCACATCACTATTAACATTCAATTCAAAACCTCCAATCACCAATTTCACCATTACACAATCTAAAACCCTCTACAAAGTTCATGATTTACCATAACCCTAGCTAAGAGTGAGAGCTAAAGTTACCGTTTCCTTGAGGACGAGGCGAGTGCGGCGCATGAACTGTTCCCGGAGCTGCTTCCGGCGCTTGTTGGGGACGTTCTCTCTCGGAATCACGAACCGCTCACGCGGCGGCACGTTGTCGCCGATTTCGTGCATTTCGCCGTCGACTATCCACCACTCCGACTTCTCCTCCGCCTTCCTCATCGCCATCGCCGGCGACCTAGACCTCCGCCTCGGCGACCGCGCCTCCGTTCTCACTCCCCTAACCTGGCTCCCGGCGGCCTCCAACCACCGCGCCACCGTCTTCGCTCTTTTCGCAACCGAAAGCATTTCGGGGAACGCACAAAAGACTCGCGACTGGAATGGCCAAGCAGTAAATTTAGTAGCAGAAAACCGGGTCGGGTCGGGTCGGACCCGGTTCAGAGGTGGGAAAGGACACGTGTCGAGGTTAATTTGCTGACGATTTAGGGAGAGCCACGTAAGAAGAAATCAGACGGTTATAAGGAAGGCGGTGGCGGGCATTGGGTTCCCGCCTTGTTTGAGATGTTCGAGGATGTGTGGGAGGGCGAGGTGTACTCTGAGAGCCGACGACATCTCTAGGGCTTGCTGTCGGAAGCATGGGCCGATTCGTACTGTTAATATGGACCGGTGATTACTCAACATAAATTCTTTTCTTTCTTATTTTTTAAAGATTTTTTTGCTTCTTCAATTGATTTATTTGACTGATTTTCAACGGATTATCAGGTATCGGCCGTCGTATAATGTATCGCCGGGAGCGAATTCGCCGGTTGTGCGGAGAGGAGATGGGGCTGATGGTGGAGAAGACGGCGTCGTTATTCAGTGTATGAAATGGGGACTGATTCTGAGTTTCACCAAGAGAACGGAGAAGCTTGATCATTACAGGATGGTAATTAATTCAAACCCTAGTTGTGAACTTGTGATTCAGTTTGAAATTGTAGTTGTCTTAAGGAGTTGATGTTATGGCTTTGTGCAGTTCAATGCTCGGTCTGAATCCATTTGTGAGAAGGCCTCTTTTCGGCGTCTGGTTCCTAAGAATTGCTGTGTCGTTGCAGTAGAAGGGTATGCTTTACAGTCTCATTGCTACTGTTCCACAAATATTTCTTTACATTTGGTAATGTCATTCCCATTTTTAAGTTCCCAGAGACTAATGAACCTAGAATGAGATTAGTTATGCTATTTTATATTATCCTTCTCCAAGGTGTAGGCACGTTGGCACCACATCATAATTCATGAAAACAATTATGTCAAATGTAAATGTAAATGTATGTGCAGCAGTGATCGTATGATAGTTGACAATTGTTAGAACTAGAGTGAACTCATCATCATGATTCAGTAAAGTATTAATCTGAACAAGAATCGAATTGTAGGAGATATAATCTTTGTTCGTACTGGTTTGTTTTAGGATTAAGTATATCTAGTCCTAAAAGGTAAGTGAATCTGTAATCTACATGTAATAAGATAATTGCATCATGAAATCTAATAAGAGTTAACTTAGGAATCATGTCGTTTCTTTATGGGAGAACCATGATGCTTAGTTGATATATATATATATATATATATATATATAGTCTCTATCCAGAGTGAAGCTTTACTCTGAAATTACAGAGTGAAGTTCCAATTTTGGCACACTTTTTCGGTCAAATGTTTTCACCATAAGCGATTCAATATTAAGGTATGCTATTCAAGATCATCTCTACAAAATTTCATCTAATTCGGATATCGTTAAGGTATTGAAATTAGATTAAACTAATGAATGAATTAAAACTGTACAACGTGAACCATTCGTGTAAATCTCAATTTTGAAAGTTCAAACCATTGTCAAATTGGATGAAACTTTGTAGAGATGATCTTGAATAACATACCTAAATATTGAATCGCTTATGGTGAAAACATTTGACCGAAAAGTGTGCCAAAATTGGAACTTTACTCTGTAATTTTAGAGTGAGTGAAGCTTCACTCTGGATAAAGACTATATATATATATATATATATATATATGATTGTTAGTCCATGTTCCCTCTACAACAAGATATTTAGTTTGCTTGCCCCATAGAAGGTATCTAAGTCTAGAGGTGAACAGAAGATCAACACAGCTGCTGCTTTCGGAGAGTTTTTCAGACAATGTCTTGATAGTTTTGATCATATGGAAGGACACGAGTTTTTTCCATATGTTCTTGTTACTAGTAAATATCTAAAAGTGAATTGGCGGGAAATTTGCATTTGCAGGTTTTATGAATGGAAAAAAGATGGTTCTAAGAAACAGCCTTACTATGTCCATTTTAACGATGGTCGGCCTCTTCTGTTTGCTGCTCTTTTGATTCGTGGGAGAAATCTGAAGGTAGTGTATGTACAAACATACTGTTATAAAACCGTCTTCCTAAAACCACAATTGTTAGAATGTTATAAAACATTCTGTATTTCATTGAATCAACTTGAGCTGAAAAGTGTTGGTCACTAGATATGGATCGGAGTATAATGTTCTTTACATATAGGTACTAATTTATATACTAAATGTTGGACTGCAGGTGTGAAACTTTATACCTTCACAATCATCACTGCTTCTTCATCTTCAGCTTTGGGTTGGCTCCATGGTGAGTCCTGCTCATTCTTTTCATATATGTTTATGTTTCATACACTTCTGTCTCTGGATGGATACAGCTTTAGACTAAGCATTACGTGCTCAGTGTGTATTTTTTGTGTGAGGTTACTACTTACTAGCAGTGATACTAGCAGAGTACCAGTACATTTTCCGTTTTTAATCGTTTGACTTACTATATGTTTAATCCTTGTTTAGTGTGAAATGTGGTTCTTTCCTCCATTGATCTATACCCTAACATTTTTGTTGATCTTTTTCCTTTATAGACATGATGCCAGTAGTTTTGGGTGACAAGGAATCCGTTGATACATGGCTAGATGGTTCTTCGCCTTCCGATTTTGATAAATTATTCAAACCATATGAAGGGACTGATCTGGTAAGTTGTTCTTAAACTTCCACATGGAGAAATATAAACTATTATTTCTTGGATCCTAAATTTTTTGATCACCAGGTATGGTACCCAGTAACACCAGCAATGGGTAAGGTGTCTTTTGATGGGCCAGAGTGCAGCAATGAGGTTATTGTGTATTCCTTTACACCTGATGCATATCATAATTATCATTTGCTAATAGGAAGGTTTTAGACTTTTAGGTGAATTACGCAATAATTTTGACCTGTATCCCCTAGTCAGAGTATAATGAGAAGTTTTGACTTGTAGGAGTTGTAGCTTTGAATGTCAGGAATGATTTTTCACCTATGCATTTCCTTAAGTTGGTTCTCCTTTAGCAAGTTTCCATGGACAAGATAAAGTTATAAAGATGGTTTTGCCAAGAATATAAAGTTATAAAGTTAATTCATTCATTGATTTAATCTAATTTCAATACATTAACGATGTCCGAATTAGATGAATTTTTGTATAGATGATCTTGAATAACATACCTAAATATTGAATAGCTTATGTTGAAAAAATTTGACCGAAAAGTGTGCCAAAATTGGAACTTCACTCTGAAATTTCAGAGTGAAGCTTCACTCTGGATAGAGACTGTATATATATATATATATATATATATATATATATATTTGTAGATATCCAGGTTCTGAACCCAAATAATATTAAGATGCTCTCCTTGAGAACTTTTTTAAAAGGGAGATTGTGCTGTACCATTCCCTGTTAAAGTTGTTAAAGACTGGCTTTTGATACCTTTCCGCTTACATGATGAATAATAAGCCACAAAGCCTGATGTATGAATCTAGATTGATTGCTGCAGGTGAAACAATTTAATTCCCAGATTGAAAAAATTTAATGTGCACTCATGTTATCAGAACAAGTGATTTTCCACATTGAAATTCTTGAATCACCAATGTGCATAAAAATTCTGTCATGTCAACAATAGGGTTGCTGCAGCACCCATACATATTATAGAGTTGAAATGAAAACAAGCCAAAAGAAGTTGCAGTTGGCAATTAACACATGGGAAATATCTGTGGACGTAAGATTGGCAAAGACCAGTTATAAGCTTCTGACCACTTTCCATTAGGGACCATCTCCATAATGATCTTCCTTACCATCCGAATAGGACCAGCCATTGCCCCCCATTGTAGCACTGGACGTGAGCCTAGGCAGAACCGCCGCCGCTTATTCCCGAGCCATAATGTGCTACCCCTCCGCCTTCTAATCCGCCTCCGTGGCCGGCACCACCCAATCAACATTGTGGAGTCTGACAAAATAGATATGGTGATAGAACCTCTCCGCAACATTGCCACTCGTAGTTTTATTAAGTTTTGCAAAGTGGTTTGTGATGTTCATTACAAAGCTATTTCTTATATAGTGTGATTAAAGATGAAAATTTATTGTTAGTGATGATAATCATAATGGGATCAATCATTACAATCATGGTTTTTAAAGGCCTGATGCTGGAGTGGAATAAAGTGATGCCTAAGGATGAGCTTTTGTAATTTTCTTTTTTGATGGGGTTGTGGTAGTCATGATCAAAACAGAACTTTATGATGCAAAGACAATCAGTTCAAATTTGAGCTTTCAGGATAGATCTAGTAGTTACCAAAGACATAAAGCTCTGAGTATCCTTGATTAGCTCGAAGTTAAACATAATCACTCACTCTTATTGCTTTGTGAAACTCTCTCTCTTTCTCTTGATATAAACTCTGTTTCCATATTCACTAAAGTCAGCAATACCGACACTTGATTAACCAGCACTGGTGTGAAATATTTATCTGGAGAAAAGGCAGAACAAAAACTATATGCTTATGGAATTAGGAACTCTGATAATTGCCCATGGGAAATGATATATCAGAACAAGTGGGTAGTATTATTCCATTAGTTTCGAGTTGGCATGCGGCCCCTGATCAGTGATCACCAAACTATAGATAAACTACTAAGATGAGTGCATAAATTCAACTACTTTTCAGATTCACTACCTTCATTCTTCAATAATCAATATAGACTATTCATTACTGAAGTACCAAAGCTACAGAAACAACTAACAAATTACCACATAAAGCCCCATCCGATGAATCACACCAGAAGGAGGTGTTCAATTTATCCTCAGAACTTTGACAAAAAACAGATGGGAGTGTTCAGTTTCCAAGATACATTTTCCGTTTGGCATGGCTTGCCTGGCAAGCAAACCAGCTGCAGCAATGAACTCCTTTTTTCTTCTATGTGAGTATGCTAATCATCTATTTTCTTTGCTGAGAGGGTAAATATCCTACACATTCTTTGGGAAGAAATTAAGGCACAGCAGGCAAATCTCCATTAAAAAAAATCTTGAAAATCATGAATCTTTCGTAGCTTCAAACCTCCTTCAGCATCCATACAGAATTCAAGTATGAGAAGTAGATATGACCAAAATCTAATGATCTCTAACGATAACAATGGTCACTGCCATCACAGTTGATCTTGATTGTGCTTGGGGAATGCCAAACATCCCATTTCAGAATTGATATCAGCTTGAGGGAAACCTGTATATGGAACCACTAAGAAACTGCCAAAAAAACAGCTGTATAATGGAGCAACAGCTGCTCCAATACCGTGCAATTTACCAACAGGTTAAAAGACGGATGCTCATAGACAACTATCGCTGTTGCACATACAATGGCGATGTTTTACATACTGCACATCAAATTTTGCCATTTCTAACAATAAGCATGCCAGCAACTAGTTAAATTTCCAGGTTCTGATGTAGTCCCTATCGTGAGCGGTGATAATTTTCTTCATCCCCACTGCCAAGTAGGTGATCGGAGGTGAAGGAATGCCGACAATGTCAGCATCTGGTGCAGTCCTTTTTCCTCTTAGTCTCTGAATTACCATGTTTCGGTAACAACCACCCGTTATTGTAATAACCCGATTTTTCGGGACGATTTATTAGATTATATTCTAAAGTTATAAGTTTGTGAAAAAATTATAAATCATGTTTGTTCCGATTTGTGACGTCGGAAGTCGAAAACGGAAACGTTATCGGAACGTTTATTAGAAAAATGTTACGTTTCCGCGACATGAGTATCGACTTTTATTTCATCGCTCGTTTGCAAAAACTTCCTTCACGAAAGTTGTAGAGCTCGTCGATACGAGTTCGTGGACATGTCACGCGTTCGAATCGGACGTCGGACGTGAAAGTTATTAACGTCGGAAGTTAGTTTCCGATTTTGGAAACTAGTATAAAAATGACTTTTTTTATTAGGGTTTCCAGAGATGGAAACCCCTCTCTCTCTCCTCTCACCCGCCTCCCTCAGCTCTCTCTCCCCCGATTCGCTCTCTCTCCCTCTCTCAAAAACCCAGCTTCGGCGATCTCATCCTCCGATCGTCCGTGTCGCAAACCGCCGGCCTAAGAAGCTTCGCGCGACCCTCCGCAGCCGACCCCGAGCTCGACACGCCGTCCCACGCCGCGCCGGAGCTCCACCAGCAACCCCAAGATTCGGTAGAAATCGTCTCCTTCCTAGGCGCATCTCCGGCGACTCCCTGGTGGTTCTAGAGCTTCGTTGAGGTAAGGGTTTTACTTGATTGATGGATTGGTGTGGTTGTTTGTCATTTTGGTGAGGTTTTGGTGGTGGATTGGAGGAGGAGGAGCGGAGGCGGAGGGGGGAGAGATACCATCGCCTTAGGCGGCGCGTGAAGGGCAGTGGAGTGGCCTAGAGATGGCGTGAGGCCGTGGGGAGGAAGAGGAGGAGGAGAGGAAGGTTTTGGGGGCGGCGGTGGCGTGCTACGCGCCGGCCTTAGGCTCGGCGCGTGTGCCCCACGCCGGCCTTAGGCTCGGCGCGTGTGCCCCACGCACTGCCACAGTGAGTGGTGCGTGAGCGCCACGCGCGGCCTGCCGGAGGTGGCGCGTGGGGTCACTTGAAATACGTACAGAAATATGTAAACCGTATGTAAACAGTATGTATACGTACGTGGATACGTAATTGATGTATATTTATACATAAATACGTGAATAGTAAATATGTGAATAGTAACTCCGAGAACAGTAATTTCGTAAAACCAGAAATTGCTGAACAGTAACTTATTATTACTGTTTCGGTATTTAAGGTTTACGAAACGATTCTAAATTCTTTTCTTATCTTTTCAAGGTGATCGATAAATCAAGGAAATGAATTACCTTCGGAAATTGTGGAATTACGCTCGAGTTGATAAGGTGAGTAAAATCTCACATATTTACGAATCTACCCTTGTGGAGATTCAAGATTTTGCAGAGTTTTAAAGATTGAAATACGACATGTATATGATATAGTGGAATATATATATATTTGTATAAATGGTAAATAAGTACATATATATAGTTTGCTATATTATATATTGTTATGATTTCATTGTGAATATGTCATTTTGATGACGAGAATTATATATTGAGCATGTCGAGTTAATTTGTACAATATGAGGTGATGATTATTGTATGTGGTTTTAACATGGAGTTTGTTAAAACGTTTTGTCTTCGGACGAGTTTTATGTCTTCGGACGGTCTTCAGACGTGTTTTGTCTTCGGACGTGTTTTGTCTTCGGACGAGTTTTATGTCTTCGGACGGTTTTCAGACGTGTTGGCATGTCGGAACCTAGCCTTTGGCCGGGCGAAAGTTACGATACAGTTAGAGCTCTAGTCTCTCTGTCGGAGTACTGCATGTGAGGTATCAGATGGGTTATCGGCTCATGAGTACTCATATTTTTGGATGTTGGGTAGCAGAAGGTTGCCCAATATCGACAGTGTACTACGTGAGGGGTAACAGATGTGTTCCAGCGTTCATTAGTACCCGTATTATAAATGCATTTGGGTAAACAGAGGGGTTGCCCAATTTCTCATGAGGACTTTCATTTTCATATTTTTGGGACAACCAGACGGGCTGTCCATTGACTCATGAGTGCATTTATATTTGATGTTTTTGTGGATTTCCGTATATATTGATATGCGAGTTTTATTGTTGTTTTTACTCATACGAGCTGTAAATCTTACCGGGTTTGTGTTTACAATCCCGGTGCACCAATTCGATGGTGTAGTGGATAACTCCGCATGTGTGGATTAGCTGGAATTGACGGACCGCTCAGAGGACTTCAAGTTATTTATTCCAGCTTGTGTGAGGATTTTGTGTGACTATCTTGTAAGGTTGTTGTGAGGAATATACATTTCTATTTGTTATAATGTCGAATTATAATTTGGTTTGTAATAATCGGTTTGACTGAGTTGTATTTTGAACTCAGAGATGATCCGCTGTAGCATTTAAAATGATTTCGATCCATTGAGATTGTTTTAGTGTTTTGCATGACTTCAAAATTTGAGTTTTATGCTTGAAATTTCGGGGTCGTGACAGTTGGTATCAGAGCCTAAGTGTGTATTTGGCGATTATCAATATCATCCGGGAGCGATGATCCGACTGCAGCGGGCACCCATCACATGCTCCTCGGTATTGATATGTCGTCGGGTACGCGAGAGTGTTAGGAGCCATACCTTACGGTTTGGTCCTCTAGGGAGTATTGTGATAATACTTTGATGATTCACATTCTTCTGAAATTTCATGTTGGACCTCTTTATTCAGATTCGAGACTTCACCTGTAGTGACTAAGTGTTTCAAAGTGATGAATTTAGAAAAGGGCCGTGGACAGAGCCGAGGATGGGTGAGAGGTCGCAGCCGAGGTAGGGTTGCAGGCCGAGTCCGCTATGTGGAGAACCTTTACGAGGAGCTGCTCCACGGGCAGAACAGGATGACCCTGCTGCTGCCGTTAGAGACGACATTCGTGTGCTAAAAGTTGATTAAAGACATTAGTGGTCTGTCAATGCGTTATTTCATGGAAACCTATTTGGTGATGATTTAGTGCTCTAAGATAGAGAAGAGGATGATAGCCATTCATTTATTGCTAGTTCGGTAGTGGAGATGTTAGGATTTATTCCTACACCTCTAGGGAACTCTTATGTGTCACTTCGCTTTTGGAATGTTCCTCGAATGTGAGACAATTTGCAAGGCTTGTCCTATTGTGATTGGAAGAAGAGAGTTCTCTGCTTATTTGATAGTGATTCCGGACCACACCTATGATGTGATCTTAGAAATTGGTTGGTTGAGGCCGCAGTACGCGGTGAATGATTGTTGTGACATGGTGGGTTCTTTCATAGACCCAGGAAACCAGAGTTTCGTATCTTTGCCTCGAGTCGGATAATGCCATGAGACCTTGAGTCTTGGCAAATGTGGAGTCTGTGGATCTGGAAGTAGCTATCACAAACATTGGTGTGATATCCGAGTATAGTGAGACGGTTCAGGAGATACTTAGTTTACCTTCTTGGAGAGTTGTCGATTCTTTATTGACGGTGTAACTGTTATAGCACCTATATCGAAGGCGCCTTACGGGATTGGGACAAAACGAGTGTAAAGAATTGAAAGCGCAGATAGATGACCTATTAGACCTATGGTTCATCAGACCTAGTGTCTCACTTGAGTTGTGCCGGTGTTATTCGTGAATAAGAACAGTGGTCTCATGCGGTTGTGTGTGGATTATAGGGAAATGATTAAGGTGACCATCAAGACTATGTATCATTTGCCTAGGATTGATGACTTGTGTGATATGTCCTTAAAGTGGTAATACAATTATTGAATTGAGATTCACATTTTGTCGTCGTGGCATTCCAACTTGTTTTGGTTCGGCCATAGACAATTGATGTTACACATTGTTCTTGGCTGAGCAAGAAATCTAAGGTGATGGAGAAATCTCAACATGGCGTCATGAATTAATTATTTTCTAGATGAGCATTTAATTGAGAACGCTGATCTTTCAGGATTTAATCATTTTGGTGTTGGGGATTGGAACTTCACAATGCCACATGTCCAAATGAGACGCAATGGCGGTGAAGTAACTCTATTGAAGGTAAGGTATGAGATGACCTTAGCTTAGTGGTGTTTTAATGAATTTTTCGTGACAAGTACCTTCCAACTGGTAAAGAAATGGTTGATGACCAAATTTTCTTTTCAAGTACAAGTGGTGTTAGTGTTGGAGACTTAGTGGCTCTTTTCCCTTTATGCATCAGATTGTTTATTGTTGGATAAGACGATGTTGATTGAAGTGTTCAACAAGGGATAAATTTGACGATAAAAGGGTAATCAATTATATTGCTGCTTGCAAATAAGTTATTTTGGCCGAATGCGTTGGCCATGAGGGTTCTTAATGAAAGTAAAGAAACAACTGTTTAAAGTGGTGGTGTAACGATCATTTTGGGTTAGTTTTGAGGAGATGATGGACCCAATATCGGGTTCTGTTGAAGTAATTACTAAACTTATTAGTACTAAAACGGTGGGGGAAACCAATACTTTAGATGATGCCACTGAGGCATTTGTGTGGGACCGTATGTCATGCATTTGAGGCATGTATGAACCAGGGGGTAAAGTATATCTCAGTTGTGGTCATGATGGATTTTGCGCTGTAAAGTTCACCTAATTTTCACGTTCCACCGTTGGGAGATAAATACCTTCTTTGTCTGACCCGTAAATTGTGGCATACCACTCATGAAGACAACATGCTATAATTAATTTTCGACAGTAAGTTTTGGTGAGGGTGGTAGGATGCGTGATGCGTCACTCTTGTGGTGGCGGTAGAGGTTCTCTACTGCCTTGTGTGTATATTAGTTG
Organism: Argentina anserina; assembly: GCF_933775445.1. Lineage (NCBI taxonomy): Eukaryota > Viridiplantae > Streptophyta > Magnoliopsida > Rosales > Rosaceae > Argentina > Argentina anserina. The sequence goes on from NC_065873.1 coordinate 16,661,279, forward strand.
ATTCTTTGGTGAACTGTTTGAGAGTAATTCTTTGTCCAAGGTGGTGTTCTGTGGTGGTTGTGAACTTAATGAGTTAAGACTTCTTTATCGTGTTGCCGATACAAATATGGTACTTGGGTGGGTATCATGCACGACAACTTTTTATGGTTATAATAAGATGATCATGAACGGAGATTGTTTTGTGGTTTGAAAGGAATGGTAGGTTCATGGTTCTAGCGATGGGTTGAGGTGAAGTCATAACGGTAATGATGTGGATAAAAGTACGATTTCCTTGAAAACCGATGTGTGTTATGCAAGTAGTAGGCATGTGTTAAACATTGATTTTGACTCGTGTTAGATGTCGAGAATTTTTTACCATGCTTAGTGGTGGGGGCAAGCTCATGACGCGAGAATTGTCTGATAACCGCAAGGGAGTGGTGAATTAGACAAAGGGGTATGTTGACGTCTCTACCGAGAACATCATTATAGTTTGGTGACTCACATGTGGCTGTTAATGTTAGAACACGTGACAAATTGTCTGTTTGGAAGAAATTTGAGGCAATGGAGGATATGCTGAGAGCTTATATGCTGGATATTAAAGATAGCTGGGAAGATCATTTGAGGATCGATTGAGTTGCTTACAACAACAGTTACCATTCTAGCATTGACATGACACCTTTGAGATTCTTGAGAAGGTGGGAAAACCAGCATATTGACTAGCCTTGCCTACTAGCCTGTCGGACGTTCACAACGTCTTCTACATTTCCATGTTGAGGAAGTATGAATCTGATGAGTCGCATGTGTTTGATCATAGCACCATTGAGGTGAAGAAAAATGCCACCTTTGTTATTGAGCCGGTTCGTATTCTGGATAGATCCACAAAGAAGCTTCGTAGGAAAGAAGTATACCTAGTGAAGGTATTGTGGAGCCATCATGATGAGGGTGATGTATCTTGGGAGCTAGAGTCGGATATGAAGTCAAGATATCCACAATTGTTTGTTGTGTGAACTTGAATTTCGGGACGAAATTCTTTTAAGGGGGGTAGAATGTAATAACCCGATTTTTCGAGACGATTTATTAGATTATATTATAAAGTTATAAGTCTGTGAAAAAAATTATAAATCGTGTTTGTTCCTCTTTGTGACGTCAGAAGTCGAAAACGGAAACGTTATCGGAACGTTTATTAGAAAAACGTTACGTTTCCGCGACGTGAGTACTGACTTTTATTTCGTCGCTCGTTTGCGAAAACTTCCTTCACGAAAGTTGTAGAGCTCGTCGATACGAGTTCGTGGACATGTCAGGCGTTCGAATCGGACGTCGGACATGAAAGTTATTAACGTCGAAAGTTAGTTTCCGATTTTGGAAACTATTATAAAAATGACTTTTTTTATTAGGGTTTACAGAAATACATAAACAGTATTATACGTACGTGGATACGTAATTGATGTGTATTTATACATAAATACATGAATAGTAAATATGTGAATAGTAACTCCGAGAACAGTAATTTCGTAAAACCAGAAATTGCTGAACAATAACTTATTATTACTGTTTCGATATTTAAGGTTTACGAAATGATTCTAAATTTTTTTCTTATCTTTTCAAGGTGATCGATAAATCAAGGAAATGAATTACCTTCGGAAATTGTGAAATTACGCTCGAGTTGATAAGGTGAGTAAAATCTCACATATTTACGAATCTACCCTTGCGGAGATTCAAGATTTTGCAGTTTTAAAGATTGAAATACGACATGTATATGCTATAGTGGAATATATATATATATATATATATATATATTTGTATAAATGGTAAATAAGTACATATATATATATATAGTTTGCTATATTATATACTGTTATGATTTCATTGTGAATATGTCATTTTGATGACGAGAATTATATATTGAGCATGTCGAGTTAATTTGTACAATATGAGGTGATGATTATTGTATGTGGTTTTAACATGGAGTTTGTTAAAACTTTTTGTCTTCGGATGAGTTTTATGTCTTCAGACGTGTTTTGTCTTCGGACGAGTTTTGTCTTCGGACGAGTTTTGTCTTCGGACGAGTTTTATGTCTTCAGACGTGTTTTGTCTTCGGACGTGTTGGCATGTCGGAACCTACCTTTTGGCCGGGCGAAAGTTACGATACAGTTAGAGCTCTAGTCTGTCTACCGGAGTACTGCATGTGAGGTATCAGATGGGTTATCGGCTCATGAGTACTCATATTTTTGGATGTTGGGTAGCAAAAGGTTGCCCAATATCGGCGGTGTACTACGTGAGGGGTAACATATGTGTACCAACGTTCATTAGTATCCGTATTATAAATGCATTTGGGTAAACAGAGTTGCCTAATTTCTCATGAGGACTTTCATTTTCATATTTTTGGGACAACCAGATGGGCTGTCCATTGACTCATTAGTGCATTTATATTTGATGTTTTTGTGGATTTCAGTATATATTGATATGCGAGTTTTATTGTTGTTTTTACTCATACGAGCTGTAAAGCTTACCGGGTTTGTGTTTACAATTCCGGTGCACCAATTCGATGGTGTAGTGGATAACTCCGCAAGTGTGGATTAGCTGGAATTGACGGACCGCTCAGAGGACTTGAAGTTATTTATTTCAGCTTGTGTGAGGATTTTGTGTGACTATCTTGTGAGGTTGTTGTGAGGATTATACATTTCCATTTGTTATAATATCGAATTATAATTTGGTTTGTAATAATCGGTTTGACTGAGTTGTATTTTAAACTCAGAGATGATCCCCTATGGTATTTAAAATGATTTCGATCCATTGAGATTGTTTTAGTGTTTTTCATGAATTCGAAATTTAAGTTTCATATTTGAAATTTCGGGATCGTGACAGTTATACTTGAAGCAGGTCTAGTGCTTGGCAGAACACAGTAGCTGGTGTCCAAGACAAATTGCGTAACCACATTCCCTGTGTCCTGATCCAGCATATGAAGCACACAATCCATTCCACCCACAACCAAAGTTGATGCTTTATTCTGTGATGAACACACAGCACTCCTACTCACTCTTGTTTCCCACAGAAGTCTACATGTCCTCAGGTCCCAACTGAAAACATATCCATTCCTTGATCCAGCGAACACTGTCTTAGCATTGCCACAAGGGTTGTAACTCAAAGTCTTAATCTCATCTGCCATATGAAATTTTGCTGCGTACTCATGATCAGGTAAAAGTACAGAAGAAACTGTGATAGAACAATTACCACCAGCACGAATAGACAACCAACTATCTTCATCACTCAACCCTAAGCATTTCACTGGGACCTCAGGATTGTGCATTCTAAGAGTACGAGAACATTTACTACTGTACATGTAAACCACTCGAGCAGTCCCGTCAGCACATCCAACCACTGCCTCTGGATCACAGTAGCTCATGCATAAACCCTTCAGAAACATACCCTTGCACTTAAAGGGGTTCAATATGCTAGTCAAACCACTATGCCTCCATATGCAAATTCCAGTATTCTTGGAGCCAACCAAACCAACAAACTTGCTCTCATCAAAATCAAAATCAAAACCAACCAAAGGGCCATATTCTTCAGGAAATCGATATTCTCCTTGAAACTTATATTCAAATTTACGGCCATTTTCCAGGGACCACAGACGCATGAACTTACCCCTTGTGCTACCAGTAAGAAGCAACCCGTCCTTCATCCAGCATTAATCAATATTAGCAGAATGACCCTTCCATTGGTCAACAATAATCCGAGGGCTCTGAAGTAATGCATCTCTATGGGCCATCCTGGCCAACTCATCCAAACAAACACAATTAAAGACAGCCGTCCTCCAGGTTTTGCAAACCAGGGAACAACTGGCCAGGTCTGGGTAGCAGTCAAGAAAAGAGAGCACGACCGAAAGCCCATCTTGGTCAAGAGCATTGTTAGCCGGCGGTCCTCTTCTCGGCCTCTTCTTCATGCTGCTGGCCGGAGCGAAATCCCTCCCGTATAGGATTGAATGTGATTTGTATCTCAAACAAGACATCCAAACAGGGTCTCAACTATCAACACAGACGACTTTCAGATAATTGTTGTTTGTTCCTATGTTAATTTGGATCAATGTATATGTAAGCGTAGAACAACCTAGTAATATAAGATAAGATCACAATTCCTAATTGCACTAGGATTCCTATAATCTAGTTCAAGAAGGACTGAGAGATCGATGACTAACCTCTGTACAATTTGTGATTCGGTGCAGCTCCTCCATGGTTGATAAGCTGTGGATCAGCTCTTCACTCCTGAACCTGCACGAAAAGTACACAAGTTTGTAATGAGTAGTGGAAAATTTGAATGATTGCACAATTGGGTGTTCCCCAAAGTCAGAGGAGATTAATGGGTCCTACGAATCTCTCTGTTCTTCGTTGTTGCTGAAACGGGTGTTCTGTTTTGTTGTCGTTGTCGTTGTCGCTGGAGAGAGTGAGATATACTGGGAATGGGACCAATCGGTTTGATACGTCCTAAGTGAGGCCATTATTAGGCCATTATTAGGAGAGCGTATCAGCACACACCTGGTATGTTGGGGAATGCGGAAAAATGAATTGTCGAATAGAAATCAAAATAACTCACAACCACAAGCGAAAAATATAAATGATAGAGAACACTTGAATTTAACGTGGTTCGGCAAAGTGCCTACGTCCACGGGTAGCAACAATAAAGAACCTCCACTATACGAAGAAATGTTATACCGAGAGAAACACTACTTCAAGACTCACACTTGAAGGGATACACTCTCACACTTTATTTTGCTACACACACAAAACTCTCTACTCTCTATCTCTCACTCTTGATCACACACAAGATGCTCTCTCCCTTATTGTTCTTATATGTTTATTGCACCATTTCTCATGCCTTTATATAGGCAAACATCTTTATGCAATTCATGCATTTGCATGTAACATGCATTAAAGCAAAGTTAATATTCTTCCTTGATTCATGCTCAATATTGGCATGCTCATCAATGCATTCTTCTTTTTTTGTCAAACAAATCAGCCACCTACCACCATAAGGTTGTAGATTTGTTTCTTACATTCAACAAAGGTTGCTCCAAGTTTCAACAAAGGTTACTCTAAGTTTCAACAAAATCAACTCCATCAATTAATGGGTCACCAAAGCAATAGGTGTGTTTTATTTACTCATGTGAATATCACATAGTTTTCTCACCTCCATTAAGGAGGGATTGACTCTATCAATCTTCCCCTCCCGACTTAGATGGAGGGATGCGTCATTCCAGACGCGCTTCTGCAGAACTTGAACTTCTCATTCGGTAGAGACTTCGTCATCATATCCGAACTGTTCTTGTCTGTATGAATTTTCTTCAGTAGCATTTCCTTAGCTTCCAACACATCACGTATCCAGTGATACCTCACATCAATGTGCTTTGACCTCGAGTGAAAACTCAAATTTATGCTCAAGTGAATCACGCTTTGACTATCACAATACAAGAGAAACTCTTGTTGTGTATGACCCAGTTCCTGTAGAAATCTCTTCAACCATATCTACATCTGTGTAGCCAACTAGTTTAGACTTGCCACTTCCAAATCATAGACTCCTCTTTGAAGTTCCTCGGAAGTATCTCATAATCCACTTGACAGCATTCCAGTACTCTTTGCCTAGATTAGATAATAATCTGTTAACAACACTAACTGCATGTGTTATGTCTGGTCTAGTACAAACCATCGCGTACATCAAGCTCCGTACTGCTGAAGCATATGACATTGTTGTCATTTATTCCTCCTCCTTCTGACTCGTATGACTCTGCTTTGAACTTAGCTTCATGTGACTAGCAAGTGGAGTAGCAACTGGTTTTGCTTTCTCCATATGGAAACGCTCTAGTACATTCTCAATGTACTTTTCTTGTGATAACCACAATTTCTTGTTCCCACGATCACGGGCAATCTCCATGCCCAAAATCTGTTTGGCTGGTCTCAAATTCTTCATATCAAAAAACTTTGATAAATCTGTCTTTAACTGCTGAATCATAGCAGTAGCTTTATCAACAATTAACATATCATCTACATAAAGTAGTAAGATGATAAAATTACCTCCAGCGGGTTATTGAATATAAACACACGGATCTGCTGACGTTCTCTTATACCCATGACTCACCATGAAAGAGTCAAACTTCTTATACCATTGCTTGGTGCTTGCTTCAATCTATACATGTTGTTCTTCAACTTGCAAACCATATGCTCTTTTCCATTAACTTCGAAGCCTTCTGGTTGCTCCATATATATTTCTTCATCTAAATCACCATGAAAAAATACAGTTTTCACGTCCATCTGCTCCACCTTTAGATCCATGCTCGCAGCCATGCCCAAAATGACTCTAATCAAAGTCATCTTGACAACAGGTGAGAAAATCTCATCAAAATCAATTCATTTTTTCTGGCTGAATCCTTTGACAACTAAGTGAGCCTTGAACTTTGTTAGTTTCTCATTCTCATCTCGCTTTAACTTGAACACCCACTTGTTCTTGAGTGTTTTTCGGCCTTTAAGAAGCTGCACCAACTCATAGGTGTCGTTCTTTAGTAAAGACTCAATCTCAGACTCCATGGCTAGTCTCCATTTGTCGTGGTCTTGATGCATCTTTGCTTCCCTGTAACTTTCAGGCTCTCCGTCACTGGTCAAAATGATGTAATTTGCATAAGGATCATCTCCATCATTAGTCACCAAAATATATTGAGATGATGGATACTTAGTAGATGGAATCTGCCTCTTGGTGCTTCTACGAACAACTACTTGATTATTCACATGTTGCTCCCCCTAATCAAGCTCCCCTTCATCTTTGACTTCAGCATATCCCGTGTCAGGTACATTTTCAACTCTCTCACCTTGCAGCCCAACATTGGATTCCTGCTGCAACAATGAATCATAAATGCGACTATCACTTGTTGCATTTGGTAGTACCTCTTTGTCGATATCTGTAATAGATTGGTCTTCATGGAACACCACATCTCTGCTTCTTATGAATTTCTTCGTCTTTGACTTCCACAACCGGTAGCCAAACTCTTCTTCACCATAGCCGACAAATATGCATGGTGTCGCCTTGTCATCCAGCTTTTTCCTCTGCTCCTTGGATACAAGTGCGAATGCTTTACATCCAAATACTCTTAAATGTGAGTAGGATGCATCTTTCCCAGTCCAGACTTCATTTGGAGTCTTAAATTCCAAAGGTACACACGGTGCTCTGTTGATTAGGCAGCACGCAGTTTTCACAGCTTCTCCCAAAAATTCTTTTGATAATTTTTCCATCTTCAACATGCATCTGACTTTCTCCATAATGGTACGGTTCATCCGCTCTGCTACGCCATTATGTTGAGGGGTACCAGGAACTGTCTTCTCATGTCTGATGCCATGTTTTGCACAATAATCTCTAAATTCGTGCGCTATGTACTCTCCGCCATTATCACTACGAAGGCACTTCAATTTTCTTCCAGTCTCCCTTTCCACCATTGCGTGGAAAATTGTAAACGTCTGGAATACCTGGTATTTGGATTTCAACAAATAAACCCAAATCTTTCGTGAAGCATTATCAATATAAGTAACAAAATACTTATGCATACCTAATGATTCTTCTTCCATCGGGCCACACACATCTGAATGTACAAGATCTAGAATATTTTCTTTCCTAGTGAAAGTCTTTGAAAAACTAATTTTCTTATGCTAACCAAATAAACAATAATCACAAGAGTCTAGTGAGTTACCTTTGACAACATGATTTAACGACCTCTTTGCCAAAAACTGCAGTCATTTCACACTCATATGGCCGAGACTTCTATTCCACAAACTTAGAGAAGATTCATCGACTGCATTCAGCTCACTCTTGCATATATTTCCATAGGTCTTGTAGAGTGTGTAACACATTTTTCCTCTGGCAACTACAAGAGATCCATTGGTAAGCTTCCACTTTCCATCACCACCATGATGATGAAAGCCTTGTCGATCAAGTACATCAGTTGACATAAGATTGAGACGTAGACCAGGAACATGTCTCACATATTTCAACAATAATTGACAGCCCACATCTGTCTGTAAGAAGATATCTCCAATCCAGCAATATTGGAGTAGCTGTCGTTGTCCATCTTCACTTTACCAAAGTCACCTTCTTTGTACGTAGTGAATAACTCTACGTGAGAGGTGGCATGAAACGAGACTCCGAAATCAACGATCCATTGAACTCCAGGATTATCTACTAGTAGACATTCACCTCCAAGTGACAGGAACTCACACTCATCATGAGACACCGCAATATCAACATTGTTTGTGTCCTCCTTTTGTTGATGAGTAGCATCTTCTCTCGCTTCTTTGAATCTCCGCTTCAATTTGTTACAATTTTTCTTCATGTGGCCTGGAAGATCACAATGATGACACTTTCTGTTGAACCTTGTTCTGGATTTGCTCATACTCCTTTCGTGACCTCTGTGTCATTTGCTCGTGCTCCTTCCTCTCATTTCCGCAATGAAGAATTGACTATTTTCTGAACTTGATGAAGAACTCCTTCTTGTTTCTTCGTTCAACATATTATCTTTAATTTTTTCCATAGATAATACACCATTAGGAGCAGAGTTACTTACAGTGACAACAAATGTCTCCAAGCTATCTGGTAACGACCCGAGCAGCAGCAACGCTTGTAACTCGTCATCAATCTTCATGCTCATCATAGCTAATTGATTGAGTACACTTTGAAAGTTGTTGAGATGCTCGGTCACTAGAACGCCTCCCCGATACTTCATGTTGACGAGCTCTTTAATGAGAAAATCTTTCTTGACAGTAGTCTTTTTCTCAAATAAGGACTCAAGCTTCAACCAAAGCTCATGCGCGCTGGTTTCATTGGCAACATGGTGAAACACACTATCGTCCACCCATTCATGAATATGACTGATGGCTTTGCTGTTCATCTTCGTCCAAATTACTGGTGAAATCTCACTTGGCTTGGCATCATCTCCCTCGATCGGCTCATGCAAATCTTTGCAATAGAGAATATCCTCCATTCTCGGCTTCCAGGTAATCCAGGTAGAGTGGTTGAGTCTGATTATGGTACTATGTGATCCTTCCATTCTAGCAGCTCCCAATCAGAACCAGGAGCTCTGATACCACTGTTGGGGAATGCGGAAGAATGAATGATAGAGCGTTTTTTAAAACGTCTATAAAATACTCTGAAAAACATCATCGTTAGTATAGAATAAGCAAGGATCGTTCAGTCCGGGGAATCAAAAGGGCCTCAATAGTTATCATGTTATTGGGGGATTTGATTTGGATTCTAAAACTACAACTTAAAATAAATCCTAAATTACTTATATACAGTTGATCAACCACTCATCACATAACCAAAACACGAATTCTACTCAAGAGACATATGACACGCATAGAACAACATATAGGCAGCGAATTATTTCGATTCTTTCTAAGTCCATTTCAATTCCAATTCTAATTAGAGTCCGAAGCGGTTCATCTAATCATTAAGACTTCTTATTTATTTAGAATCAACGAAGCGTTCAATCCTAAACATATGCTAAAAAGAGTTCAACATAACGAAGCGTTCTAGTTAAACAACAAAGTAGCACATAAGCACATTAAGTCGAATTGGAGACATGTAAGCAAGCATGGCGTCACTCATCTTGATTAAGCATGCAAATTCCTAGAACTATCACAACCCTAAACAAGTATCAATAATTGAAACACGAAGCGCATATTCAATCAATGAACACTTTGGTGAATTAAATCGCAACCCTAGGAGAACCATGGCCTTGGCTTCCTCAAGCATTGATTTAGATGTACGAATTCAAGGAATTAATTGAAATAAAACCTAAATTAATTTCGAAAATCCTACTGCCCATAGCTATTACACATGACATACACACATATTTCATGAGTTCATGCAATCAAAACATAAAACCAAAGAAGTCTGAATTTATGTTCTTCATATATGAAACCGAAAATAACATCCAATGATTCATACAATAAATTCAAAATTTGCAGAAAACCAAAAGAAAATTTACAAGTCATGGATGAATCACACATTAGAAACCTTGAAGGATGGAGGAAGATGAATTCGGTGGTGGAAGAGGCAAGAGAATGGCACGGCAAAGATGGAGATGGATGAAGATTTTGGCTCGAATTTTTCTGGGTATTTTTGGGCAGCAATTCGGCTGTGATTGTGAGAGAATGGGGATGATGAATTGTGAGGGAGGCCATGCCTTTTATAGAGGAAGGAGGAGAGGATGGGCTGCTAGGGTTTTGAATGGGCTGATCCATGTATTTCCTTTTTTTTCTTTTCTTTCCTTTTCGATTGAATGATGATCATCTTTGTTGGTCACATACATTCTCCCTTCTTCTAGACCACATGCATTCTTCAGAATTATCTCTTTGTTCTCTCCTTCCTTTTTCTTCTTTTGTTTCCTTCTTTTCTTATTTTTTCCATTTAATGGCTGGATGAACCTTCCCTCCTTTAAGGCTGCATACTTCTTCCTTTTCATCTTATTCAGAAACTAAATTACTTCTTTCCTTTTTCTCCTTTTGTTTCCTTCTTCTCCTCTTTCTTTCCATAATTTCCAAGTCATTATCTCACATTTAATTCTGAAAATAAGGAAAGGAAATAATAAATATAAATCACATATGTTACAGAAATATCGAATAATAAAAATCCTAACCAAACTAGGTTTTCCTAGTTCGACAAGGAATACTACTCTATAGCACTCTCGACAATTTCTGCATTTTACACCCGTTTTAGCACCAAAAGGGAACAAACGTCACTAAAGACTCCTAACTCGACTCAATGACTCTATACTACAATAATAAGGGCTAAGTAAAGTACGAATGGAGGTAAAAACATGTTAAGAACGTCGCACAAAGTGCTCCTATCAATGAACTGTACAATGAAAATCGAAATAATTCACAACAACAAGCGGAAAATAAAAATGCTAGAGAACACCTGGATTTAACGTGGTTCGGCAAAGTGCCTACGTCCACGGGTAGCAACAATAAAGAACCTCCACTATACGAAGAAATGTTACACCGAGAGAAACACTACTTCAAGACTCACACTTGAAGGGATACACTCTCACACACTTTATTTTGCTACACACACAAAACTCTCTACTTGGAGTTTTATCTCTATCTCTCACTCTTGATCACACACAAGATGATCTCTCCCTTATTGTTCTTCTATATTTATTGCACCACCCTTTATATAGGCAAACATCTTTGTCCAATGCATGCATTTTCATGTAACATGCATATAAGCAAAGTCAATATTCTTTCTTGATTCATGCTCAATGTTGGCATGCTCATCAATGCATTCTTCTTTTTTTGTCAAACAAATCAGCCACCTACCACCATAAGGTTGTAGATTTGTTTCTTACCTTCAACAAAGGTTGCTCTAAGTTTCAACAAAATCAACTCCATCAATTAATGGGTCACCAAAGCAATAGGTGTGTTTTATTTACTCATGTGAACATCACAAAGTTTTCTCACCTCCACTAAGGAGGGATTAACCCTATCATGGTCTCCTCTAAAAAAATAACACGCTTGGTCTAAAGCGACGTCGTTCGATTCCCCTAAACTATTTTTTTTTTCAGACCAAAATTGAAAATGTTGAGGTTGTACAATATACAAAACATGATCTTCCGGATCGTAGCTCTAGATTTTTATATCATGTGACATTGGCTAAAGAAATTAAACAAGTGAATAAGTTTTATAATCTTCAATACTATCAGAAGCGTTTTTGTATAGAAAAGAGACTAATTAATACTTGTAAACGCGGATACGATAATCTAATCCAAATTTATTATTAAATTCATTACAAAACTACAACATAATCCATCTCAGCAATAAAAATCATAACGTTTTGCCTCACAAAGTGAATCTCCCTACTATATTGCAACAAAATATGATTGCAAAAAAGCCAATAGTGCCCTCCAATATCGGAGTGTAGTTTCCTTAGACCCTAGGGTTTGCAATAGGGCGGCAGAGAGATCCGGTTGCTTGTTTCTTTTGAGGCGTAGTGGCATCTAGCGGCTTTTGCAGGTTGTGTAAGTGGCATTTCAGGCATTGAGGTGGGACGTTTGCAAACAAGGGGTTGGGTCTCTTTGATTGTTGGATCGGTGTGCGTATAACAGTTGGTTGTGGATTGGAGGCTGGCGACAATAACCTTGAGCAACGTTGGTGGTGGTCGGCGGATTCTCTCGGCTAGACCTTATGGCGGGCCTAGGTGAGTTTTATATATGGGCTTGACAATGGATCAGCCTATTGGGCTTTGCACTTAAGCCTACTAGGTTTGGGTCGTCTCTTCTCCTATCTACTTCACTTCGGTAGCACGACTATCCACAATCTATTAAAAATATTGGTCATTATTCAAAATGAAGATAAAGAAAATTGACTTAATATATATAACTTTACATGAGTGATCTATACATTATATTCTAAGATATGTACAAGTGGAGATATGAAAATGTGACCGAAAGGTGAGTTAAGTAATGAATTTCATTATGTAATTTCAAAACAGATCTTCGCTATGAATAGAAACTATATATATACACAAAAATAAAAATAAAGGCATTTTCATAAATGAAATAGTACTGAATTTCCAGATTTAACTACCTTGCTTGTAGTTACATTCCTGCATACATGGGGCCATTGAGGGGTGTATGGAGACTAGAAACCAGACAATGGCTAGTGATACAAGCTGGTGTGTAACATGCTTGGTGCCTTCCACAATCCTAATCTCAACAATAGGTTTGTTGATTGTGTGATTATTATTGCATGCATAGCAATTTCCAGATACCCATGGGCGTAGCTACATTGACACCGGAAGGGTCAATTGCCCATTCTGACTAGGTTGACAATTATGGTATGCCTTCAATTTTTACTGTGATATGAAAGTAATATAAGCCATTTGATTCATTTTACCCCTTCTAATGTTATAACATATAAATTAACTTTTGACTATGTTATAAAATTGAAGCAAATCAATGTATTTCTCTCTAGATTTTTCTCACCATTATCTTTCTCTCCTTCATTTGGTTTATTTCATACATACTATAGTGTTTTTCCTATTCTTAATTTCTTATTTTTAATAATATTCAGCAATAATAATTAATTTGTAACTACATAGTTTGGTCACTTAATTTGTAGAATCGTAACTATATATAAGTTTGACCCCTCTTACCAAAGTTCCTTGCTACGCCACTGCAGATACCTAACTACCTTATCCTGAATAGAAGCATAAACTTATTCTAACTCATAGTCATCATTCTTTTACAATACTTTGTACAAAAGTCACGATTCACATTCATCTTTCTAAGGTTACAACTTGGTCCCACCAGTATATGCATATATCATTGTCTAGGTTGAAAGATTTTATGATAGAATTTTTTTTACATCAAGTCTTAAACTATTGTGGCAAGGTCAATGTAGTACTTAGATTCAGAAAGCTACCAATGTAGTACTCAAACTCATATTTCACTACCAATGTGACGCTTGAAACCATTTTCTATTACTGCGCCGTTCTGTTGGCCACGTGTCGTCTACGTGCCCAAATATTGAAATTGCTTTAACAAAAAGTTTTAGCATCAGTCCCCAAATTCTTGTGACATAGTCAAAGTAGTATCCAAACTTGAAAAATTACCAATGTAGTACTTAAACTTAGAATTCTTTATCAACATGTCATCAAAGACAATTTTCCTCAGGGCACTGTCTCATCCTCGAATCTTCCATTATTCACCAAGATTAGTTTGCGTCAATCTTAAGTTCGAGCTCTCCTAGGGGAAAAAGTCTGACGCCGACCTCTCTCGCTCTTCAAGTAGTACGTGATCATTACCATTGACGAGGTCGAACATCAACGAAGTTTGGTGGCGAAGGCAGTGCTGTTGGCGATAAGTGAGCCATACGGGAAGAAGAGAATAGAGAAGATTGAGGCAAGCGAAGAAGATGAAAATGTAGAGCGTCAGGGTCAATTCTCAGACGGAGGTATTAATCACAATTTTCGTTGGTTCCAGTTCTATTTTTAATCAAAACCGGAGCTTCTAAAATTTTTCTCTCAAAGATTGGGAGCCACAATTTGGTTTCAAATCTCAAAATTAGAAGGAAAGAAATTTTTTTGAGATGTGAACATTTCAATTGCAACAGAACTTCCGCTTTCATTAACATTAAGGTCATTGTATTAATTACTTTTTCTCGGAGCATGGGAACAAAACGTGACCAAAATAAGGCTTTGTGATATAAAATGGTCTTTGGCGTCACATTGATAGGAAATTGTGAGTTTGGGTACTACTTTGACATTACCACAAAAAGTTTAGGAACTGATGCGGAAACTTTTTGTTAATATAATTTCAGCATTACCTTTTATTTAAAGACATGTGATGTGACACTTAACCAAAATGACGGTGCCGTAACGGAAAATGGTTTCAAGCGTCACGTTGATAGCGAAATCTGAGTTTGGGTACTAAATTGACATTGCCTTCATAATTTAGGAAATGATGCAGAAATTTTTTTCTTTTATGATATATGTAGACACCTTTTTAGCATCTTGTATCATGTCTAGCTACATGACATATCTACAACTATGCATGCAGTTTCCCAGTCTTCCAAGACTCCCAAGTCTCCCCAACCCAACCACTACCCGACCAGCCATGATTGCATTACACAACGTAGAGTTTGATCTGGTTTTCCTCAAAGGGGAAGAGTAATTGGCTTCCTAGTTCCTATCCTCTTTCTCACCAGTTCTCAATTCTGAATTCTCACCTACTGCATGTCCTTGACGGATAGGAGGGCAAACATGCTCTATAATGATATGGAAGGGCTAGGGCCCGTAGTTAGGTGTGCCTCCACATATATATAAATAATATAATCCATGGCGCTCCCATCTATAATTTTTTTCTTTTAGTTTCATTTTGATCATCATATATCTCTTCCTGGTCAGATGTATAACCAATATGCCTCACTTGTTCCTTCTCTATGTTAGAACTTAGAAACTGTGATAGAACTGTGCACAAGGATGGACCGAACGCAATCAAAGGGGAGACGGGTGACTTCTGAATGTGTTTGCCAGATTAGGTTATGATATTTGGTTAATTAAGTGGCTTGATTAAGTATAAGATACTGCTTAAGTAAGCCAGGAGAGGAGTTCGATCTCGTCTTCCGTGAACTTCATAACATACTTGTGGGTATGGTACCAATTTTGCTAGTTTGGAGTCGCTTCTTTACAATTCGGAAGGAGATGAGCAAACCCATGTGCAGTTGTGTGCAATCAAGATGAAAGTCATGGCTCCATGAATATGATTGTTTGCCAACCTCAGTTATTAAGTTGATATTTGACTTATCAAGTTATTTAAGTCATTCATCTTAATTCCAATGAATAGTAACCTTCTTAAGTGCAATGTTCAAAATCATATTCCTGGTTAAGGAAACCAAACGAACAGGATAACACAAACAGTGGTGGAGGAAGAAAACAAAACTGGATATGTAAAAGAGGAAGTCAGCAATGAACTAGAAAAGGAAAGGGAAATATTATAGTATCTGCACCGTATCTCACAACTGTCAGAGGGATTCGATTCAGAAGCCAAAAACGTGAGAATAAATGCCCAAAAACACCTCCTATGCCCCAACCCAGCATAGCCCTTACATAACCTAATGCACCCAAATATAGTACTAGTATTAACATGAACCCTGCAGAAAGCAAAAGATGTGGTGGCCCTTTCTGCCACTGAAATCAACCGATGATCTCCTCTGGGTGATTATTACCATTGCTGGTGTTAATGGTGGTGGTTGTGTTGAGGCTGTTGGAACCATTGGTCTGGTTCTGTTTCTGTGAAACTGGGTACTTGATGGCATTGAGTTCAACTTTGCGCAGAGCAGCTTTGCCAAGATCAACACCACAAATGTCAGAGAGCCTGACAAGGTAGAGAAGAACATCAGAGAGCTCTTCACCCAGGTGTTGCTTTTCCTTTTCTTCCCAACCAGGAAGACCCTTTGGAACCTCTCCTTTCCATTGAAATATCTCAGAGAGCTCCCCCACCTCACCCACCTGAGATTTCACAGAAAAGACCAAACCCTTGACATCAAAACCCATCATCCAAAGGAAGACACAGAACAAAGCTTTTGTCTTGGAAGATTTTTCCATGACAAAGATCAGAAAAGGAAGATCTGATTGCACTGAAGTCAATTTTGACTCCCTGGTGAAAAAGTTAAAATCTTCAACTGTTTAAGCTATGAAATGGTGAAATGGAATTTAAATACCAACTTCGAACGCAGGGAGCGCATGCAATAGAATAAATCAAAGCCAACACACCATAATTTGTTTATAGAGTTGTGCAGTCTATGTGTTTGGTCAAATCTTCAAAACTCCAAGAAGAAAGCGAAAGCAGAATAAGATGAATAAACAAAGAGAAACCCAGCTTATATTTAGATCCTCCCCATATCATGGATCACAAGATCAAACCAAACAACTGATCACGAGCATTAATTTAACAAACCAAACCATCAAACACGTTCTGGGCACAACAAGAATGACACGAAACAAAAACAAAGACTTAAAAGCTTTCATGGGTTTGGGAGAGGTGCACAAACCAGAGCCAAGAGCAAGTTTCTGGGGCTGTGGAACTGGTCCCAGTTCCTCTCTTTAGCAAAATCCGCCATCTTCTTCTTAAGCAAGTCAAGCGTGACGCTTTCGGCTTCTGAAAACCCAGTCATATCTCTCTCTCAAAGTCTCAAACACAAAAACAAACAGAGAGAAAAGGAGGAAGACTGAGAAAATAAATAAGGGACTTTTGAAGAGGATAAGAAGGAGAGGAGTGTTAGCTAGAGACACAAAGCTTTAAACCCGAAACAGGCTCCTCTCTCTCTCTGTCTCTGTGAAGCGCAATTACTCGATGGGTCAGGGACTCTCAGCTCTGGGGATTTAAATAAAACTTGGGACTCTCCGTGGGGGAAAATAAAAGCTTCCAAATCTCTAAAAAGAAAAAATCATCTATTTTATAATAAAATTAAATACAAATCTATATAATTAAATAAAAATTAAATTAACATTTATAATGCCATTAAACGTTCATTTTTTGGATTATTTTTTTGGATAGACAGTGAGTTTAAAAAAAAATGTAGAGATTGTTTTCAAATATAAATTTTTTGAAAATTCCACAAATTTAGAAATTTTATTTCTCTTTCTTTCTATTTTCTCTATGGGAGCTTCTATACATACCTCATACATCTTTTCCCAAGTTCATTTTAACTTTTTCAACACATGTGAAATTACAAAAAAAAAACATATAATAGGAAAAAAAACAAGAGAATTATCAACCTGCCTATTTTAAAATAGTAAATATAATTTTTCCATTTTCGTCAATCAATTATTTATGTATTTATTTCAAGAAAACCTCAATTTGGAATAATTAATTAAATAATATGATTTTAATTACTTTTATTTTTATTTTTTTAAAAAAATAATAAATAACATTATTAATCTTCATGTATCAATTGAAAAGTTACATAGAATTTTTTATAAACGTCGATTAGGACCGGAAAGAAAAAATTGTTCAATAGATTTTATGTTCCGAGAGAATTACTATTCTACCCTTGTGTGTCTCTTAACCTTATTAGGTTTCCTGTTAGAGATAGATTCGCATCTCTATAATAGATTATGACTATGAATCCTACGAGATTGTGGTTATGTAATGTCTATATATAGACCCCATTATCAATCAATAAATGGTTACGTTCTGTTCCATTACGTCGTTATTATTCTCGTTTCGTTCCTCTTCCAACACGTTATCATGCACTTTGTTCTAAAGTGTCTGAGCGACAAGTGCACCACTAAAAAAAATTAACCCTAGCCCATAGATCTTGTCCCCCGGTGACTTATTTTCCTTGTATCGCCGGAAAATTAGATCATCCGCCGACAAATTGTTGTCGGAAAAGAAAGAAAAAGAAACAACATAAATCGTTTCTGCTCTGGGCACCCATACAATTGCTATGGGCACTCATCCTCTTCTTTCGCATCTGGTTTTGGTAGCACAACGCCGCAACAGCCTCCTTGGCTGCTCGCCCAACGTCGTCTTGTCGTCGTCGAGGGACCACAGACCAGCGTCGTCGTGCGCCCTCTGCCCAGAATCCGTACGTCCTCCGCCCTGGACTAGTGTCACCGCATGGCGGGTTTCCCGATCCGCAATCACGACTTTCTTCACGTCCCAACAACGACGCCTATTCTGGGTCGTCGACAACCCAGGTAGCATCACATCGCCGACGCCTTGAGCTTCCGACAACGATGTCTTTCTCCATTCGGTGACCCAGGACTGTATCTCCAAACTGGCATCGACCCAGATTTGTAGAGTTCGACCCGTCTGACCCGATCTCAATCCTAACCCAACCCGTCTCGGATTTGGGCCTATGGCCTGACGAGCCCGACAACCCTTTGGGCCTTTAAACTATTTTTTTCCTTTTCTTTTCCTATTGATTTATTACATCGTTTATTTGCATGGTTTAGTTTTCTAATTATGTTTCACGTGCTTGCATAGGAAAAGTGATCACTCGTCGTACTATGGTGTTGACATTCATGCCGAGATGGACGATACTTTTATCATCTACATGCGATTTCGATCGTATCCTCGCAAGATATTTATGTCATCGGGCGAAGATCGAAAAGGAATTCATCAAGTAGCTTTCTGTATGATGATCGAATTACAGAGAAATTTAATTATATGCGGTCTATTTGGCCGACCAACAAGTATGTTTTTCTTAAAGTTGCTGCTTTTGAATATATATATATATATATATATATATATATAAATTATCGGGCGCTATTAGCCTTCTTCATGTCTCTTTTCCGGCCTTTCTTATAACGCCGATGAGACCAAAGAGGGATATGTTTCCCCTCATTGGTCGATATTTTTCGTGTGACGGTCTTGGGAGAGTCACATTATTATTTAAAGGAAAGAAATCGATTTCGTGTGGTCGCCTGAGTGTATCGCTGTTTTGGGTGCGATCATGAGAATCGCCGATATGCATCGATTATTTTGTGACCATATACATCACAACCCTTTTTATTCCGGTTACATACTTGAATAGATTTGATTATTCGAAACCTATACGACTCTCATTTCTTATGGATGCGTCGCAATTGCGACTTTTATTTGAATGTTTGAAATTTCTCTTACTCATGTCTATAAACGATAATCCCAAGGTCTATACTCATTTATTTGAGTTGAAATTCATTACTCTGATGCAACACTATTTGCTGACAAAAGATCCCAAAAATAAATAAAAAATTCTATGGGACACATACACTTAACGTGATTCAATAACCGTCTATGACGTTGTATTACCAGAGTTGACCTTAATGCATATTCCACATCCAAGAAACACATGCCATTTTTTGGCACCTGTATCTATTTATATTGAGAGAATATTTGAAATGGAAACGTAACATTCTTCCATTCTAAAGTAAGCAAATTTTTGAGCCTCAGGTTAAGGCTCCGCCCGATCCAATATGCAAGATTTTGTTGCTACGGACTTTTGATTAGTCAATCTATTTTGACTATATTTTATGCTTACTATTTTTCAAGTATGACGTTGGCATTGGCATGTTTCTTTCTCGACTTTAGCTTAAGTCGTCTATTGGAATTAGAAACTTGGTTGTGTTGTATTAAATATTAGTATATTCAATAAAATTTCTCGTATTCCTTATTTATAAGATGAACTCGTGAGAATTTTATTTGCCTTAAACCTAGCATGAATGGTCAACATTTGCAACTCACGTGGTTTTTAAATTGGCCGTTTTTGGGTTACATGGGACTCCAATAGTACTATATTGTGAATTTGGACCTTAAACTTTAGAAAATGGACATCGGAACGTCAAAATTGACGTCGTTTTTTTCCGGTTATTGTTCCGTTTTCCGGTGTTTTGACTGCCTTCCGGCTACTTGCCGGCGTTTTCGGCACCACCATCCGGTTCCTGCCAACGTCCCATGTCGGACATGCAGCTCTGCCTTCCTTGTCGGCTAGCTCCAACAATCGGCGCCGCCGGTTTCCGGCGAGTTTTCTGGTGATTTTTTCATCGTTTCTCGTCATGTTTCCGGCATATTTTCAGCAGTTTTTACTGCCACGTTTTCCCAGTCCAAATTCCACCAAGTTTTGAGTTATTTTGACATGGTTTTCTGGTTAATTTTCCGGTTTTTCTCCAAGTCGTTTCATAGCTCAAACGATTTTATTATTATTGGTGACCACCCGCACCAATTGAATGGTTTTTACCACCCTAATTGTTTGGTATTCAGCTGCTATAATACCATATTTTTCCAACCTTTAAAGTTGAAGAATGTAGTTCTATTGTCATGTGATACATTCGATGGGATTGCACTTTATTTCAATCTCCACTCTTACAATATTCTACGGTGTATTGTCTAGAAAAGTTCACCGCGTCGTTGAATCTCTTAATTTTATTTTGAGAATGTCCCACCGTGAAATCAAGTGTCTTGCTAATTGCGTAACCACGCACAGTGTTCTACGGAGCAAGTAGTTGTTTTACGGATCTCGTGTGAAGATTGTATTGTATATCTTTGTGCCTTGTTAAGTTTTAAAAGGCCATACATGCTAATGATGAATTTTCATCTTGATATTTGTGTTGAGAATGGAGAGGAATAAGTCTGTCAGATTTCATTGACATTAGCATTTTCAAGCTTCGACAGTAGCTTTGTTAGCCTGCAGACATAGCTTTGCTTGCCTGCAGCAGTAGCTTTATGTAACTCAAAATTCTTTGAATCATGGGTTCAGTTTTGATGTCTTCTCGGTTTTGACATTATCATTTTTGGTCATTTTAAACGAGATATGATGATTAGAGTTCTTTGAAATTCACATAATCATCTATTTTTCATGTTCACGAAGCGACTAGAGGACCACCTCACCCGTGCTCCGCACGGTGAGGCCGAGTATGCCCCTCTCAGTGGCTCTATGGCATTTAGGCCGTCGGTGGTAGCATTCCCTCTTTCACATGAGCTTGTGATGCCTCCCGTGTTTTCTAATGCCTCCATGGTAATCTTTGTTTCCCATCTCTCGTTTTGCAAAGCTTGTTCTCTTGATAGATTTCAAAGAAGTCCTTCATTTGCTAAGGCTCTAACCGAGAATCTTTTATTCTTACAAAGTATTTAAGGTGACATTAGTGGACCATTTCCAACTGAATGTGGACATTTTTCGGTATTTTTATGGTATAGGTTAAGAGCATTGACGCGTTGGTCACACGTCGCTTTGCTTTCCACATTGAACGCTGCATTTGCTAAGGTTTTAGCTATGATCATCATACTAAGGGCTCACCACCCATCCCATCCTCTCAAATCTATTTGATTGGATACCGTTTGAGAGTTCACCTCTGAGACTTTTGATGATTTCGTTTTGCATATCTACTGCGATTGTCGTTGAACATATTATTCCTCATATTCATTCACTACATGATCTAGCATAGCTCAGACTTGGTTATGGGTACTAACATGCCGGTCTTTACATGGAGATATGTAATGTGCATGCAACGACACTTATTCGTTTCAGACCCACAACTCACCAAGCGTTTAGTGTGTACCAAATGTTCACTGGATACGATCCCAACGTTCTTTTCAGTAACTCCTATTTGGTTAAGTTATTTATGTGCCTCTATTATAGTAATCTCAATGGGTCTACTTGAAACGCTTAAGTATTTTGGTTAGTTATGATTTATGAATCACCAACACTTGTCCGCTATTATGCAATTTTTAGCAGACAGTCACTTTGATAAGACATACTTCCCGTCGTTAGGAAGAGATATGGAATGATCCCATTCCGATTTTAACGCCAGGAATTGACGTGGTGTGACACTATATCTCATTAAGATCCCGCACTACTTTGAGTAAGCAATAAGTGCAACGCATTATCGACCTCCAGAAAGTCAAAGATTCGATGCTCAATAACTTTACCGATATTGCGAAAATGATGAGATCGCACATAAATGATGTGATGTGCCGGTAAGGTTGGAACTTTCGAAATAAGGGAGAATTTCATATGACCTAGTCCTAGCACCATTGGAACCATCCATGACAGTGGGAGGAAGCCGACGATGACATCATCGTACGTGATAGGAGCACTTTGTGCGACGTTCTTAACATGTTTTTACCTCAATTTGTACTTTGCTTAGCCCTTATTGTTGTACTATTGAGCCATTGAGCCATAGTAAGAGTCTTGAGCGGTATTGGATGCATTTTTGTGCTTACATGAGTTAAAACGCATAATTGGTTTAGAGTCCTAATTTGACTAGGAATCCTTGTTAGGTTTTGAAACTAATTATCTCTTACTTATGATTTTATTTTCTTATTTTCAGATTGGATTGAACTCATTGAAGAGATAATTAAAGAAAAAAAGATGGAGCCAAGTCATGCAACAATTAAATAGAAGATGATCATTAAAGGCATAAAACATGACATGTTTTAGGGAATAAAACATGGCATGTTTTAGGGATTAAAGCATTGCATATTTTAGGGAATAAAACTTTCCATGGTTTAAGAGATTAAAGCATGACATTATTATAGGAAGAAAGAAGCAATTTCAAACCCTCCATCTTTCCTCTATATATACATGACTTCACCTCTCAAATATCATCACTTCTCATTAGCATTCAAGAGCCAAAACTCTACCAAAACACCACCATAAACTTCCCTCACAAATTAGCCAAGCCGTCCACCCCAAAACCATCATCATCTCCACCGAGTTTCACCATTGAAGACACACCTCCAAGGTTCCTACAACGTGTGATTCTCGCAACTCATCTCCATGGCTTCGTCTATTTGTGTTAATCTACAATTCTTTGTCTATGAAGATTGTAAGTTGTTGTTTATGTGGAAATATTGGTTTTGTATTTGTTTTAAAATTTTCAGATTGTATTTGATATTTTTTTGAGACTATGTCGAATCTATGTTCTTATAATTAATGAGTTTGTATTTCTATTGTTGTGTTCTAATCATCTTTCTCATACTTTTAGATAATTTTCAGATATGTGCATATGAATTTAGTGGTTGGATGCAATCCCTAAGATTGTGTTTGAGTGCTAGATTCATCAACCATATTGACACAAATCGAATCATGCCCTAAGTAGGTTCGGTTTGTGTTGATTAAAAGTGGTAAAAATTCTGGAAATTTGCATGTGAAACCATGGTGGGTGACACCACACATGAAACATGTCTCCAACAAAGATTTGGTGCTTAAATGTAATCTTGTTTGATTTCTACTCTAAGTGTTATTGAATTTGATTGCATGCAAATTTAGATTAGGCCCTAAGTCAATCTAAATGTTAATTGAAATCTTGCATGATTAGATGATCCCCTAAGGCTCTAATTGTATTGGTGTCTAAAAAGTATGTAATTGGTCGAATTAGAATGCATGATAGGTTCGAACTTATAATTATGTGATGTAATGATAAATTTGGTTTAAGTTTGTTAAAGAGAAGTCGATTATGTAAATAGTAATTTAGGTTTTATTTTAGTAGTTAATAATCAATCTCAAACCCCCAATTATTTGTTAAAACTAAACGTTTAGAGTGCCCTTCAATTCCCCGGAAAGAACGATCCCTGCTTATGTTATACTAACGATGATGTTTTACAGGGTTTATTATAGACGTTTTAATAAAACGCTCTATCAGTACGCTGTGGTATTGTCGACGCCCGTGGTATTGCACCACAAAACAAGGGCGGCAAACGCAAAGATGGACTAGTAAGGGTCATAGCTTCGGTCTTGGCTCCTACCTAGATGAGGGGGAGACCATTATTCTCTGGAACCAAAAATCAGAAACAAGCGAGATACAAGTATTTTGCCCATCATCAAGAGATATTTTCTAAACATGTGTATCAACTAAGTTTCTGTGGGACGCTACAGACTCCTTTTGTTGATGTTAGAGAAGAATAAAAATCTCTCAAATTGATCATATAAAGAGTGCGCGTGTGTTTAATAGATTGATATCCCATGATTGATGATGTATTCGCTTATGCTCTTATTCTGTTGTAAAGTATCAACAATGAGCAATAGAAAAAATCAATACATGTTGAACTAAATTTGTTATATTAGTCATTGTTCGTAAGTGTAATGAGAATGATGAAGTCATGTGATATTTGCAGGACATATGGCGCAAAGATCGTCTCATTATCCTAGTATTGACTACGATGAGTTATATTCTCTCGTTATGGACATAATTATTTTCCCCTACTTGATCAGTAGTAGTGTCCATGAAAACTGATTTGCAGCAGATATGAGAGTGCCCGAGGGACTTTCAATGCCTCCAGACCACAAAGAGCTTATGTAATCAGATTGCGACGTTTGAGAGACGTAGTACAATCGGTTGCAAGAAATTCTACCCATACGTGTTCATATGAAAGCTAATTTTGGACTTTCTATTCCATCTAAGTAAAGATGATGAAGAGATTCAATGAGCTATGGATTCATACATGTAAGTGTTATTGTGACATTATTGCTTTCATTATGATGTGATCAACTATGTGCCTATCCAATGTCATTGGACTTGCATTGCACCTTTGACATGGGTTTAGTTCTACACTTAGTGAACCAACACAAATCATATCCACACCAACGCTGCCAACAGCTCTAGTAACATCAACGTACGCCTTGGTGTAGCAGTCGACACTGGTAGCGTAGAAGATGCGTTCGGCTCCGTCTCGGACCAAAATCAGTTCTTTATTGGTCCATTCCCCCATTCCTTTGTGAAAGACACATTGAATGTGACAAATGAGACCTACAAAACAGCTCGCTCAATAAAATATGCTGAATTTAGTACCGTTGAAAATGTCTATGTGTCTACTTTCCAGGGACACCAACAATGTATTCATAGCTATCGTATTGAGTGAGTTATGACCGTTTTAGCAAAGTATGACAATTGTGTCCGGGAATTTGCAAGTCAGTCAACTTCGACAGGGCACTGTGAACTGCTCTGATCGAATTAGGTTGTGAACTTTATGTCATTAGAAAGCCACATGTATTTACGGTTCGTTGATACATATTGTGACGAAGAAGTTATGGCCGTTTAACTGAGTGAAAGTCATTCTACCCGAGTATATGATTTTCATTACAAACTCTTGTTTTGAGTTGTTATGCAATCTTGTTTCTTAAGATCTAAGTTTGGCTATTTATAGCATGTATGATCTAAGGATGTGTGGTGAGATGAATGATTAATCATTACTCCAAGATTACGTTTGAGAAGCATGTAATGAACGTTGTATACGTTGTTCTTTGTACTCTATGATTATGACACTAATCAGGAGTTGTTTCGTAGACTTCATGGAGAGTCTATCTCACATAATCCTATCAAATGTAGACGGTGCGTTGTGTTTTTTTTCCCTTCGATCAAGTTTTTATTTTTCACCCAAGAGGTTTTTATTTTGCTTGACAAGATTTTTACCGAGGCAACGATGTGTGCACCATGCAACTTAGGAATGCGACACAAGGGGGAGTGTTATGGGAGAATTACTATTTTACCATTGTGTGTGTCTTAGCCTTATTATGTTTTCCGTTAGAGATAGATTCGCTTCTCTGTAATAGATTAACACTCCGAATCCTATGAGATTGTGGTTATGTAATGCCTATATATATGCCTCATTATCAATCAATAAATGGTTACGTTTTGTTCCATTACGTCGTTATTATTATCGTTTCGTTCCTCCTCCAACATATTAGAATTTTTCAGGTTGATTTTGCTATTTGGTGAGTTTCAAATCAATAAATGAAAAAAAACAATATTAATAATTATAAATTTAAGAGTGAAAGAGAAAATTAATTTAAGAAGATGGATAATATATGTAATTATTAAGAATTTTTTTAGTTATTTTAATAATTGAATAAAAGTAGAATTGGAAAGGTATTAATGGATAGTATATTGATTTGATATCTAATAATGATATTAATAATGATATATTGATTGAGGAGGTCCAAATACCGTTTTTTGATGTATGAATAACAGCTCTCTTTCTCTATTATAGAGGATGATTTACATGATTTGTTGGAGCTAAAAATTGATATTTTTCCTTTATAATAGAGATTATTTGGGTTTTAGAGGAGCTGTTGGAGATGCTCTTAGGTCTTGGTTTCGGTTAAGACAGTTCTTAAACTCTTTATCTATCTTATTTTTCGTTTGAGATGGAAAATAGAAGGGAAATGAAATTCCAACGAAATTTTTATTCTAATGTTTGATAATTTTAGAAAATATCGATGTTTAGGGGGTATTTCACTCTAAAACTCAATTTTTAGAAGCTCTTTTAAGGGCACGTTTACTAACTTGGAATAGAACTCTTCATGAATAGAATTCATCAAGAATATGAGATGGAATAGAATTGTATGTGGAGATTTTAATTTCAATTTTTTTTATGACAAGATTTTAATTTCATTGAGTTGTTTACTTACAACATAGAATCAAATCAGAAATAGAATAAATTATGATTGATGTTGCTAATTTACCATAAAAAAATCAAAACTAAAACTAATCTGATTACTGAAATACCCCTATATAAAGAAGCCGCAATTTTTTTTTTACTTACCATACTGTAAGAACTTATACCTTTTAATAATGACCAACAAGACTTTACTCATATTATTATTTACTTTTTGTTTGATATATTTTACTAGTACATTTCATAATCTCATGGTATCAACTAGATGTCACATATCGATTATATAATATTATATATATATATATATAAATCTTCTCTAATTTTTAACTAAACAAAAATTTTCATTAACTTGAGAACTTTGACTCTTTGAGTCTCACGAAATATTTATGTCTGTTTTTGAATCTTAACAATAGCACATATATAGAGTTTGACGATTATGAGATATTAAAATTAAATGAGGGTAGTTTTAGTAAGAAAAATTGATACCCGAGATTTGATATCGATATCACCTCCCCTCTTAGGTATCAAGTTAGGGGGTTTGTCATGAATCGATTCCTGATTAAGAGGTGAGACCCACATTAATTCAAATTTCTTCATGTATTAGTAAATTTACTCATCTCGTAATCAATTCCTTAATTCTCAATTTCATTCCATGTTAGTAAATGTGTCATAAAAGAAATCTACCTATATTTTTCTTCATTATTCACCAAATTATTGTCATCCACTTAAATCTAAATTGCAAAATGTCACTATTAAATGCTGATATACATTAATGATTAGTCAATGAACAAATTATACTCTAATTTATTACCTTAATTATAGATTTTCATAGTTGCTAACTAATTTCAATTTTTCTTTTGCTATCATAAATTTAGAAATAGAAATAATGGAACATTTTCTTAATTACATATCTAGAAATCAGATGTTTTTTTGTAATTTAAATTAATTTAATATCAAAATCACATGCTTTCCAATTTTTTGAATAATTTTAAACTTTCTGTTTATAAATAGATTTTTTTTTCATATTTCATCAATGCAACCTATGTTTAAGGTAGAGATATAAGATTTTTTTCCCTATCCAGTAGGTTTTTTTAATTACAACCTAATTATTAGGTACGTATCTATATAGATGTTTATATCTCTTCTAGGAATTTTTACATCAACCTGCTTGTTAGGTATTCTACCATTCTAAAAATCTCTCTCATAGGTAGAATGTGAAATGAAATTTAGATTAATATGCATGTTTTTATCTATTAAGTAACAGTGGAGTGAAAAAAAATTAAAAGTTGAAACCTATAACAAAGGTTTACCATACAAAAGTTCATGTACAATGATACAAAAAGAAAATATTTGAGAAAACATATATACATACATATTGCCTAGATAACATATCGTATTCATGCAGTCAAAAAATTGAAACGAATGAATGATACAAATACACAACAAGCTTGAAATTCTCTTGTATGATTCATAAAAGTTGGAGTAGTGTTTGTATTTTGAAACTTCAATATCAGCTATATAATTATATGAAGAAGTTTTTCTCAAGGAAAATCTGAATTCAAATCTTTCAGCAATTTAAAGTAATGAAGAATTAATTGAATGTTTGAATTGGACATGTACAACGAAATATTTTAAATAGATGCTAAGATTAAACAAACAAAAAAATATTAAAGGGGAAAAATAGACTTGTAAAAAAAGAATTTGGGTGTAAATTGAAAAAAACATTTGGGTGGGTTTTAAGGGGGGCTTCAATATTTGGTTTATCTCTAATTATTTCTTAAAACGAACTTATAACTAAGTCATATAATAGAAAGGTGTGTTAGAGTAATTATTCTGTGTACCCGCTACACCACGTGGCACTACCATGTGGTGTACCCAGCTAATCATATTACGTCATGGTATAATTAACATGCACGCGATGAAAATGACAAAAGTTTATTTATATATAAGAACCAATTAGAAACAATCACAATAAAAATAGACTAATAACATTAAAAAGGTATGCCATGTGGAATATGTGGCGGGTATATATAATAATTTCTTAGGTGTGTTAACACAACAAAAGTGAGACCTCCGAGTTTTCCGAAGCGATCATAAACAACAAAGGTCACACGGAGATTCTTCAGTCCAACTTGTGGAGGTTCGCTTTTCTAATAATTAACTACGCGTGTATTACACATGCTAATAGTCAACCAGAAACAACACAAGCCAATTGACGCCTACAAACAAGTAATCCTCAATAACTGGTCAGTTGTCATTTCAATTTGGTTCATGAGGTTGGATTGGGGGATAGGAGAGGATTTGAGTTGAAATTTGATTAAGAATTCTTAAACTAGATTCTTAAACTGGGTACTGATCAAACCTCAATTGGTGTCTAGCTCCAATCCTTACCAGTGAGGAAGTGATGGTTCTCAATTTATGTTGCACGGATACAGACACGAGTGTCCGTATTCGATACGATTTGATACGCGTATGCATCAAATAAAATTTTTATTGGACACGGACACATTTTAGACACATTAATTAAATATTATTTTAAATATATATATACCTAATTTAAAAAAAAAGTAGCAACTAGCATAATTTCTTAAATTAGAACAAGATCATCTCAAATATCAAATACAAATACAAGTCCAACAAAGTTTCCAATTACCTCCACTTTGAGGCTTGCTAATCTTCTTCACAAATACCCACAACAGAGTTTTATCATCTATTTGACAATCTTCAACAATATTACCATTGGCATTAACTGATCCGACACTAGAACTAATAGGAGTTGATCCTCCTGTACTCATAACCTCCTGAAAAGAAAAAAAGAAAAAAAATCAAACTTAGCAGTTTATAGACATATTTCTATTTATATGTTCAATTACATCAAACCCATCTTAAGCTCAGACATATACAGTGGTACTATGAATGAGTCCATATCAATGTCTGACCTGTAACAACAAGCTCAGTCATAATCAAAATCAGATATGGACATTGACTGATTGACGTACTCCTACGGTACAACAAGAAAGTTTACAGTACTATGAAGGAGCCCAGATCAATGTCTAACCTGTAACAACTAACAACAATTTTACAATACAAAAAGGTCATGACACTACAAGTAAGCTATCAAATTGTAAATGTAGACATATTTTAGAAACTTCAAAACAAACTAATGGCCTCTTTGGCAATGTCAAATTTCTTAATCAAAGCAAACATTTCATAATCTCCAACCATATATTTCATAATTTTAACATAATCAAAGTCAAGGTATTATACATAGATAGTGTTCCTAGTTACATAATAGTTTTTGCTGAAACTCGTTGGATAGAATTGATCTTGAATTAAAGGTGGTATACATAAATGTTGCTATTACACAGACGATGGGTATTATAGCTGTTGCTTGTTCTTTGGCCTAGCGATAACTTGTTACTTCTAGAAACATGTTTTCTTTATCATGGTTGTGGTAGCATCATATCTTTGTTTACTTTCATATGCTTAAGCCAATATGAGTGTATCAGGGGAGCATGCAAATCAAATCACAACTATGCAGTGCTTTTCCCTTCAGATTGATAGGCAATGCACTTTCTTCATATTGTGATTTTATAGTGATATTTTTTGTATCATATTGTTCCATAGCCATCTGTTGCCATGAGCAGTACATCATTATTTCTCTAATAGGCGTTAGTAAGCATCCTATTTGGTTCACCTACCAAAGGAATTTAATTCAATCCTCTACTTTTGTTTAATATCGCGATGTGTAATATAGACTGTTATGTTGTATTCTTTTACAATTACAAGTCAAGGAAAGAACTTGCAATTGCGCCATAGTTCTAGATCATAGCCTAAACTAGTAATAAACAGACACGAAATTGAAACACCCAGAACACACTAAAGACTTTTGTAATTCCCATAAGTCTCAGACTTGACAGCATCACCCATAACTCAATTCATCTTTGTTACTTCAATCAACAGAAGAAGAGGGGTGAGAGATAGCTCGGACTTACCTTACTAAAAAGATCGTCGTTGGTGGTGGTGGCGACATGAGAAAGAGGTCGACGATGTGGGAGCGAAGTGGTCGGAGGTCTTGTCGGGATTTGATTTGACTGAGAGAGTGAGAGGCGAGACTGCGAGATGTCGACTGAGAGAGTGAAGGGGTTGACTGCATGAAGGAATGAAGGAATGAAGGCGAAACTGCGTGGACTTAGGTATATGGAAAATAGTTGACAAAAATACCTTCGCGTCCTTATTATTTGCGTGTCCACATTAGACAAAAATACCTCCGCGTTCTCAATACTTTGGCTACCAATTGCCGCCAACAATCGTGGTCGAGGTTGATGAAAACAACCCCCTCCGAGCTTAGTACACAAATTCGAGCTTCACTAGTTTTCCTTGCTAGATTCAATGGTAGACCAAGCAGCGAGTGCTGCCGCTGGCAAACATCATCATTCTGCCAATCCGAGGTCGCCGAAAATCCAAAGGATGAATTAGGTAGGTTATGGGTGCCTCTTCACCGTGATGTCAATGGGTGCTGCAAATAAGGAGATTCAGATTAGGAGATGAAGAATATGATGGTGGTGGTAACATTTTAAATTTTTGTAAGATGCCGAAAGGTGCAAAACTAGTAACATTTTTTGTTTTCAAACAAACGGTAACAAAGAGAATTAGTATTAGTCAGTTTCAAAATTTGACTCGAATATGTGGCTATGCATTTGCCACCTCATCAAGTGAATCTCCACGGGATGGACTAAAGAATTTTCTGAGTGTCACAAAACCCTTCTTGGGTTTAGCGGCGGTGGAGTCGTAGCACCCTGAGTTTGCCGTTTGGGTGTGTCTCACGTTTTTTTTTTTTTTTTGGATCGAGTGCTCTTTTTGTGCAACTTGAGAACTGTCTTATATAGGGTGTACGCAGCACATGTTATTGAGAAATTCACAAGAATTGTATAGTAGTGT
Source organism: Argentina anserina (assembly GCF_933775445.1). Classification (NCBI taxonomy): domain Eukaryota; kingdom Viridiplantae; phylum Streptophyta; class Magnoliopsida; order Rosales; family Rosaceae; genus Argentina; species Argentina anserina. The sequence continues at coordinate 16,692,612 of NC_065873.1, forward strand.
CATTATTACGAACTCAGCTTGCTTTATATTAATTATGCAATTGTGTGAGATTGTATCACATTGTGATCTTCTGACTTTTTGTAACTTATTATCAAAGTGTTGGAACCGAATAATCTTAATAATCTCTTACATTTGCGTTATTCTTAGTTCTTCATACTTACGTTTAATGGCAGTGTTGTGCCTAAGCCCTTGCTTCATCCAAGAAAAAAAATCATGTACTAAGGATGATGCATTCCACATACACATGTTTTGCCTTCCGGGTAAAGTATGAAGGGAGTGTCGACCGCACGTTTTAACGTAAATCACATAAACGTATAGGGTGGTGTTATCGGCATACCATTTTTCTCACACACACACATAGTTTAATGAATAAAACATTCAAAATGTGTATTGACAGAGAAATTAGATATGTTTTTTTTTTAAAACTTAGCGACTTGAATTACTCAAAGTTAGGTCAAAAGACCCAAAATGTCGGTTGGGGGAGACCCATACCAACGATAAAAAATAGAAGAGTGAAGAGCCAATTGTGCAAACTTATGTGCAACAGTATTGGCCTCCCTAAAAACATGAGAAAAAGAAGAAGAGGGAAGAGAGTACATATGAAACTGAATATCTGAAACAATAGTCCCAAACTCTGAATCGTCTTCACCCTCATCCTGAATAGCCTTAACCACCAAGCAATCAGACTCAAAAACTAATGGGGCCAAATGAAACTCCACCCCCAACTCAGTAGCCGCCCGAGCAAACACCACCAACAAATAAGAACACCCAACATAATATATGCTTAAGGCTAAATAAGATACATGAATCTCTTTTTATTTTTTATCAAACGATTTATGTATCTTTGTCAAGATTAGCCGATTAGGAGTTAAAATTTAGATTTAAGTGGAGGAAATAAGAGGGAGGGGGGGGGGGGGGGGGGGGAGGGGGGGGGACTGCGTTTAGGACACTAATACGTACACTATTAAGCTTGAGTTCGATTAATATGTAAATACTCCTCCATCTTCAACGTCATACCGATCGAGGACATAATTATTCCGGATCGGATAATACAGTAGTTTCCGTTAGGGTTAAAGGACCTCCCTTCTTGTCTATCCAGTCTCCCTGCTCTTCATTTCCATTCATTTTCTTCATGCCACTCGAGTATCAAAGACTTGTTATAATGACAGTACGTACACTCGGTCATGCTATAGAGTGATTGGCAAGAAAGTTGGCATATATGTATATCGATCTTCATATCTCTTATTTTAGTCGCATGCAACTGAATCTACGGTTTTGTGCGTCTGACTGTCTATGCAGCTCTAACTTAAATTAAGACTTCATCAGCTAATTAAAGCTTTTGATTGTTTATCACATTGTTTGATTTAAAATATGTAGCTGGTTCAAAGATTTAGATTTTATACGAGTATTAAAGCAATCAAGTTACATATGCATGCATGATAGATATTCTCAACTTACAGCAACGAAAAAAGATGGTGTTGTTTACTTGTTTTAAAAATCGAATATTTATGTGGGTGGGACAGTGTGAGAAAGAAAGGGTACTTTGAATACAAGAAGAGCATTGGAGCTTAGTTATGTATATCATATGTATTGGTTTTATATCGACCTCCTACTAGATTATTCGATCGATCCTCAACCAAAAATCAATGGACAAATAATCGTGTTTAATTATTAAAAGCTGGAGATCGAGGAGCTAAAAAGTATTGATTATGTTTGACATGAGGCCAAAGATAATGATGAAAAGAAATACGTTATCTATCTATATTTACGTCTTGCTAAGTTACCATTATCATATCCTTATCATATCATATTCCTCGCCCACTTAAGACTTTTTCACCATTCTCTCTATATGTACGTATATCTTGCTAAGTTGATTTTTTTGTTTTTGAAGGGATCTTGCTAAGTTAATTAATATTTAATAAGTTGCAATGCTCGACGCCTTCGACGGCATTCTCGATCACCATTCTCTCTCTGCATGTTTGTGGGGGATGAGTAACCAATTGATTCACGCGTATGAGGCATGCGAAACACCCTCACATAATGCTATGATAATCCTCTATTGTTAATTGGTAACAAAACTCTTGATTGAAAGGTATGCTTCTAAGATTACAAGCATTCCCACCTAGCTGGCTAACTGTCAATTATAGCAAATGATTTTATTCCATACTACTAGATCATCACTATCATGCATTCGTATATCTTTCAATTCAACTTCGATGACCGGCCGGATCGATTTCTTTATATTGACAGTCGTCCCGGATTCATGGCCACGGGCAGCTAGCTAGCTAGCTTCTCAAAAAACAGAGAGTTACAATTCTCTCGTGAAATAAATCAAATAATTACTCGTGGAGTCGTGGTCAAAGGCTTCACGTAGGAAGAATGGATATTAAAGTTTTTAGTTAGGTAATTAGGTCACAGTCAAATGCATACAAACAAAAAATGTACGAGGATGTCAATTAGACCCAACAGTGGAGCATCATGAAGGTTTTCAATTACAATTCCGTAAATTTGCTCCGCACACGTATTTTCCCACCTCCATCTCCACCCACCTATCTATTTGACACATGCCCACTAACCATAGTTACTCAATATAATAAATTTTATTTATTTTATAAATCTCATCTTATCTAATTTTTTATTTTGAAAACAAAATATCAAATCCTAATAACTCATTCCATTTATGTTCTTGTTTTGAATGTTTTTCTATAATTTTTTTCCATGTTTACATATTTTATAGAATCGACGCAATGTCATATATTAATCATAGGAAATGTACGAAACAACATGAACACATTTCGCCCTCGCGGGCCACGATATTATTTGAAATGTACAGAACAATCAAACCCTTATGTTAGCTAGAGCTCTAACTATTCTTATGTTGAATCTCTAAGGAGAGACATATAATTCATCACCAAGGAACCAGAGGAGCTGGTCACCCCGAAGAGTGTAAAATGTAAGAATGCACCATGAACATGGAACACCTTCGTGCGCCACCAATGAACCATGTGAAACTGTCGAGGAGAGACCCCAGCAATCTCAATATTGTAACCCATGGACTGTAACACCACACAAACACAAAAACAAGAGAACACACCAGGTGATACAACCTTCTGGATCCCAAACACGAAATGAACAGTGAGTGGGCCTTGAGGCTAGAGCCCAACACCTATTAGCATGGTCCAACTCAATCCAGGCTCAAGAGCAGAAGGTGCCCAAAACAAGCTGATCCACACATGCCGACCATTGTCGACGCCGATGCACACCAAGAACCTCCGACAGAATGGAGCCCACCACCGGCCGCCACCCAAGACGCAACCAATTCCATAGTTCACCACTTACAAACGACGGAGCCAACCCACCCAGAACCAAGCACGGCCACCGTCGCACCAACCATGAACTTAACCTAGCCGAAAACAGAATTGCCATTGCTCAACCTGGAGTTATCCCAACCACTGATTAACGACGTCGGCCTACTCTTGAGACGCCCCGAATCCCAAATTCGGATCCAGGATCCCTTATCTGGCCCTTTAACCAGCTGAACCCTTGACGCCGGCACGCAACGTAGCCCAGCCACGACGATCGTCACTGGGCCAAATCTGCTCCCGAAGCGCAACACAAAACCTCTATGAACCTTTGCCACCCCCCCCCCCCCTCTGTATACCAATGGAGAGAAGGCCATGGTGTTCCTCTCGGGGAGGAAGAGAACTTGCCTGAGCGGTTAGGCCACCACCCCCTAACCTTAGCAGAGCCCTGCTAGGTTTCATTCAACATATGGCCTTTTTCCATGTGTTACATGATCAACTTGCAAAAAATATATAATCAAACTTGAATTGAATTTTTTTTTATGGAAGCTTTTTACTCTCTTTTTGAAAGAAATAAAATTCTAAACTGAGCGTTGGTAAATATTAGACTTTGATCTGTTTTACTTCAACAATAGAAATTATATTAAGATTTAATATTTTGTTTTAAAAAGAAAAAGACAGATAAAATCATAAAATAATAAAATTAATTATGTAGAGTAACTATGGTAGTGTGCTTAATGTTAAATGACATGTGTAGATATGTGGGTGGGTGAGGATGGAGGCGGGGAACTATGAGTGTGGAGCAAATTTGCTTCTTACAATTTAAAAAAGAGACTTGTTTCAAATGAAGTTAAATTCGTGGGTATTGTACGTTTTGCTAATGTACGCTAAGAGAGACTTGACTCCCAAAATACTAGAGAGGCCTTCTAATATTTGCTTGGAAAGTTTGAAGGGATCATGCAGATTTAGGTGTGACCTAAACATTTTAGATTAGTTAGTAATAAAGAGAAAGAAAAAGACAGATCAAAATGTTCATGGATACTTGGATAGAACTTGAATGTCTTTGGGCTTGACTTCAATAGATATCGAGCGTACATATACATGGAAGTGTACGCCTATAACAGTATATAATCTATTTCAGTACTGCATACGTAACTCCGTGAATGTGCAATTTATTATAAACTTTCTTGTACTATTTCTCAAAAAGAAACAAAAAACTTTATGATTATCGAGTTGAAGGCTCGGACCCCTTAGGGTTTTGAGCTGCGGCGGCTTCCTTCTTGGGAGGTTGTCTGTCGAGAAGGTCTGAGGGTCGGCGTTGCGTGCGACAGGGGCAATTCGGCGACAAAATGAGGGCGGTGCTCTCTAGTCTCGAGGCGATTTTAAGCTCTCTTGATTTAGATCTCGGGTTTCTTGTTGGTGTCTTCGAGTTTTCTTCTCCTGCTCCACATTGCAGTCGTGGGGGTTTGTCAGATTTGCAGGTTAGGCAACACTAGGCGGAGTTTTTTTGGTTGCCGAGTTTTCTTTGAGGCCTTGTTGCTTTTTTTGGGGCATGCCTTCGAGTCATCTTCATGGCCGAGGGGAAAGGATGGCCACCGGAGTGGTGACGATTGCGTCTAACAACCTAGGTCAGCATCCGACTCATCTGGTGCAAGGAGGATGGTGGTAGGTGATGGTTGGGCTGGGCCTTTAGGGCCTATCTCCTTGTGCCAGTTATCCTTACTTCTGGTTTCTCTTGGATTGGGTTGAGCTTTTTGCCTTCAATAAGTTAGTCGTGCTAACATGGCTTTGTTACTGGTTACTTTGTGCCGATTACAGAGATTCAGCATTGAGATGTTAGTTTCTAGTTCTAGTTTTGCTAGTTTGCTAAGAGTTAATCATTTCGCAAACTCTTAATTATCTTCGCTTCCGAAAAGAGAGTGATAGTTTGTTTATGTAGTTTCGTACATTACCTTTTCTATTATATGATAATTCGTCGTTTCTTCAAAAATAAAAAATAAAAAACTTTCTTGTACTATTATTTTGCCGATAGCATGTATTGCCAGTTTTATTTATACTAGAAATTGCCCATACTCGTATGGGTGTGGAAAAATGGGCGGTTATTATTGTGAAGATGTGATTTTCTGAAAATATTTATGTTTTGACTATAAAACCCATGTTTGTTTGAATGTCAATGTGAGATGTGAAATGATATTTTTGAAAGTTCGTAATTTGGTAGTACTTGTGATGCTGACTTTATAGTAGTAGAGATTACCAATATCTGCATCGCAAATTATGTTGATTGATATATATTACTGATGCATCACAGATTCACAATTATATGTATGTACTTACGTACATGATCATATGATCCATGTCATATGCAGTGGCGGATATAAGATTAAAAGTCTGCCTAGGCTAGTTTTGGAAGATTTTTTTGATAGATGATTGAAATCAAAGGTTAGGCTCACTAAAAAATAATAGTTTTAGAAGATACTTATTGCAGTGTAGAATTATGAGTAAATATTTTCTTTACGCATACTAAAATTGTAATAGAGTAGTGCAAAATTCATTGTTTATTGTTTATGAAAAAAAATTTAATTAAAAGAAAAAGAGTGAAGAAAATGGGAACAAAATGAAATTCAGCTAAAGAAAGAAATATGATAAGAAGGAACTTCTCCATTTTAATTAAAAACACCCCAAAAACATTCACTTAGAGAATCGAACCTATAACCCCAGTGTAGGAAAGGAAGGCCAGCTTGCCAACTGAACCAACGTTGCGTTTGATCGAGACCTATACTTGGTTTTAATATATCTCTTAAGTCTTATCTCCTACTACATCTATCCGCCCAGACAAGGCTAAGGATTGATAGTTTATATCATAACTGAAGCACACAAGTGGCCGGGAATTATCTTTAGTCGACTCAACTTAATCCACAATTGTGTGCGTACGTATTGAGCTAGCCGCTCGCATACACAACTGTAGATTGAAAGACGATAAATTCCTGGTTTTGCCCCATATATACGGATAATTCTGCAATACAATACATGTTTTACAACCCCCGATCCATTTTTATAATTGTCTAAACCAGGGTTATGTTTCTCAGAGAGAATGATATGATCGATAAGCCCTCGGACGAAGATGTTACTAATCTGTCTTAACTGCAGGCGTACCATGCATGACAAGATTTTCCTATAATTAGTCATGGATATATGAGATAAATTGGTCCTTAACATGCATGCAGATTAAAATCTTAGGTCACAATCAAGTAAAAATAAAGAATAAGTTAATCAAGATTAGGATTAACATGTAGCTTAGACCATAAGTAAACTTCGTTTGCCATATTATTCAAAGATTAGGATTGGAATGTATCGGTGATTTTCTGCGTCGCAACAAATGTAGTAGTTAAGATATGCCGAGTCAAACTAAACCTGGTTAGTTAATGAGCCAGGAGACAATTGATCGATCCTAAGTTCCTAACGTCATAATCACACGATACTTGTCAATATGTGCTTGGAAAATTTGAAATGTGACTTTTGGATTATACATTGATACAATATGCCTTCGATAATGCATGAAAATACCTCAGTATATGTCTTTGACAACTCCACTTCTAATGAAGAACTGTGAATCACCACTTCACTAGTTATATCGAGACGCACAACCTAATAATGTTAGCAGCAAGCTCATTGTTTTGTCTTAGCCTATGTTGCCTAAGATTTGTATATCACCAGAAAGAAAAGAAAAGGTAGCAACAGAAAATGCAATGGAGAAGAATGGAGCTACGCAGGAGGCAGCGCATGAAGCAATTCCTGACTGGTGTTGCAATAAGCAAACTAAGCATGCGTTGTTTGTACACAGTACACACCACGTTACTACGAATACACTGCAAATTTGGGTCCTCCATTCTGCCTTTTAATGCCTACAGATTTGTTATTTTGTGCAGATGAAAAGTATTCTAACAAGTTGCCCATGTGAATCCTCTTATGTCCCAATTCAATTAGGACCACTTTCATCTGTCTCCTTGCAAGAAACTACCTCTTTTCACTACTATTGTTAGTCTAGCTTGGACTAGAATATCACCAAGACACCACCCCCTGCCTTCAAAATTAGTGGCCAAATGTCTCACCCTCACCCCGAATCAACAAGGTGAGGGTTTTCCCTGTTTCTCATAATTTTGGTGGTAATAGTATTAGCCAAGCAAACATTGGATTAAGAGGAACTTAGCATGGGAGTTTTAACTGTTACAAAACCCTGAACCTCAAATACTTGCTTCAAATAAGTATGAGCAAATGGAATCTTGAGGATTATTTGATGTATAACATGGTCAAATACCATGCATGTCAAGCAAGAAATTATGGAATGTGGATCTGATGATAAATTGTCTTACATAAGCAGAGGATTCGTATGCAAAATGAAACAGGAAACATAAGTTAAAAAATCTATTCTAGATATTCATGGAGTACTACTGCTCAGAGAATACTTATGAGTTTGGAAGCTTAACACGTTAAAAAGGATGAAGATGTACGTACTCTCAAACTTGCAAATGAGATGACAACAAAATGGGCACATTTTACCAAAATTGATACAGCTTTCATCATTTAAAAATTCATAACACACATTGGACTTAAATTTTTGCTATACCAGCAAACATGGGACTACAGAATGTTCTTGCATGATATATTGTGCCACAGCTAGCATAATTTCCATTGGAAAACAGACTCGATCCTCAGCTGAAACTCTCATAATAAATGTGGTTGTTTACCTATGACAAACACATCTGTAGTGGTAAGCACTATTGATTGGGTCATTTCCTTCTACTGGAACTTGCTCAGCTCTGCACTTGTACTTGCATCCTCGGCATTCATTATAAGTGCATGTTGGTGCTGTGGATCCAATCATCAATCTCCTTGGAGATTTCTTCTTTTCCTCACTGCCCTATACACACTCAAATAATAATAATAAATTACCCCACGAAATCTAAGGAAACTAGAAGAACAAGAAACAAAATCTCATACTGATCGAGTCTCATTAGTTATTATTTTTTATTTGGTTCACCTGCTTAAGCTGCCCTTCTTTTGAAGGAAAGGAACCATAGACTCTTTGGTGGTTTTGGAGTGCTGCTACTTGAGTCCTGGATCCTGCAGGAAACAATGAAGTAAACCACAAGTTTGGTAGTTTGTAGGCATAAATTCAAAAGCAGACTTGGTATTTATGAATAAGCTATCAATGCTGGTATATGTAGTGGTGGTGAGCAGCAAGGAGAGAAAGGAAGAAAATTTGTTCAAGAAACTGCACCTGATTAATTTCAAACAAATCTGGAAAAAAATGCAGAAGCTGGGGTTTAAATATATAGGTAAAATCTTGTTTAAGGCTGATGTACACAATGAAAGAAAGAATCTTTGTAAGAGAACACAAAGTGTGAGAAAGAAACTTGAAGCAGTAGATATACCTTGTATAACATAAGCAGCAAAGATTAATGTGTAGAGCAGCGCTAGGATTATTCTAGCTCTGGCCATCTTTCTCTTACTACTTCAGTGTTTAGGACTTGTAATACCTTTATGTGAGAGAGAGAGAGATGGAATATATGTGGTCAATATACACGCAGAAGGATAAGAGAGAGAGGAAGGGAGAGGTGTTGAAATCAGCAAGGTAGCTAGAAACTCCCTTCAGTTACAAGTAGTCAGTAGCACAGTAGCAATGAGCAATATATGAGAGAGAGACCAGACACGGATCTAGGGGTGGGCTAGGGTTTACTGTAGCTCACCTCACACAAAAAAAAATTGAATATATATCAAATATGGTTGTTTAAGAAAAATGGAGTCATTTGCTCTCTTTATTGAGTTTCTTTAATATGTTTTTTTAGATTTATTTGTCAACACAAAATACATATAATTTTTATCTTGTTCCAATAACCGTAAATTATTATTTTCGTGTTGAAATAATCACTACTCTATTGTGAAGTCCTAAATTTTTTTTGTACTTTGTTCAAATTTAGCACACTATTATTAAATCTTAAATCTGTTATGAAGAGAGACAAAGAGAACTGGCAAAATCTGCAGCACTGTGACTCAGACTCGGAGGGGGAGCAGACCTAAAAATGGGCCCTAAAACCAGTGGGGCTAAATCACCAGTATAGAATCTTATTCAGAAATGACCAACCTGCCATTTGCTTCTGTTATGAAGATGTGCTTTGCTCCACATTGTTTGAAGGGTGGAAGAGGGATTTTGAGTTGGGGCAAATCATATGACCTGGCTCTGGAAGCTTGGGGAAGTGAAAGATGCTCAAGTGAAGAGTGAAATCAATCGTTGTTGTTGCTTTTGGTCGAGAAATAGTTCAATGTAGAATCCAGATTGTTCATGTTAATAGGTCCAGATTGCTTAACACTACTTAAAAACAGGATAAACAGCTGCTAAAAGATAATATTTCAGACTGGGATTTGATGTTTATAAAGATCGATGTTCCTTTACCTTTTACTGCATCACAAAAGTCTACTGCAAAACATTTGATTTATAACACATTTGCAGGTTGGAGTACATCATTTACAATTTTGACATACATTTGTATTGTGTTGAAGCATCTCCGTTGTTATTGAGCCCTAAAATTTACATGAGGTAATTAAGGTCACTCTTTTTATATTTTCGTGGAGAAAATTCTCTTGACATCTCTATTGCACTCTAAGTCTTAATGCTATTCTCCCCTCAGCCACTACAAGTGACTCGGTAAACAAAGGGGCCAGGCGTCTGTGTAATAATGAATAGTTGAATCATTTCACATGCATGTCAAGGTATTAGCTTCTCGGCCCAGGAAGTTTTTGTAGATCCTAACACTGTCAAACAAAACGATAAACCACTATTCTCTCATTTGCCATTTGTCCATTACTTGATTACCTTTAGAAGAAAGGATTACGAGTAGAAGTGTATAACCATACAACTGGAATCCTTACCTCTAACCTAACAGCCACACCCTCCGGCTTAGAATTCACTTTTGTAGTTTGAATAGATAAAAGAAACTATACGATTTTGTCAATCAATCGACATAAATTCATAAATTTACCTTGTCTATGACAAACTAAGTCAACAGTTTAATTGGTAAATCACCAGCTAACCCTAATTTACCTCGTCTACGAGAACAAGACTACTCTGTAACAGATTACAGATTTTTATCGGCAGATAATGAAATATACAAGAGTTATATATTTATATTGAGATAAGTAAATAACGAAACTACTTTAGTGTAAGAAGTTGAGATTAATCAAGTTGGTGAATAGAGTAGAGGAAATACCAAAATTAAAAGAGATAATTAAACATAACCCTAATTTTGAGGAAAATTCTAATATACATCAATGTATGTTATACATCTCACATCCGACGGTCGATATTGTTTTGTGAGTGTGTCAAAAAAATGATATCCGTTGTCAACCGTCGGATGTGAGATGTATAGCATACATTGATGTATAATAGATTAACCCTGATTTTGAAGTCTCCTTTTGAATCTAAACCCACACCCAAAACTTTTACTTTTTTGCCCTTCTAGTTTGAAAATGGAAACAACTCTTTATGTAATAACCCCAATTTTTCAAAACGATATTTGATTGAAGTAAATTCTATAAAGTTTGGAAATTCATTTAAATTGAATTTGATTTGTTTGCAAACGTTACGAAACGGAAACGGAAGCGTTCCGAGAACGTTTATTAAGGAAACGTTACGTTTCCGAACGAATTTATCGACTTTTATTCCGTCGCTCGGTTTCGAAAACGTTCTTCACGAAAGTTGTGGAGATTGTCGATACGAGTTCGTGAGTATGTGACACGTTCGAAACGGACATCGTACGTAAAAGTTATTAACGTCGGAAGTTAGTTTCCGATTTGGAAACTAGTATAAATAGAACATTTATGAGATTAGGGTTTCCATAATTGGAAACCCCTCATTCGGCCCGCCTCCCTTCTCTCTCTCTCTCTCTCTCACTCACCCGAGCCCTCCCTCTCTCCGAAAATCCTCTCACCGATCTGCCTCCTTCCGAGCCACCGTGACGTACACCGCCCAGCCCAGCATCGCCGCAAGGACTCCCTCAGCCACCCTCGAGCTCGCCACACCTCCCCGTGCCGGCGTGAGTCCCTCCGCACCAACCCGAGGCCTGCAGATTTCATCGCCGCTGGCATACATCCCTCCGACGATCACCGGTGACTCTAAGGCGTGGTTTAGGTAAGGGTGAGTTGATTTAGTCGATTGTTTGGTTGTTTGGTGTGGTTTTGTTGGATTGGGAAGGTTTGGTTGCAGATCGGGGATGGAGGAAGGAGGAGGGGGACACCGCCGCCTTAAGCGGCGCGTGTGAGGGCGTGGATAGTCTAGGGACGGCGTGAAGCCGTGGGGGAGGAAGAGGAAGAAGAAAATGAGAGAAATGGGGCGGCGGTGGCATCACACGCGCCTTGGTCGGCGTCGGCGCGTGGGCCCCACGCGCGGCCAGCCGGAGGTGGCGCGTGTGCCACACGCGCCGCCGTGTGAGACGGTGTGATTAGTTTGACTGAAAGGGTATTTTGGTAATTTACTGTGTAACGGTAAATGTAAATATAAATTTTATTTACTACGGTAAATGTAATTAATTTTTACCTTCGGTAAATGTAATTATAAATTACTTTCAGTAAATGTAAAAAGTAATTTGTAAAAGGGTAATTTAGTAAATTTTATTTACTGAGTTTGTATTTACATTTAAATCGTACGTATACGTACAGAAATACGTATTAATATTTATACGTACAGAAATACGTATTAATATTTATACGTACAGAAATACGTATTAATATTATACGTACATAAATACGTATTAATATTTATACGTACAGAAATACGTATTAATATTTATACGTACAGAAATATGTATATAGTATTTATACGTACAGAAATACGTATATAATATTTATACGTACAGAAATACGTATAAATCGTATATTTGTACAGTAACCGTGAATAGTAACAGTGAACAGTAATTTCGTAAAACCGAAAATTGCTGAACAGTAACCGATTATTACTGTTTCGGCATTTAAAGGTTTACGAAACGATTCTAAATGCTTGTCTTATCTTTTCAAGGGGATCGCTAAATCGAGGAAAGGAATTATCATCGGGAATTGTGGAATTACGCTCGAGTCGTTAAGGTGAGTAAAATCTCACTGAATTACGAATCTACCCTCGTGGTGATTCAACATTTTTGCAAGTGTGTTTATCAAATGAATTACAACATGTATATAATTTAGTGGACTACATATATACAGTATAATGGTAATAAGTATATATTATATATATAGTTCATTAAATTACGTACTGTTATTAATTCATTAAAAATAGTCATTTCGGTGACGAAAATTGTGCATGAGTATGAGATTTAAATGGTACAATATGATGTGAGAATATTGTACGTAATTCTTCAGGTGTTTATGAAATATGACATGTATAGGATATAGTGGACTATGTATATATTGTATAAATGGTAAATAAATACGAATATATATAGTTTGCTATATAATATACTGTTATGATTTTTATTGTGGTGATATCGTGAAAGTTTTAAAACGTACAATATGATGAGTGATTATTGTACGTGATTTTAACATTGAGATTGTTAAAATGTCGATTTGTCTTCGGACGTGATTTGGTACAATATGATGTGAGATTATTGTACGTGTTTGGCAAGTCGGAACCTAGCCTTTGGCCGGGCGAAAATTACGATACAGTTAGAGCTCTAGTCTGTCTGCCTTAGTACTGCATGTGAGGTAACGGTTGGTTATCTGCTCATGGGTACTCAGTTTATTTTGGATGTTGAGTAGCGGGTGGCTATCCAATATTAACGGTGTATTACGAGAGGGGTAACAGATGTGTACCAGCGTTCTTGGTACCCGTATTATAAATGCATTGGGTAACCAGAAGGGTTACTTAATTTCCTCATGAGCGTTTTATTTCATATTTCATTGGGTCAACCAGATGGGCTGACTATTGACTCATGAGGGCATTTATATTTGTTGTTTTGTGATCTTTCGTATATATTGATATGCGAACTGTATTGTGATTTTACTCATACGAGCTATAAGCTTACCGAGTTTGTGTTTACAATCCTGGTGCACCAATTCGATGGTGTAGGGGATAATTCCGCAGGTGCTAATTAGTGGAGTTGGAGTGACGACTACAGAGGCTCGAAGTCGTTCGTATCCTATTGTGGTGAGGTTTTAGCGTGGATTTGTGTACGAGAATTTGTGTACCATTATTTGTGAGATTTGTGAGTGATTTGAGAGGATTATTACATTTCCATTTTATGTATGGATTATAAATTTGGGTTGTAATAATTGGTTGTCTGAGTTGTATTGAGAACTCAGAATTGATCCGCTGTTACACTTTAATGATTTCGATTTATTTGAGATTATTTTGTGTTTAACGACTTTAGAATTTTGAGTTTTTTTTTAAGCTCGAAATTTTGGGGTCGTTACACTTTAATTTGTGCATGCATTCATTTCAAATTTGCATTGAAAAAACCTTTCTATATAGCCAAATGCTAAACTATACAAATGTTGATACAAACATTTCATTTTTTTTTTTGAACTAGTGCAAAGATGAAGAAGATTAGATCAGTTTGTTTATTTGTGAATTTATGTATCACGTGCACTATCATTTATGCATATCAGTTATCACATTCTCTATGATATCTACCAACAAGGTTTGTTATTCTTGAGATTGATTTCTTACATCTTTTCTTATTGTAAGTATCTTTCCTCTAGGTATTTTTGTATAGGGAGCTTTTCCAATAAGGATCATCTTGTTAAAGACTAGTTGAGGACCAAAGACTTAATCGTTAATTAGACATATTTTTCTATCATATTTTTGCATCTCAACCTTTATATTTTAGGTCTATATAAGTTGATTATTTATACAACTTTTCAGTCAATTTGGTCATGGTTAAGGTATCAAAGTATATTAAATTAGTGAACAGACCAAATTGGTCAAAAATGAACCGTTTAAGTTCATAATGAGTAAATCACATTTATGAATGTCTTAACGATTTTCAATTTGAACAAAAATTTACAATAATGATCTACTTATATATATATATATATATATATATATAGTTGAGATCTAAATATAAGATCAAAAAGTTGGTGAATCTTTTTTGGTCCTCAACTAATTCTCAACAAGATGGTCATTATTGGAAAGACTCCATTTTTGTATATTTTTGTATATTTTAGTCTCAAATGTTATTTAACATATAAGTATATGCATATAAACCAACACGTCTAACATATAGGTTGTAAGTAAAAGTAAATTTTATTAGCTAGGTTAAGAACTTAAACTTCTACTTTAAAGATTCTTTTTTATTAATATCTACTTTTGAATTAGGTTACAAATAGAAGACCAAAATAGAAATAATTAGTGCAAATTGTTGAAGATAACTACATTAACTGAGTACCAAAAGAAAAGAAAAAATCTACTTTCAGATAGAAAATTTAAATTATCCAAAATTGAGTTTTACATTCATTATTTAAATCTATAAATCTTTTGAATTTATTAATATATATATAAAGTAATTACCATAATTCTAGTAATATTGATGAGTTAAGAAAAACTCCCAAAATCACGAAAAAAATACATTAATGGTAGATCTATACTAAATTTAATTATGATAGTTGATTAATCAAATTTAAATATGTAATTATGCTACAAAATAAGACAATATATTATGATAATTTGAATTATTATAATGTAAATTAAATTAAATTTAAAAAAAAACTTACCTACAACCTAGTATGTACGTATGCGTCCGAACTATTTTTTATTTATCTACTTTTCACAATGTAAATAAAAAATTTAAACTATTCAACAGTAAATTAAACTAATAGAGATCATGTTTGCAAAAAATTGATGTAAATAAAAATCGTCTTCATAGTCGATTGCATCAAACAAATTGACGATTGATCATGAGACTACTAACTTTTCACCATAACGATTTATTTGTTTGATGCAATCGACGAAACAAACGATTTTTTTTATGTAGATCTTTTACATAAATGATCTTTATTAATAAATTAAACTTTTAAATTATTAAAATAATCTATTTATTTTCTAAAGTGTGTAAATAAATAAGAATTCGGACAGTAAAGTTTTTCCTTAAATTTATGGGATGGTCTATTCTGAAAGTGTCTAGAAATTTCGCATTCTCTTGTAACATCGTTAATTCGATTATATCCAAGCAGAGATTTCCCGCGAATGCCCAACCCTCAAGAATACCAAACCTTGCCTCCTACACCTCTCCTATATCTCTTTCCCCAACCTTTCCTTCCTCCCAATCTCTCCATTCTGATCACACCCACCTCTCCTTCCCAAGCAAAGCATCCACTCTCCTTATTAATCACCCCCATGTCCCTCTCCCATCTTCACATCCTCAACATTCTCATCCCCCAACTCTCCAACTCTTCCAATTCAATTACCTCCGATAATGGACTCCGAGAAAGCCGCAGCCTCTGCCCCTGCAGCTACCACTACTACCCAATTGGCCCCTTTCAAGTACTCCAATCGGGTTCTCCTGAAAACCATCTTGGAGCGAAGCGACGGCGGCCTGGAGCTGGTTGGTCAGAGAGTTCTGATCGGAGGGTGGGTCAAGTCCTCCAAGGAGGTCATGAAACAGCAAACTCCACCGCCGCCGCAGCCTGCAGCCTATCATATACCGGCTCGTCAACCTGAGCCCAAATCAGACGTCAGCTGTGTCGAAATTCTTCAATCCCGGATACCATTTCTGAGAACCATTGTGAAGGTCTTGGGTGGAAGCAGCTCTAATAACACTCTTCGAGAAAGAATCGATGCGGTGCTTAAGCCGGCGCCGCCCTCCACGGCGTTCTTGAAAGTCAGTGATGGTTCTTGTCCTGCAAGTCTTCAGGTATATAATAAGTCTACATATTTTTATAATTTTGACCAGTTCTGCAAGTTTATAATAGGAACAGGACATGTTGAGTTTTTAACTGTAATGGAATGCCGATCAGGTGCTTGTTGAGTCGTCTCTATTCCCGCCGTGCCAGCTGTTGCATACGGGGACTTGCGTCACGGTGGAAGGTGTGCTGCAGCAAGCTTTGGTGCAAGGAAAGCATGTTGTTGAGCTGAGAGTGGAGAAAGTGCTTCATATAGGAACAGTTGATTACAGCAAGTATCCATTGTCAAAGAAAAGAGTGCCTATTGAGAAGTTGAGGGAATGCTTCCACATTCGTGCTCGGACAACCACGGTAATTCGTTTCTCCATTTGTTGTTTTGAGCTGTTCTGTTTTCAACTGAATTTTCAGATTACCATTTACATATCTATTGTTTACTTGATATGTATACTCATGAGTGGTTTATACCTAGCTAGCAACTTAATGTTTAAGGACATAGGAGTAGTCTAACAGTGGATGATCTTCTTTTGTTTAGGTGGGATCTGTTATGAGAATCAGAAGTGCCCTGACTTTCGGGGCTCATACATTTTGTCACAACCATGGTTTTATTTCTGTCCAAGTGCCCATTTTAACTACGACAGACTGCAACGGGGTTAGTGAAAAGTATAAGGTCACTGGCCTTTTTGACAAGGCAGATCAAGAGGAGGAGCCTAAGGCCATTGCTGAAATTGAAGTAGTTAGTCTTGAAGCTATTAAGGCTGCTGCAAAGGAGAAGAGTAGCTTAGTAGAGGAACTAAAGAGGACTGATAGCAATAAGGAAGCATTGGCTGCTGCAGTACAGGATTTGAGGAAAACAAACGAATTGGCATCACAACTGGAAGCAAGAGAAAAATCGAAACTGAAAACTTCTCAAAAGCTTGAGAATGTTAAGTCTTCCGAAGGTTCCTCCTCCTCAGAAACTTTTCTAACTGTTTCTGGACGCTTGCATCTGGAGAGCTATGCATGTTCCCTTGGAAATGTTTACTCCTTCGGCCCCAGATTTCGAGCTGATAGAGGAGAGTCCCCTAAACACGTCCCTGAAATGTTGATGTTTGAAATCGAAATGGCATTTTCGCAACTAGAGGTACGAAGCTAATAATTTTTTTTCCTGATTGAAAGTTTGGTTTTCCTGTTGGTTATTGGCTTCATGCAGATGTTATACCAATTTCTTCAGTGCAACTGTCTTTTCTTGTTGTTATTATTCCTAGTCTTGATGTGCTTAAGTAAGGATATTAAATCAATTCTAATAAGCTTCTTTGAGCTTCCAGGACGTAATGAACTGTGCAGATGACTTCTTCAAATTCCTCTGCAAATGGGTTTTGGAAAATTGTGCGGAGGATATGAAATTTGTCACTCAAAGAATAGACAAGAACAGGATTGATCGTCTTCAATCAGTGATCTCAAGTTCATTTGAAAGAATTTCCTACACTGAAGCATTAAATGTTTTAAACAAGGTTGATTGTATAACATGATGCGTGAGTGTGATTCGAAAAGTTGCTTTTATTAGTAGTACTCTTACTTAAGAAATGTCATCTTATCTGCCAGGTTACGGATAAGAAAGTTGAAACAAAATTACAGTGGGGTGCTGCACTAACTGATGAAGATCTAAGGTATGTACTTAAGCTTATTAGCCAATATTTAGTCAGACTTCAAGCTCTAACTATTGTGGTTGATAACTATTCTTTCATGAATCGCAGTCATTTGTCTGAAGAGGTCTACAAGAAGCCTGTAATTGTATTCAATCATCCAAAAGAAACTAAACCATTCTATGTACGGCTGAATGATGATGCAAAAACAGTTGCAGCATTCGATATGGTTGTACCAAAGGTAAGCTCAAGTTTTTTGAAAGAACCATGAAATTGTAAATCCATCAAAGTTCGTAAGCTCAGAAATTATTTCAAACTAGTTCTAATGCTCCAAGATATCTCCATTGCAGATCGGAAAGTTAATTTCTGGTAGCCAAAATGAGGAGCGCTCCCATATATTAAGTACAAGGTATCCTCATCCTCTCACTACATGAGTACACCCTTATGTTTGACATGTCTTTAGCTTTGTCTGTTGTCACTGACATTTCGTATTTTTGGCACTATAAACATTGAACCTTATACTTTCTGTTTCTTGTTTTCAGGATTAAGGATTTGGGGTTGCCAAGAGAGCAGTACGAGTGGTATCTGGATCTTCGAAGGCACGGAACTGTTAAGCACTCTGGTTTCAGTTTCGAGTTTGATCTTATGGTTCTCTTTGCCACTGGTCTTACTGATGTCCGAGATGCTATCCCCTTTCCAAGAAGTTCTGGCAAAGCAAATAACTAGTCAACTTCCCAGAAAAATCTTCAATCCAGATCAATAGCAGTTCATCAATCTTCCCATGTAAATGACCAAAAGGTTACCAAATTGTAACATACATTGACTAAACACATTTGAGAGTCATATGAATATACATGTAAATGAATAAAGAAATTTATTTTCTGAATACAGTTTTATAGTTTCTGCATTCCTTCTTTGAATGAGTAAAACTTAGCAGGGCGGAACCCTTATTAAGAGTTTACCAGAACATGTGCATACTTATCAAAGCTGTATTACACATAGAAGAAACATAGATTTTTGCATTATCATCCTTAAAAAGATACATAATCTTTGGAATAGCTTATTTTGAAGAATCAGCTAGAACGCTCTGAAAGTCTGAATACATATTCTATGGATTAAGTAGAGTCATTATAGTTTCATCAGCCACAAGATTCATAGTACTGTTGGCACCAACAGGGTAGAATATTGGATAGAGCTCATATCTAACATAGCAACTACCATATAGAACCCGACATCCCCTTCGATTGCCGCAAATGGTTTCATAGTTTCCCACTGCAATGGCCAAGCACTGAGAACAATCTGCCTTAGCTAAGTCCCTGGTGCATTGCCCGAAGGCATAGAGTGTCGACAATGGTGACAGCTTGGCCTTACCTTTCCCAAATCCTAAATTCTTTGGCACCACAGCTTGTGCTTTGATTTTATCCACCAGAGCTCCTAGTTCTTTGACAAACTTCTCAGGGTCAGTCACATTCTGAACATTATAGAAGATTATACCATAAGAGGTATCAACTTCTCCAATGAAACTCTTGCTGCTGTACTTCAAGAAACAAAAGTCATACCAAATCATTGCACCTGCTTCATCTGGACAACGCTGGCGGATTTCTTTCGCAGCATCTTGAATACAACTTGAGCAGTCTTTGCTTCCCACAACATCACCTCTACATTGAGCCAAGCCATAGAGTTTAGCTTGGCCTTTGCCATAGGAGGTAGCAGAATAGCCAGTAGAGGGAGCTTTGGAAACCAACTGAGCCAGTAAAGCATCAATATTTGTTGAGACTTGACTACTCTTGCTTGTTTTAGTGTCTTTGTCGCAGAAATCTGCCATGGGGTCTGCAGCTTCTATGCTGCAAATTCCTAGAACTAGTAGGACAAGAATACTAGAATGCCTCATAATCTTCATTCTGGGATAGCTAATTGCTCAACTCTCATATGCATGAGTTATGGAAAGAGGCTTCCTTTTATCGAGTATTCGAGTTCGTTCAGTCAAACTGGAAATGCGAAGTGGTGGATGTGGGGAACTGATAATTCCATTTGAGCCGAATATTTTGACTTATTTCATGTTGGCTTCCAGAATGAGTTGACATTTCTTGGCTCCCAACTTCCTAAATCGTTGTTACAGTCAGAACCCACCGCTGCGTATAAGTGGTTATATTAGCTTAATATGGTTTTCTTGTTTTCTGGGGTAATCATGACCAAGTTTCTAATCCTAATTCTTAAACTCAAGTTGATATTTGCATCTCTTCGTTACTGACATCGCAATCGCTTCACGAGTCTTTTGACTCTTCTCTTGGCATTTGAGTTGACTCTTTAAAGTTTCCAGAAAGGTATAGACAAAGAGAATAGTCTACTACTCTACTTTGCCAATTTGTTGGGCCATCTCCAGCTGTGGGGACTAAAATATCCCCGAGTTAAATTCTAGCCCTTAGAAATAATGATATTTGCATGCATAGGAAGGACTATTATAAACATTATCT
The DNA here is from genome assembly GCF_933775445.1 of Argentina anserina. Taxonomy (NCBI): domain Eukaryota; kingdom Viridiplantae; phylum Streptophyta; class Magnoliopsida; order Rosales; family Rosaceae; genus Argentina; species Argentina anserina. The sequence continues at coordinate 16,712,892 of NC_065873.1, forward strand.
CTAACTCTTAGGGCTATTTATATTTAATTATAGATTATTTTATTATTTTAATTATGTTTTTCAAATATAGTACTATGTAATGATACAGAGGAAGATAAAATATGAAAAGAGGAGATAGGGGAATTTATAGAAAAGAAGTGTGAGTATTTTTTTTGAATAAATTAATAAAATCATTGTTTGAAATAAATAAATAAATTCTCTTTAAATAAATAAATAATTTCAACAAAAAAAATCTAAATATTCAGCTGATTTTCAATCTCAACCATTAAAGAGTAGATCAGAAATTATTGGCTCTTTTACCCCCTTAAATGATTTTTTGGGTATAATATAGCCCATATTGGAGATGAGTTTCTTTATATTTTGAGGTTATATCAAGCCCTTGGCCCTCATATGGAGATGGCCTTAGTAATTCCATTTAGTTTGTAAATTACAAACAGGTAATTCACTACTTCGGTCCCCATTGTACACATTAGTTGAAAATCCTGCTGAGTAGGACTGTAGGAGTAGGAGCTTGATGAAAATGATATATTTTTAGAATTTGTGAAAGATCCTAGAGATAGAGTTTTGACTCTTCGGCCCTGGTCAAGGACATAAGCTCATTTAAGACAACTATGTTATCTATTTTTGCTATTTTTCTTCTTAAAATTTTAATTATTTATTGCTTTTGATTAGAAGAGGTGGGCGTTGTTATGGTATTGGTACCTCGCATCCTTGGTTTGTCTGACTTTGTCCTAGTCAGACAGCTAGCTCCTAGTTGCAAAATGAAACATGACATAATTTTGTGTTGCAATCTAATAGGACTGCTATTTGTTACGATGTATGTCTTCAGTATAAGTACTATTAATACAATTTTATTTCTGTTATATCACCATTTTCTAACTGGGGCACGTTAGAGGGTTGAGTCTCTCTTGCATTCTATAGTTTCACCAATCATTTAGAGCGGCCTCACCAGCATTTCCCAAAACAAAACCCGTTTTTATTTGCGTAATTTCATGTATTTCTGCCTTAATGGTGACACATGAGTGTCTTAAATTCCCGTATTTTAGCGGGTAACCGCCCACATAACCTGCAATAACCGCCAGAACCACACCCCTACAAAAATCTCAAAAAGACCTTCATTTCTGCACCTAATAAAACCCATTTAACCCCCCAATTACGCGACTTGTCCTACGCTCAAAGTCTCTACCTTTTCTCCTCTACAAAGCTAGACCCCCACCTCCCTCTCTCTCTCTCTCTCTCTCTCTCTCTCTCTCACTCACTCTTCTCCCCCAACACAAACCCACAAAGACCCAAATGTCCGACGACGACGCCGGAGGCGGTGGAGAGGAGTACCTCTTCAAGGTGGTGCTCATCGGCGACTCGGCCGTCGGCAAGTCCAACTTGCTGTCACGGTTCGCCAGGAACGAGTTCGACCAGAACTCCAAGGCCACAATCGGAGTGGAGTTTCAGACCCAGGCGGTGGAGATTGACGGCAAAGAGGTCAAGGCCCAGATCTGGGACACGGCGGGTCAGGAGAGATTCAGGGCTGTGACGTCTGCTTATTACAGAGGCGCGGTTGGGGCGCTGGTGGTGTATGATATCAGTAGGAAGACTACTTTTGAGAGTGTCGAGCGCTGGCTTAATGAGCTTACTAGTGAGTTTTCTGGGTACCCATTTTGATTTGGTTGCTTGTTTACATTTGGTTTGTGTGAAAATGGAGTAAAGTTTTGTGCTTTTTTTAGTTGTGTGTGTTAATATAGCAAAAGGGTGTCTGTGTTTTTTCTTTATTTGGTTCAATAGTGTGTGTTCTTTTCAATTTTTTTGTGTAATTGGGAAAATGATGAGTGCTTCCTGAAAAGGATGTAGTGATAATGAAACATGTCGTTAAAAGATGGAGAATTGGGGCCATTGAGTTGGATATAAACTGCAATGATCGGTTGTAGGAGCACTGAGTGAGGACTGCTACTTCTTTTGGGGGTGATAATGTGATCTTTATTAGAGATGTTGATAAGGGAGGTAGGCTACATGTGGGCTTCTTTTAGGGAGTGAAAGTAGGGGGTGGTGGTTTTTGGTGTTGGAGATCTAAGGAGTTAGGTGGAGACTTTAAGGGCTTAGTTGAGGTTTTATGAGTGGTAGATTGCATACCGTAGAGGGTGTTTAGTCGTATTGAAAAGGCTATGCCTATTTGCAATAATGTGGAATCTACAACTAGTTGATAATGTTCTTGGGTAATGTAGATCAAATAATTTCCTTGACCTGTCATTGAAGTTTTTCACATGGTTAGAAATCTTTGAAATTGAACAATGTACATGGTAAGGAATTAAAAGGATGCTATACGGTGCTGTTCCACATTTATGTTTTTCTATAGAAGATTTTGTAAACCAAATAGAGCTGAGAGTGTTCCTGTTGTAAGTGGAAAATAGATTAACTTGTGCTATAATGATTGAATCCATTGAGTGGCTTCAAAGCATGTTGTACTTAGTTATTTACTACTTGATTTGCTATTGTTTGAGATAACCCCTTAGTGAGTGCAATATAACAATGTGATATGTGGATTACTGGATACAACAAGGATGTTTAAAAACAATATATGTTGTCAGTGGTTAACTAATTAAATTTATAACTGCCCACTTAAATCTTAATAGTTTCATCATTGGATATCTTATTTATTGACGAGAACATGGGTACTGTTCTCATAGAAAATATCCAGGGAAAGCATCCACTTCTTTTCAGTTACTGTAAGAATATTCTGCCACATAGTGATACATGACATTCCGAAAAAGAATATAATGCTTACAGATATTTTGAGTTTCATTACTTCTCTTCTAATGTCAATGATTTAGAGTAGCTCATGTTTTCTTATTTTTTATTCGTGTCTTATGGTATAGAATTGGCAAGTATGGATTTCTGTTCATATTTTGAATGTATTCAGCCAGACAGTTAATCCTTAACTGATTGATTTTGCAGTGCATTGCGATACTGCGGTGGCAAAGATGTTGGTAGGCAATAAGTGTGATTTGGAGGATATTAGAGATGTGACCATTGAAGACGGTAAAAGCCTTGCAGAAGAGAAGGGATTATTTTTCATGGAGACTTCTGCACTAGATGCTACCAATGTTCAAGAGGCCTTTGAGGTTGTTATTCGTGAGATTTACAACAATGTCAGCAGGAAAGTCTTGAATTCTGATTCTTACAAGGCTGAGCTGTCTGTTAATCGTGTAAGCCTGGTGAATAAGGCAGATTCGACAAAAAATCGGTGTTGCAGTGGATGATCTCTGTTCCTTCAGTTGCATGTCTTTATAATGTTCTCTTTCCCCCATCCCTAAAGGAGAAAAGGAATTGGTTATTGCTTGTTTGTTTTTACAGGTGATTACTAGGGTAATTAATGACTAATGATCATTAATCTGTCATCGCGGTTTAGGTATCAAATAAGACTTTGATATGTTCGTAATTTTGAAGTTCCTTGAGTTTTGTTTCTAATTTTTTAAATAAATTTTGGAGCAAATTCACGTACTGTACAATCAGAGGCAACTGGGTATTGAGTTTCTCATGCATCATAGAACCGGAAATGCAATTTGATTTTTCATACAAAGTAATGGAATTGTACACAAGGTTACCTAATACCTATTTCCTCAACAGATAAATAAATAATTTGCTACACATTCTGAACCAGACAATGTACTAATTGGCATCTACATAAACTAGTTTTATAGCCCCACATAAATTTAGTAGAAACAAAATGAACAAATGGCCTATAATTAACTAGCGGTGACATAAAACAAGGTAGTATCTTTTACTATTTGTTTTCTCCACAGGGGAGTCTCTAAGGCTTCCTCAAGGCAGATGCTGCTCCCATGACAACAGCTAAAACAATGCCAAGACCAGCTCCAAGGGAAGCTCCTACAGTTGCAGCTGAAACTGAATTTTCCTTGGCTTTAGCATCACGAATTGCATCCATAGCCAATGCGTGATCTCGTGACAATTCATCCAAAAGCCTATCTCGTGCAAATTCCTTCAACGCAAAAACATTGAGCAAAGGGTATGAGTTGACTCAAAATCAGACCACCCAACCTTTTATAATGAACTAATTATCTTTAGGATATATCCCCCAGAAAAGAAAGCAATTCTGGGGGGCAGCATCATAAGATGGATAACTGGATATAGTGGTTTACCTGTAAGGATTCTTCCTCACGGCTTCGAAGAACGTGATGAATTATTTGACAAAGAGAATTGATACCCTCAACTGGGAGTATGATTTCTTTCTTCTGAAAAGGCCTCCTTACAAAATCGATGGGAGCAAAGAGAAGCTTTTGTGTGCCTGACCTCCCATCAGCATCTCCAATGCCGGCACCCCATAACAAAGTAGTACTTGCAGCACTGGGCATGACATATGGGCAGGAATTGATAACTCCAGTGCTGCTTGGAGATGCTTGATAGGACTGGACAACAGCATCAATTGACGTTTTCTGTTGATGAGCGCTGACTGAAAATTTGTTTGTTATAGCAAGAACCCAAGGTATTCCAATAGATTTAGCTTCATCCAGTAGAAGTGAAAGGGCTGGCTTTGCCTGTGATCCATTTGAGTCATTACAGCGAGGTATTCTATGAGACAGGTTATGAACAAGTACAATCAAGTCTGTCTTTCGACTGAGATCACGAATTCCTGCCCACAATTCATCTCTCAGACGAGTGGCCTCCAAATTCAGCTCCTATAATATGCAATCCAGAAATGTGATGTAGCACATGGGAAAGGAGGACAAGAACTAAAAAAGAGACATGAAATAAGACATTCCTTGACATGGAAGAGATACCTGCAAATTTATCCCTGCTGAATCACAGAAGCACAAGCCACCAGATATACCTTCTTGGGTATCAGCCTCTGGAAGCAGATTTTCAATATTGGAAATACTGGTCATCCTGCCTTGAGATAATATTGCCTTTAAAAGAGAAGTCTTACCAGCACCCTACAGTCACATCATCTGAGTCACTACATTGAAAATCAAATAAAGAGATCAAATCCTTTGACCTATATTTAGCAAATCAATACCTCAAGGCCAAGTAACCGCACTCTACGAGTTCGCAAATGAACCTCTTTAGAAACCGTGGTAAAATCACTGGTACAAAATATGAAAAAGTCGCTTAGACCTTCGGGACGTAAGGACTTTTCTGGTCCTGATATGTGCTCCCTATTAAGAGTAGTTGTGTTGGGATCTATAGAAGGAAACACATCCAACAATGAATCTGCTACCATTTGATGCTTAGGTGGCTGCCTTAATGGAGGTCCGATTAAGACCCTCATATTTTGTAGTTCTGGCTTCTCTCCATAACCTGAAGAGTACGTTGGGGTTGAAGGAAAGGATTCTACTGTCGTTGAACACCTAATGAAGATATAATATCAGATGAGTATAATCTAGTATGCATAGAGACATGCAAAGAGGTTGTGATGAAGTTGCAAAGAACAATACCAGTTACCATTCACTTGGGCGTGAACAAGCGTACACAGATGCAATCCAAAACCAGTAATATCAACTTTTAATGGATCTCCATTTTTCTGTCCAGGTATGCCATTCCATCCAAGAGGGGCAACTGAAGTAGCTGTCCGAATAACTGGAGACTCAACAATATGCCCAAGCTCCACATTTCCTGCAACTGCAAGACCAAGCCACTGCTGGAGATGTGGAAACTGTTGTTGCTCTATTCCCAAAAAAGGTGAGCTATCATCTCGCATGCACAAATCGTAGATTCTGCAGCAGGGACCGTATTACGTTTGGCAATTACTTTCAAAAATCAAACTTTGCGATAATAATGTCAAAATGGAGTACTTGATTTACTTGAATATCAATTCTAAGCATCATTTGTAGAAATTTCAAGTTGAGTAACATCATTTGGTATATGTTTGTCTGACCGAAGGAGAAGGTCTAAGAAAGTGATCTGTCGCAGACAAGCAAAAAAAAAAACTTCATAGTCTAGTGAGTAGTGACTTCTTAGACGTCAAGGCAACTATATTTACAATAACAGTAAATTCCAAGGTTGGGGAGTGAAGATCTGAAACCAGATATGCCGCTCCACATGCTAAATTGCAACTCGGAATCCAGCTATAAAGATTAATGATTATTTATGTCACCTGCTTGGTCAGTGATCAAGGTACTTAAGGAATTTTAAAGTATGATATCTAAATAAAAGAAGATATCAAGAAGAAGAAAAAGACCATATAAACTTGAAATTCAAACATATTCTAGAAGTTGACAGACCAGAAAAAAAATACTACAGAAAGAAAAAAAAATCGATAAAATTAGACTACACAGATGAAATTATAAATGAAGAATTATTATTACCTTTGGAATCGAGACCTATATGACCTCATTGAATGTGACTGAAATCTTTCCCTCAATTCCGCAATCATAGACTTGACCTGAAAATGTCTTTGCCAGAAGGAAGCTAATAAAATGAGAATTTCCAGACACTATGCAACTACATGTGAACAATCAGAGCTGTAAAATGGAAAACTCGATGCAGACGAAAATGTTGTAATCTCCAGAAAAAAGAATACAGCTGATGGTCAAGCAAAGGAAGCTCATACCGATGTTAACTTCGAGTATTCTGCATCTGATAGTGACTTCACTGATGAACTTTCCAAAAGATAAAGCTACAAGAAAATAAACAACTCTGATGAGTTCACAATCAAAAGAAATAACTAAAATGATAAGGATACGCAGTGAAGATCACAATTGCAAAGTTAATTGACAAAACAGAACATTCTGAGTCCTTCATGCTGGAAAAGTTGACCCTTGAAGTTTTGTACCTACCTACTTTGGAATCGCGACATTTCACTGGCAGTACAAGACCAGATGGAAACCTGGAGTCCCCATTATTTCTTTCTTTCTAGTTTCTTTTTTCTTTTCCTTTTTTCTTAAGTGGAGTTGGGGGTTGGTCTGTGGGATGTCAGCAAGCACAAACTCTCAAGTTCATGAAACACATATTCCTTTTTTTTACTATAGCATAAAAGATGCTTAGCATAGACAACTGATGGCGGTAAGAAGCTAGCAATGACACTTAACTAAGTACTTTCACAGCATTGTTTTCAATCTCATGCAACACCCAAGTTCCGAAAACTATTAGAAAAACGTATAATATACCTCTCCAAATGGAACATATGAAGGTAAAGAAGGCACTCTACGCCATCTCTTCCCATCCCCACTCCCGGTGGTGCTTTTACTAGTTGACTTTCCATTTGACGCCACATCTGCTACCTCTTTATCAATGTCAGAGATGGGCTTAAGAGAAATACCATCAGAACCCTCCTGGATTTCAAGAGACTCAGGTTCAACTATGTCATCATCCGATATAGTTGTTGCAGCAGAATCCGACTGCAAAGATGTTTTGACAGATGTAACGTTCCTTCCCCTGTATTCATTAAACTTTCTTGTTACACCCTCTAAAGGAACAAGCCTTGAAAGTCTCCAGATAGAACTTTGTACAGGTCCCAAACCTAGAACCAACTGCTCTCCCTCATTTACTTTACGTTTCCCCACTGCTTCCTCACTTTTCACCATGGATGTTTTAGTAGTTTCATTTCTAACAGGCATTGAAAGAGGTTGTGCATTATAATGGTGAAAATAAGCAGGAGACAAGATGCGGGGCACCAGATCTTCTGGAATGCAGTAACTTTTGAAGTAATGCTCCCACCCTTCTCTATTAACGTAACTGTAAAAGATATGAATAAAAAAACATAGATATGTCTTAAGCCATGATAAGAGGATTCAGTAGACAAGAATAAACTTAAATGATTAGACCTGAGACGTACTCTCTTAAAGCTGCATTGCCAACAGGGGGCTGGGAAAATGTGATACATTTGACTCGAATACTTTCATTCTCCTTAGATGAAGAAGGAGCGGCAACAACCCTCAAAATAGCAAGGGTAGCTAATACTGCTACCTAGAGAAGCAAGGACACATAGTTGGTAAAAAGTTGAAGTAACAACACCGAAACAGTCACCAATGCTTGATCAGTGAAGCTAATAACACTTACTGCTCCACCAAGTGAGTGTCCACATAGTACAAGGTTCCGTTTTTTCTTTTGAGCAAGTCTGTACAACTCCAGAGCAGGTATACCTTTAGCACGAGCCAAGAACCCCTAAAGATAATAAATTAAAGAATCGTGGGTTAGGACATGATCCAGGCACCATTAAACAGAAGTTTAATTACATGTGTTAATGTGTATGCGGAAAGCCATCCAAGTTCAAACAAGCAGACTGCACCATACCCGATGTGCAGCAGGTTTAGCTTTACTGTTAGCTTGCTTTGGCTTTGTATCAAGAGGATTGAACGAACTCTCTCCATTTCCTTTACGTCCTGCAGGCAGATTAGTTTTATTGTTCTCAGTCCCATCAGTGTCTTCCACAGGATCCTCATGAAATATAGCGCCTTGCAGTATGTTCGCATCGGTCATCACATCCCTACACATTATTCGAAAAACAAACCATCGATGAACTCATAACTATCACGATAACAATGCCGAATGAAGTTTTACAAAACCAAATGTCACTCACTTGTACTGCTTAGTTCCAATGAAGGAAGCAAACAATGTATCGCCAGCTTCCGCCAACAAGTAACTGCAAACATCACACAAAAATGCAGATTAAACTAAACAGAAGATGAAAAACTTCGAAATTGATTAAAGCAAACAAAAATCACCGAAAAATACCTGTGAGGAACGTGATCAGATGAAGGTTGTACACGCTCCAGCGCAACAATCTGTCCTCCAAAATCAGCCTTGAACTTATTAACTGCACGAACCAAGTCCGAAGCAGGTCTCTGTGCATAGAATGAATCAGTAAGAATACAATTCCGATTCGGTGAACTATGTCGGGTTATTCGAAATCAATCATTACAATGGCAGAGACAAGGTTAGGGTGTGACCTTATAGACACACTCGGAGAGGACCATACAACAAAGGATGTCCTGCAAGTCGGAGAGGGAGTCGGCCTTGACGGCGGAGCAGAGATCGTGGAGTTGCTTGCGGCGGCGCTCGAACTCCTCGTGGATCCTCTTGCGGTGACGGCGGTCGCCGTCGGTGAGAAGCCAAGGCCACTTCATACGCCACTGCTGGAGTGGGCCCCAGGAGGAGGAGACCTTCCAGAGCTTGGCGCGCTGCTCCTTGAGCCATGACTCCACTCGGCTTTGAACCGATTCCATTTTTAAGGATTGGGAGGACGAAGATCACGAAGAGGCGCGGCGATAGGGACCCGGCATTTTTGTCTGCGGATTTTCTTTTTGTGTTTTCAGTTTTGGTTTATTTCCTAATGAAGAAAAAGAATTTTGAAAACATGATTGAACGGGAAGTAAAGGAATCGGGTTCGGTCTGTTAGGCATATGCCGGGAATTGGATTCCGTGAAACCGAGGTTTTGTTTCTATTCCTAATATTCATCCGAACTTATTCGTTGATTGAAGGAAATAATGATAGGAAGTCGCACAACTCCACTCAATATTGACCAGGTTTAGAGTAATGACGTGCACTTATGCATATACCAATGGAAAATGTGACATTTGGTCGATTGAGCCGAATTAGTACCAAACCTTGTTAAGTCGTCATCCTACCTTGCCAACAGTTTGGCTTGATTGAGCCAATACCAATTCATATTCGACTCAGCTACGGTACATAATATTGCATACCGTGGTATCGATCGTATAAACACCTCTCAGATACCAATCTAACTTCCAACATCGAGTTCATGATGTCTCAACATTTAATCGATGTACTGACATAGTCACATTTCGTAACATGACTAAAATCTGATTTGCTACCAGAATTGTACGTGTAAAATGACTAAAATCTGATGATTTGAGACTATTACGCCACCCTAAAACGTAGTTTCTAACAGTTTTGAGGCACCAACAGTGTGTAGGCATCAGCATCAGGTGCTGAGGCACGTGACCTTTTAACATGCCTTCGTTAGTCTCCGTTTAGGCTTTACAAGACTCCAACTATCTCCAAAAAATTCATTTACCAATGCTTTTTGCCATTGTTTTCTCAGCCCAAAAATTTGCATTATACAACCATATAATTGGTGAGAGTGTGAGACCCCATAACCACCAACACCACCACCACTGCACATTGGATTGGAAAACCAATGTATTTGATATCCTCCCTTAGATTCCACAATGGATCAGGAGCTCATGAATAAATGAAAAATATTGATTGATCAAACAGATTTATATTCACCTATAGACAGATCTCGCCGCCGCCCACTCACTCCTCTCAGATGACCACGTCCGCGCTAATTTCCAGCCAACCACCCTTGCCGAACTCCGACAAAGCCACTATGAATCTAGGTTTTTTTATACAACACCATGAATCTCGGTTGTGGGTATTGATTGTTGAAGAAAGAAACCAATGGCTTCCAATAAAAAGAATCTAATGGCTAGTATTTATCTACATATTTTAAAAACTAAGATTGTCTCGAAACTAGTAAAATCTTCACCGGTGGCTGCACACCGTGGTGCATACAATTCGTTTCCATTGAACTAATTGAAGGTTCGCTATTGTTGTTGTTAATTGTAAAAACTTTTTTCGGGTCTGTAATTGGTCTTTGGTTGAAACTTTGAAGAGAAAAAACCCAAAATGATACATGAAGTATCGTGAAAGGTATTTTTTTGGTACCTACGAATTTTTATTACCCGAAATGGTACATAAACTATTGCACCGTTACCCAATATGGTACATCCGTTAGTTTCTCTGTTAAATTAATGATGTGACATGTATTTAGAGCTTTTTTTTTACCAAATATAGTAAAACCTCGTTAAATAATACCCGATTAAATTATAACCTCGCTAAAATAAAACTTTTTTCCGGTCTCAACTCGGAGCCAACATGTTAAATTAATAATTCACTAAATTTATAGGATAATGGAAGTTCGAGAATTTATTTAGTTAGACCCCATCAAATATATAAATTATTAGTGTCATAATTTATATAATAAATTTTAAATTTATGAGGATTTCATTAAAAATTTAATTGATATAATCATCATCAAAAAATATAATATTTTGAACAATGTTATACATAAAAAATAGTATATTTAATAAGGTATACGTAATAAATTAAACAATGTAAGTAAAAACTTTTTTCTTCGACAAAATGAAACAAAATATTTATTATATCTTGATAAATTAAGAATTTATAAATAAATTATTAATTTATTAATTTATTGATATATTAATATATCGCTAAATTAATAAAATTTATCAATCCCGAAACTATTAATTTATAGAGGTTTTACTGTAAGTAATAGGAAAAATAATAATTTTAAAATTAATTTTTTTATTATTGCTAAACAAATATATATACTAAAACTTGTGTTATGTTTTGTGATACAAGAGTTGATTTTCCTCTTAAAATTACAAATTTCATAAAAATATTATAAATAAATTTGCAAATAATATAGGTATGATTTATCAAGTCCAACTAATTTTCAGTCAGTTTGGTGAATTTGTGAGAATTTTGAAGGAAAAGAGATAGGAAATAAAAAAAAATTGTGTATAGCCCATTTTGTCATTTTAAATTTATGTCACATCATCAATTTAACGGAGAAACTAACGGATGTACCAGATTGGGTAACGGTGCAATAGTTCAGGTATCATTTTGGGTAACAAAAATTCGTAGGTACCAAAAAATAACTTTCACGATATTTCAGGTATCATTTTAGGTTTTTTTCTCAATTTTGAAAGAGTTGGATCCAATACACAAGCCCTCACCGTAGAGACCAAATATTACCTCCAATCCCAACCGTCAAATACTGAAATGAGTCCCACCAGGCCACCCCTTTCATCAACAGAACTCTTCGAATTGAAAACCCCGAACCGAAGGGTTTGTGAGGTTTTTTCTGTCAGTAGTGTTAACGACATGTCGGAGGGCGGCAGCGGCGGAATCTCCAAGCGAGCTCACACCGAGCTTTTCGACGGCGACATCATTTCGGAGATTCTGGCGAGGCTGCCAGTCAAACCATTGATGCGATTTCGGTGTGTATCCAAGTCATGGAATGGTTTAATCTCCGATCCTTACTTCACTAAGAAGCACTTGCGCTACTCAGATTTGGGCATCACCGAGAGCACCTCCAGGGTCCTCTACACAATGGACCCTCCGCAATCTCTAGACCAAGAAGCACTCAAGGATTTGAAGAACCACAGTGATGGCTATTTTGCCAACAGAAAGCTTGATATTCCGGTACTGTTCCCCCGCGGTAATCATTCACTCCTTGGTATTTGCAATGGTTTGATATGCATTTTAGTCCAAGAAAATTCAGGATTTCAGTTTATGTTATGGAATCCATGTACTAAATACTTCAAGATGTTCCCGAAATACTTATGCGAACTCTGGTTTTGTGGGTTTGGCTATGATTCTGCTACTGATGATTACAAGGTAATAGTGTGGAGTGGAATGTGTAAAGACGAAACCCCCATTCATGTGTTTTCTCTAAGAGCTAGTTCATGGAAGGTGCTCCCTAGTACCAGTTTTAGAGTATGTGGACGTCATGGTGCCTATTTGAATGGAGCTTTGCACTGGATAGAAGAGAATAGACGAACAATCTTGTCTTTTGATTTGGAGGAGGAGAAGTTTCATGACATGATTCCCTTACCTGATGCTGATATTAAGTTTCACAGTCTGAGGGTGGTCGAGAATTGTCTTTGTCTGTTTAATCACACAGTTCACCAGGATGTGGTTTGCACAATATGGTTGATGAAGGAGTATGGGGTCAAGCAATCTTGGACTCAAGTTATAAGGTGTCTCAGAAAGGATTTCCCTGAAGGCTACCGACATGTGTTCATGCAGCCTATATGTTTTCTAGAGAGTGGAGAAGTTTTGATTAATGATCTTTGTGCGCGTTTATTGGTGTTATATGATCCGGTGGAAAAAACATTCAAGAATGTTACCAGAAGGGCTGATCCATATGGTTGTGGAGCTTTGATTTACAGAGAGACTTTAGTTTCACCAGTAACGGACAATGTTGCAGGCATCTGAAGTCACTGTTGTGGTGAGTCTTATATTTTCTTTTGTTGGTCAAGTATTTTTGGTCCGTGTGCAATGCTTCTAAATTATGGTAATGGTGGATTACATTTGCAAGTAGTTTAATGAAACTCAACACTTTACAAAACTTGATGGTTACCCATTGAGAGATTTACCAAGGAATGGAACTAATTATCAGCTGATATCTCTGAATCCACACACAAGCTGCCTAGCTAGAAAGAAAAAAAAATTAGCATCGGTTATGTAGTGAATGGAATATGGTTTTGCGCAGCTAAATTTTTTATCAACACTACCCTATGTCACGCATAACTGTCATTTGCCTATACCTTTGCTAGATTGCCAAAAGGCTATGCTGTATAAGCATGTATACCCTACTTGTGTCATCTCACTCTAAAAGTCAAAAGATCCAGCCCTGAACTGATTATACTGACTCGCTTTTGTTATTCCGAATCGCCTTTTGTGTTTTTTTAGGGCGTATTTTGGTGTATCAGATCCACAACCTAAAGCCTTTAACCATTTCTGAAATTCTTAATTTCTTATGTTAAACACAAGCTGTAGGGCTAATCTTCTCACCTGCCACAAGGATATCACTATGAGTTATGAATCTCTTTTAAATAAGGAATTGCTTTCTGGTTACTATTTCTATAGAGTATGTATAGACACGCATGACCATAAACAAAAGAATCCAGAAGGCAAGGAATCCAGTGTCAGGTCGAGGTGGGAGTCTGGATGCCTGTGAGGCATGCGTTTTCTTTCACTTGAAAGCAAATTCAGAGATCCTAGCAGATCAAGTAGCTGTCATTCCTTAGCTGAAGTTCTCAGAGCTATGTATTCTTATGAATAGCATGTGTAAACTCAATGCTGTAATAGAACTATCATTTGGGTGTTTATAGAGCTTTGTATCTGATTCTCAACTGAGAATCTGATATAATGCATTACTTTTAGAGCTCCGGAAATGGAATGCCTGTGTGGAAATGCAAAAATCCTGGATGTGAGAGTGTTTATTAACACCGACACATTCTACATCTATTGACTAGCTTAAGTCTCAACCCTTCTGCCTGTTCTGGCTAAACCTCATTCTTAACACCACCTCAGTAATAATCCCTTACTGAGTACTGATAACAGACCAGATAGGAATGAAGTAGGAGATGCACATAGAGATCAGTGCTATTTTGTCCCAGAAATCTAAATCTGAAGCGATCATTAGGTCCTTTAGAGCAAGCCTACTAATGAGCAGGTCTTTGTTGATCCCACGAACCAAATAACTTCAGCTTCAATAACTGAAGGATACCCATTTACCAGGCAGCGGCCGGAAAATACATCAGAAGATCATTTTGATACTATTGACACTTGTATCGTGCAATATCAAATGAAGTATCAGAAAATGTCCAGGTCAGTGCTCACAGATCATTATGTACATCAGTAAGCATTAACCAAAGCCGGCGAGGACCACAGTGAGCATTGTATCGCATGCGGGGTTAGGCTTGGGTTATAATCATCATGTGTTGAACACCATTATCGGTGGTCCATTGCTTACAGCGCACCCAGTACTGGGTCGATATAAGTTTACAGATATTTGCTTCTATATGAAGCGCTCTTAATACACAGTAGGTTGGTCGGAGTTTGAATATTCTGCATATGGAAATTTTGAAGTGTACAGCTAGCAACCTACTTAACGATAGCACAGTCAATGAGATCTCCAACGAAGCTGATGGTCTTCTCCAACGTTGCGACTCTTTTTAGTTTTTACATATAAGCGATCATCATTGCATCACCATGACATGGCCCCTATGACATAAACAATTTGTGTTTGACAACATTCTTAATCGAAAGTCGTCGTTCATGTCACTCCAAACATATAACAGATAGAGATGCTACTTTCTTCTTCTTTTTTCAGAAAGGTCTCATTTTCTTTATTAATCTGGAAATTCATGGAAGGATCTCTTGAAAGGAGAGGCAGTACGTTCAGTTGATTACACAATGTTATATTTGTTTTTTAATAGTGATAAGTAATAACAGTGCTATATACTCATGAGTTAGCCGGAGCAGGTGGCCTTCGATCAAGCCCCGATTTGCTTTAGACCTCAACTCATCAATCTCTTATGACTGATCAACTGGTATCAAGGGCAGTTCAAAACTTCAAATTAACTGATCAGTTTTTTCTAAGCTTAACTGGTCATTCAGTTTCAGGATCACCGATTTGTATAGATTATAAGGTGGGTGGGTCACTGGTCCTCATCAAACAAAGATGGCGTTATAAAAAACATGATTGATCTCAGCAAAGCATGCACTTTTAGGTTGCAGTTGATTTGTCTACTCTAGCTTAGTCAGTAGACACTGAGCGACTGAGTTTGCCACACCATTCTTCAATTCATTAGAGAATATCCCACCTAATTCACCTTCACCTTGCTTATTATGGGTAATTAGTTCACCTATCAAAAAGCACAAGGCATTAGTAAGTACTTCTGGTCCTCACAATACTCTTAGAACAGTCCCACTTCAGTCATTTTTGTTAAAAGGTGTCAAAATTAAGAGCCAAAGTGTGTTTAAAATCACATGATTATCTCTAACCTCTAAAAGCAGAACAGAAGAATGAGACTAGCTAGGGTACGTAGTTGGTTTGACTTCTTAGCCTCATGAGTGCATCTGTAATTTTATAAAGTTCAAAAGAAACTGAAATCTGTCATTCACAGTAAAAAAATAAACTAAAACCCTTCTCACAGTATCTCAAGAACCTTTCACTAAACAGTTCCTTTAAACTCTTTTTAAGCCCTTTAATTATAATTTGTCATGATAATGTCTTGCTAATGAGAACACAAGTGTCTCTTGCAAAAAGGAGAGCATCTGCTTCCAAGTAACAACGGAGAAGCTAAAAGCCATGGATCACATGGAGATCAATCAATTACAGAGCCAAAGCCATTGCATTACAGAAAACCAAAAGCTAGCAGGAATAATCAAAATGATGAAAGCAGACAGCAGTGGGGACTTGGGACATAAACAAAGGTCAAGATGATGCTCAAAGGCAATAGCTTTTGTTGTTGTAGGCACAAATCAAATCCACCTAATCACCAAAAGACACATCCATATTTCCCATTTCCCTCGAGAAATTTCCTAGCAAGAAATTGCTAATTCGATTCATATGTTTACTGTTGCAGTGCCCCATCACAGATCAGAAAAGATAGAATTATGAAGAACTAGATTCGTCACCATGGCCAAATCATAATCAGCTGTCTTATTGTCGAAGTCTTTATCATGAAAGAAACCACCAAAAATGAGTGCACTTATTCTCCTCCTATGTTATAATGTAAGGATAGAGCAATATTATTACTCTGCTTTTCATTAGATGTAATAACACAATGTGAAAAATATTCCGTGGCCTTGTTGATAATGGATGAACAGAAATTATCCAGAACGGTCCTGTAATCAATGAATTATATGTTGTACGTTGTTGGAATTTAACCCAGACGACCCAAATAATTTGCCAGCAGTCAAAGATATTTGATTCACAAATCAAATTGGTTTCCATTTCAGGGTGAAGCTGAAGTGTACGGAAAAAATAGGGTTGTAACAGAGAAATCAAATTACTCGCAGCAATACTAGAAGTAACATCACACTAACCAAGGAATTGAAGCCATGGATAAGCATGTGAAAAATTGGACACCATAAGGTATATACTAAATAAGAGTCCTAAATAAATGAATCCATTATACAAGCAAGAGATGGAAGATGAACAAAGTAAGGCCACAGGGATATTACAAGATCAGTATATCTGCAATGGGAGACCTCCATCTTCCTTGTCGACTGTCGACTCATCCATCATATGTGGCGGACTTGCCTGACCTTCTCTTCAGTACAACAACCCAAGTGACTGCTTCCAGGAGTACGCCAATCCCAGCCAACACCGAGATGACAATAATGTAAGTGGATTTCCAATGCTTATCAGGGTTCAGTATGTCTAAGCCTTTGAACACATTGACAATGCCAAGGATGAGAATTGAATAGCCAATGCCGTGATGGTAGATGTTCCAGAAGAGCCTGTACTTGTGATCCTTAGCAGGTCTCAAGAACAATGCAAACATCTGAAAAAGTCCAAACAGGGCAATTACCATCAGAAACAACAAACTAAAGAGCAAAGCAATCTAATCTGCCTCGTTTCAACAATGCTGCCTCCAACATGCCTAATTGAGCTAACATTACTGAACACTTACGGCATCACACAATAAATCTTCAAAGTTCAAAGTGCAAATTGCCGAATTCTCAATGCCCTTGAATTTGTCATGAAATTGGATGAGAATTTTACCTGCACAGTTGCAAAGCTGAAGAGGGTAATTCCGATGTTGCGGTGTAGAATGTACTCAGCTCTTCCAAGCTTCATTCCGGTGGCCCAGCCAGCGGCGCCGATGGCATAAGCAGATAATTGGCAGGATACATGAAGATAAAACCATGCAGGATCGGCAGACGGAAAGACTCTCATGTACCTTGCTATGACCATCCCCAATGGAAACAAAAACCCCCAACTCACAGCATTCAGAATCCCATGAATCTGAAACAGAGCACATCCAAAACAACTTCCCAACTTTAACAAATGAATCAAAATAAAACTTTCCCTTTCCTCAAAGTTTCAACTTCAATAAATAAACCAAAGTTTAATGGCAGTTAAGAAACTCACATTCCTGTTCTTCAGCTTGGAATCGGCTCCGGTGGTGGCTGTGACACCGGCATTACTTCCGGTCAAGGTGAGAGTCCCTTTGGCCTGAAGATTCCCATCATCAAAAGCATGCTTCGCCGGAAACCCAGTATCCGTCACCGCCGGCCCGACCTGCCATACATGGTTCACCTGCCCAGTCTTCACCTTCACCTTCGCAAACAACCGGAACGCGTCTCCGGACGACTCCGCCGCCGTGTCCCAGACGTCAAACGCGAGTTTTCCGGGGACAATGGCGTCGCCGGTGTAGCCACTGATGTTAAACGTCTTGACAGCCATGGCGCCGGAGGCGGTTTTGTAGGCCAAGAGCGTCTGCGCGCCCTCCATGCCGGTGCCGGTGGGGTTGATGGCCCATGCAACCCACCCGGCGGGCTTGGCAGGAGGTGCGACGAAGGCGACAGCGATGGTGGAGTTGGCGGAGTCGTAGGACCAGTGAAGGTAGGCGCTGAGCGTGGGGAGGTCGGCGCATTGAGTGTAGAGCTTTCTGTTGGTGAAGGACTGGGAGTTGCAGGTGAGGGAATGCGCGGGTGAGATTAGGAGCATCACAGTCAGTGAGATTAGCATGGCCATCATGCTCTGGTTGCCAACACCAACTGAAGAAGAAGAAGCCATGGATGGGGTGACAAAGGCTTTCCCACTCAAATTTTGGCTCCAATATATAGAACAACTGAGAGGAGGGGGTTCAGTGTGGTAGCGTCATCTGAGTCTAAATGAAGAATGCCAATCAACAGACGAAACGTGTTAGGTGATTCCCGCGTTGTTTTTTCCCGGGAACTGTGGGTGGCACACGTAAGTTATGAAATTATGCATCCAACAACCATAAAACGGATATTAAATGAGGCCGGAACTGAAAATCAGGTGGCAATAAATGGAAATTGAATGATAGGAAGTAAAAAAATTTAAAACATATATTTCTCAATAATAACGACTAAATTAGGAAATAATTTTTCAATGGAATAAAATCACAATCGAGGTGACGTAGATTTATAAATAAAAATCTGTTGGGATCAGGGTTTGTCTGATTTTGGAAGTTTTTACAAGTGTGGAATTGGGAATCGCAATCTTCGTCTTCTGCCTGATAAGATGTTATTGGAATGAGCCGATGCAAAGTTTGTGTCATGATTACCTCAATAATATTGCATAATAAAATTATAAAAGAATTGGTGAAAAATCTCTTTGCCTGCAATAAACCTATTCAAGCATGTAGCCAACTCTTTTTTGGGTTAAATACGGGGTCCCAAGCAAGAAAAAAACAACACAAAAACTAAGACTCATACGAAGAGCCAACTCTTCTAGCCTTTTATTGCTTGGCAAAGTTCAGAATTCCTTTTTTGGTTGTAGTCAGTGGTGTGAAGAAATTGTGGAAATTGATAACGTGCTCTATGGTTACTCCTTCGATCTACATATGATGATCAATCTATGAACGAAAATTAATTTCTTTGTAGGCAACCTAGCTAATCCCCTCCAATAAAGGAAGTTTAGTCTAGACCTTAGCCCGTTTTAATTTGTTTTTCAAATCATGTTCATATGTTTTGCGATGCCCGTCAACAATGTAGATTCCTGAATGAATAGGTAGTGTTAAATTCTGTATCAACAGACCCAAAAAAATTCTCTATCAAGGTACGTCACAATAATCTCCTTTCAACACCGAAAAAAAAGAGATTAGAATACAATTTGTCTCATTGATCCTTAATGACGTTAGACGAGCAGGTAAAGTTTTGGTCTATAAGTTTAGAATCTCTTTGAGGGCGAAAAATAATTAGAAATTTACCAATGCTATATGAGATGATTGCTTTTGATGTAAAAAACAGAAAAGAAAAAGAAACTTACTGAAAACTCAATAATAGTGCATTTGCATGCAATGAACAAATAGCCGTGGCACTCAAACGCCTAGGATTTTCCTCAGGCAGGGTTGCAAATACACTTCTTCGATCGCCTCCTTCAACTAGAAACGAAAATGGAGTCTAAATGAAATGGGGAATTCTCAGGGCCACCATTTTGCTTTCCATGTTTAACAAAATACAGTTGGAAAGAAGAAGCAATAATAGAAAGTTAGAAACAACAGACATTGTACACATCATATGCACGTAAAATACGGATGTCTAACTGACCAGACCCTTCAATATAATTGAATATCGGTTGCCTTCAGTTGACTTGAATCTGAGTGATTGATTATAGATGTTCTATTACAGGTAAATTGTATGACATTTTACTATTTTACACGTATCGGTAAAAAGATAAAGGAAAGTAAAAACAATTGCAAAGCCACAAAGCACATAACAACAAGGGAAAATGACATACAAGAAGTGAAAGCTCAAAATACACAAAACTCACTTGTTAAAAAATTTGAACAAATTAGTACAAACAGCTCAACCCAACTTAAAATTAAAACTAATTAATCTCTCTCGCTCTCTATGCAAACAAAAGATTTTTTTTTTCTGAGAAGGTCTCTTTATTTGAGTTTTTTTAAGGTGAATGAATTTACTTCATTTAGTAACAACACCATGCACGGCCACAATGATCAAATACAAAAAGCCGGTGACATTACCAAGCTAAACCCTATGCAAAACAAATAAGTGCGTAAAAACACGCTTATTATACAAACCAAGATCTGAAAAAAAAAAAAACCTGAAAATGAAACGGAAAAACACTAAAACCAAAAAAACTAAAGCATAGTAACTCTCTCTAAACTTTTCAATCAATCAAAAACTAACAAGTCGGTCCCATGACATCAATTGCGTACTCTTAATGATAGAAAGAGTAATAAAAAAAGTAAAGAGGGAGGATCTTTCACCCCACAAGGCATAGGCTCACACCTCAAACCCCTTGTTCTTGCTTCTAGCCATGGCCGACTTCCGATCATCGATGGGGTTGTTGCCGCCTCGTCAGTCAAGTGGTTTACCCAACCCGGAGGTCATCTTGGAACCTCCACACAAATGCAAAACCACAATCCAAAGTCCAAACTGCCGCAAAAGCGCTACCCACCAGAAAAGCAAGAATGCAAGATGATGCTGATATATGTCGCTACCAAACAAGAGAACTTGTTGCCGGTCACAGCAGCATTCTTGCAGCCTCGGAATCTGAATACACCTGATCAAGATCCCCGCGCCCTATAACCAAATCAGAATACCAATTGGAAATAACCCAAACGTAAACCAACCCTAGCATCGGTTGCTACACTACGTGTCTTCGCATGTGTTTACTTGCAATCGCCCGACGCCGAGACATTTGAACAGTCAGAGAAACACCGCCGCTTTGCCTCACGAAACCTAGAAAACCTAGGTTTCGCAATATTAGCTGAGGGAATATTGGAGCTTCTATTTTGTTGTTCTTCTTTATTTGAGCATTGAAAGATTGGTAA
The DNA here is from genome assembly GCF_933775445.1 of Argentina anserina. Classification (NCBI taxonomy): domain Eukaryota; kingdom Viridiplantae; phylum Streptophyta; class Magnoliopsida; order Rosales; family Rosaceae; genus Argentina; species Argentina anserina. The sequence continues at coordinate 16,733,961 of NC_065873.1, forward strand.
ATCATCTTGAGGATATATGGCATGTAGAACCAACTTAATTACCTAGGGTGGTGTATTTGTGTAATGCATGTATTTGGAGGACTTAAATGTGATTTGCTATTATTCATGTGGAAAAATAATGGACTAGCTTCCGGGACTAGTGGGCGATCACTGCTAAAACTAATTAAACTCATTCCTAATAAACAAATACAAATTGAGCATATAGAACTACTGTTAAAGTCTTTGCAAAATTATACCATAACGTTTATTTAGAATATCTGATATTCTGATCGGATCCAAGACAAGAGAAGCGCGCCTACAACGAGCCGTGCTGCATCGAAAATTTGTTAAGGAAATTCTTTGGCAATTTTGTATAGAAGCAGGTGCACTTGGGCATATATAGGCAAGATTCGAAAAAACGTTAGGCGTTAGCTGGGCGGACAGTCACTGCCTAGTGCCTAGACGATTTCGAATTATTAAATATTTATTTATTTTTATACATGTATATAATATTATTTATATGATTACAAATATATAATAAGTAAAAAGTGCTCAATATTAATGTTCAAAAATCAAAATAGTCTCAACTCATAATAATTTAAAGTCTAAAGTTCATACCATAATATTAAAAATTTAGAATAAAAGGTAAATATTAAAAGTTTAAAACAAATGGAGGACTATATCTCGAATTCCTCTTGTCAAACTCTTTCTATAACTACTTCGGTATCGGATTCAAACTCAAATTCCTCTTGTCACATAACTGACAGAAGTCACATGAGTGTATAACATGTTTTTTTTTAATACATGACATGCCAAAATTGAAAAACCAATAAATTTAGCATAAGAACAAAGAAACATTCAGAACCATAAATGTATACAGAAATACAAATCATGTTACAGAAGTGAGCATGGTCTATTCTGATTTGCTTGGCTTCCTCTTCATTCGGCTAAAATGTATACAAAATGGGAGTCATGTTACCCGACTGTTCTGTCCATTATATACATGTATATGACCTGACTCCATGATTTATAAGACTCCAAACCCTCATAGTATTCAGGTGCAGTGGACTTCACATTGTGGAGCTTGTTCCCAGGAGAGAAATCAGCCATAGAGAGAAATTAGAGAATCAAATAAGCAAAAGACTTCCAACCAGGAAATACAAAAAAAAAAAAACAAATCATCATCAAGTATAACAAAGCTTATGCATTTTAAAACGATCACGGAAGTTTTCAACTAGCAAACATATCAACATTAAGGAGAAACTAAATATGGTGTCAACTGTCAAGTAACAATGACGTTTTGGTATTAATATGTAGAAAATTAATTTGATAGGGGATCCTGCCATAAAAATATGAAACATAAGTACATAGAAAGAATCTTCTGCTTTTGTACCCAGCAATTGTGATTTTATTGTTGCCATTGATGTGTTACAACATATGGTAAATGAAGAAAGCATATGTAAGTCACTAGCTACAGGTTTTTTTTCTTCTTCTTGTTCCTTTCCTTCTTTTGTGAGGTGGGTTTGTAAGGTATCTGTTTGTAAAGTGGTTTAGTCAGGTGTCAGATTCTGTGAAGTGATATTTCATTATTTCTTATAAAGTTAAAGTTATAATCCATCAGCAAAGTATATATCATAAATTTTTTAGTTAGAGCTCTCATAAGCTGTTTGACCAACTGCATAGTCTGTAAATATTGTATCTTTCATATGGTTACTTTAGTTTCTTATTTCAATTTGCAGTTGAAGATGATGAATAGCTTGCAGCTGGGGTTGTTGTACTTTACATACAATATTTTCTCTAACAGTTAAGATCGAGGATTGCCAATATTATCAATCACAAAATACATAAATACAAATCATCATCAATTGTAAACATGCATGCATTTCAACTTTCCATATAGAAATTCATCAAATTCTAAACAATTTCCCCAATTACAAATTAACAATTTCATAACAATAGTTCAATTTATAAAGACTAAGAGTAAAGATTACAGAGTATAGAGTTAAATGACTTCAATCTAAAAGACTAAAGATTAATTAACAACAATGCAAGAAGTCAAGAACAAATATAGAACAATTTAAGAGCAAATTTACAGAGAGGAGAGAGTTGTACCTACAGTTACAAAGATCGGTGAGAGGTGAGCGACGGAGAGAGAGAGACCCAAAGGAGACCAGCGACGATAAAAGAGGAGAGACAGAGAGAGATAGGCCAATGGACATAGAGAGACAGAGAAAGAATGACGACAGACATCGGTCGGAGAGAGAGAGGAGAGAGTTGTACCTACAGTTACAAAGATCGGTGAGAGGTAAGCGACGGAGAGAGAGAGACCCAAAGGAGACCAGCGATGATAAAAGAGGAGAGACAGAGAGAGATAGGCCTAATGGACATAGAGAGACAGAGAAAGAATGACGACAGACGTCGGTCGGAGAGAGAGAGGAAGCCAACGGAAATCGGACGAAGAGAGAGAACCGACGGAAAGGGACGGAGAGAGGGCCGGCGGATCGAAGTTGTGATATGCAGAAATGGAGATCGCGAAAGAAGATCCCATCGGAAGGCTTCTGCAGCTCTATTACATTTTAGCATTTTAGGTTTTTTTTTTCTTTTAAGTCAACCGTTTTAGACCACCTAATCCACAAAATGCCCAAATTGGCCGCACAAGAAAAAATCGAAACGGTCACCCGCCGTTTAGCGCCCAGGCACCGCCTAGTCACTTTGAAGTTTGGAACCAACTCGTTTTTCGGTTTCAAGGAAAAGCTCCAAAAGGATAGTGGCATTGCTGAGACGAAAGAGACGGATCCTATCATGGTTAATGGTGATTGTCTAATCTTTACTAGCCAAATTGTTTCAGATGACAATAAATTTTGTTATTTCCTGGGTGGTTGAAATGACCTACCACTGAAACTAGACCACATTTATTTCTTCAATTCCAGGCCATATATGAAATGACAATTTAAAGACAAAAGGAGTCTTTTCGTCTCTATGGAAAAAACTAAACCCACCCTATTCCATTTCAGGTCGGTTTTCTAGATACTTGGTATTCTAATAATTGCATATTGTAATTGTGATTAGAGAAACCAACAAGTACTATTAATACATCATCATCAACACAAGTATTCTTGGAAGCGACAAAACCGAAGTAAATTTACCAACCACCTCTTATATGTTCACTTATGTCCACATATTTAAATAAAAGTCACATGTCTTTTTACTTACTATAGTTATATCATAGTTAACTCTTAGATTTCTTAAAATTAATTATTGATTTATTTTTACCATGTGTTATTAATTTATATAGATAACCATGATTATATCATAGTTAATCTAGAACACATGACTTTCATCTAAGTGGGTAGACATGAGGGTGGTAAAAAAAGTGGTCGGTAAATTTGCTTCCGACCTTAAACCTCATCATACAATTCTTTTTTACATGATAAACGACAGTATTGTTAAACTCTTAGTCAGTTAGCCGAAATAGATTAAGTTTCCACGTACATCTTTTTGTTTTAGGCCGAAAATGAAAACTCATTTTGGGTGCACTCTCTTTCAAAAAAGAGACACATTTGTCTCCATGATACAAATTAAAGTGACACTATTTTTTTATAGGTTGAGCAATAAATAAAACAAATCGGTCTGGATTGGAAAATCCCTTTGCATATTAATAAGTCAATTTTGGACATGTACCAAATTAAAATCGCACGGTATAGTAATTATTCTCACAGATCTGATCACATTTAATAAGCAAATAACTCATTTCTCAAAAGGAAAAAGTCTACCATATATCATATCATATTATTGACAAATGAGTGAAATGACAATGATGAATCATCAAATGGTACATTTCGTGACAGATCTAGATCACATTTAATGAGCAAATAATCAATATTATTCTTCCATCTAAAATTATATGAAAGCTCCATGTGGGAGGGATTACAAGAAAATCGAAAATTTCTGAGCCAAGTTCAAAAATAACAAAACAAAAGAGAAGGTGAAGGTCCAAATCTAGAAAACAATAAGAGTGGCAAGGACCAAAACCAAAATAGAGAACAAACTCACGTGTCCTCCATCCCCAATCCTCAATGGCGCTCCACTCTTACCACTCGTGGTGTTCGTGGCGCTGCCACCACTAGTGGCGTTTGTCGTGGAGGAACTGCTGCTAGTTCCGGTGGCCACCAAGCTCAAAGGACCGAACGCTGCAAGATTTTTGGCGCGAAGTCGTGTTTCATGAGATAGCCAGTGGTCTTGTTGACTCCAGGGCCGACCTGCCAGACCTGGTTCACTGTCTCCGCCTTCTCGGGAACTTTAACAGTGGCGAAGAGGGTTAGGGTTCCATTGTTGAGCTCGGCGCTGGTGTCCCAGAAGTCGAAGGCCAACTTTCCGGGAGTGATGATGCTGTAGGAGGTGATGTTGAGGGTTTTGATGGTGGGGGTGCCGTCTTCTTTGGTGTAGGCGATTATGGACTGCGCGCCGGACATTTTGGTGCCGGTGGGGTTGATGGCCCATGCGATCCAGCCGCCGAGCTTGGATGGTGCGGCGACGAAGGCGATGGCGAGGGAGGAGTTGGTGGCGTTGTAGGTGTAGTGGAGTTGGGCGTCGAGGGAGGAGAGGACGGTGCAGTTGGCGAAGACCTTGTTGTTCTTGAACTTGGTGGAGGAGCAGGCGGTGGCTGCCTGAGAGGGAGAGATTAGAAGAACTGAGAGGGAGACCAGTAGGAGGAGGGGAGAGAAGGAAGCCATTGAAGCGAGAGAGAGAGGGAGAGAGAGAATAGTGTTTTGATTTGGTAATGTAATAAAGGAGGAAGCTCTAAGTAAGGGTTATTTATATCCATGGCAGGAGTGAAGTGTGGAGATAAGCGTGGAGCTTCACTGCTTAAAGTTTTTAATTGGTGCTCAAACATTAGCTTATTTGTATTTGTGTCTTGTGTACGTCTTATTCGGGACAAAATTATTGATCTTTATTTGAACGTGGGAGATGCTTGATATGCGACGAATAAGTAAATCCAAAAAGATACTTAGCTAGTTAGCTTACAAAGGCGCTAAAGAGCTAATGGAACTGAAAACTGAACGTTGTCTAAAATAACGGTTAGCTTCATAATACGAAGCAAACCCAACTCACGAGCACTAGTAGATGAAAATATCTTAGAATCGAGACCTCAAAAAGGGGATTAAACTGAGGGAAACGTGTGGCCGAATTTTTCCATAATGCAGAGAATACCGTTAAAAGAGCACTCGGGGGGCAGTGAATATGAATATGGGGGTAGTTGGTGAATTATAATGAATTCATGTGAAAATTCCATCTAACAGACGACTTGGTTTTTTCTGGGTCGACTGGTAGTGGCAACAGGACTTGCTTTGCCTCCACTTTAATGTTGGAGACGACTTTCTTTTTTATCTAAGATAAAGCAAATATAATTGACTAAAAAAAAAGATAAAGCAAACATGTGAACAAGACGACCTGGAATATGATTCCTCTTCTTTGTGTAAACTGCACCCGGGCATTTAACCTAGCTTTCCGGGTTAGAACTAAGGAAGGCAATGGAGTATGGATGGAAATAATGTGTACGTATGAAAATGTTATATCCTTGGATGATTCGATCTTCTTTGTAAGAGAATTAAAGAAAGGAATGAAATTTCGGTTTTCCTAAAAAGATTAGATAATCACTTGTCTGAATGGAGCAAGAGTAGTTGAGATTATGCATATGACGTAGCGTTTGGATAACTTGGACATGCCGTAATCCAGATGATTTCTTGAATGCCTAACACTTCAAACTAAAGAAAGGATAGAAGAAATAGTTCATGATATTTTGATTTTGTTAAATTTATTAAAATTAAAACTTTTTCATTCCTAGTATGATGCATGTGTGTGAATGTTGAAAGCATGCATGCTATGTGTTTCATAAGAAAATGGGGTATGTGTCTATATTGCAATCTTCTCTTTATATGAATGATGGAAAAGTAATGGAATTGCTTTTCGATTTCGTTTTCTGTTTTTACCTTAAAATCACATGTCAAATTGCATAAGAAATTCAGTACATAGCTGAGATACATTCTTAAAGTTTTGCTAATTAGGTGACAAGTGGATAATCTATATTATAATTAACAATTTTCATATTATACAATATTACCGATCACCACAGTATGCTGATCCGGATTTATGTATAAATATAACTATCATATTTTATGATAGAAGCCATAACGTAGTACTTTAGGCTTACTTTTGTTCGTTCATATTTTGTTTCACTTTTTACTCCTAGGGTACGGCCGAACATGGTACGTATGAAGTATGAACATGTAAGAACGAAAAAGAACTTATAAATCAAAAGAGCACTGTTAGCACGCCAGATTCAACATCATAATCTTAATCGGTATGCACTGTCACATTGTTACGTCAGTAGTTAAAATAATTATTAAATGTTATTTTTAAATGAAAAGACAATCATATCCTTGTTAATCCAACGGCTCTATATCATTATAAAAATTATATTTTTTGGTTCTTTTTTTATATAATGCTTTTAAAATATAATTACAATATGTGTGTGTGTGTGTGGGCGAGCGCGCACGCACGCGCAAAAAATATTTTCAAAATTAAATTCATCTGATTAAAATATATACGTATGTATCCTAAATAATTTTGTTAGAGACTTTTTCATTTTTTTTGTAATCTATTTAATAATTCGATAGAGAATATATGGTAATTGTAGTAATTAATTATAGCTATTAATATAATTAGTAAATGTAAATAAAATTGAGAAACTGAAAAAGTCATTAATTAAATTTGAAGCATTTCTTGACATATTTAGTGATAAAAAAAGAGTTTTTTTGGGTAAGATTCTTAATGAAGAGGATACACAAATTCAACGATAATTAATTAATTCACTTAGATGAAAACGTTTTTGTAAGATTATTTTATTTTGGTAATTAATTATCCCTTAATTATTGCTGAAATCATATTTAATAAATAAATGATAAAAAAATCAAATTATTTACAAGGATATGATTGTCTTTTTATTTTAAATTAAAAATTTTGTAATATTTTAAGAAAAATATTTTGGAGCCATATCCGGCGTCACAATCCTACATGTCATGTCATATCACATTGTCATGTCAGCAATTACAATAATCATAAAAAGTCGTTTTTGAAAGAAAAGACAATCATATTCTTTTTAATTCAATGACTCTAGATTATTATTAAAAAAATTTGCAGTTCTTGTTTATATAATTTATTTTTTCAAAATTCTTTCAAAAAATGTTATAAAAAATTCAATATTTACAAAGTATGCTTGAAATATATAAATATATATATATGTACATATATGTGTGTGTGCGTGAAATATATATATATATACACTCTCTATCTAGAGTGAAGTTCCAATTTTGGCACATTTTTCGGTCAAATTGTTTCACCATAAGCGATTCAATATTTAAGTATGTTATTCAAGATCATATCTACAAAGTTTCATCTAATTTGACAACGATTTGAGCTTTTAAAATTGAGATTTACACGAACGGTTCACGTTGAACATTTTAATTCATTCATTGATTTAATCTAATTTCAATATTTTAACGATATCCGAATTAGATGAAATTTTGTATAAATGATCTTGAATAGCATACCTAAATATTAAATCGCTTATGGTGAAAAAAGTTGACCGAAAAGTGTGCCAAAATTAGAACTTCACTTGGTAATTTCAAAGTGAATCTTAACTCTTAATAGAGACTGTATATATATATATATGTGTGTGTGTGTGTGTGTGCATGGGTGTCTATATGGTAATTGTATTAATTAATTATAGTCATTAATAAATCGTAAATGTAAATAAATTAAATATTAGAAAGTTATGAATCGTAATTATGATATTAATTAAGATATGTATATTATACGAAAAATAACATTTGTTACCTTACCTATCCCCTTAAATCGATTATACCCTAATAAAAGAATATTTTATTTCAGAAAAAAAAAAACAAAAGAATCTTACCAAAAGTATGCATCTAAATAAATGTTGTAAGGTAACTAAATCGTTTGAAATTTTAAAATAAAAATATAAGGTATCCGAATTATATATCTCCATTAAAATATTTCCTTAAGAGAAACACAAATTTTTCTTAATTTAATAATCATAATGAATAAATTAAATGTCGTATATATCGCATGTCGTAATTATATTTTAGAAGCATTATTGTGATGAAAAAAAATGATAAAAAGAAAAATAATTATAATAATTTAGAACGGTTGGATTAACAAGGATAATATTGTCTTTTCATTTAAAAATGACATTTTGTAATTATTGTAATTGCTTACATGACAATGTGACGTGACATGCCATATTATAACGCCAAATTGCTTATATGATTGCGGCACCGGATTTGGCGTCATATTATGGCGCCCTAGCATTTCTCATATTTTAATTACTAAGGTGGAATAGTGATATAGCATGCCACGTAAGATTATGACGCCATATTGTGGCGCTAAAACATTTTCCAAATCAAAATACTTTGTCACTTATGGTAAGTATATAGCTGGAACTTAATCTAACACACCACGAGACTTAATTCTCCGGATGTTGAACTTCACTCCTTTTGTTAATTGATAATGCGAACGTATGCTCTCGGCTCTTCTAACGTGAGCCTAAAGCACATTTATGTATATAATATTTTCAATACATTTGAACGTCTTACACTCCCAATTGCAAGTTTTCAGCTGATCTTTTCGTCTGATTCAAATAAGGTGCGGTTGTTGTCATCCTACAGTTCATTTTGTTCACCCCACAACCTAATGATTTATTGAAAGACTATAATATCCTGATGTAAAATTATTGTAATAGATAATAAGTTATTAAATTTGTGATTTATTTTTGTTTATTTCACAAAACACACATATATTAAATAGTTAAAATTGAAACTAATGAAAAAGATCGAAATCCTTATACTTATGCAATATTGTTAAATTGAAGAACGTGTTTTTGTTTTTTATTAGGATTTTAGACTTCAATGTGATCGTTGTTTTCTTAGCTGATATTTGTAACTTTAACTAAATTATACTATTGATATACATACAAATGAGAAAACTAAAGTACGTCATTTTATATCTACAAAACCTGGTTACATGTAGTAGTAATTGCAAGCTTTTTTCTTAATATAGATTGTCAAAATAAATCTGAAATAAAATCTGAACATGATAAGTTTAGAATTGAAAAAAATTGTGTAATGTAAGAAGAGAATGTAGGATGAACAAAGCAAGCTTAAAATTAAAGAAATTATATTGAGTTATTGAAAAATGGGTAATTAAGTATTATAATTGAGTGAACAAAGTAATTTGAAAAAAAATTTACGTGAAATAAAGAGAGAATGTGGGATGAATAAATTAACATGTAGGGGTGACAATAGCCGCACCCTTCAAATAATCTTCAATAGTAGAGAATTAACAAATACTTAAAAACGGTAAAGATAACACTACAAAGTCATTGACTCTCACATGCTGTTGCCGTCTCCAACTATTTTTCTTTTCAATTTGCACCTTATTTTTGGTGTTTGACTACCTAACTTGCACGTTATTGCAGCCAATGGATCCCCCAATCTCTGGGTTTGAATACTTTGCGCGATGATCGATCTGAAAGGTTAGCAACTTATTCAAGTCTGATCACCAGGGAAAGTAAGAGACCAATTGATAATGTTCAATGAATTATGACTAGAATTCTTACAAAGATGGTAATCTTTTCGAAAAGAGCTTTTTGAATGAAGAACATCTTTGTAGCGTACGTAGAGTAGTTATGTATTGGAATAGATCTCTATGTGGGAAGATCTTTGAGGCGTAGCAAGTATTGTATGGAATCTTTTTCTTTGTTAGTTCGAATTAAAGATTTGGAGGCAGTAGATTAGTACATGTCTTTTATTAATTGGTATGATGATATTCGTTTATTTTCGAAATTTTCAGTTTGTATCGAGCCACACAACTCTAACAATCTATACGTACATTATATGAGATGCAATACTACTCTATCACCGATCGTCACTTTACTGAGTGATAATATGACTTATGGAAACTCCACTTTCAATCTTGATTTTTCATGAGTCACTCTAAATATATGACTTGTCCCAGTCTACATTATGTTTTTGATAATAGCTAATTGTTATGTAACCTTCAGGCATAATCAGTTAAGGGACAGTTTTAATAGACTGAGAGGCAAATGCATCTCAACCATATGTACCAAATCTAAAAATATAAATGATAACAACTGAAAATTCACTTGTTGCTCACATTAATTATCTTAAAAACTCTCTCTTAGGTGAGCAGTCCTTTTGTAATTTTGTAACCTTCAAATAAATGGGTAGAATTCTGACTATGTAATGACATCTTCGTAGCGAAACTGTCAACACGACAATGCAATATATGTTGGCAATTAATTCAAGAGCTAGCATTGACAGTTTGATAGAGGATCTAAGTAGATGGAGAAAATAGCAGTACAAAACCGACAAAAGTGTCGGTCATTGTTTGACATATTGCATATACGTACTCCAGCTAGGATAATTTTTTTCTTAAATTGTTGAAATTTAAGGAACAACACCCATCGAAGACTTCAGCACACCCAACAGCTACGTTTGATTGAAGCTTATGATGCGACACATTGATGAACAATTGAACATGATCGATCATTGCCAGGATTTGATTGGGTATACCCCAAATTCAATCATGAGGAGATGAAGAAAGGTCCACCGAGCAACTGTTAGTTTGTTCCATAAATTTATGAGGGATTTAGGAAACATGTATGATGAGTGTTTTACTGACGAGCTTCAGTAAGTATATATAACTGGGGATTGGGGAAAGTTATATCAAAGATATCGAGAATAGGTAGTGGAGTCGGGAATTCGAACTTGTATAGTTGTATTGTTTTACGTTCTCTTTTACTCCCTTGTAACACACAGAATGCCTGATGTTGTGCAACGCAAAACTCATCATGATTGTGCTTCCATTGAGATCTAGAAGGCCAAGAATAGTGATTGTTTCCTTAACTTGAGCTGCATTGAACTGTTATCAACTCATGCTTAATTTATCTAACAAAGTATCAATATCATAACTTTAAGTTAAGATAATTAATCATATGGTGCTATCTCAAAGGCAGTAATCAAGTCCATGTTTAGTTGTTTACCACGCACTAATCACCAGCTTAAGAGTCATACTTTAAGAGATGATAAAAGCCTATTCAAACCCGCAGTGATGTAAAAGTTCCTAGCATTCATGATTTTGTTTGAGAAAACCTGGACATATGTGAAGATATATTGGCCTTCATGTGTTGATGGAGTTCAAAGTCAATCAAGCTTGTGACAAAGGAAAGAATGGAAAGAATGGCCGGATTAATGAAGGAGTTGAAGTTTCCTACTTGGACTAGGAAAGCTTCATGTCGAAAGGTTTCTTGCCATATAGGTTGATATTTCCTTCTTTATTTTTTTTATTCATATGGGTAGATCTAGATATATTTGAAAATGTGTTTTCAAGTATATTTTCATATTTATTAAGAGATAAAGGGTGAATTGTTTTGGTTAGTATTTGATATAGAAAGGGAGTATGGTTTCGTTGGAAAAAGATATTGGTGAGTTGTTTTATTCCTTATTTATTTGAGATTTGTATTCAAATAAGAAAAATTCATTTTCTAGATAAATATGATTTAGAAAGGTTGTTATGGGGTTTAATTGTAGTTCTTATCTAGAGAATAGAGGGGAGACAGCTTTTATTTAAATGAGGATGGTGCTAGGATGTTGGCACGCATCACAGACATAGAGAGAAAAGAAAAATAGTTTTTGTAAGTGTATGAGATGATATCTAACTTAGTCAAAGTTATAGCCTAGATCAGTCTTGTGTGGCAAGAGACCTTCGTGGATTCAAGAGATCTTCGTGGCTTCAATTATCTTTGTGGCGTTAACTGTCACATCTCGGGACCATTTCCAGTCCCGAAATGCAGTAGTAATCGCCGTAGTCCTAAGTTAGTACCAATCGATACGGGATCCTACGCATCGACATCGCCAACTTACGACTACAATGCTATGAGAATAAGTAAATAACAGTAAATTTGGGTTAAAAACAAAGGAAGCTAAATTTATTGAATAATTACGAATAAGCGAAATGTAGCAAATAAAATGAAATTCAAGTATGACATGAGAAAAATGCGTCATCATAATAAATACGGGCCAAAGGAAACAACTGCACAACTAAAATGAAAAGTAACAGATTATGCATTGTGCAATTGTTAAAATAGAAACAAAGATCGGGCAAATAAGAAATCACATCGGAAGCTGGCTCCCTAGTATCGAAAGTGAACCACGAGAGATGCAACGCCACTAGCACCTAGTCCAAGTCCTCGCGAACCGGCTACCAGGTACCTGAAAAGTAAGAGTGATCACTCGTCCTCGCTAACTCGATGCGGGTGAGACGACCTAACTGTAGTTAGGTTTGAAAACCATATATATATATATAGTCTCTATCCAGATTGAAGTTTCACTATGAAATTACAGAGTGAAGTTCCAATTTTGGCACACTTTTCGGTTAATGTTTTATCACCATAAGTGATTCAATATTTAGGTATTCTATTCAAGATCATCTCTACAAAATTTTATCTAATTCGGACATCGTTATGGTATTGAAATTAAATTAAATGAATTAATTCATTAAAACTGTTCAACGTGAACCGTTTGTGTAAATCTCAATTTTGAAAGCTCAAACCATTGTTAAATTGGATGAAACTTTGTAGAGATGATCTTGAATAACATATCTAAATATTGAATCACTTATGGTGAAAAAATTTGACCGAAAAGGTGCCAAAATTGGAACTTCACTCTGGATAGGGACTGTATACATATATATAAATATAATAGTATATATATAGACCGTTAGCGTAAAAACACGTAACGAAAGTCAAACCGAGACTATAACAAGTCTCGTAAGGTTTATGGCAAGTCAAGTAAAATCATATAGATGTAAAATATGCGACTCGGCTCGAAAGATCAAATGCGCCAATGAGGTATATCCAACCCAACCGGCTCTAAGGTTCGCCTTCGGGCGAACCGAGAGCCATTAATGTACTACGGTGCCAGACATCAGGACACGGTTATCACCGTAGTAATAAGTCACACAGTGCCGGACATCAGGACAACGAAATCACCGTGATGGTGCTCGGACATCAGGATGTGGGATTCACCATATAATAATAAAACTTGCGGTGCCAGACATCAGTACACGGAATCACCGACTTATAAACATGCATAAAATAAAAAGGTCAGTCTCGAGACAATATGACCAAAATAAAGTGCCAACGAATGCAACATGCGATAAAGACGTATAGCATCTACATTATATATATAGAATACCACTAACCCGGAAGGTACCGGCTCACCCTAGCGAGCGGCTCACCTTACCTGATATAGCAATGCCGAAGTCCGCGCCCCAAGTCTCACTCCTCGTGCTCCGCGTAGAATCAGGTCCCACAAGCAAGTCTCATAACTAAACAAATAGCGAAAAAAAATAAGGTTCACGACGGTTTTAGTCCATTTAGTAATTCATCGTCAATTCGACTAGTTTTACTACCCGAGTCGAGGTCTCGGGATGATCAGTTGACTTTTCTAAAAGTGAGTGTGAATTTTTTTTATAGAAATTCGTATCTTAGATTTAAGATGCAAATGATCGATAAATGAAAATCTTAAATTTATCTTTCCGGCATTTAAATCTTTCATGCTTAAGAGTTCCTCGATTTCTAATCCGGGTGGAAATCAAGTTTAAGATTTAACCGTAGAGCTAAAATTACATTTTAGCGAAAAGTTACTAATTTTCCTTAATCCAATTTAAATCGAGAAACTTAAAGGTAAAAAGATTGAATCGAGATTTAGGTAAAATTAAATTAATTACTGTTTGGGTAAAATAGTAACTTTTCAACTTATTTACTACTAAGGGCAAGACCGTAATTACTGAAAGTCAACAGGGTATTTTGGTCACTTCACATGAGCAATAAAACAGTAAAATGGTAACTTTAGAAACGGTAAAACCATGGTTTTTGACCTTGCCTTTCTGATCAACAATCCTGCCAAAATCTATAACCACAGTCGTTCCAAATCAACATGCAATTATACAAGAAGCATCACAACATCAAAGCACACACAGCCATACCAAAATTGAAGAGGATCAAAGTTGTTTTATACCTCAACGAAGAACTACGACAAAGGCAGTCGCCGCGGTGCTCTATTGCTGCCAATCTGAGCTGCTGCTGCCCTTCGTGGCTCTCATCCAAGCTCCCAACATTGATTTGAGGCCTCGCAGTCCTCCTCTAGCTTGCCTAAGTCACTGGTTCATAGAATCGTAATCGCTAGAGCTTCAAGCTCAACGGCAGCGAAAAACAAGAAAATAGGAAGAGTTTAGAGATTTGTTTCTAAGGATTCGTATTGAGATGAGTTCAGAAATGGGGTAGAGATTTCGATAATTACCAAAGGTAAGAAGATTGGATCACCGAAGCTCGAAATCTCGCCGGAATCCTCAAGATCACGCCGGTTGTCCTCCTCTTGATTCGATGGTAATCAATCTCAAATCTCACATGCAAGATATGGGTTTTGTAGAGAATGAAGAAATAAATCGAATGGAGGTGGTCTCATGGCCTGGGTTGGCCAGAAGGCGGTGCTAGGCGGCGGAGAAGCCGCGTCGGTGGGGTGAGCTGCGTTGCAGCAGGGAGGGAGAGAGAAAGGGACGAAGAGAGAGAGAGAGAAGTCATGGTGTGTGGGTGTGTATCGTAGTTGGGTAAAAATATAGGTTGATCTGACGGTCCAGATCAATTCGCTCAAATGGACGGTCAAGATTTAAAAACAGAAAATATGAAATTCTTAAAATACGTTTTAAAAGAGTTAACTTTGTAATTGCGTAGAAACTTAACCGAGTATCGGAACAATATTCCACGAATACTCACGCGCTCGTGACGACGCATAGTTTAATACGAAAATATTAAACTACATTTTTTTGACATCTCGGAAAAATGTCGGTTAACGCGACAATTTTCGGGGACTCACATTAACATTCTTCATGTCTTTGTATTACACTTGATCGGGTTCTTTAAGTGTGAAGGTTTTTTTTTGAATATATTACGTACCATTGATCATTCGTTGTTAATTATTTGTAATATTTTATTCAATAATGAAGTAAAATTCTTCGAATTATTCCACTGCTTATCTCTTAACTATTCTATCTAGTATTTTCAATATTGAAAAGAGTTGTACAAAGTTCTTATTAGATAATTACTAGCCTTGAATATATATTTGATGTTTATAAGATACGATGAAACATACAGTACTGTTAGGTTAATATTAACCTAGTAATGTTTGCCTTATTCTTATTCTTTTGCTTTATATTTTTGTATATCTATTTATTTCTTTTTACGTTTCCTACTCATGCTAGGAAAATGTGCAAATGATCGGAAACACGTCAAGAATAGTGGATTTAGCGCACATTATGGATTTGGGTGAAAGTTTCAAGCCAAAAAGAGCAAATGTGGAGATTTCATAAGAAAAGAAAAGTCAACGCCGGAAAATGCCGGTTAAACTCCGGCGATGAGAAGGTGGTTGCCGGAAATGGTGGTGGTTAAAGTCAATAAGTCAATGAAGCATATTGGTGAATTATGAATTGTAAATTTTAATTTACAATTTAAATTCAAAATAGAAGAAGACAAATGAAGGAGACAATTTCAAGAACAAGATCCACAATTTGTGCTTCTACATTTGTCCACCATATCTAACCATTCATCCCCTTACATCTCCACCATTCATTTGTGACCTTAAGGCCTTTAAATACCCTCATTCTTCACAAATTCGTGCATTCTCCTTCACCACACTAAAACTCCATCAAAACTTCATATTTTCCATAGTTTTAACATAGTTTTCTTAGGCCTAAGTCATAGATATCAAGTTGTGCAAAGAAAAGTGTAAAGTGTCTTGAGTTTTCACCAAAAACTAAAGATCATTTACACCCTTGATCAATCACAAACTTGTTTCATAGATTTGGGTCACTTCACTCTCTTTATCCTCTACTCATACTCTTTCTCAACCCTTGTTCTTTGTTCCTAGATTGTGTGGATAAAGTATGGTGTTCATGGAGTTCTTCTTTTGTTAGAACCCAGTAATATCATACTTAGAAGCATTTTCTTTCTTATTACATCTTTGTGGGTAGTAAACCTTTAGAGGTACGGTTTGGTATCATTTGTACCAAACCCTTGGTAATCTCTTCTCTCTTTACTCTACTTCTCTTTTGATGTATTTCATTTTCAAGGGTGTTGTATTTAATGGGTTGTGAGTAGTTGGATTTGAGGCTAGGCTAGCCCTAGCCAAACTCATGTGCTAATGAATTCATTTTACTTTTAATTGATGTTGATGCATGTTGAATCTATGGGCTTCTACACTTAAAATGCTTACTAAATGTGTTACTAGTTTTGTCACCTAGAAACATGTTTAGGTAATTAATGAATCGGAACTTGAACTTGACAACTTCTTGAATCCGTGAGCATGGGTAGCCTTTAGGTGGTGGCTTAGTGTTTCTTACGGGAAATACTAAGTTGCTTGAATTTCTTACCATGAACTTAATGCTTGTTCCATGAGTGTAATTACTCTAAGGGGGTGTTATGCTTGTGGTACATAGCCCACTTGTATTATAAGGTAATATAATTGGGACTAAGGTTTTGTGATTTAATTTGGCTCCAAAAGACTTTGTTAAATTACATGATTAGTTGGTTTCTTGGTAGCTTCACCAAAGCACTAGGGGAAGTTTGTCAAACATGTTATGCATTAATCTTGAGTTACATTTGTGCATGAGTAAGGCTAGGTGCAATGCCTAAGTCTCTACTCCTCTTTTGATTCTATCTCTACATTTACCTTTCTTTGTTGTTTTAGTGCAAGAATTAGTTTACTTAGCTTAATTCTAAAATCAACCAAGTCGATTCACTACCACTTGTTAATACCATCTCCATGATTCTTAGCTTCCAAAGGGCTAAGGTTGTGAACTTGTAAAAAGTTAGAATGCATGTTTTTCTAGTTTTTCTTGCGAAAATCTAGTTAGAGTTGAGTTTTCCCCAATCCCTTGGGTATGATACTCTACATTTTCCCTTACTAAAACTTGACCTCCTATACTTGGGAGTAGGTAGTTTCACCCATAAATACACATAATCATACTTAAGTGATTCAACCAACAAGTACTTATATATTGACTTTGTTACAACAACTGAACAAAGATGCTTCAAAATGGTAATATCTAATACCTCTTGGCCCAATACATGTAGTTCAGAAAATTGAGAGAGTTGAGAATGCTCAGAAGTGTGTAAAACAGATCCAAGCGCCCATGATTCCTATTCATTCCTCCAAGCCACTCTTTCCCATATCTTCCACTAACTGAATTTACTGTGGAAACCAGCACTGAGCTCAAGAAGTACCCCATTGATGTTGAGCACCATGATAAAGCAGTGCACATACTTCTCATGCTGCTAGGTGCCACAGAGTAAAAGAACTCGAGCATTCCTCCAAGAGTGAGCATATCAGACACTCCCAGGAACAAGAATTGCCACCCGAGCCAAAACATTGATATCACATTGTTATCAGCAGCTCTGCACGCCTCTTAGCTTCGACTAGAGCAGCTATCGCCATTGAGCCTGATGCTAGTGCTAGCCCTAGTCCGATCCTCCAGAGCGGTTTGAAAATGATGTTTTTCACAGAATTCAATCGTTCGTATAGGGGAATGGAGGATAGCATGATGATCAGAGGGATTACTGTTAATGACGGAGTCAGAATTTCAAAGTTATGTAGTTTTCTATTCATTATGCTCCCTTGTACCACAGAGAATGTTTGAAGTTGAGCAAGGCAACAGTTCATCATGATTGTGCTTGCAAATATAAGTAAAAAGCCAAGGAAAGTTCTTGCTTCCTTTACTTCAGCTGCATTGACACTGTTGTCTATTAATGCTTTGTCCAGGAACCTGAGAAATACTTCATGTTAAATAACACTAACAGATAGCTAGTACTAACATCATGATGCAAGATGCATGGCCGGCCCTGAGGGATGGCAAGCAGTGCTCACACTGGGCCAGGGCCCAATTTGTTTTCTTCTGTTTGCTTAACATTGTCGATTAATCTCCTCTTTTTTTTTGGCTTTTACAATTGCATTGTTTTCAACAAAACTTCACTTTTTTCATGTTTTCGTCATCTTCTTCTCTCTTAAATTCTTAATCTTCTCATTTCATTATGAAGAAGACTAATTGCAATAATCAAAGAGTTCGACTGCCGATTGATGTTCTCATAAATTAAAATTTCTTTCTTTACTAGCTTTATAAATAGATAGACTTAATAGTGATTTTTCACAATTACTCTGATATTTTGAATTTGACGGCTTCAGTGTTCGGAGCTTTATATAATCCCATATATTTTTTTCTAATTTTGCCAATGAAGAAGGTTTTTTTAAAAAAATAATTTTTTTTGTACAAGGGCCCATTTTTGTACGCACGAGGCCTCGAATCTCTCAGGACCGGCCCTGGTAAGATGTAATGTAATCATGCCTGCACCAATAACAAATTTAAGAGCAAGCTAGAGAAATGTTAGAAACCTATCTTTAAATAAAAGTAGGACAAAATACTGGTCACTCATCCAATTTTTAGTAATTCGACAATTTAGTCATTCATGTTTCAATTTCAACTTATCACTCCTTCTATTTTCAAATTTTAAACAATTTGGTCATTATGTTAAGTCTGCGTTCAATTCTACTGTTAAGTGATTTTTTTCCCTCTTATGTAATGTTTGTTAAGTCAGCAACTTAGCGGTGCAATTAGACGGAAACTTAACGGAATGACCAAATTGTTTAAAATTTGAAAGTATAAGGAGTGATCAGTTGAAATTGAAACATGAAAGACTAAACCATCGAGTTATTAAAAATTGGAGGAGTGACCAATTTTTTGTTTATACAATTAATTTTCATGATCACCCTCAAAGATCATTGTTGCAAGATATAGAATTGAATGGTTTGCTCATACAGAAGTTACAACATATATACATAATGGAGGATGACAACAGAGGGATAAAGTTCCTCCCAAGAAATGGTCGAGAAGATAGGAGTAGAAGAAGTTACCTAAACTTGTGATCACCATCGGCTCTGTTCAGGTTGAGTGCAGCTACTGCATGCTGGTTCCCCAATCCCTCGTCCGGTGCGGCTTTCCAGTTTCGAGCAGCAGTAGTAAGTACCTGATATGCATTTCCAACACAGAAAAATCAAAATGCAACTACAGTCTATTTCCGCTCCAATAGAATTTTCTATTTCATTTTCATTACTTTAATTTACCTTGATGATCCTTGTTAATGCACTCCCAGTAGGTCGTTTGTGCTTGTAGATTGGACTTCCACTGATGAAAAGAATAAGTGCAAAGCTCAAAACTATAACTGTTATGGGAAAGCTCCAATTCCAACCTTTGTTCTCTTCCACCCAGACCATGACAGTTGCGCTAATGAGTCCCCCAGTTTACAAGGAAAAGAAAAACCAGTTGAAGAAGGAAGAGATCTGTCTCTGGTTACTGTGATCAAGCTGATCAGCACCATGTGCAGGTAAGTTGGCATTGATTCCAGCAGCACCTGCAGCAACGGCATAAATGCCAGTGTACAGAATTGCTGCTTGAGACTGAGAAGGCTTAAGATTCAACGCCGGCCGCAACCTTGTGCTTTGTGATTGGATTGTCAGCAAGATTAATCCCTGTATATAATTTGAGTAAAGAGCTTGGTTAAGACCGCTTAAGATTAGATATGATAATTTCATAGACTGCAAGATGGCCATGTTAACCAGCAACTCGATCATGCAGGAAAGGACGAAGGTTGTGAATCTAGTGAAGAGTGAGTCACTGATAAAGCCTCCCAATATAGTGAGCATAAAAGAGGAACCCATGAAATTGGTGACCATATTTGCTGATTTAGCTGGCGGGTAATGCATTGATTTAGTGAAGTGTGTGACAAAGTTACTAGCATTGCATAAGAACACCATGTTGGTCAAGACCTCAACAACTGCAACACAACAAGAAGTTTATTGTGACCAATTTATGTCATCCATCAATCATAATAGTTCTACACTTTCGTATAAAAGTATCAAATTAAGGTCAGCTCGATCCCACTAAATAATCTGTATGAAATATGCCCTGTATTGGAGATGTGAGATCATTGAAGTCATCAATTCTAATATACTAGGTTCCTCAATATTCAGTGTCAGTATCAATGAATAATGATTAAGATGTGCTGGGGCAACTTACCACATGCAAAGGCAGCTGCTCTAATTCCACCATGGATTTTAAAATTTTCCTTTCTTCCTTTCCAATCAACATACTGATCCTCATTCTCTTTCTGGTAGATATCTATCTCCATACTCATCTCTAAGCCCTCAAGTGATCAAGTTTCCGAGCTTATACTACTATTAATTATTATGAAGACTGATGGTTTATACAACTGGAATGGGATATTGAAGAAATGAAGCAAAAGAAGAAATTGAAAACAGAGATGATTGAGTTGGCGCGTAATCAGATATGGATGGAATAGTGGGGATGATGAAGACCTACGAAGTGAAAGTTAAAAAGATGGAGACCACTTTCATGGAAAGAACATATCTGCATGTTGAGAAATAAGGCTATGCAGACACTTGTTTCTAAGAACTGGATGAAGATTGTGAATGCATATAGGATAGAATTGGGCGGATTGATGAGAGAATCCAGCATTGAATGCCTACTCAATTACTTGTGTGACAGCTTGAAAGGGTTTTGAAAGGTAATAGATGGTCCTATACCAGTGCATTGCTTGCAGAGTTTTATTTGAAGGTTAGAAGTTAATAGTTAATACTTAATACCATTAATTAGTTTTCTTCTTTGTGCGTTATACACACAATTTAGTTTCCTTCTAAATTTTGACTACTTTTAGAATTCTAGTTTTGCCGTTTCTGTAAACCAAATGCGTTATAATTAGTCTAATACATTGTATGATCTGTATCAATAGACATGAGACATGGTCACATGGACTAGTAGTATTGCAATGTACCAAGAAACGCAAACAAAGAAGTGTACAATATAATTAATGATGTATTCAGAATAAGCAATTGGAAAATTGAAACTACATTTTGACCTAATTATTGTTTGAGAAATTACAGTTGTAATTGATAATATGGAACTCAAAATCAATTGGAAATATAACACATTTTGGCTCTAGTTGTGGGATATGTCACATAGACTATATACCATGTACATATAATAAATTGTTATTTTCCTGTCATAATTATTTTTTATGGGGGGTAAATATTTAATTTCTTGCCTTTTCTTGTAGATTTATTTGTATCCTCATATACTTTGATATTAGTAGTTCAATCTTACTATTTAAGTTACGTATATGTACTCGATCAAAAGATAGAGTAGTCAGTCGTCGGTGTCTTATGAACAGTGATTAATTATTTAAACCCGCTTGAGGTGGAGCAAGGATGATTTACTACTCACATGGCGTGTTTGGTTACTTTGAGCCAACTATAGAGATTTATGATTGAGATGTTAGTTTCTAGTTCTAGTTTTGTTAATTTGTTAGAAATTAATCATTTCGCAAACTCTTAATTATCGTTGCTTTCGATTAAAGAGTGAGAGTTTGTTTATGTTGTTTCGTACATTATCTTTCTATTATATGACAATTCGTCGTTCTTAATATCTATATATATATATATATACAGTCATTATCCAGAGTGAATCTTCACTATGTAATTACAGAGTGAATCTTCACTATGTAATTACAGAGTGAAGTTCCAATTTTGGCACACTTTTCGGTCAAATTTTTTCACCATAAGCGATTCAATATTTAGGTATGCTATTCAAGATCATCTCTACAAAATTTCATCTAATTCAGACATCGTTAAGGTATTGAAATTAGATTAAATCAATGAATGAATTAAAACTGTTCAACGTGAACCGTTCGTGTAAATCTCAATTTTAAAAGCTCAAATCATTGTTAAATTGGATGAAATTTTGTATAGATGATCTTGAATAACATACCTAAATATTGAATCACTTATAGTGAAAAAATTTGACCGAAAAGTGTGTCAAAATTGGAACTTCACTCTGTAACTTCAGAGTGAAGCTTCACTCTGAATGGAGACTGTATATATATATTATGTATGTGTAAAGCGTGTACCGGCACTATTTACTACAGGGACAGGCTGCCGATTCTCGAGAGCGAGCGGCTGTGCTTGATGGACTTGCATCAGCTGCTATTGTGAAAACAGCTACTGATCCAACTGACAGTGTCAAGATCCTAATACAGAATCAGAATGAGATGGTAAAAAATGGTCGTCTTTCGCAACCATACAAGGGGATAAGAGATTGCTTTGACCGGATTATCAAGAACGAGGGTGTCAACAGTCTATGGAGAGGAAACACTGCTAATGTCATCAGATACCTTCTTGGCCAAGGGTCAGCCATTATCTACAACCTTTTGTACAAGGCTTCATTCAACAATGATAACCAATTAGTGGGGAACCTAGCAGCAGGTGCTGCTGCTGGTTCTTTGCCTCTTATTTCTTTGTATTCTCTCAACTATGTAAGAACACATTTGGCAAGTGACATCAAGGCCACAAAGGGCGGTCAGAGACAATTTCAGGGATTGTTTGATATGTTACGAGGCACGTACAGGGGATTCAGTATCTCTTTAGCTGGGGCTCCTGTTTACCGCGGCCTCTACTTTGGACTATACGATTCTCTGAGACCTCAAGTACTCCCCTGAAAAGCCTAATTTATTTTCTTGTTTCTTGCTGGGATGGGGAGTTGCGACGACTACTGGATTGGCATCGTACCCCGTGGACACAGTGCGAAGAAGGATGATGATGTCCTCTGGAGACGCTATTGGTACATTTGAGCGAATTATAAAATATGAAGGTGTCAAGTCTCCGTACAAGAGTGCGGAGCAAATGTATTGCGTGGTGTCGTAGACTTGCAGGTGCTTTTATGCTTGTTTTGTATGACAAGATAATGTTTCCATGGCAATCGCAACCAAAGGCACTGTAGCTGCCGTCTACATGTTTATTAGAAGGAGGCTGAGCGGGATCGGATCCAGGATGACTAAATTAGAGATGTTTGAAATTTTAAATCAAAGAAGAAAATAGTGAAAATATCAATAGTGCCAAATAATTTTATTAATTGAAATAAAAATGAATACGACAAAAAAGTTAAATTATCTAAATTTAACTCTACGAGTCGATAGTTCCTCAAACTCTCTTATCACCTCATCATTACCTATAGACTCAGCATACTATTTCTCAATATGAAAGACCATACAATCACCAAGAAACTCATCTTCCATCTTATTTCTAAGTTTATTCTTGATGATGTTCATAGCTTAAAATGCCTTTTCAGTTGTTGCCGTAGAAACATGAATAGTCAAAACTAAACAAATCAATCTATAAAGCATAGGAAAAAATTCAGACTTCCTTGTTATAACCAAAGTGTGGCACACATTAGCAATGGATTCTAATTTCTGGAACTTTGGATCACGTTGCATATCTTTCTCATAATATGTAACGACCCTAAAATTTCAAGCTTAAAAACTCAAAATTTCAAAGTCGTTAAGCACTAAACAATTTCAATGAAATCGAAATCATTTAAAATGCACAGCGGATCATTACTGAGTTCTTAATACAACTCAGAAAACCAATTATTACAACCCAAATTTATAATTCAACATTACATAAGATGGAAATGTAATAATCCTCACAATCTCTCACAAAACTCACAAATAAATCCACACCAATTCTCACACACAAATCCAAGTTAGAAACCTCACCACAAGCAGGATACGAACGACTTCGAGTCTCCGGAGTCGTAACTCAATCACCACTAATCAACACCTGCGGAATTATCCCCTACACCATCGAATTGGTGCACCGGGATTGTAAACACAAACCCGGTAAGCTTATAGCTCGTATGAGTAAAATGAAAATATAATTCGCATATCAATATATACGAAAAATCATAAATCAACAAATATAAATGCCCTCATGAGTCAATGGACGGCCCATCTGGTTGTCCCAAAAAATATATGAAATGAAAGTACTCATGAGAAATCGGGCAACCCTTCTGGTTACCCAAAAACATTTATCATACGGGTACTAATGAACGCTGGTACACATCTGTTACCCCTCACGTAGTACACCGCTGATATTGGGTAACCACCCGCTACCCAATATCCAAAACAATCTAAGTACTCATGAGCCGATAACCACCCGTTACCTCACATGCAGTACTCTGGCAGACAGACTAGAGCTCTAACTGTATCGTAACTTTCGCCCGGCCAAAGGCTAGGTTCCGACTTGCCCAACACGTACAATAATCTCACATCATATTGTACCAAAAATCAAGTCCGAAGACAATCAACATTTTAACAATCTTCATGTTAAAATCCACGTACAATAATCTCACATCATATTGTAAAAATCAAAATCACATGCTCGATAATATCTTGTCATCGAAATGACATCATCACGATAAAATCATAACAGTATATTATATAGCAAACTATATATATATGTACTTATTGACCATTTATACAATATATATATATAATCCATTATATCATATACATGTCATAATTCATAAACACGTCTAAAGACAAAACGTTTAACAACACATTAAAATCACATACAATAATCACACCTCATATTGTACAAATTAATTCACATGCTTGTCATATAATTCTCGTCATCGAAATAACCAATTCCAATGAATTCATAACAGTATATAATATAGCAAACTATATATATAAGTATTTATTTACCATTTATACAAATATATATATATTCCACTATATCTTATACATGTCGTATTTCAATATTTAAAACTCTTGCAAAAATCTTGAATTCACCGCAAGGGTAGATTCGTAAATATGTGAGATTTTACTCACCTTATCGACTCGAGCGTAATTCCGAAATTTCCGAAGATAATTCATTTCCTTGATTTATCGATCACCTTGAAAAGATAAGAAAAGAATTTAGAAACGTTTCGTAAACCTTTAAATGCTGAAACAGTAATAATCGGTTACTGTTCAGCAATTTTCGGTTTTACGAATTTGCTGTTCACTGAGTACTATTCACTGTTTTACTGGCCACTGAATACTATTCACGTATTTACTGGTCACTGAATACTATTCACGTATTTACTATTCATGTATTAATGTACAAATACACATCCAATACGTATCTATGTACGAGTACATACTGTTTATGTATTTCTGTACGTATAAATACTATTCAAATGTACGTACTGCCTCAGTAAATAATAATTACCGAATTACCCTTCCAAAATTACTTTTTACCTTTACTAAAAGTAATTTACATTTACATTTACCGTACGTAAATGACCTTTTTACATTTATCGTACGTAAAAATAAATTACAAAATTACCCTTTTTCAGAAACATTGTTCATGCCGCCGCACGTGGCGGCGCGTGGGGTGCACGCGCCACCTCTGGCAGGCCGCGCGTGGCGCTCAGGCGCCACTCACTGTGACAGCGCGTGGGCCCCACGCGCCGACACCAACCAAGGCGCATATGACGCCATCACCACCCCTAAACTTCTTCTCTC
Source organism: Argentina anserina (assembly GCF_933775445.1). NCBI lineage: Eukaryota > Viridiplantae > Streptophyta > Magnoliopsida > Rosales > Rosaceae > Argentina > Argentina anserina. The sequence goes on from NC_065873.1 coordinate 16,759,567, forward strand.
TTCCTCCTCTTCCTTCCTACGGTCTCAGACCACCTCCTACTCCTCCCACGCGCCGCCTAAAGCGGCGGTAACCTCACTCTCCTCACCTCCTCCGATCTGCCTCCAATCCATTCAAAATCCAACAACAATCACAACCAACCCATCAATTACATCAAATCATACATTGATTGAAGTTTAGAACTTCGATTTAGCACCGGAGAAGCTCGGATCGTCGGTGGTGCTTCGATTCCTCGGGGTGGATTGGGATCGTGCGGTTTTGCCCCTAAGTCGACAGCAGAGGGCTCCAAGGCGAGGATTTGGCGTCGTGATGCTCTCCTCCGTGCTCGTGCGTCGCCGGAGGTGATGCTGATGGTGGCGACGAAGCTCGCGGTCTCGGGTTGAAGCGCAGAGGCTCACGACGTTGCGAGGAGGTGTGTCGACCTCGGGCTCGACTGCGGAGGTCCCTGCGGCACTCTGGGGGTTGGCGGTGAGAGGCACGCCGGGCTAGTGGCTGAGATCGCCGGCCTGGTTTTTCGAGAGTGAGGGAGGGACTCGGGGAGAGAGAACACGAAAGGGGAGAGGGAGAGAAAGGAGGCGCGGGGTGGTGAGGGAGAGAGAATAGGGTTTCTGAAAATGGAAACCATATTCTGATTAATTTCCTTTTATACCCCTTTCCAAATTGGAAACTAACTTCTATCGTTAATAACTTCCACGTCCGACGTCTGATTAGAACGCGTCACATACTTTCGAACTCGTATCGATGAGCTCTACAACTTTCGTGAAGAAAGTTGTCGCAACCGAGGGACGGAATAAAAGTCGATATATACGTTGCGGTAACGTTACGTTTTTCAAATTAAACGTTCCGAGAACGTTTCCGTTTCGTAATTTCGCAAGAAATCAAATTCATTTTAATTGAATTTCACAACTTTATAGAATTCAAATCAAACCAAATATTGTTTTGAAAAATATGGTTATTACATAATATGCACACTTTGATTGAAGAGTAAACATTTCACCATCATCAAAATCTTCAGGATAAAACTTCTTGGCAAGATTGCAAACATCTTTAGCTTTAAAACTCTTGAAGTTATCCCGAGGATCTAAGGTTGAACTAAGAATAAGGAGTTCTGATGCTTGGTCTGAGAATCTTCTATTCAATTCACTCAACTGAAGATCAATCCAAACATTGAACACATCTATATGGTAATGATGTTCAATTGAAATGAAATTCCGTTGTTGGCAATCACGACCTGTACCATATTTGTAACGAGCACTCAAATCAGGCATATCAAGATCATGTTTTTCACATAAAGATTTCACTTCTCCTACCAAATCCTCTCAACCTTTTTCTCTCATTTCTTGAAGAAGTGACTTTGTAAGTCTAACAAAACTCATAGCATGCACAAAGTCTAGAGATTTCCGCTGCAATGTCTGACAAAGAAAATCAGTAACTTTCATTACTTTGTTCATTAGAAGCAAGCAGAACACAAACTCAAAAGATCTCAAAGCTCCAAGAATAGCTTCAGCTTGTCCTCCATTTCCTTGATCAATCATATCATTAAGAGTTTTCTTTATTGACCTAAACAGTTCAATTAAACTCCTGATAGAACAGAAATGTGAGCTCCACCGAGTAGGACATGCTCGTTGCAAAGTACAAATTTGGTTAGCACCACTGCCTCTTTGAAGTTCCCCACAAGCAACCAAATTACCAATTTCCTCTATTCTCACATCTTTTAATGTTGAATGCCTCTTAGCAGAAGAATCAACAAAATTCACAATTAAGCTCAAAGTTTGAAAGAATTGCCAAATTTCTTTAACCCCTTGAGCTGTAGCATTTAATACCAACTGCAAACGGTGAGCAAAACAATGCACAAAATATGCATAAGGACACTCTTCAAGAAACAATGCTTGTAACCCATTATAAATTCCCCTCATATTACTAGCACCATCATATCCTTGACCTCTCATGTCTTTCACTTGAAGATTGTACATAGTAAGCACTTTTGAGATCTCATTTTTAAGGGTTTGTGAGGTAGTATTAGGAACACTCACAATCATAACAAATCGTTCTCGAATCAAGCCTTGAGAATCAACAAATCTCAAAATGATTGTCATTTGTTCCTTACCGGACATGTCTATAGCTTCATCAACAAGAATACAATATTTGGAGTTTCCAACTTCATCTCAGATCTTACCCCTTACTTTGTAACCAAGGATATTCAGGATTTGCTTTTGAATTGAGGGACTAGTGTACTTGGCATTTGCAGGGGCATTTTCTAAGACAACTCTCTCAATATCCACACTCATCCTTGAAAAAGATTTTATTACTTCTTGAAAATATCCACGATTCAAGGAGTTTTTAGATTCATCATGGCCTCTAAAAGGAGCTCCTTGAATAGCAAGCAATCTAACACTCTATTGAAGCCGTAAGCCTCAATTGATTGTCTTCCATGTTCTTCAATGACCTTGTCTCAAGAACTCTATCAATATGGCCATCTGAGTTCCTCAACGAATCCCATTTTTGCATGGCAGCCATGGGTTGAGATGTGATGCTTCCAACATGCTTCATCAACATATTATTACCCGTATAAACCTTGTTCCAATTTTTAAATCCTTCCACAATAAATGCATGATGGCAAGAATCTTTAGTGTCAAAAAGAAAACAAGGAAAGCAAATTGCTCTATCAACAACAATTGAGTACTCAAGCCATGGATAAGTCTTGAACCAAGAATACTGAAACTTCTGTTGTTGACCCCCATATTTGGTCATTGGAAACACCACCTTAGGTTGAAAAGGCACTAACGAAATGTAGGCTTTTCGAACTCTATCTTGCTCATCCACTGGCCATTCCCAAATCGGACAACGTAATCCAGGATCACGTTGAAGAGCATTAATCCTATTTGGTGGCTCTAAAGGTTGAGAGTTGGGCAATGGAAAATGACTTGAAGGTTGTGGTTCATCATTAAAATTTAGAGAAGTAATGGAAGGAGTATAATTCAAATTGGAACTTCCGGACTCAACATCCCTTGAAAACCATGAAGTAATTTCTTTTAATCGCTTCGATTTTGGCAGAGGGTCTTGACATTTTTTAGATCTTAGACTAATAACCTATAATCATTGAATACCAATGCATATATTAGACAACTATTAACATTACAGCTACCAAATTGATAAATGCACATAGCACAATTCGAAACAATTCAATATCACAACATCATGCTCATTATTGCAGTTAGTCATCACGAATCCATAATCACCCCACATAATCATGTAAAGCAGCTCCAACAAGAAATCATTATATACCCAGAAAACTTAGCATGCCCAACACCATAATCAAATGAACACTTAATATATACCCGGAAATTTATTTATTTTATTTGAAAAGAAAAAAATTGAACTTTGTCAAATATTAACAATCTGATTATTGAATTTCATTATATTAGTTCAAAGAAGACAATAATACTCATGTACTAGATGAAAATAAATTGAGATATTGAGGGAGAAGACAGAAAGAATCATTCTTTCGTTTTCCCAAATAAGAGTCTGACCTTCCCATAACAAAACTGGAAAAAATAGTTCCCAGAACCAAAAGTGAAAAACGTTCTTACCAAATTTGGAAATTTCGATTGGCTACAATCACTCTCTACTTCCTTTCCAAAAAAACTAACAGAGAAATCAGAATCTAGCATAACTAGAAGTACCTACCAATCCAAAGCATCCATCCAATAAGGAAAAAAGATTCCAAAGCAAGAAGAAAGGTCAAAGCTAAAACCTTTACACTGAAATCGTAGTAATAGAGGTACCCAGATAGAGAAATTGCATGAGAAAATGATTGGTGAGCTGAATGAACTTACTGGGATGATTATTTTGCAGAGAAGCTTTTTCTTCTTTTTTTTCAAAAGAAAAAGAAAGCATTATGGGCTGGGATTCTTGCCATTCCTGATGTGTTTGTTTGATCAAAGTCTCAAAATAAGAGACAAACTTGACCAAAAAGATGTAGAGAGAAGCAATACCAAGCTCTCTCTCTCTCTCTCTCTCTCTCTCTCTGAGAGCACAACACACACTAAAATTGTGTAGAGCTGTTTTGGTCTTGGCTGAACACCTCTGTATTCTAGAGGACCATGTAGGTTTAAATTTGTGTTTGGAGATTTTAGGGATTTAAGATTTGGGGTCGGGGAAGAAAGAAGAGGGGAATTGGTTCAGTATATGGTATAATACAATGGGGAATTGAGGGTAATTTGGGGATGCTAAGTCTACACACATCTAAAAAAAAAATTAGTACCGGGTGTTTTTTTTCCCCTATTGGCTGGAGATGCTTGAGTCCTCCCCCCCTTAACACATGAGATCCGCCCCTGCACTGAGTGGTGATGGCATGCCACTTTTATTACTTGCATGCAAATTTTTATTTAAAATAGATGGTTTAATTATTTTTTTAAGAAAAGAAAGCTATATTGCACTAGGAAGATATTAAAATTACATTAAAAGGATTACTTGGTGGTGGAACTAAACTCCCCACACTCATCCTTACCAATAGTGCTAGTGACAAGACTATCACAAGAAGAATTAGACATGAGATAAGAAGACCCAATCTCGAACTAATCTAAACGATTAAAGAAGTAATCGATACCAACTCGCCGCTAATAAAACGCTTAAATAGTATCACATACCAAAACCTCCGGTATATTTACATAGACAACTCTCTCATTACATTGACACCAAAAAAGAATCGACCATTATAATAGTCCTTAAAGATGACATGCACCATAAAATGGCACACCAATGACACTACCGACGACCAAATCCTAAACCCTCACAAGGATGAGTGACGATAAAAACCAACTAAAAAAATAGAAAACGAGACCTGGCCAAGAAGTCCCAAGCCCACATATTTGATCCATCCCAGGCCCACTAGTGGATCTCCAAAGATCGGTCGGCTAGGATTACAGCCGACCTGTTGCCGACTTCTGTCTGCAAATTATCCCTCCTTCGCCGACTCAAGTTGCCACTAGAAACCACCGTCCATATCTATGACGTCAGTGCACCTCACCACCAAACTAAATTCAACCCAGCAAAGATGCAGGAGATCCGACCCGGATTCACATGGAAAGCCAATCAGCCACTGCCGCCTCTGCTCCCCTATCTCATATCATCGCGCACCGGAAGTGGCTCCACCCGCCGACAAGAACGCAACTGGAAATCTATAGCGACACAATGGAATCGCCTCCGAGAAAGACCACTGCAACTAGAATGCAGCGACTTCGATTACAAAAAATGTCGTCCACCCTCAGGGCCGGCCCTGAGATTTACGGGGCTCGAAGCGACGAGAAAAATTGGGGCCTCTTGTCAAAAAAAAAATTTGAAACAATAATTTTTTTGAAACAACAAAACATAGCAATAAAACTTTCAATAATAATAAAATACTATAATGTTTGAAACAAAAATATAAAAGTTACAAATATCAGTACATTTTTACTCAAAAATTGCCATTCTTGCATTTTTAGAAGCAAAAGTATCAATTAAGCACGAACACTCAAGCTTTTCCGCCAACTCATTTTCAATCGATAACATAGCCAAAACATTCAGTCTTTCTTGAGACATAGTTGATCGAAGATAAGATTTGATCAACTTTAACTTCGAAAAGCTTCTCTTAGCACATGCAACAGTAACAAGTATGGTTAACAAAAGTTTGTAAGCAATCCAAGCATGTAATAACTGCTATCTTTACTCATTTCAAAGTGCTTACAAATTGTTGTTCTACATAATGTAAGATGTAGTTCCATCATAACTGTTAGTAAAAGTAATATAACAACAAATATAAATACAAGTAATTGTTGTATTATATTACAAAATTGCTCAGGTAATACATTGTCTCAACCAACAAGGTTTTGTATTTGACTTACATTGTCAATATCTTTTGTCCACAAAGTCAAAAGATATTAACTTACTGATTTCCTTGAAAGATCAATACATTCTTAGAGGGGTCTCACACATAGAAGATTGTTAAATTTTCCTACTGGTGCTAAAGAAAATCAGCACTAGATACATACAAGAAAGATAGAAATGATAGTTACGACACACATTACATTACCCAAGACACAGTCTGATCTTCACCCAAGCCAATGGTCCTCTTGTAGTTGCTCCAAAACTCCAATAACTGAAACAAAATCACCATTTTCTTCGTATACATATATATTTTGGAATCCCGTTCTTTATTTTGGTATTTTAAAGTCCGGCTTTTCTTTTTTTTCATAGCGTTTACTGTAAAAAACACTGTCACGGTTTTTTTTCTAACCCAGTTTTTTTTTTAATTTTGTGTGTACAATTAAGGGGGCCCTTAAAATTGGGGGCCCAAAACTATTGCTTTAATGACTTTAGCCCAAGGCCGGCCTTGTCCACCCTCTCTCTATCCCCACCAACCCCCACCATGCTAGGCCACAGTTGACCCACCAGAAATCTCGTCTAACAGTGTCGATGGACGTGCCGTCAGAGAGAGATGCAAATTTTATTTTTCAAAACCCTAGAACACTTCAGCTTTTGCGGAGCTCCCAGGCCTAAGACTCATTATGTTCTGTCTCAAAGATCGATTAAATTTCATAGGCAAGTCGCCAATATTATGATTATTATCAATAGAGTCAAGCAGGAGAAAAAACCTTCACTATAAAACTCAAAAGAGTCATTATTTGGCTAAAAAAAAAAAGAATTATATACAACTAGGAAAGCAGAAAACATACGTGAATTGATGCGAAAACAAGAGAGTGCGAACCGTCGATCCTTAGCTTCAGATTTGCTACACTCTATCCCCGATCCTAAACGATCAGTATTGAGTGGTTGACTTAAGATAGCCACAACGAGCTTTGCCCTATTACCATCATCATCACCATCTATCTCATCATCTCGGCCTCAGCCCACACTTAAAACCTTTCACAAAGAAGCACCGGACTCCGTCAATTTTCAAATGGTCATCAAGGCTCTTCTCCAAAAAATCAAATTGCGTGCATGGAAAGTAGGAGTAGAAGAGATCGAAGACGAAGCCCTAAATACCATCTCAAAATTAGAGATGTTAGGGCTTTAGTTTCTGCTCAATTTCATCTTCCTCAACCTCCGGATACTGATGGGCAGCAATCCCTACTACAGTGAAAAAAGGATCCGGATCCTCTCATGAGCAACTAAATCACCTGACCTAAAAATCGTAGAACAATTAAGTCAAGACACCTACCCAAAAGTCATTCATACTTGAACTAGAGTCATTAAATCAGAGGAGGTCATCAACGTTGGCTTGTTGATAGCCATATCCATTATCAATGGAATGAGATTGAGCTTGAAAGTGGCGCGCCTTTCGGTGGTGCTATCAGCCTTGGCAGGATAGGAGATCGAACGACTTGTGTGAGATTGGATAATTCGTCATGATTGTCAGTATTATATGCAAGCTTTTGATTTTGCCCTAATTAGGAAGGTGCAACCAAGATCAGCCTTTGGAATTCTCCAACTAGTCTGAAAGATAGTGATAGGACTGTGGGCTTGGTTTGGGCCGGAAACTTTGGGTTTCTGAGTAAACAAATGAAATCTTATGGTGTGGTGCCGAGGCAGCCAACCACTCCTGTTTCGTATATATTCACTCACTTGGACTAAAACCCTAGCCCGCTCCCCGCCTCTCTTCCTCCTCTCCACTCTTTCTGTCTGCGTCGCCTTCCCTTCAGGTTCGAAACCCTAATCTCTCATCTCCTCTCTCCTTCGTTATCGTGTTCTTCTGCTCCTCAATTTCAGGTGTTACTCCAGAATAGCTGGATTTTCTGGATCGGAGTTTTCAAAACCCATCTCCTTTTTTCTCTTTAATCTTTGCGGACTTTATTTCTGTTGCTGAGTGACCTTGGGTTGGTAGAAATCGGGGGATATTGATGATATTGTGGTTGTTTGAATAACAGGAACAATGGCCGTGCCTTTGCTGAAGAAGCAGATTGTGAAGAAGCGCGTCAAGCAGTTCAAGAGGCCCCAGTGGGACAGGAAGATATGTGTCAAGGTACAGATCTCCAGTTCATTTTGTTCTTTCGATTATATGTATGTATCGCTGTTTGAATGCAATTGGATTATGTACGATCTTATAATGTAAGCGTACGCTTAGTTGTAAGTAGAACTTTGTATTGTTTATGACAGGTTGTAATTAGATGTCAATTTAAGATGAGAGGTTCTGTACTGGGTGTGTTGGTGTCTAGTTTTATAAGCAAAGCAAAGCATGGATTGTGTGTATCGGCGTAGTGCTACTCAATGCGCTCTGATCCGAAAGATTTCCCTGCAACATTCATCTGGGGAAGGTGGGCAGTTGGGTTTCATTTTAACCTATTGAAATCATCAACAATCATCTTCCCCACATCTTGTCTTTCATTTTATCCATGTGTTTGTACTTTCTTTTTTAGTACTGTTCAGATGAACCGATTAATTGTTTAGTTTTCCTGTTGCAAGTCCTTTATTGCACGGGGTAGAATAAGTGATCTCCAGTAGGTTTAGCATCTTGCAGACAGCATCATTCCTTGCTTGGTTGTTGGCTTCTTAGTCTAGCTAGTTGATGATTTCTATGTTTGGTGTTTATAGATGATATTCAATCTTTTCTATTTGAGATCTTGTTTATTTGGGACTTTGGAACACAATTTTATTTTAGTTTCAATGGTCCATTTTATTGACTGAATTAGTTCTGAGTTCAAATGTGTAAGTGCACCCTGCCTTATGGAGCCCTAATGTTATGTTTTTCTGTTTGGTTGTATGGCAGACCAACTGGAGAAGGCCCAAGGGTATTGATTCCCGTGTCAGGCGTAAGTTTAAGGGAGTCACTTTGATGCCCAACATTGGGTATGGCTCTGACAAGAAGACTCGCCACTACCTCCCCAACAAATTCAAGAAATTTGTTGTCCACAATGTCAAGGAGTTGGAAGTTCTTATGATGCACAACAGGTTCGTTACAGTTTCTTTGAAGTACTAGTTGATCTCATGTTATGTAATTTAGGACTTACTGTGCCAAGATTGCTACTTAATGTGCTCTGATCTAAAAGATCTCTCTGCAACATTCTGATATTCCTTCGTTTTCCTCCAATATTTTAGGACTTACTGTGCCGAGATTGCACACAACATTTCCACCCGGAAGAGAAAGGAGATTGTTGAGCGTGCTGCTCAGTTGGATGTTGTTGTCACCAACAAGCTTGCCAGGTTGCGCAGCCAGGAAGATGAGTAAGCTTTGGAGCTATCGCAAGACTTTTCATTGTGTGTTTTTAAATTTCAGTTTGGAAGGAGATCCTATTAAGAATCCTATTTTTGTCTTCAGTTCAGTACTCTTAAATCTAGACTCTGGTATCTAGTTTTACTAGTGAGACATGTTAAATGATATGAAGTTATGCTTGCTCATATTTTCTCTTGATTGCCTTTGTGATTGCTGCACTGGTGGTTTGTTTGTTTTGACAACCCATGGGTCATAAAACGGAGAACTGTGCATTGAAAAGATGCATCTTTGTCCAAATGCGAAATCCTGGAGGTCTGCGGCAATGTTTGCTTGCTTCATTTTTCTTATGGCTTCCTTTCAGGTGGCTCACTTTTGTATTTCAGTAATCCAAATTATAAAAAAATTGTTGACATGTATAGAGGCATTTGCCATTCTTGGCTTGCCTTCACCATGAAGGCATGATTGTTTAAATTATGCATGATCATTCTTGGTCGACATTTGTTTCTGTATCCTTATCTGCCCGGTCCTTTTAGACTATGAATGTGATAGCTTATTGTGGCCATCTAGGCATCTATATCATGAACAATTGCAATTATGCTAGAATTAGTAATTTCAACTGTGATTAGGCCAGAAGTCATCTCAACCGATATCTTAACCATATTTTCATCCACTTTTTTGTTGGAAGTTGTAAGCTGGACGTTTCAACCTAGGATTTGGTCGATCCAACGCAAAATGTTCATTTCCGATCAGGGTAAAGTTGCCTTGTGTTTCCTATAGTAACAATAATCAGCAATCTGATCAATTTGGTATGATTTCTGTTGGGTATTGGCCAGCGTACTTTATTTAACTAGTGGAGGTCTCCTATCTCTTATAAAAGCTTTCCGCTCCATTGCTTTCGAGATGCTACCCTTGCAGGTGGAACGTTCACTCTGTTGCGTCCTTACGACCATCAGCATATTTGATCGGTTAAGAAGCTGTGTGCAAGTGTTGATCATGACCAAGGAAGCTGTTAGCCGTTCCAATAAACTACTGAATACTTTCTTCTCGATCTCTTTTCTTTAAGAATTCATGAACTGGTCCGCTCGATTGTAATTGGAATTCTGTATCAGTAAAATAAGAATGGTAACGTTCAAACAATGAGTCAAAATTTCTTGCACGCCTTGTGATAAAAGTATACTCTTAGACGAAGAGAATGTGTGCTCGCCAAGTCTTGGGTGTTGTTGCTGTTCATGTCGTAGTCAGAGGCATGCGTCAGTAACTTCAGAAATTAATTATTGGTTAATTTTTGTAAACGAAAGTATTATGGTTTATTGACTTGAGAACAATTCAAAGACCAAGTATGTGAAAGCTTACGGACTAAGCTCAAACACTGTTTAGGTTATTATCAAATCCCTGAAAGATAATCCCCCAGAGGCTGTGGCAGAGGTGGAGATTCCTGATGGTGATTCAATGTGCCTCTTCAATGAGGCCGATGGCGAGTAATATCCTAGCTGATCTAGGAAAGATCATTTCTCTTCTTTTCATTGCTTCTTTTCTTACCGTGAGAGTACACAATTGATGTCTTTGGCTTGATCTGGTAGAATCGTTGCTTGGTTTGGGTTTAAAAGTTATTATGTTTTAGTTTTGCTTCTATTGTTTTATTTTGATGGTTTGTGCACTGTTAGTTGCTTAGTTGTTAACTTGCATTTGGAGTGGTTTCGTCACTCCATTTGTATGGTCATTGCGGCCGTTCATGACTTATGTGAAATGAAGTTAACCATTTCTCTCAAAAAATATTTACCAGGGATTTGTTTTTTGCCCACAACAGTCGAACCTTATAACGACCAACTATTGCTAGGTTAAACATAAGCAACCTCCAATGATATTTGCAACAGAATCAACTTCACGGCATATGCTTGTTACAGTTCCACGCGGGCAACACATTTGAAATAATTCTTGTGGGCATGAACCTCTAAGGTAAATTCTGCAAATTAAGAGAGGGAGGGGGACGCCGCATTGGCGGAGGCAGCATAGGACTAGTGAGGGCCCTTGCCCCCACTGAATTTTTGATTTTCTTCACGTTTGAGTCATTTGTGCCCCCACTGAAATATTAATTTTACCATACAAAAGAAATCAACTTCCAATATGCATGGTTATATTCATGTATCATCTTCTTTTTTTTGACAATGTCATGTATCATCTTCTTGGTTATGCTTTTATTTGCTAGTGTGATACTTCCCACTATGTTCTTTTATTTTTGTGGCCTTGTATTGGAGGAGGCATAGACAGATTATATGTGTGTGTGTATATATATATATATATATATATATATATATATATATATATATATATCACATTGCCAATATGATGTCCCCAACACATTTGCAAAAGACTTAGATGAAGCGTATGCTTGATCCGTTTAATTTCCATCACAAAAAAAATAGCTTTAACAAACTAAGGATGCGATATGATCAACTTCAGAGCTTTTGGGGAAGGATTTAGGCAATGCTCTGAGATATAGCAACTCTACGGGAGAGAGTACGTGCAATATTTAGTGAGCTAGAGGGATCCAAAAAATAAACATATTTGTTGCTTCTTGCCCTTTTGTTGCTGGTAATAGCTTTGTATCTCTTTTAGAGTCTTAGCTCATGTGTTTATCTTTTATGAACTTAAGACACTCTCAGTTTATGTATTAACCTCATTTAATTTAGGAAGTTAAAATTTATTAAAAGATTGATTTAGTGTCTAAATCTGAGATGGTGCATGCATGTATTCATTCATTAAGTCATCTTTTGTGTGATTGATTCAAAATTTTGCCCCTTCTCATTTTTGTTTCTCCCTCCGCCACCTAAGACTTGTGGATGGACCGCATCTTGATCTCACGTATAATGACCTAGTAGTACTGGTTGTGCAAAGGCAGCAAAAATCTGGTTTGCCTTGCATATATGATTGAGCAGTAGCGCAGTTGAATGTTGTTGTCACTTTCTACCCTGCGCATAACAACCTTGATTTGAAAATCTGAAACATGATGTTTTCCCCGTAATCACTTAGAAATCGATCTGCTTCATTGTTTTTGATGGAGCGAGGGACAAACTGATGTTGAACAGATCAAATAAGTTGGATCTTATTTTTAATCTGATTTCTTACAAATCATCAGCAGCTCATCTGATATATTAATAGTTTAACGTTAGTCAATCTGAACCTGTAGTATGACAAGTACGACCAAATATGAACGAGTTTTAAAATTCAACCCATAGACGTGAGGCTGTAGACACTCATTATTCTTGAACGTTCTTTCAAATTTTCACATGCGAGTATGAGATCTTTGAGTAACAATTCCCTATATAAATCATCACGGAAACAGATTTGCATTAAAAACGACTGAGCTGAGGAAGAGAATGACAAAAGTCCAAATTTACCTTCCGATCAAGAGTTCCAGGTGCTATATAATACATAATATATAAGCTTGATATATATCAGCACTATTGTAACAACAGATTTTGTCAAGTAATGGATCAAGATATATATCGGACTCACGATAGACTAGTAGTAGATTTCAATTGTTTATCCGATAAATAAATATACATCATACTAACTCCAACAGACGAGAGATATACATCATAGCAGCCGAACTCTCGTTTTGGTTGTGCCTCCAGTCCCTCCACAGTAAGTATGGTACTTAATAATTCGAGGGTACTTTTATGCTACTGATGAGTACTTAGAGCTCGATAGCAGACTCGCCCTAGCTACTCAGAAATAAGCTTTCGGCTCCATTAATGTCAAGGACACAATAATCCAATTCCATGTGGACGAAATCAGACGTATAGTCGATCAGCTTATCTTGCAGACACATCAAATTGGTTAAGAGGCTACGAAAGTGATCCATGTTAACTTCTGATCATGACTAATTAGGTTGTTAGAAGCTGCATCAAAATTATTTAAAATCCTCCTTTTCTTAGTTTCTTGCATTCTTATTTAAACTTCATTTCCGTCGCATTCGTACCGACGACATCAACTATACTTGACCAACAAGTCTATACATAAAAGATTAGTCTGATGTTCTATGTTTCTGTTTTGTATTTTTTTTATGGCACTGTGTTTCTGAAAGTCAGAAGAGCCTGAGGCATGGTATGATTTCTTTGACGGAATTTAATAAAGATTTAGAAAGACTTAAGCTCAATATTAAGGCAAAAGCGAAAACGGTCTTAGGCCGGCAACCAAATATCTCGAGTCTTTGAGTTTAGATTGTTCGAGTTGCATAGTATAGAGGGAAATGTATTCGATCAATTGTTGTTGGAAGAGCTAAAATAAAATAATTGAGACATTATTTGATAGAAGAAGCAGACCATAGAAGTCAGACATTAAACTCAATAAACAGCTTATAGATCTTTTTTCTTATACGCATACAGAAAATAATTTCATCTACACTATCGCTCATATAATGAAGAAAATATCACAATGAAAATATGAAATGATTTTTATCTTCGTGTCTAAACTAGCGGTGCTTGATGATCAATTCCGTGGCATGCTTCTTGTGTTAAGTGTCAAAATCTTCTTACCCAAAATACGTAAAAGACTTCTTCTTCTCATCACATGATCAAGGTCCATACCACACTCTTGATTCTTGCATGGTTTTAGAATTGCATGGATCATGTGGCCTAGAAGCTATATATGTGAACAATCCACCAAACTCAACAGGAAAGGGGTCCGAAACCATGAATGAACAAGGACCCCCATTGCAAATTTTGATGGCCGACGAAGTACTCATGATTTCCAGTAGTGACTTGCAAAGCTGCAGAAGCTTCTCTGTCTGGTAATCCTTAGCTGAATATATCAACCTACGCAACGACCCCCCCCCCCCCCCACGTTTATTAGAAATCAAAGCCGACCAGTTCGTGGTCCTATCGATCGAATTATATTTGCTGGCTTCACATGCAGTTTTATTATTCATTTGCTGCATCTATCTATTTTATGTGGCTGGCCAGCATCAGAATTTAACATTCAGTTTAGAGATTTGTATAATTGCTGCAGTTGGAAAAGGAACAAAGGACAGTTCTAACTTCTATGATTATAGGTGACCCAAAAGAGGGTCCTCAAATCATTAACTGCAGAGATTTGATGGGTCTCTTGGGTTTTCCTTTTCCATCGTTCTCTATCTTCTGTCATCAACTTCCTCGGTTTTGAGCTACCCCAGTTCATTTCCTTCGCAATTCATTTCACTTTCCACAAGTTGGAATCCATCCTTCACAGTTTTTTGTACTATAAGCATCTCCATCTCAAACGAACCCTAAAATTGGCCAATCCTATATGAGAATCCAAAACAGCCCATGCATCAATGCACGAACATTATGGATCAGAGAGGCCGACCACTAGTAGGATTAGTAAGATCGATCGATGCCCACATTTTGGTTGATTCACACTCCCTACTCTACAAACTGTTCATAGTTTGACACTTTAAAGCCTCACATGATTGCAGAAGCTTTAGATTACAATATAGATGTTCATCTTTTACATTGATTTCTTGACCATACCTTATACAAGTTACGAATATATGCCTCTCTCAAAATTAAGTAAAAAAGAACAAGAAGATGAAACCAATAAAAAAGAAATGAAAGAATTTGGTTAGAAAACAGAAAAGGTATCATCAGGTTGAGTGGGTTTGTGATTCAGTTCTTCCTCCCACACCCTTTTATTCACATTCTTCTTCTTATTCTCTTCCTCCTCGTCACCACCGCCGCATTTATTCTCTCCGAATATTCCCTCCACCACCGACTCCACGTCTATTTTCTTATTCCCATCCCTACCCTCGTTCACCTCCTCTGGGATATACGGCGGCCTCGCTAGCTGCGCCACCGTGTCCCACGATCCTCCTATGCCCTTAAAAAACTCGTGCTCCTTGATTTCCTCCAGCACGATTCTCTGCCTCGGATCCTTCTCCAGAAGCTTCCTGATCAGGTCCCTTAACGGCGTCGCTTCCCCCGTCAGCTCCGGCGACTTCGTCAGTATCCGGTAGAACGTCTCCTTCCGGTTGACGCCTCTGAACGGCGTCGTACCGTACAGCATTTCGTAGAGCAACACTCCCAGGGACCACCAGTCTACTTCGAAGCCGTGGCCGGTGGCGGATATGATCTCCGGCGCCACGTACTCCTCCGTTCCGACGAACGAGTTCGATTTCCCGGACGACTTTGCCGACTCCGTTTTGCTTTCGGATTTCTCCGACTTCTCGGTTTCGGCTTCGGTCTCGACCGGTACGATCAAATCGTCCGGCGAGATTCCCGAGTTGCAGAAGCTGCGGAAGAGCGACCTGTGCTTCTTCTTGTTCTGGAGTTTCTTGGACGCTGATTTTGGTAGCGAATTTGATCTCGGAGCTGGTTGAGGAGTCTTGATCGGCGGCAGCGAGAGGTTGGTTGAGAGATCGAAATCCACGAGCATAATGTGGCCGTTCTCTTGGATCATAACGTTCTCCGGCTTCAAATCCCGGTAAACAACTCCCAAGGCGTGCAAATACTCCAATGCCAGAACCAATTCCGCCGCGTAAAACCTTAACAACCACCGGAAACAAGATTCAGTTCAATATCTCAAAAAAAAAAAATCAATCAGGGTCGGATCTCGAAATTCCGTTACAACAGATTTTAATTACCTGATGACGTCATCGGAGAACATGCGCTCCGTCTGTCTTTTCCGGAGAGAATTGAGATCGCGGCCGGAGCAGTAGTCGATGGCGTAGCCGACGAGATTCTCAGTGTCGAGGACTCCATGCAGCTTTGGGAGGAGCGGGTGGTCGAAACGACGTAGTACTTGCTGCTCGAAGCAGACTCGCCGGTACTCGTCGGTGCCGTCACCGTCTTTACTTTTGCGGTGGATCATGTCCCTGGAAATTACCTTCAAGGCCATGAGCTTGTCCGTCTCTTGGTCTTGCACTAAAAACACTACGCCCTTGGCGCCGCGGCCAAGCGGCGTGATCACTCGGAGCCGCTGGAAGTTAAAGCTCGGCACCGCTGCAACAGCGTCGTCGCTGCCGCGGTGAGTTTCGGTTTGGTTCATTGTAACGACGACTTGAATTTTGGAGGAGGTGTGGATTTTGCTGGGCGGTATTTATAGAGAAGTTTCGAGGGGGGCCTGGGGAGTCTTGCTGGAGAAGTATTCAAAGAATTATGGGGCCAGGGAGATTGTAGGGTTGGTGCGGGGAGGGGTGCTTTAAATGTTGGCTCTTGGAGGAGTGGTGCGTCGAGATGAGGACACGTCGGTGTTTGTTGACGTGGCGGAGATCTGAGGTGGGTTTCTGTTTTCTGAGCCTTGAGGATGACGTACGTGATTACTTTTGAGAATGAGGTGATTAGCTTTGTTTCCAAAACGAGGGAAAATGGGAGGGAGTGTGATGACGTTTGAGTAGCGCTCATTCCAGAAGCCGTGTGCAGCAGGGAATGTTTGCGTTCAATGTTCAAACCCGGCGGTTGTGGGCTTTTGGGCTGCACCGTTTCACATCCTATTGGGCTATCTAGGACTTCAAACCGTGCTCCCAGCGCCTTTACGTTTTTTTTGGGGCTCTCTGGATTTGTTTTAGGGTAAATTCCTCATATGGTACCTGATGTTTGGCTACTTGGACAATTTGGTACCTGATATATAAAAACGGACAATTTGGTACTTAAATTTCTCAAATTTAGGCCATTTTGGTACTTATGTCAATTTTGACCATATTTTTAGGGTTATTTTCGTCATCTTATCTCAACTTTACTTTATGTTTTTATAATACCTCCAAATTGCCTCTAAGTTATCACTAAAAATTTGATAACTCATCCACTTAGTATCTGTGATGATTTACGTATATAAGTTTTCATAATGTAGCTATCAATCTAAATTAATTTTAATTATAAGTAATTAAAAAAATTTTGATAAAAATTACAATTGCATAAAGACAATTTATTTCCTTTGCAAAAAATAATTAGGATACAATAAGTATATTGAGAAATTTTTTTTTGATATATGCGAAGTAGATGCTAAGTGAAGTAGATATATCAATTTAATTATCTCCAAAGAGAGGCAATTATAGGAAAAAATGAAGAAAAATATGAATTTAATGAATTTAGGACTAGAATGACGGAAATAACCCTGAAAATATGGTCAAAATTGATAGAGGTACCAAAATGGCCTAAATTTGAGAACTTTAGGTACTAAATTGTCCGCTTTCATACATCAGGTACCAAATTATCCAAGTAACCAAACATCAGGTACCATAGGAGGAATTTACCCTTTGTTTTATTCTTCCATCTGCTCTGATGCGAAAGTACATTATTACGATTAATAATTGCGACATCATCCGAAAATTCTTCTCTCACCTGGTGAACATTCACCTCTGTGACATGGCAGAACCACATCCAAGTATTTGAGTCAAAGATTAGTTTTGACTAACGCTTACAACTCCCGTTAACGTCAATCTTTATTCAAAGAGTTTGACAAAAAAAAAATAGAGAGAAACAGAGAAGAAACCCAGAGATGAGAAAATCAAAGGACAAAGGAGAAAACATGGGTCTGATCGTGTTAACAAAAAAAAAGGGTCTGATCGAGTGCCTTTACGTAGAATCGTCTGGCCAAGAATTAAAATGGCGAACTAAGTGAGAAAAAAATATAAATACTCCCCACCAATTTCAAACAAGAGTTCACAAAGCAATTTGTCAAATTGTTTTGCTTTTTCAGTCAAAACAATTAGAAATTGTTAGTCCCAAGTTTGGAGAAATTAAATACTAAACTTTCGGAAACAGTTTCATGTGCAAATATGACCAGCTTGCAATTGTCACACATCGTTAATTTTACATTTATTTACCGACTTTATATCTACGAGATGCACGTGCGTGTAGTTTAATCAAAATCTTTCCATCGACATTATTTGGGGTTTTGCCCCATCATTTTTTTATATCAAAGTAAGGTTTTAGGATGTCACATTTAGTTAGGGTCTCACGTAATGAAGACAATTTCTATCAGAAAATATCTTGGTCTCATCTATGAAATTTGATAATAAGCGTTCCGGACTCATTAATGCAAAAAAAAAATAAATTGTGCATTGTCCATGAGCCACCAATGTCCTGAATCTAAAATCCACCGTGAAGGTTCAATGGAAATAAGAGACATCAGTTGGACTAAAAATAGTGAGATTATGTCATCTGTCATGTCAAGGTGTCATGTTTTGAGAAAATCTTGACATTCTTTGTTGGAGATGCTCTAATATTATATCGCTTGTCAAATTCATTGTCATGTCAAGGTGTCACGTTTTGAGAAAATCTTGACATTCTTTGTTGGAGATGCTCTAATATGATATCGCATGTCAAATTCGTTGTTGGCCATGAAGATTGAACTCGAGCACTAGTCCGCCCCTACCAACTAAACAAACTTGATTTGGCCAAATGTCGTCATTTTAGAGTTTTATAAAGTCTAGCATCTAGTTTAAACAATGCTAAAACCAATTGCAAACCCCTAAATTCATCCCTAAATTCATGCGGTGAAGATGTGCAAAGATGAAGTTTTTCCCGATCCTTCTTAGGTCTTGAGAGTATGAGACTATGCTATAAAAATAGGCAAAATTACCAAAATACACCCCAAATTTGGCTAAAATTGTCAATTTGCACCCAAGACTTGTATTTGAGTCAATGTACCTCCTAAACTTGATAAAAATTGCCGATTTGCACCTCATCCGTTAAATTTAACTGTTTTCATTCAATTTTGTGTCTAATGTCATGCACATGAGGGGTAATGTTGTCATTTTATATTTATATTTTTCTTAACAACAAATACAAATATTCTTTAAAAGGAGGATTATTTTTTAATCAAATTATTTATTTATATCTTTTTTCTACATACTTAACCCTACTTCGAATTATATATTCAACATACCCACCCATTCAAATATAGTGTGTTGTGTATATATATATATATATATATATATATATATATATATATCTGTGTACACATTGTTGGAGGAGGAACGAAACGAGAATAATAACGACGTAGTGGAACAAAACGTAACCATTTAATTATTGATAATGGGGCATATATATGTATTACATAATTACAATCTCGTAGGATTCGGAGTCCTAATCTATTACAGAGATGCGAATCTATCTCTAACAGGAAACCTAATAAGGCTAAAACACACACAATGGTAGAATAATAATTCTCCCAGAACACACATTTATTTTTAATTTTCAATGTATTTATTTATATTTTCTAATATCTTTTAACTGACTATATCACGTAAAATAATAAATATATAAATCAATAACATGTTTTTGAAAAACAATTATAACAAGTGTTCATCTTAAGTAATTTTATTAATTTATTTCATTATTAAATATGAATAAATATATAATGACAATATTGTCCCTCAAATGCATGACATGTGACTTAAAATTGGATGGAAAACATTAAATATAACGGATATGGTGCAAATCGGCAATTTTTACCAAATTTAGGAGGTAAATTGACTTAAATGCAAGTTCATGGTGCAAATTGACAATTATGACCAAATTTAAGGTGCAAATCGGCCTTTTTGCCATAAAAATATGGATGTATTATTAAGACATCCTAAATTACTATTTACACACCCCTTTTATTATTATTTAAATGAATTTACAAATTCACCCCTTAAATTTACTTTAAGATTGGCTCTCATCATGAAATGGTTATGTGAATATTGGGATTTTAATTGTTGGATATTGGGTTTTGCCGTTTGGAGAGGGAAGACCAAAGACCCATAAGAGATAAGGAGAGAGGTATAACTGATCAATGATCAGAGAAAGAAAGAAGAACAAAATTAATTATTAGGAAGATCCAGACCCCTCATCTACAATCATAGGTTTCTCCTATAAGTTTATTCATATCGGATCTCACGATCAGACCCTTTTTATTTTTGGTTAACACGATCAGACCCATGTGTTAATGTTGTGATTACACTCGATTTAGTACGCCGTACTCCTTGTGGATGTGATACGCCGTATTTTTTGTCTCCTTCCTGTCACAAGTAGCACACGTCGTCAAAGTAGAGACCATGGCGGAGTGGTCTTCAACTCTCAAACGCTTAAGTTAGGGTGATAGTAATTTATGCAGAGTTACAGTAGGGAGTTTTTGTGTACTTACTTTATGAGGTCAGGAGTTTGACCTTTTATTGTTGAGTTGGGATAGATCGTTTATCTATCTTTCGATGTGGGACGACGTCCGATTAAGGTGTTCTCTGGAGTCTTCTTTGAGATGCGCGTGAGGACGCGTCCGTAGTCAGTTTGGATCGCGGAGAGGCCCATTGTGTAGCTAGTACGGCTGACTTGCTATTAGTATTGTAAGACTGTGCTATACATTAGCCTTAATGCGCTTGATAGTTGTGCTGATTATGGCGGGCATAAGCCTATGCCAACACCATGTTTTCTCCTTTGTCCTTTGATTTTCTCATTTCTGGGTCTCTTCTCTGTTTCTCTCAATTTTTTTGTCCCACTCTTTGAATAAAGATTGACGTGGAAGAATTTAAGTTGCCTATCACGATCGTCGCCCGTGCGATTCGGCGTGATGAGTTTGGTTCAATGTTGCCGAATGGGTACGCACTAGTAAGTCCCTCCGTACTACGACTTGGGGTGGAGTTGCCGTTAGACCCCCGCATGCAGTGTCTTGTGGCGGAGTTTGGCTTGGCTTTTGGCCAAGTCAGCTATAACATGTGGCGAGTCCTTCTCAGTCTCTGCTCACTATTCCACCTCTCGGGGTGTTCGGCTCCTACTGCGGCGGAAGTACTCCATTTCTTCAAGGTGGACTATAACCAGCGTAATGGTAATGGAGGGACCGCGCGATTTGTGAGGCGGGATGAGCGCAGTGAGTACCAGGTCTTAGAGAACTGGTCCACCTCGGAGGCGAACTGGAGGAAAAACAGTTTCGTGGTAGAGAAGGGGTGGGAGTATGGGCCATTAACGGGGTAGAATATCTCCCAGGAAAGCGTATTCGCTCGCGATTTCAAGCCATTAATTGTAGGTTTTGATGTTTTACTAAATTTTGTTGCTACGGAATATCTGTTTGCTGACGCTACCTTCTTTGTTTTTGTTGCATAGCTGGAAGGAGATTGGTGTTGTCAAAGCGAGAGGTTGATCGAGTAAATCGTGTGACATACCTTTGGAGGTGCCAAGGTGAGGACTTAGTCCACGATTTGAAGGTATTGACGAACCCGTATCTCCTGTTCGAGCAAGGATTACTCCGTCGCCATCGTATGTAGAAGTGCTACGCTCTTCAATCCTCTATTCTTTGTTTATGGCGTACTAATCTGATGTTACATGTGCAGCTACGACGCTCTCGGTGAACATGAATTTTGAAAAGTCAGAGCGCATTTGTTACGCATGATTTCTGCAGCAGGAAGATCCCGACGTAACGCCGGATACTGAAGGACTAGCGGTGACGATGTTGCGACGCGATATGTCCAAGAAGGTGGCGGCCTCTACGAGGAAAACCAAGAAGGTGAATGCCTCGGCGAAGTGGGTCGAAGATTCTCCCGCGGTCGTGGATCTACCGATTCCCCCACACGCGAGCCTGCCAAATGAACAGGGATTGCCGCGCCGCAGTGATGCGGAAGGAGTGGGCCGTATTGACGCCGATCCGCATCTGGTTGATCCGGCGGTGTCCCAAGAGACCGGAAGGAAGAAGAAGGTGCAGAAGGCGGGCGTGTCTTCGAGGAAAACAAAGTCCTCTGCTGCTCCCGAAGATGTGGAGGATGTGACGTTGGAAGCTCCGCCTCCTAAAAGACAGAGGACTACGCAACTGGCGCCCCTCATCTTCACGGAATCTCGGGTATTCGATGATCTGTCCGCGTTGGACCGTAGTCCTTTGGGCCAACTCGGAGCTCCGGAACTAGAGAAGCTGGTTTTACTTAGCCAGCGCGCCGGGCTCGGGCGTTTGAGGCGGCCTGAAGGGTCTGGTCTGGACCTGCGGAGTCCACTCGGTCTAGCTACCACGAGGGCGGCAAAGTTGATGTTCAACCTGCTTGATGCAGAACGGGATGCCCTAGAGGCGCAACGCCATCTCGCCGAAGTGGTTGAACGGGACAGCACCTATGCGACAAGGGTGTTGCTGCTGGAGAATGACTTGGCCAATGCTAAGGCCTAGTTGGAAAATGCAGCGAACCTCCAGGAGGACCTTCGGCAGGAGGTTGCCCGTCGGGAGGTGGCTGAGTCGCTTGCCTAAGAGATGGATGCGGAGAGGGATGCGGCGCAGTCTGCTCTTGCGGATGCTGAGGAGCTCGTCAGGCGGATGAGCGAGGAGGCGGAGGCTGAGAGAACCCGCGTAGCGAAGGAGGCTGCGTCCAGCGCCGTGGCTGCCTTCAAATCATCCACGGAAATGACCAAGTACTTGGAAGGGTACTATGTCACGGCCGTGGGTGACATGATAGCGCAGTTCCAGGAGCTGGAGATGCTAGATCCCGCGGACTACGAGGTCCGGCTGGCGAAGAAGGGATTGGAAGCGCCGCCCATGCCACATGAGGTGACCCCGCCTTTTTCGCAGCCTGCTCCTGCTGCGGAGGCCGAAGATGGTAAGAAAATTTCTGACTCTTCTTCTTCTGGTTTATCTTGTGATAATGACAGGTCTGATTCTAATCCGGAGACCCATTCTCCTACTCCTCCTTCTCAGAGCATCAGGATGCACAACCGCCGCAAGACGAATCGGGGGAAGCGACGGGGCTAGAAGTTGCGAGTACCAGCGATGCAGTCTGAGCGACGTTGGCGTATCAAGCTGCGGGAGAGGAGTAGGATAGGGTGATAAGATCTTTGTAATGCGTCTCTCGTCGCCGTAGTGCTTTATTTTCTCTTCTGTAATTTTTTGCATTTTCTTCTGTAACGGCCTTTGTGCCGAACTTGCTATCTTTTGATGAATAGAAGTTCTTTTAACCCAAGTGATTGTTTATATTATTGCCGTAGAAATATTATGTGATTGTTATCTTATACTTTTGGCGGTATGCTTAATGCTATCTTTGTTGTGCGCACAATGAAATAGTCCGTCGAAGGAATTTAATTGGCATAGTACGCTAGCGTAGTAAGGATCAATGGTTTGAAAAATTCCTCATTTCATTGATAGCCTGGCCGTAGCCGTTTTGTACAAAGATAGTTTTGGCAATGTGCCGAAAGTACTCAAACAGTCCGAGTCCTTGTCTTACGCTACGCGCGGACCCCTACTTGTAATAGTACTTAAGCTGTTCCATGTTCCAAGGATGGGCTAATCTCTCTCCGTACTTGTCCTCTAGGCAATACGTGTTTGGTGCCACGATTTCGACGACTTTGTACGGTCCGTCCCATCTCGGGCGTAGTCCAGTGACCTTTGTTTGGACCTTCTTTAGGACCCAGTCGCCTAGTTGTAGTGTCCTGCTCTTGACTCTGGAGTTATAGAAGCGCGCTACGCGCTGTTTGTTCTGGACGTTATGGCGATGCGCTGTGATGCGTTTCTCTTCCAAGAGATCTTTATCAAGTTGCATATTTTCCGAATTGGTATCGGGGTCAAACAGCAAAACCCGTTGTATTGGCTGAATTACTTCGATAGGTAGGACTGCTTTCGTGCCGTACATTAAGCAAAAAAGAGTTTCGCCCATGGCTTCTGTTGGTGTGGTACGGATTGCCATAGCACTTCGTCGAGTTTTTCAGGCCTTCATCCAGCTTTTTTCTAAGAAGGCCTTTGATAAGCTTGTTAGCGGCTTCTACTTGCCCGTTGGTTTTTGGATGTGCTACGGATGCGAATTTGAGCTTAGTTCCTCTTGCCTTGCACCATGTGATGAGGTGATCGTTATTGAATTGCATGCCGTTATCGGTGATGATAGACTCCGGCGTACCGTGGCGGTAGAAGATGTTGCGTTGTAGGAAGTTTTGAACCTTCTCGGTTGTAATGGCCGTCAGGGGCGCATCCTCAATCCATTTGAAATGATAATCGATGCACACAATGACCCACTTGAATTGGCATTTTCCGATGGGTAGTGGGCCAACCAGATCCATTCCCCAAAGGCAGTTGATCCACGGGCTGACTATGTAAGATAGCGGTTCTGAGGGTTGGCGTGGTATGGGTCCATGAATTTAACATTTGTGGCAAGATCTGGCGAGCTATTGTGCATCAGAGGCTAGTGTGGGCCAATAATATCCTGTGCGGAGTGTCTTTACAGCCAATGCGCGGCTGCCGTAATGGTTGCCACAATCACCACTGCTGTGGATTTCGTTCAAGATCTGCTTGCCTTCTTTAGCTGTGACGCATCTATGGTCGGCGTTCAGCGGACCTTGGTGATAGAGCGTGTTGTTCCGCATGTAATATCTTACCGCTCGCCTCCTTAGTTGTTTTGCCATAGTCTCGTCTTCGGGTAGCCTGCCGTTACACTTGAATGCTATTATCGCTACCATCCATGAGGCTTGGTCGCACTCTGCCTGGCATATCTGTTGCAAGGTCTGGTAAATGGAAGGATGGTGGGCCATTTGGACCCTGGTATCCTTGTGGCATTGGTGTGGTTGCGTCGTGGCGAGTCTTACTAAGGAGTCCGCTCTTGCGTTATCGGCCCTTGGTATTTGATTGATGTGGTAGAATTCAAATCGCTTTAACAGTGTTGTGGCGTACGCCAGGTAGGCTGCTAATTGCTCGTCCTTGGCAGTGAAGGATCCGGTTATTTGATTGACTACGAGCTGAGAGTCGCTAAACACATTGATGCTGGTGGCACCCGTGCTAAGGGCCAATTGTAGTCCTGCAATCAGTGGTTCGTACTCCGCTACATTGTTGGAGGCAGCAAAGTTGAATTTTAGAGCATACTCGAGTTCGAGTCCCCCCAGTCCGCTTAAGATGATCCCCGCTCCGCTAGATTTGGCGCAGCTGGAGCCATCTACGTGCAAGTTCCATGACGAAATCTTGACGGGGTTGATGACATCATTTGGTACTACTTCCGTCGTATCTCGGGGAATCATTTCTGCAATGAAATCAGCTACGGCTTGTCCTTTTATGGCGGGTCGTGGCTTGTATTCAATGTCAAATTCTGTCAGCTCGATATCCCACTTGCTGAGTCGCTCGGAGTGTTCTGGATTCTGTAGTACTTGTTTGAGAGGCTGGTTTGTAAGTACGTGGATGCTATGAGCTTGGAAGTAGTGGCGCAGTCGTCTGGCTGCTACGATGAGCGCAAGGGATAATTGTTCCAGTGTTGGGTATCTTGTCTCTGGGCCGTTCATGGCCCTGCCTGCGTAGAAAACTGGCAATTCTTTAGTTCCATCACGGCGAACTAAGGCACTGCTGACCGCGGTTGCAGATACTGCGAGGTAAAGGTACAGAGGTTCTCCCGGCTGTGGGGTCGACAATAATGGTACTTCGGCGAGGTAGTCTTTTAATCCCTGAAAGGCCAGTCCGGTGTCCATTCGATCAGTTTGCTCTTGGAGCGCCTTAACAGTTTGAAGAATGGCTCACACTTGTCAGTCAGTCTTGATATGAATCGAGATAGTGCCACGAGTCTGCCTTGGAGGGCTTCTACGTATTTCTTGAGTACTGGCTGTGTCATATCCAGGATGGCTTGTATCTTTTCGGGATTTGCCTCTATGCCACGTTGACTGACGACGTAGCCTAGAAACTTACTTGTTGTTACGCCAAAAAAACATTTCTCCGGGTTCAATCGCATCTTGTATTTTTTGAGCATATTGAAGATGGTTCGGAGGTTGGCGTCGTCTTCGGCCTTTATGCTTTTGGCCAGCATGTCATCGACGTACACCTCAATTTCCCGACCGATGTGTTGGTCAAACATTTGTGTGACGCAACGCACATACGTAGCGCCCGCATTTTTTAATCCGAAGGGCATGACGTTATAACAGTACAGGCCTCTGTCAGTGACGAAGGTCGTAGCTTCCTGATCTGCCGGGTTCATGCGTATCTGATTGTATCCGGAGTAGGCGTCTATCATGCTTAGCAACTCGTGACCTGCCGTTGCGTCGATTAGCTGGTCAATTCTTGGTAGGGGGAAACTGTCTTTTGGGCATGCTTTGTTTACGTTCTTGTAATCCACACACATTCGCCATTTACCATTGGCTTTACGGACCATAACGCAGTTTGAGATCCATTCAGGGTACTGCACTTCCCAGACGAACTTCATGACTTTCAATTTGTCAACTTCTTGGCGTATTGCCGTGCTCTTTTTGTCGTCGAAGCTTCGGCGCTTTTGTTTATATGGTTGTGCGGAAGGTTTGATGTGCAATTCATGCATGATGATGTCGGGCGAGATGTCGGGCATGTCCTCATAGGACCATGCAAAGACTTCCATGTTGTCGCCCAAGAAACTTGTTAAATCTCTCTCAACAGTGGGACTAAGAGTTGCGCCGACTTTGATCTTGCGCTCCGGATGGTGTGGGAATGGCGTAATGCTTTTCAATGAAGATTCATGGTTTTCCGGTGTTTTGGCCTCGTATGGCGTAGCCTTCTGCTTGCTCTTGCCCTTCGACGTTTCGCCATCTCGTGCGTCGATGACCTTGTCGATCAAGTTTACTGTGGCATGTATTGCCAAGATTTAGTGTCGGTTGCGCGTCTGTCGAATCGCGCGTGTTTGACAATCTTTTGCTATGGATTGTGAACCCCGGACCTGTCTTGTTCCATGCGGAGTTGCGAATTTTATGAGCATCATGTGCCCGGCGATAAAAGTTCGCATCCGGTTAAGTGTAGGTCGGCCGATGATCCCGTTGTAGGAGCTGTAGGCGTCGACTATGATGAACTCGGCTTCGACGCAAACCGTGCATGGTGCGGTCCCAATGCGTACTGTCATATAATCCGAGCCTAGGAGTTGGGTTATGTCGCCAGAGAAGCTGATTATCGGTTCGTGGTCTTGTACCAACTTCTTGCCACTACGCTCCATCTTTTCGTAGCACCCCTTGAATAGGACGTTGACTGCCGATCCCGTGTCGATCATCATCTTCCCTACATCCAATTGTCCGCCCAAGACTGCGTCTATGAGGAAAGCGTCGTCATTGGGTAAGGAGATGCCAATTTCCTCTTCCTCAGTGAAGGTGATCGGCTTCCACCCTTCCTTCTGTCGCTTAGCATTTCCTCCTGTGATGGCGTACACCTGCCTTGGATGATTGCTGCGGTCAAAGCGCTTTTTTGCTCGGTTAGACATGTTTGTCTTCGGGGCTCCTCCCTCTATGACGTTGATGTGGCGCATGTTCTCAACTGTGGCGACTACGTTCTGTTGTACCCTTTGCTGCGCCGGGCGAACCCCGTGTCGCCATTGGTTCTTAGTATGCGGAGGGTGCGGCAATCATTCGTGTTATGGCTTCCATTTTCATGAAATCTGCACCACTGACCAGTTTCTGCTTCGGTTTGGGGGCGTAGTGGTCTTGCTGGTTTCCTCAGCGTGCCCTGATGCTTGTGGAAAACGTCTTCCAGGGTCTCTTCCCTAGGCGGTGTGTGGTCACTACGGCGTCCCATCGCGTTAACTTGGTGAGGGTCTCTGTTGTCGCGACGTTCATGGCCAAGTCTCATGTTCTTGTCCCGGCCTCTGTGCCGATCGTTGTTGCGCGCGTCACGATGATTGGCCTGATGCCACTCTCTTTTCCTGCCTTTGCTATGGTCTTCTGTGTTAGGGAAGAGCTCACGCTAGAGGGGGATTGTGTGTACAGATGTCTGCGGCGCAGTGGTTTTGTCTGATGGTACTGGTGTCCGCTTTTCCCCATATGTGACGTATTCTGCCTGAGCGTATCGTACTGCTTCAGTCATGATGTCATCATATGTGGCGCCGCGCATTCGAGGGTCCACATTGATATGGAACAAGAAGTTCTCTGACCGTAGTCCTTCCTTAAAAGTGGCCAAGGCGAGCGTTTTGTTCAGGTTCCGACATTGGATGCTGCTGTCTGCCATCGCATGACGAAGGCGCCCAATGTTTCCCTGCTCTCTTGCTTTACTTGAAATAGGCCATCAGTTGTGTGGGCGGCTCCGGTCATGAGGATAAACCGATTAAGAAATGTTGTGGTGAACTGCGCGAAAGAATCTATAGAGTTCGCCGGTTGTTCGAATAACCAATTCATAGCATCCCCATCTAGTGTTTCGCTGAACAGGTGGCACAAGGTGGCGTCGTCGAATTCTCTACTGCCAGTGACTTTCTTGAAGTTATCAATGTGCCGGAATGGATCGCCTTCGCCTGTGTATGGCGTGATTTTTGGGCTCTTGGATTGAGAAGGGCGCACGGTGTTCATTATTCGCATAGTGAATGGGCCCGGCCTGGCTGCGAACACTGGTTGGCACCGTGGATTGGCATCCTGTTGTTCTATTGCGGTTAGTCGCTGCAGGATCAGAGCTAGCGTGGCAGACTCGCTGTTGTAAGCGGTTGTGTGGGGTCTGGAGCGGGAGGTGACGCTCGTGCTCCCTTTCTCACGGTTGCGAATACGCCGTGGCGATGGTGGCCGCTTCTTGGCGAGTTCGGAGGGAGTCAAGCTGATGCTCAAGTGAACTTGTTCTCGTCCTCTCGTTTGCGCGCTGCCCTGACGGTTTGACTCGCCATGTAAATGACTGCGCTCGGCCCGTTCGAGCTGTGCCCGCATCCTATCGAGCTCGCTCTGCAGAGCTGCTGCCTTTTCGCGTTCAAGTGCCTCGCGCTGCTGGCATTCGGCTAGATCTCGGGCCATGTTTTCCATTCTTGCGGCGGTTTCCGGATCCGGAGGCGCGTTAGTGCTGACGACTGTTCCGGGTGTAGGTGTGAGGATGATAGGGTCGTTGGCGGAGGGTAGGGGTGGTTGAGGCTGAGGTCTGTGATGTCTTCGATGCGACCGTCTGCCGGAGTGGAGGAGGAGGGATCGATAGTGCCCATGTCGAAGTGTAGTTGTTTGGCTAAGTGTTGCATGTGACTTTTTTTTGTTGACTTTTTTGTTGCGGTTTCCCACAGACGGCGCCAATGTTAATGTTGTGATTACACTCGATTTAGTACGCCGTACTTCTTGTGGATGTGATACGCCATATTCCTTGTCTCCTTCTTGTCACAAGTAGCACACGTCGTCAAAGTAGAGACCACGGCGGCGTGGTCTTCAACTCTCCGACGCTTAAATTAGGGTGATAGTAATTTATGCAGAGTTACAGTAGGGAGTTTTTGTGTACTTACCTTATGAGGTCAGGAGTTTGACTTTTTATTGTTGAGTTGGGATAGATCGTTTATCTATCTTTCGATGTGGGACGACGTCCGATTAAGGTGTTCTCTGAAGTCTTCTTTGAGATGCGCGTGAGGACGCGTCCGTAGTCAGTTTGGATCGCGGAAATGCCCATTGCGTGGCTAGTACGGCTGACTTGCTATTAGTATTGTAAGACTGTGTTATACATTAGCCTTAATGCGCTTGATAATTATGCTAATCATGACGGGCATAAGCGTATGCCAACATCATGTTTTCTCTTTGTCCTTTGATTTTCTCATTTCTGGGTCTCTTCTCTGTTTCTCTCAATTTTTTTGTCCCACTCTTTGAATAAAGATTGACGTTAACGAGAGTTTTAAGCGTTAGTCAAAACTAGTCCTTGACTCAAATACTGGGCTGTGGTTCTGTCACATCACAGAGGTGAATGTTCACCGGGTGATGGAAGAATTTTCGGATGATGTCGCAATTATTAATCGTAATAATGTACTTTCGCATCAGAGCAGATGGAAGAATAAAACAAATCCAGAGAGAACAAAAATCGACCACTGCTTATATGTGTGGGCTATTTATCTCATGTCAAATTGTGGATAAGCGACGCCACGGACCCCCTTAATTTAGTAAACCAACCCCAAAACCTCTGTTTCTGATTTCTTCTTCTTTTTTACCAGTTTCGAAGAGAGCAGGAATCGCAAAAACATGGCAACTCCAAAACCCATGTGTTTGGCTTGAAGTTATATGGAGTCGCGCAGGCTTTCCATTCTTTGCTCCCACCTCCTTCCGGGTTCGGGTCCCGCTCCGACCCGGAAAATTCATGTTTACAGGTCTAACTGCGGTGCTGGCTCCAGCACTGACCAGCGAGCTAGTGATTCCAACGAGGGGAGTGACGAAAACGACTGCGTTTTCTGCAAAATCATACGGGGAGTAGCGCCTGCTTTCAAGGTAGAAACTTGACAAGAATTTGAAATTTTAAGTGGTTGTATTTGATTGTTTCGAAGTACTCATTTTCGTGTTGCATATTTAGCAAGGAAGAAATTTTGGTTATGGGAAAGAATGAGTCTCATTTAAGCAATGAAATAGTTGCCGATTCTGTACTGGGTGTGCTGATAATTGCTGCTCTCAAGTGTACATTGTATGCGTTATAGTGTGTATGCCAACCAAAAATGAAAATTGTCTGTTGTCTGAAGATTGTTATTTGAAGTTCATTTCCCTTTTTGGATGACTAATTTGGTAGAGCTATGATGGATTGATTGATTGATTCTTGCATTTTATACTGCAGATTTATGAGGATGATGTTTGCCTCTGTATATTGGATACACATCCGCTGAGTCGTGGGTAAGGTATCATGAATCTTTCATACAATTATTATTTTTCTTTGTTGCCAGCTCCTCGCTCTCTTCCTGTTGAAATTTAATGTGATTTGGTAGGCTCAGGATAATTTGGCGCACGTATACAAAAGAGTATCTCCATTTGTAATCAAAGATTATGTCACTGGTTAAGCAAATTTTAGTTAAAGTGTATTTGAGATTTTGTATGGTACTGGAACTCTCTACTCACTACTTTAAGGGCTTAAAATTTGATTCAGGCAATATTTGTCACCGCTTTTTTCTTGGGTTGTATCATATGTTTTTCAATTTTCTCCACAACAGTTAATTCAAAACAAAATCTCTGTAAAATGTGAATGACTGAATGGTGTCTTTGTTGTTAAGTCCTCGCATATCCATCCAATATATCAGTGTTGTACTTAACCACACTTATTTTCCATAATAAAAAGATATTATATGGACGACTTCTGTTCAAGATGAGTTTGTTCTCCACTAATTCAATTTCATATTTGTTTCCCAGGCATTCTCTAATCATCCCAAAGTCACATTATCCTTCACTGAAAGCAACACCTCCAGCTGTAAGTGTGATCCTACTGATATAGTTAGCTCACATAAGAGATATATGTAGTGAGTTATGTTGCTACATACATACGAATGAATGATACGATATGAGACATTGATATCGATAAATGAATTTCTTGATATGCATATGGCGACATAGAGTACATGTATAAATGCGCATGTAATACATTAGTGAACACCTTGACTACATTAATGATAGTTGAGCTATGATGTTATTGGCATGTCTCTCATAATTT
This sequence comes from Argentina anserina, assembly GCF_933775445.1. Taxonomy (NCBI): domain Eukaryota; kingdom Viridiplantae; phylum Streptophyta; class Magnoliopsida; order Rosales; family Rosaceae; genus Argentina; species Argentina anserina. The sequence continues at coordinate 16,790,991 of NC_065873.1, forward strand.
GGAAGGATGATGGTGCTGTTTATGCATGTGTTTCTGCATCACTAAAGAATTCTATAATATTCAAGGATTCTGAATTAACGTGTTCTGCAGGTGGTAGCTGCAATGTGTTCAAAAGTACCCTTTATTAGCAGCGCAATCATGAATGCCACTGGTTCTGGTATGTGTTCAGTAATTTACATAGTCACCATATTCTAATTTCCTCAAAATCATTCTTCGTTCACCCAATCATGCTGTACTTGATTGTTCCACTAAAATCTGGATAGAGGAGCTACTTGCTTGGTTATCTGCATATGATCCGTTGCAAAGCTTTTCTCAGTACTCACTCTGGATGTACTGAAATACCTGCCTAACCTTTAGTTATAGAGAAGCTTAACATGAAGTTCTAATCATGCAGATTCATTCAACTTGTTAGTTAACAACGGTACAGCTGCTGGCCAAGTTATCTTTCACGTGAGTCATTATAATTTTCGTTTGAGTTTGCCTTTAAATTAGCAAAATCATACAGGAGACACGTTGTATCTGGTGTCAGCAGCATAATATCATGTCTCTTAGCCACTGAAAAATGGGAACATTCACGTGTTATTGATGAACTTAAGTTTACTCTTCCATCTTTTGGTGTTTCTGTTTACCTTAAGGAATATGCTTAAGCTAATTTTCCATGGGACATGATAACTGCAGACTCATATCCACATAATTCCACGCAAGGCATGCGATTTTCTGTGGGCTTCTGAGGTATGCATAACTCACCTTTATTTTTCATTTTTTCATTTTTCATTTTTTTGTGTGAGAACTGGAGTCCTAGGATATGAACTTGATATAGATGAACATCTTCAAATTGATAGAGTCTAAGGAGGCGGCCCCTGAACATAGAACAGGAAGCATCCCGACTTGCAGACCGTGTTCGACAGCAACTATCATTATCAGACAACTCTGAAAACAACAAAGACGAAGGATCCAGTCGTACCGAAAACTAGATGCGTATTGCATCAGTACATATGGTTTTGTGATCTACACTGTAAAATCATGTACCACATACATTACTTCATTCTTCAAATCTTTAGCATACCAGTTCCATCTGTGGGACCAAAAAAAAATAGAGTTGTACCATCTTATAGTTTTTGCCTTGCCATTTGTAATCTGCAAAACATAGTTGAGAAATGGATTATGGACTCATGCCTGCTTCCATTGCTTATGAAATGTCCTATGTTGCACGGACACGCGAAAATAGTCGCGTATCGCGTGTCGGACACGGACACGCGTATTGGACACGCGGACACGCGTAAATACGCTAGGACACGCGGACACGCGTAAATACGCTAGGACACGCGTGTCTGATTTCGGACACGCGGTGGACACGTGAGTGTCCGAGTTGGACACGTGCGTGTCTGGACTAGACACGAAAATAACAAGGACACACAGGGGTATAATTGAGATTTAACATAAAAACCCAAAAAAAGGAAACATCCAGCCTGAAGCCGCATTCGTTTTCCACGATCTTCATCAAAGACGCAGAGGAAAGGGGGCGGGGTCGCCATCGCCGAGGTGCTCACCTCTTTTCTGAGCCGAGTTGCTTCCCCATTTTCCACGATCTTCATAACATCCAGCCTTTACAGCCGCATTCTTCTTCTGTTGGGTATGTTCCTTTTCTCTTCTTGCTTCCTTTCTTCCTTTTCCGCCGAGATTCCTTCACACTCATTTTCTTATCTTTCTCAACCTTCTGTTTATCATCCACTGATTTCTTCCATCCAGATTCCCTATCCAAAAACGAATGCTCTTTTCTCTCATAATGCCTACTATCATCATTCCACGATTTTCCTTTTAGGTGTTTGTTAACTTGGGTACTTATCTGATTACTTGCTTGATGAAACATTTCTGAAGTTATCTTTGTTAAATATGTGTTGGTATTGCAAGGGGTCTTGCGTTCCTGCACGATGGAACCTTTAAAATCCATTGCAAGGGGTCTGGACTAGACACGAAGATTGTTCATACTTTATCAAAATTGAAGTCTGTTAGCTTGCCCACCAAGTGTTTGATATAATGCCTCTGTCAACTTACTCATATTGGCTTCTAGTTCACTGTAGAAACCAATGGGGAAACAAAAGTGCCTGATTGTGATCAATTTCCAATAGTGAAACTGTATTACCAGACGTAGGTCATTAGTATGACTACTGAATCTTGCATTCCATATAGCTGTTAATTAACTGCTAGCTTTCACATGGTCTGCATTATATATATCTGCACTTTCACATGGTCTCAAGTGTTCCAAGTCAGATTTTGTAAGTAACACTTAATTCCTACTCTGCTGGTATTATGAAAATTTTGAATATGTTGGTTTATTTGACTGGTGATAAATACTATTTTTAGCTCTTACAGTACCTGTTAGAAAATTCATAGAATGTTTTTTTCGGAGTTGGATGCTTCTTTTCTTCTTTGTGAAAAAGTTATTATATGCTAGCAGTTCGAAGCTGTTTTGTTTTGGATTACATGCTTCTTATTCTTAATTTTCTTTTGTTATACTCCTTTCCGGTAGTTTGCAAAGTGAGAATAAATTGTTGGTGGCTTCGTATTTTGTATTATGTAAACATCTCTTTATCTTCTTGGTCTGACTCAGTCCCTGCCTTTCTCTAATCTTAGAACTTATTTCTTTCCTGTTAAATTTTCTTTGGCATGATATTTAATTTTTCCAACAGTTTGTAAGCCTTCCCTTTTTTACATTCTGAATGGTGTACTTTACGTGTTTTTGATGCACCATTGATAACTATTCTCTTCCCTGCCAAATTTTCATGGAATGTTATACAAGTTGTTCCAGAACTCTGCAGTCTATCACATTTTCTAAATATTTATATTTAGAAATTTTGGGTATTATCTGTCTTGAACCATGCATATTGAGTTTATACAAATAGAAGTTACATTCATAAGTCTTTGAATATCCTAGATTGCTGATAGCTGGGGACAAAAAAGTACAAAAGTAAAACACAGGTGAAGTCGTGTATTAGAAATATCTCCCTTAGCAAGGCAAAGCCAGAACTACAATCAAGGTAGCACTAAAATGTGGGATGTTGGAGGTGATGAGTTTGATTCATTGGAGGACACTAATGTTGGAAGACTTGAGATTGCCGAACTTTCACTTGATGAACCACAATTGGAGGCGGTTTTGTTTGGTGATGATGATGATATTGAAGTGGGAGTCATTGAAGAAGATGGTATTGGTGGAGATGAGTGAAATCTAGTTCTCTTCTTTTTATTTATCATGTGTTTTGATTATGAAACTTTGTTTGAATGTGGATTGACTAAGTTTTAATTTTAGAAACTATATTTTTAATATAAAAATTAATTAACGTGTCTACCACGTGTCCAAGTCGGACACTTGAGATTTTGACGTGTCCGCGTATCGTATCGTGTCGAATACGGACACACGTGTCCGTATCCGTGCAACATAGGAAATGTCCAACTAGAGCTCCTCTTAACATAACATATGAAAACTGAAACAACAAAATTTCAGAAAAGATTATCTTAAGCTGCATGAAATCGAGTGGAATTGAGTGACCAATGAGTCTCTCTTGGCTACAAAAAGAAAAGGTTTATACTATAAAAAAAACAATAATGAAAGCACTAGGGCTGGGCAAAAAGCCCGAAAAAGAAAAAAAAACCCGGACCAGACCGACGGGCCCGTCCGGGCGAGCCGAGATTTTTTTCCAGGTTCGTGTGTTGTCATGTGATAAATGGGTCAGGCTTTGTTATGTCCAGGTCGGTCCCGGGCCTTCAAATCCTTAAACAAAAAAAGTCCGGAAACCCGGGACATTAGGTGTCATTATGTAATTGGCTTTCGTAAGTGATCCTAAACTTATAGAATATATAAAATGACACTAGAACATAACCAAAGAACCCTAAACTTAACAAATTCCAATCCCATCGATCGACTCCTCAGCCCTCACTCTCAATTTCTCAGTCTCACACTCTCACTCTCATCGTCGTCGCCTCGCACTGCCGATTCAGCGCTCCATTGCATCCGCTCCTTGTCGCCTCGCACCGTTGCGCCATTGCAGCCGCTCCTCGTCGCCTTGCACCACCGCGCCATCGCAGCCTTTCCGCATCGCCACGCCTCTCTCAGCATCGCCCATTCGCCTCATCGCCCGCTCGCATCGCCGTGCCATCGCAGCCACTCCGCGTCACCTCGCTCGCCGTCTCTCATTCGTTGTCTCTCATTGTGTCTCCCTCTCACAGTTTCTCAGACTTTGTCTCTCTGGTGCCAAGTCAGGAGGAGGATTGAAGGTACTGTCTTTCAAGTTTGTGGGGAGGTTTGTCTTGAAGCTGCTTGCAATTGCTTGGAAAATGAGGTGAAGTGATTTGACTCTCGGCATTGTGCTTTTAACTTGTTGTATTGAGTTGGTTAGTTTGAAATTTGTGGATTTGATTGCAGGTGAGGACTTTGCAGCTAGAAGCTCACCCAGCTTTGGATAAGCTCACGTCGAAGATCAATACACTTAATTTGGAACTTGTGCATCAGGTTAGAGCTCGTCTATACTTCCTTTGAAGTAGGCATGTGTACTCATTTAGCTTATAGTTGCTTAACTGTTTTACATTGGGTTTATTCTAAATGTAGCTTTATTTGAATGCATGCACCAATTAGTACATGTTTATGCATGAATGTCAATACTGACTACTGAGAGAAGTAGCTTTCACTGCCTCACTCGCAATGTACAATGCACTTACCGATTTTCATGAGAGAAAAAAACAATTAGTTTGGGATGCTGCCAGATGATGTTTAGATTAGAGTGCTACAACTAATGAATAATTATTTAATTTGTTTCAGATTAAATAGGCTGACTATTGTAAAACGATTAACCAATGAGTGCCTGAGTGGGGTGACATGGTTTTCTTGTTGGTAATCAATGCAAGTAGACCTGTAAGACTGTAACTAAAATAATTGGTTAGGTAAAAAATAAAAGGAGTATAATATAAGAGTGGAAAGTTGAAGAAGTTTCTCAGTTGCAATATGTGCCTAAATAACTAGGCTACTCCGTGTGATGCAAGGATTATTTATCTCATTGTCTATATTTGAAATGAGTGTTTATGCCCATGAATTGCTGAATGGTAGCAGCAGCGAAGAAAGTGCTTATATGAAATTAGTGTTTATATGATAGCATGTTGTTGACTTGTTGGTGTATATTGTGATGTTGTTGAGGTGCTTGTGTTATTGTGATGTTGTTTTGATTCATTATTGTTTGTTATTTGTAGTGTTATAAACTTAAAATAGTAGTCAAAACAGTAGTGATGTTGTTAGTTAAAGTATGGTACCTTACATGTTTTGCTTTGCTTGCAAAATTGGATAAAGAAAAAGGATCAATCTGAAAATTGAATATTATCCAAGCCAAGAAGAGTTGGAATTTTATGAAAAGATGGAAAGAGGTATGTTTACTAGTTAAAGTATGATACCTTACATGTTTTATTTTGCTTACTTGCATCGTTTGAATTTTATTAATATTATGACTTTGACTGTTCCATTATATTTAACTTTGTTGTAGTTGTGGCAAAGCGAAGAACAAAGGAAAAGAATGCAAAAGGAAAGGGAAAAACACATGTTGTTTTCAGAATCAGAAAATGAAGATGAGGATCATGAAGTTGTGGCGAGACTGGCGACAGCTAGAGCTTCACAGCCCAAGAAAGCAACAAAGGTTGCTAAAAAAAATGATGCAGATGGTCCTTCATCAGCAACAGTTGTAGCATCATCAAGGAAAACTACCCCAGCTGCTGTTGGTGTTCAAGCCAAGTCCCAAGCCAAGCCCCAGCCTTTAAAACTTAAACAAATGGTTCTAGCATCAAAGAAATCGAAAGGTATAATTTCTTTAATTCAACACTCCTTAAAGTGGATGATGTTGGATATAAACATTTAAATTTGTTAAGTTGCAGCTTTGCTTTTCTAGGAATTTTGTTAAATTATGCATGATCATAGTAGTGTCATGACTCATGATAGAAGTATGTTGCTGAGTTTCTGGAGTCATGATAGAAGTAGGTTATTAGATTCACGAAATAATCTTCCAATAAGTTGTGATAGAGCTTGTTACATTTGTTGTGAAATAATGCTCTTGTTTCTTGTGATATAGCATTTCTTTATATTTGTTGATGTTATTGGGTAAAACTTTGTTGGGTTTGTAGATTTGTTGATGGGAACATGCTAGATTGGCTTGCCATTGTGTCATTGTGTGTGCTACTGGTCTAGAACTTATAAGGGTGAAGTTCCTCCTGTTTTGAGTGTTAGTTCCAAGTATTTCTCATGGTCTTCATGGATTACCAGCAAATCAGCAATTTAGATACATTTTGTCTTACATGTTCGAGGTAAGTAATGACGTGCATTGGACTGATTGGAGAATGGTAAGTCAATTTTGTCAAGTTGAAGTCAAAGTGTGCATTGAAGATTTGGAGGATCTGCACATCGATGAATTGGTTATGCATACCTAGATTTTCTGGTTTTCTTTCAAAGTTTCAACTTTCAAGTTTCAACTTTCAAGTTTCAATTGAATTATTGAAGAGTTTGAGCTTTCATGGATTACCAGCAAATCAGCAATTTAGATACATTTTGTCTTACATGTTCGAGGTAAGTAATGACGTGCATTGGACTGATTGGAGAATGGTAAGTTAATTTTGTCAAGTTGAAGTCAAAGTGTGCATTGAAGATTTGGAGGATCTGCACATCGATGAATTGGTTATGCATACCTAGATTTTCTGGTTTTCTTTAAAAGTTTCAACTTTCAAGTTTCAATTGAACTATTGAAGAGTTTGAGCTTTTATTTACTTTGGTAATGTGAATTTTGGTTAATTTTGTTATTTATGACTGTGTATTTGTAATGGACTTATGGACAAACTGAACACTATATTTGACACTTCCAATATTTGCTTTTTTGTTATAGAGACATAGATTATTGTCATTTTGGCTAATTTTGCTGCATTTGGCATCATTTTGGCTATATAACCTATATGGCTATATTTGCTTTCACAAGTTTCAGTACCAACCAGCTAAAAACAGAGTTAGGCCCGGATGATATCGGTCCGAGTTTTACCCGGATCTTGCAATTAACTGACCCGAATCCTGATTTTTTAATAACAAAACTCGGTCCGTCATACTACAACCGGACCGGATCCTGAAAGAAATAGGTCAGACTGAACCCGCACACAGCCCTAGAAAGCACAGTCATGAATCTTCCAATAAGCTATGTGACCTTGTAAGAGAAGGCTGCAATTTTGTTTTAAATTTTAATAAAAATGAAAGGGACCAATATATAAATGCAAGTCTTTGTCCTTTGAAAACGTCTCGTCTTCAACCCAAGGTCATTTCTTGTTCATTTCGCGCTTGCTTCTTCTGAAACCCCAAGCCTCCCTCTTTCTTCCTCGTCTTCAATTTTGCCCTAATCACTCGCTCAATTCGAGTATAGAGAGAGAGAGAGAGAGAGAGAGAGAGAGAGTCGTCCGAGCCGGAAGAGAGAGATGGTTCAAAACGGAGCATTGTCTACGGCGGAGAAGCTCCGGAAAGACGGCAACACCTACTTCAAGAAGGATCGTTTCGCGGCCGCCATCGATGCCTACACTGAGGTATTCACCTATCTCTGGTTCTCTTTCTCATCTGGTCGTTCTAAATTTCCAGAATTTCGGTTACTGATTTTTGAATTTTGCGTTGGGATTGTTTGAAGGCGATTACGCTGTGCCCTAATGTGCCTGTTTATTTCACGAATCGTGCTCTGTGTCATCTCAAGCGTAAGTATGTATAATCAGACTGCTTCTTGAACTCTTTCGAAATTTTTGATTTGAAATGTTTGCAAGATTTAATGATTTATGATAATGATTGGAAACATAAACGCAGCGAGTGGACCAGAGTGGAAGAAGATTCCAGAAAAGCTATTCAGCTTGACAGTAATTGCGTTAAGGTAGAATGTGTTTTCGAAATTATTAGAGGAGTCATAATTCACTAGTATGTTCCTTGAGTACCTGTAGAGGCATTAAGGGTTGCATACTTGTATTATCTGTTGAATTATCATCAATTGCATGCTTGTCTTGACCTAAGTTGCTGTGACATTTCGTTTAGTAGGGTCCTTCATCTTGAGTGCCTTTTGTATGTTAAGTGTATATAAAGTTGGAGCTTGTGCACCCCTTGCCGTTTTACAAAGGAGATTCCATGCTGTTGGTCACAGTTAGCTCTTTCAGTTTCTCATTCGTATTTAAAGGGCATCTTTTGGGGTGCTCTTTGTTGTGTAGAAGTTTTTGGGTATTGTTAGGGTGACTGTGTCGTATGGATGCCTTGGAGAATGATATTTTCTTGCAGAAAAGTGTTTCAATTGTATATGTTCGGTTAATTCATTGCACTAGTTCCGGTATATTTGTTATTTGAGTGCTTTACGTTTGCATCCTTTCATATTAATTTTCTAAGCTAATGCCCAGTCATTCTTTTTCATGATTTTCTGACTTTAACCTTTTCATTGGATGCAGTGTCAATAAATAGTTATGCTGTTAAGATGCTAAGTGAATTTTCTACATAAAAGATTGCTTAAAACTTGGGTTTATGCTTTGTGCTTCTGGCTTCCCTGGTTGGAAGGAAGCCTTCTTATCAGTTATGAAAGAGAACCTGAAGCTCTGAGAGAAAAACAGAATTGATTTGTATGGATAATTGGATTTGTTACAGAGAGAGAGAGAGAGAGAGAGAGAGAGAGAGAGAGAGAGAGTATAGTACAGTATAGTATAGTATAAGCTCTCTAACTAATCACACAAAGACTAACACGTGTACTAAGGCTAACCAGCTAACACCTTACAGTTAAGCAATATTGTCTTAAACCTGATTAGAGTAATTAATCTGACTTGAGACATATGCTTAACAAGTTATTGTCTTGAAAGTAAACTCTTTATTTTACTGTGAACCTATGGAAACAAGGCATGGGGTAGCCTAAAAATTGCCTGATAACTTTATGTTATTTGCTTTGTATTTTTGGTCTCAAGTCCTGGAATTCAATCTAATATCTTCAACTTCTTTAGAAACATTTTAATATTTTGTTTCAAATTGGATCATACATAGTGTAATGACAATTGGTTGCATGACAGGGCCACTATATGCTGGGGCTTGCATTGCTACAGAAACAAGAATATCCTGAAGGAGTTAAGGAATTGGAGAGGGTAAGAAGTTCTTTTCCTTTCTGTCTACAATGTTTGCATTATATGCTTTTAGAAGGTTCATTATAAGCTCCGTTCTCTCTCTCTCTCTCTCTCTCTCTCTCTCTCTCTGTTTTTGTGGCCCTCATTTTAATAGTGCAATTATTCATACCGTGCATATACTGTCTCACAAAAAGTTTAGTTATACTATCAATCTTGTTGGATCATTTTGTTTGTTTGAGACAGAATTTGCTACATAATGAGTCTGTCTATTAGACATGATATGTTATATTGCAATACTTTGTCATATACTATATGTTCATATGTTTGTTAGAATGTAGCTTGTAGTTTATTTATGTTTCATGCTAGGGTTTAATGTACTAGTGGTTACGACTTACAAGTGCGAAACCCAAGTCTCTGGCTTCACAGTTTCCATATTATGACAATATAGCTTTAGTTATCAGTACTTGCATCTTATTGTTATATCGTCTCACAGACTCAAGCACCCTTTTACAGGTGAATGGTTGGGTAGCATTAAATATCAGATGACCTTGTAGAACCATTTTTCACTGCTAATCCTGCCAAAATTGCCTATTTGGATTTATTCCACATTCTAATTAGGAACAATCTTCTTGTAATATATTACAATGATAGAAGAAAACCTAATTTTTCTTTTAAAAAAAATACATGAAGAAAAATCCAAAAGTTTTGGAGATAAGAATTAGACCTGAAGTTTTATAATGGAAAAAGAAGCAAATACGAATATTGTAATAAAATAAATAATTTAGGATGGTCTTGGCTGAAAATTGCCTAATCCAATACCTCTTTTCTATGCATTAGAGAGTGAAAATCTGTTTTACAGTTGAGTAGCCATGCTGCCTCTAGTTAACTGTTGGTTGTTAATTGCTCATCAAAATGACACAATGAAGCTCTTTCTGAATCTTGGAGGCTTTATCTGATAACTAACTGCAGCTTTTTCGTGATTTCTAACAGGATGAATATTTTTTTTGAAACTTTTAACTTGGAAGTCTAAGTCTTGTACATATAACTTTTAGGTTTTGAATTGGGGATTATATCTGATAACTTATTGAAGCTTAAACAGTTAGTTGGCACCAGTATAAAGTCTGCATGTTAATCATAAACAGTTAGTTGGCACCAGTATAAAGTCTGCATGATTCATACTACTGGATAGACATCTCATCTCATTAACTTATTTTTTGGTTAAAATCTTCAGATTTTGTTGACCTCTTTCTGAACTTCTTTACAGGCTTTGGATCTTGGAAGAGGTGCCAACCCTAAGGGTTATATGGTAGAAGAGATTTGGCAGGCGCTTGCAAAGGCAAAATACATGGAGTGGGAAGAGGCATCAAGTGAACGTGTATGGCAGTTGCAAAGCTTGAGGTATGGCTTCCTTTTGCGTTTAGGCTTATGATGTTCAAAAGTGCATACACTAAGTAGCTTTTTGGTGTCCATTTTATTATTAGCTGCTTCATTTGTTTGAATGAATGAACTGCTTCATAAAGCATGTTGTTGTTTCAGACAAGCTTGTGAAAGTGCTCTCAAAGAGAAGCATGATGCGTCTCAGATGGAAGGGTTTCTGGATGAAGCTGCTACTACCCATATGAAACAGTTAGAGGCGTTAGATAGAGTGTTTGAGAAAGCTGCAGAAGTTGACACAGCAAGTGAGGTCAGTACATGTTTTCCTTTTGTTTGTTTCACCTTTTTTCTTGTTTCTTTCAAGAAGAGTAGTGATGATAAATATAAATTTCAGGTGCCAGATTATTTATGTTGTAGAATCACACTTGATATATTTCGTGATCCTGTAATTACACCAAGTGGTGTTACATATGAGAGATCAGAAATCCTGAACCATCTTGAGAAGGTAATGTTTGGTCTTGATTGCATTCATGATACAGTTATCCGTACATGATGGTCTTATTGACATTGCTATCTGTTGGTTTTTTTTTTCTTCTGCACTATACTTCAGGTGGGTTGGTTTGATCCTATCACTCGTGAGCCAGTTGAGCCAACACAGCTAATACCAAATTTTGCCATAAAAGAAGCAGTCGAAGCATATCTGAAAGAACATGGTTGGGCCTATAGAATGTGGTAATGGTTTACTTTTTGCTATCTGGAAGTTAGAAAGTCCATAGTTGTGTTAAAAGTTAAAACATATTAATGGACTACTGCAGTGGAAAGGCATATCGTTTTGAATTTGTACAGATACTGTATTGATACTGAGTCAGACATACTGCTTGCGTAGATTTGTGAACTTTCGCACACTAGTGTGTAGTGTTGAGCAGTACGAGTTGGCAGTACCTTATAGAAAGCACCTAATAATGCATGCTTTCTCAGGAAGCACTTTCAAGTTGCAAAATGGAAAATTTTTATGAATGAGAAACGCTTCCAACATGAGCCAATTTGCGAGTTTTTTTTCTTTTAGTTTTTACCGTGTTTACTTCAGCTGCAAATTACTTCATACTTCAGCTACCAGAACGCCAATTGATACCGACCTCTGAATTCTGAAATTAGATCCCAATGTAATTGCAGAGAGCTCGATACAAGCAAACATCAAAGCGACTTTCATTGTTAGCCCACATTTGCTGTGCTCATCATAGTGGTCATAAAAAACAAGTGCTATGTTTTGTGTTTGTTTGTCCCATCCTTGGTACTACAACATCAATTCAAAACTGACACAGATGTGTATGCTTTTCCTAATGTGCTTGTTTTCTCTTTATGCTATCCCTAAAGATTCTAACTTTGCAGCCACTCATCATGTTATTCCATCCCATCTTTTGTAAGGTTGGCTTGAAATCATTGAATAGACCAAACCTCAATTATTCATATACGACACTTTCTTTTTGCCCGATCGCTAATCGGGTATGAGTTTTGAGAGTTACTGGTACAATTGGCTTCTCCTGGTTATTCTTTTTTCCTCCAAGTGAATTCCTAAACTCATGAACCATCTTCTGTTTGTACATCGATATATGTTTCATTAGGCTCCTACATGATTCATATTTCTATCAGCTAAGGCCATCTCCAACCCACTTAAAACCCACTCAAGTTAAGGGCTAAAAGGCTCTCATTTAGCACTCTTCATCTTCAACCTTCTTAAGTTAAAGGCTAAAAGACATTAGGTAAGGGCTTAATGTCTTTTACTCTTTTGAGTGAGTTTTTATTCTCATTTGTTTATTTAATAAGTCCCCCATATTTCATTAACTATAATTAATTTTAATATTTTATTATTATAATGAATTTAATTTGATGATTACTATAATTAATTTTAATTTTGATGATAATTAGTAAAATTATTTTAAATTTGATAATTAATAAAATTAATTTTATTTTAGGAAAATTATAAAATAATATCATTTCCCATCAAAAATTAGAAATATGTCACCACTTATTTCCCGATTATAAAAAGGTAATCTCAAGTGATTTGAAATTAGAAAATAATCAACAAATTTGAAACAAAATTAGAAAATTGTCACTTTTAAAATAATTTTCGGACAATTTTGTAATTTTCTCTAACTATTCTTCATCTTCTTCTTTTTCTTCGAATTTCAGCCATAGCTTTACCGTCTGACGATGAATTTGAGCGTGGTTAGTACCGTTGAAAAGATATCTCACATCTCTTTCATTTGATACCATACTCACTCCAAACCAACCACTGTATAAGGCGCAACAACCCTGGCAAGGGGTTGCTGCCTTCCATAGTGGTGCTCCAAGCTATTTCGGCGAAATCAGAACTTAAGGCTCCTTAATTTTAGTTTTCCTCTTTATTCTGAGCATAATCATACCAGTCTCCTTTGAATTTTAATATAATTTCACATATTTATACATTTTCTCTCGACATGTCACATCCGTTGTCACACTAACTGTCACAACTCCTGTCACAATACCTGTCACAATGGCTATCACAAATGTTCTCATACTACCTGCCACACCCGCTATCACACTACATGTCACACCTCCTGTCACAACCACTGCATACTACATGTCACACTAACGGTTACACCTTCTGTCACACCTGCTCTAACACTACCTATCACATCTCCTGTCGCACCCGCTATCACACTAACTGTCACACCTCCTGTCACACCCGCTATCACACCTCTTGTCACACTACCTGTCACACCCGCTATGACATTCGTTATCACAACCAATGTCACACTACTTGTCACACATGCTATCACAACCACTGTCACACTACCTGTCACACCCGTTGTTACACTGTTTTATGTGACTGTTGTGACAAGAAAAAGAAGCGAAGAAGAATGACTAGAAATAACGAACATTTGTTTATTGTTATGTGATCTTAAACTTCTCAAATCAACTCATACATCCAAATATCAACATTAATGTGATATCACATCCCCAGCCACACTATATATCACACTAGTTATCTATATGTCACATTACCTATCACACAAACATTGTTTCGTGATATATAATGTGACAGCTAGTGTGATAGGTGTGTGACATGTAGAAAACTGAAAATGAAGAAAAACAACAGCAAAAGAAAAACAAAAATTCTGACTTGGGCACCTAAATAACTACTTTGGGTACCCATGCCAATATCTCCAATCACGACTCATCAACATCGCAAGGGCCAACCTAAAAATTTTGTCGCTGGACCAATTGCTCATCACTACACTGAACCTCCTCCCTGCGCCAACAAAACTAACGCCTCTACTACCACACCTGTCTCTCTTTCTCCCCGCGCCAAAGAACCTAGCGCTTCCTCCATGCACCAAGCCTCTTCCTTGTGCCAAATAAACCAGAGCCTTTACGGCCACACCTGTCTTTCTTTCTCCCTGCGCCGACGAACCCAACGATGCCCCTGTGTCAAGCCCCTTCTATGCGCCAACAAAACTAGCGCCTCTACGGCCACACCCACCTCCTTTTATCCTTGCACCGATGAACCCAGTGCCTCCTCCCCATACCCACCGCAATGTCATTAAAACCCTATTCAAGATAAGAATTTGGATCTGAAGTAACCCATCGAACCAGATTCGCGGCAACCCAACCTGTCATGCCACCATTACTAACCATCAATTCCTCTGCCAGTTGAGTCACTAATGCAGGTTAATACTAAGCCATTGGCTCTCCTTCAACACAGGCAAACTAGTTCGAGATCCTCGCGTCGTTGCTGAGTTTAGGATAATGACATGATGTAAATATTTCCATTATTATAGGCAACGCTTTAAGCATTTTTTAAAAATGATGTTTTTATAATTTTTAAATCTTGTTTGAGGTTTTTTATAAATACATGTATCAAATGTGACTTTTTTTTATAAGAAGCCCTTTTACTTTTTGTCAATTTATACAATTAAAATTTTGATAATTAATATAATTAATTAATTTTAATTTTGATGATTATTATTAATTTTAATTTAATTGATTAACGTAATAAATTATAAGCTTGATGATTAATATAATTAATTTTAATTTTGATGATTAAAACTATGCATGGTATCTACTTGAATGGATTAAAGAAACTAGTCTAATATGAACATATAACAACACACTTGATTTATTTATTGCTTTATTTTTATCTTCTCATAACATTAAAGTTATTCAACATAAGAGGTAGATTAATATGCAATGTGATTGCTTTTTTTTTTGTTAAAATATACTATCACATCAGATATGGTTGAATAATATATCCTCTAAAATTTAAAAGTGAGAGACTATAATAATTTCAAATAAAATATATAATTAAAATGTCAGAACTAATTTTATAATTATAAAAATAACTTATTTACTTGAAATAAGAATCTAATACAAAATTATAATACTTAAACATACAGTAACATATTCAAATCTTAAAATAAGAATTTAAATTTTTTTTTGAAAGGAAAATAAGAATCTAAATTTTAGTCCTAATGGGTTGGAGATAGTCGATGTCACATCGATTAATAATTTAATTTTTCAGGATTAAAATTTTATGGAATAACTGATGCTTCTGTTTCTTGAATAATTAAGATTATAGGGACAAGTAGGTAACATATCCTAATCCAAACGCTACTGTTTATCAAAAATAATGACCTGGCCTTTGCTGTTTCCTCAATGTGACCACTTTTTAATGTGTTTTCCCAAAGTTACAACATGTGGTTCATTAGCAGAAACCAATTATAGGGGCCAAGTCGAAGTTAAGCTATATAAAGATAAAGCCTGAAGATTAGGTATTGTAGGGTTTCAAGGTAAAAATAGCTCTGTAATCGTGGAAGGGACAAAGAATAGAGTCCCCATGACTTGGACTTGGGGGAAATCAAAGAGAACCTCACTCACGATCCACATAACAAACTCTTGCAGAGATAAAAAGGAATGATGGAAATGAAAGCAATGGAGATAAGGTGTTCATATCAAAATTGACAAATGGAAACACAAGTGAGTAAATTGGTGTTTGCTACAGTTTCAAGTTGGTCTTGTAATTGCTGCAATGAATGTAGATTGCTCACAGAAAGAGTAGGGGGCTGAGTTGCATCTTAAAAACCAATGGACCACAGCACCAGAAATCACAGCACCATTCAATATGCACACATTCTTCTCGTTTGCCATTTTCAACAGTTTTGATCATCCAACAACGTAGCCATTGATGTCATTTCAATATTTGGAGCCATCCATATTGGTCAAAAGTGAGTAAAGGAACTCATTGGATTGTAGTGAACCAATTTTATCTTCCAATGCAATTGTTTAATTGCTTGATTCATAAATTGTCAAAGCATTCATGAATCGGGACCCTTGTGACTTTGTGTGCTAGTTGAAGAAAGAAAGTACACAGAAACTGCCAGTTTTCTGCGAGATCAGTTGCAGATTCTGAAGCAAGTTCTGTTCTTCTGGTTTGGTAGGCTAAAGTAGAACAATTGACATTAGCAGAAACAAATGAATGAAACCACTCAACTGAACAAAGCACAATTTCGGTAAATATGTACATATAAAGCTTGCTCTTTTATTTCATCATGACTAGCTTCGGCACTTGACACTGAAAAATCTCGAAGAGGAAGAGAACATACACTATGGGGCAATGATGCCCGAGTTGCTCCGAGTACTATACAACCAACCAGAGCTAAGGAAACAGGTGAAGAATTTACAACTATGGTGTTCTGCAACACTACCAGTGAAAAAAGTGATCCCCCATTAAGCAGTATGTGTCAAATTTACACCTCTGTTCAGTCTATCAAGGATGCCACTAGCTTTCCTCTTAGCCCTTGAAGTCCCATTCTTGGCAAGGTCAGATATTGTTCTGTAATTCTTCTCTTCTTCCCTCATTTCTTTCCATTTGGTTGGATCATGAAAACAGATCATGTGAAGGACAGCAATGCAGTTCTCCTTGCTGCGGTCACATTTGGTGTCCCTCATGATCCTTAACAAGCAAGGAACAGCACCAAGATCTCCCATTTCCTCCACAGCCTTAGGATGGCTTGAGAGTAATGCAAGGATGGTCAACAACTCATCCACAAGTATATGGTCTGTTAGCTTCCCGAGGATTGTCTTCACGGCACCAACTCTCACCGCTCTTGCCTTGTTCTCATGTGTGACGCATAGATTGAAAATGGCAGAAGCTCCATCTTTCATTGCTAATGGATCCCCCTCATCAAGGAGGTCAAAAAGTGGTTTCAGGGCACCGGATTCTCCAATGAGTGCCTTATTTGAATCAAGAGCGGACAAAGTGAACAGTGCTGCAGCTGCATTGCTCCTTGTCTGAATGGTTCCTGATTGCAATGCCTCAATGAGCAGTGGCATTACCATTGGAGTTTCTCCCACGAGCTTCTTGTTGTTATCATGGATGGAAAGATTCAACAGCGTCGTGATCACATCTTCTTGGAGTTCTGAGTGAACACCACCTTCAAACTTGCCTTCGGAGAGTGGACTGAGTAACTGGGGGATGGCATCTAGTGACTCACCAAAAAGTGCCCGGAAAGAAGGGATCCTCTTTGTCAACATTCGAAGCTCCTTTGCAGCTTCTTTTTGCTCAGGCAATGCGGAAGACATCTTCTGGAGCAAAGAAAGCATATGATCTCTATCTGATGCTGTAATCCCATCCTCATTGACTAGCAGAGCCGGATCCGATAACTGAATCCCCCGATCTTTACACCATTGTGAAATCATTCCACGAACCAAGTTATTAGGAGTAAGGATTGTGTGTGAAAGAATTTGCTGGGTTTGAGGGCATATCCTGTTGCCTGATTTTAGCTGCTTCTGGATGAATGGTCTATCATAAGTCTGTCAATCAAAACAACAAACATTACAGGTAATTGTAATTATAGAGTACAGAATAAACCAAAAGCAAAGATCATATACAGAAATTTCAGCATTCTCTACATAACAGAAACTCGGTTCATACAATGAATTCATTTACCAGAGCTTGAAATAGAAAGAATTCTCAAGATTATGACCAAAACCAAATAGTCATTCAACAACACACTGCTCAAATCCATATCTTAACCATCACAAATCAAAATTATAGTAAACAGTAAAGAACTCAAACCAAGAAAGCAGACCAAGAACTCAGTTTGGTTGCTGAGAATGTTTTCTGTCACTAAGCCAAAACAAAAATCACATCTCCCAGTTCCTTATCTTCCTCACATTTCTCTTAAACCAACAACAGAGGAAGAAACCAAATCGTACAAAAACTGACTTAGAGACTCAAAATTGTTACCAAAGAATCAATCTGTTCTGGCATTATCAAAAGTGAAATCCAAACTTCCAAGAAACCCAATTGCAGAAACAAACCTGTCCTGTTGAAACAATCACAGGGTCTCGCATCAACTCCTTGGAAATAGGGCACCTAAATTCCTCAGGGCAAGCCAAAATGCCCTTAAGCTTCAAAGACAGCGATCTCTTCATCAGCTTCAATTCCTTGAGAGCACCAAGAGTCTCCTTAGCCTGATCAATTGTCTCAATGCCGCAATCCTCATCTTCCACAATAGACCTCACCAGTCTCTGCAACTCCTTCTTCAACTCTGTTGCCTTGGCCACCACCGCCGGATCAGAATCAAACACCCCCGTCTTCGCCATTGGGCCGACTCCTCTTTCTGGGTTTTTGGTTCTGGATTCTGGGTCGGTCTCAAAATTCAATCTTGGGTTCTGATAAAGGAGAAACTGAGCAGAGTGTGGGAATAGGGTGTGCCATTGTTCTTGTTCTCTCCCTTTTTGCTTTGGGGTTGGTTCTATTTATTCTCAGTAAAAAAGAGAGAGAAACTCGTAAACTCAAAAACTGAAGGGAAGGGACAAATAGTCAATTACACAAAGAACCAGACACACACACGCAAACCACTCTGCTTCTTCTTCTTATTCTCCTAATCCATAGACGTCTGCAACTTCCTTTTTACGGTTTCGTCACTTTAAAAAAAAAATTAGGCTCTTTTTTTTTTTTTACTTTTTTACTCGGTGCGTGCCTTGTCAACACGTTTAAAAGCTAAAAACCAGCAGTAAACCTCAGCACACCACCTGTTAAAATGGTAAACAATTTCTGAAACTAATTCTCAATGGAAATGACATAAATGGTATTCAAGTTTAACCAGCTTTTCTCACCGATCATTTTGACCCAGTTATAAATGAAAAGGGTTTCTGAGGATTTTCAGGTGTCATAAATTTTATTTACTTTCCCAGTAGATCAGGGGTGATCCATAATTGAATATTGTCGACGATGTGGAGCAAATTTACCTTACTATTGGATCAAAATTTCGGATAAATTATAAAATAGTATAATTTTTAATTTTTAATTAGAAAATAATAATAATTTATTTCTCAAATATAAAAAAACCATTTAATTTAATTGTAAATTAGAAAATAGTCAACAAGACTTCAACAAAATTATAAACAATAACTTTTTAAATATTTTTCGAACTGTTTTGTTTTTTCATATTCTTTTTTTCTTCTAATTTCAGCCATAATTTTGCCGTACGGCGATGAGTTTGAGTGTGGTTGGTACAGTTGGAAAGCTATTTCTCCCCTCTTTCATTTGATACCATATCCACTCTGAACCGACCACCGTACAAGGCGCAACAACCATCACAAGGGGCTGTTGTTGTCCATGGTGCTCCAAACTATTTTTTTAAATTATGACCATACTCATACTAATATCATTTGAATTTTAACATAATTTTACTTATTTTGACATTTCTCTCGACATGTCACACTAACTGTCACATTACCTATCATACTACATGTTACATTATTTGTTATGTTACCTGTCACACATAATGAAGTGGCGCAAAACAATGTTTAGCGTTTACGCTAAACTATATATCTTAATCCTTAAACCCTAAAGGGTCTAGCGTTTTGGATTTAATTTTGCGTTTAGAGTTTTGCGTTACACTAACTGTCACACTATCTTACCACACTACATGTCACACGACCTTGTCACACTACATGTCATATTGTTTTATGTGACTATGTTGCAACAAGAAGAAATGTGAAAAGAAGAAGAAATAAAAATAACGAACATTTGATTATTATATATGATTTTGAATTTTTAGAATCAACTCGTATGCTCCAAATATCGACATTAATGTTGTCGTACAATACACCACCAGTTATAGTGTCACACTACCAGACATACTATGGGCACCCACGACTTCACCATCATCTTTGATTTAGTGTCGGCAAGCCCTGCATCAACGGCCATGGTCTCAAGCTCTCCTCAGCACTGTCCTCTTCCCAGTTCCAATTCCCGTGACCATGATCTAAGCTAGAATCGTCTTGGCACATATCATTAGTGCATGACGAAGTTTAAGAACATCAAGCTTGATGACGTCCTTGTAGTGGCGATCTTACGGCGACACAGAGTTTATGACATAGCCGTTTGCATACAGTCTCCTAGCTTCACCTTCTTCTTATGTGGCACCATCACCGTTGCCCATCCCTCTGCCATCCTCACCTTCCTCTGGTCAAATCCCGGTTGCTAGATCCAGCTCATCGCCGACGACAACCCTACTCTGGGCACCCATCATCGACACAGATTCTAGCTCCGTGTAAACCAGTAAGGGCGGATCCAGCCTAGGCTTGACTGGGCTGGAGCCCTGGTGAGATTTCAGCCTAGAAAAAAACATACAACCCTCTTTTAAAAAAAAGGAATTAAACCAATCGATTGCAAGGGGTCTCTTTCAGTCTCTCTCAGACATCTTTCTTCTATTATTTAGCTATTCCTTCTACTTGACTACTCTTCTTCTAAAACGTTCAAGCCCGTCACCACCACTCCATGTCGCTGCGCCACTAAAGGCCTGACTGCCCGAAGCTCTCTCTGCTCTCATCTACACTTCTACCGTTCTACTGTAGAACCCACAAGTTTAGCTATTCTCCAGTTCTCCTCTAAGTTCTTTTAAAATTGAATTAGATACTGATTAAAATCATTAGATACTGATTCAAATCATTAGATACTGATTATTTGGAATGATTAGATACTGAATTTGGTAGGTATATGGGTTTGTTCACTTTGTTGGTTAAACAGATCTTATTGGAAATATGGAATATGATTATATGAAATTGGGTGTTATTGTATTAGTCTTGTTATTGTCTTACTAAATGACTGAATGAGATTATGATCAGAGATTGAGAATTTTATTTGCCTATATAGGTTTGTGAAGAATGTAGGGAATTAGTGTTGGTATATAAGTTTGTTAGTTAAACTATCGGTTTGGAATGATTGGAAATTTGGTGATATGTTAGAGAATGTCCGAATGAGAGATTGAGTATTTTCCTATTTGGAAACGCGAGGGTAGATTCGGCTATTCAGTATTAGGTTACTCCCTCCCTCGATCTCTCATTCTTCTCCGCCTCTTTCATTCGTCTGTCTTGCGCCTCTCTCTCTCGTCTGTTCTCTGTCTTCTTCTTCTTCCCAATCTTCTCCAATCTCTCTCTCTCTCTCTCTCTCTCTCTCTCTCTCTCTCTCTCTCTCTCTCTCTCTCTCTCTCTCTCTCTCTCTCTCTCTCTCTCTCTCCATACAAGGAGCCTACTTCTGTGGCTCTTCTCCCTAAGTCCCACCGTCAATCCGCCATCGCTAGTTAAGGAGCTCGATTCGCACAGGTTCTGCGGCCTCTTCTCCGTAAGTCCCACTGTCAATCCTTAAGGAGCTCGATTCGCACAGGTCTTGTTTGATGACGGTGATGATGATGATGATGATGATGAGTTTGAAGAGGAATTAAATGCAGAAGATGATGTTGTTGCTTGATGTTGTTGCTTTTATTTGTAATTGTAATTTGATTATGAATTGTTTTTTGAACCTTTGTTGGATTTGGATTTAGATTGTGTTTGTTTTGGATTTGGATATGGATTGTGTTTTGTTGGATTTTGATTTGGAATGTGTTGATGAAGTTCTTTGTTATTTCTATTGTAATTTAATTATGAACTTTTGTTTGCATTTGGATTGATTGATTTCAATTAGTAACCATTTGTTGATTTTTTTTCAATTATATATTTATATTTATATATATAATAAATATTTTGTTTGACGTTTCCGTCACGTTTCCTATCGGACTATATTTCGATTTTGACGTTTCCGCGTTTCGGAAACTCCCCGTTTCCGTGCAACCTAGCTTGACATCCTAAAAGTCTGCATCAAGCCATCAATTCCCTCCTCTGCCTCGCATATCTTCACCCCCAACTACATCATTTTGACTTCGCAGCTACGTTAAATGAATTATTTCAAACAGTTATGTGAGTTCTGAGAGAGCTTGTGAGAGACCTAAAAGAATTAGACAGAAGCACCGTAAAGAAACTTGAGTTCTGAGAAGGACCCGGATGACGAATTGCAACCAATGCATGAAGCAAAGTGAGTTGTTGATTGAGGCTTTAGTTGCATTTGGAAATGACCAGTAAAAGAAGGAGGCTGAAAATTAAGTGATTCATATATGCGCAAGAAGCACAATGGTTTTTTGTTGGGTTACTTGGGTAGAATTCATAAGGGTTATGGGGAAATAGAGGAGGGAGGAGCAGTTTGGCATTAAAAAGGGAAGAAGTGGCTTTAATTGGATGAATTATTTCACTAAAAACATTAAAAAAACATTCAAATCCCAAATATGGGCTTAGCGGGATGAATTAATTCACGTCTCCTGTCTTGCAATTGGAATTTGATTGTTTTGGTATTCAATCATGTAATGTAGCCATGTAGGATGTGCTATGTGCATTTGTCTATGTTTCACTTGGGTTTTTTAAAAGGAGAAGCAAGAGGTATGGCTGAGCTTTTGCAAGTCTAATCTGAACCGTATCATGTTCTCAACAACTTCAAAATTGCAGTGTGGTGTGGTTGCTATAGTGCTAGTAGCGAGCTATTATATGGAGGAGTACGTGCTATTTCCAGTATTATGTAGAAGCTGGGTGGTTTGATCGGGGAGGAGGAGAGTATATGTTCACTTTTGTTTTTCATTTTATTTGCTCGTAAAAATTGATATGTGGTTCAGTAGTTGTAAAGAGGAACATAACCTTCGTTAGAGAGAAATGGTAGTTGTAGAAGAGAAATTTATGAATAGCTAAAATAATATTATAAAATTACAAAGGGTAGGTAGTTTGTAAAAAGGAGTGTGTGAATTTCAGCCCCAAAACAAAATAGGTTACCATTAAGATCTCTATGATATGTTATGAGATCTAGTATTGTGGAAGCAAACTTGATTATAATTGAAAATTCTGATCAAGCTGATGTAAGTAGATCAAATTAGCATATAATACTATGAACTACGGACACGCGGACAAGGGTCCGTATTACGTGTCTGTTACGCGAACTTAATTTGAACACGACCCGGATACACGAGTGTCGGAATCGAACACACGAACACGCACCAATTCATAATAAAAGTGAAAGCGCTTATGGTGAGAATCGAACCTTAGTCATCCAAAGCACCCAACAGCTCCTCAACCATTCTAACAGATTCAGTTTTTGTTATATTTATGCACACTTTAATATATATAAGAAGAGAAACTCATGATAAAAATAAGAATGCTTGTGGTGGGATTCAAACTTTGGTCATCCAAAGGATCCAACAAATCCTCAACCATTCTAACAGATTCAGTTTTTGTTATATTTATGCACATTTTAATATATATACATCTAAATACTTTCAATTTTTTAAATAAATATATATATATTAAAATAATTTTAATTGACGTGTCCACCACTTGTCCGTATCTAAAATAATTTCTATATGCCGTGTTTACGTATCAAATCGTGTCCAATACGGACACTTGTGTCCGTGTCCGTGCTACATAAGTATAATATAATGCGATCAAATTGTAGCTAGGTAGGCTATGACCTCAAATCCTCAATCATATAATCTAAATTAGACTAGCCACGAACTATATGTTCGTGATCAGTACGTGGGTCCATGATGATTGATCCTATTCCTGCATGCATATATATATATATCTATATATATGTCTGCTGTCACGGAATCCATGGCTGAACCAGCTGGAATGACCCATCAACCAGAAACTGAACTCACTCACTAACACGGACTGAGTCACTCGTAGCTACCCCAGTGTGTTTTACTTATGGCTCGTCAACGGGTCGGGGCTGAGTCGGGTATTTTTCAAAAATATGAAAATTCAAACATAATCACCTACAGCAGGCTTTGTGAGTTTCTGCAGACTAGGCCTTGCCAGCTTTTAATGGCCCGGTTTTACGGGTTTGTATTGAAAAAAAAACATAATATTCTAATTTTAGGGTTTGAAACAATAAAAGAATTATTAGAAAACATTCTAAAACAAAAGTCACAAATAAATTCTAGTTTCGAAATATTGTCGATCGACACCATTAGATGTGATCGATATATTTATTTCGGGACCCTGTAAAAATTTCATCCATTTTGATCATGGTTTGACCATCCGTACCTACGGTCAACAAAAAAAAGTGTTTTGACATAATAAAACCCCATTGACATGGGCTTTTCCAAATGAGTTTCCTCGTTGCGACCACGCACGATCGGTGACAAGAATTAGGTGATTTCAAAAATGTAAACAGTTTTCCGCATTCGCATCTTGGTAATGGGTCCCCCTTAGGGCATATTAGTGTTGTTTTTGGTTTACCAGAAATTCTGACGGTCAAACGAGATCTGAATTGGATGAAATTTTAAAATAGTCACTAGATATATATGCCGATCACATCGGCTAGTGTCGATCGATTTCGAGAAGTTTCCTTCATACAGTCGCTTCATAATACTATAGTTTATTATAAACCTAATATAAAAAGGTTAAGATACATTAGTTGACACTTCGGCGATCGACAACTCCAGTTCGAAATATCATCAATCGACATCAGCAGATGTAATCGGTATGTATATTTAGGGAACCCGTAAAAATTTCTTCCGTTTTGGACATGGTTTGACCATTCGTACCAATGGTCAACTAAAAAATAAGCGTTTTGACATACTGAAACCCCATTAACCGGGGCTTTGCCAAGTGGATTTCTTCATTGCGACAGCACACGATAGATAACAAAAATTAGGTGATTTTATATATGCAAACGGCTTTCGGCGTTCGCATATTTGTAATAAGTCATCTCATAGAGCATATTAGTGTTGTTTTCGATTTACCGAATATTCCGACTCTCAAACGAGATCCGAATTGGATTAAATTTTTACAGGGTCACTAAATATATATACCGATCACATCAACTGGTGTCGATCGATCACGAGAAATTTCCTTCATATAGTCGCTTCATAATGCGATAGTTTTATTCTAAACCAATAAAGGTTATGATACATTAGTGAACATTTCGGCGATCGACAACTTTAGTTCAAAATATGGTCGATCGACACCAGCAGATGTGATCGGTATATATATTTAGGGATCCCGTAAAAATTTAGTCTGTTTTGGACATGGTTTGACCGTTCGTACCAACGGTGAACTAAAAAAGAGGCGTTTTGACATATTGAAACCCCATTGACCTGGGTTTTACCAAATGGATTTCTTCTGTGCGACCGCGCACGATAGGTAACAAAAATTAGGTGATTTTAGATATGCAAACGACTTTCGACATTAACATATTTGTAATAGGTCATCCCTTAGGGCATAGTATTGGTTTTTTTGAGTTACCGAAAATTCCGACGGTCAAAGGAGGTCCGAATTGGATGAAATTTTTACAGGGTCACTAAATATATATACCGATCACATCGGTTGGTCTCGATCGATGCCGAGAAGTTTCCTTCATATAGTCGCTTCATAATGCGATATTTTTATTCTAAACCTAATATAAACGTTATGATACATTAGTGGACACTTCATCGATTGACAACTCCAGTTCGAAATATGGTCTATTGACATCAGTAGATGTGATCAGTATATATATTTAGGGACCCCATAAAAATTTCGTCCATTTTGGACATGGTTTGACTGTTCGTACCAACGGTCAACTAAAAAATAGGTGGTTTGACATATTGAAACCCCATTAACCGGGGTTTTACCAAATGAATTTCTTCTGTGAGACCGCGCACGATAGATAACAAAAATTAGGTGATTTCAGATATGCAAATGGCTTTTGGCGTTCGCATCTTTGTAAGGGGTCCTCCCATAGGGCATATTAGCAGTGTTTTTGGTTTACCGGAAATTCGGTCGGTCAAACGACGTTCGAATTGGATGAAATTTTTACAGGTCACTAAATATACATACCAATCACATCGGTTGGTGTCGATCGATCCCGAGAAGTTTCCTTTATATAGTCGCTTCATAATGCGATAGTTTTATTCTAAACCTAATATAAACGTTAGGATACATTAGTGGACACTTCGGCAATCGACAACTCCAGTTCGAAATATGGTCGATCGACACCAGCAGATGTGATCGATATATATATTAGGGACCCCGTAAAAATTTCGTCCGTTTTGGACATGGTTTGACCGATCGTACCTACGGTCAACCAAAAAAGAGGCGTTTTGACATATTGAAATCTCATTGACCGAGTCTTTGCCAAATGGGTTTTCTCAGTGCGACCGTACACGATAGGTAACAAAAATTAGATGATTTCAGATATGCAAACGACTTTCGGCATTAGCATCTTTGTAACGGGTCCTTCCTTTGGGCATATTAGTGGTGTTTTCGGTTTACCAGAAATTCCGACGGTCAAACGAGGTATGAATTGTATGAAATTTTTACTGGGTCACTAAATATATATACCAATCACATCGAATGGTGTTGATCGACCCCGATAAGTTTCCTCCATATAGTCGCTTCATAATGCGATAGTTTATTATAAACCGAATATAAAGGTTATGATACATTAGTGGACACTTCGGCGATCGATAATTCCAGTTCGAAATATGGTCGATTGACACCATCAGATGTGAAGCTAGCTATTGCTTATTTTTATGCATATATTCAAATGGTTCTCGGTTTTCTTCTTGCTTATTCTCTAAGTAAATGATGCTCTTACTCTGGCCTGACTTCCACTATAGCTAGGAAACATAAAATTTTTCAAAGTATTCGAAATGATCATGAAGTGTATAGTGCCACACTAGCTAATTTTGTTTCAGGGTTTTCAATATTTGAAGGTACCAAAACTATTGACATTGTTTAGTGACATAAGTTTCTTAGTAAAATGACATGTATCGAGTTAATCTCACGAAAAACCAGTTATCTTCTAGATTCTCAATATCTATATTGATAAATTATTGTTGAAGAATTTATAAATCAAGAAAATAGTGTAAACGTCAATTGAACTAGGACCATGCAAAGATGGAGCTTTATATGTTGTGATTAATTAAGAAACATTGTATGGAGTTTTGTTATAAGTCGTACGTAAGTTCAATATGGACAAGTAAATGAGATAGAAAACGATATGGACAAGGAAATGAGATAGAAAAAGGTATATATCTTGCAACAAACGAGATTGCATGCCTTGCCTAAAACCCTAAATTCTTTTTAAGAACATGTTTCATCATATTATCTTAGTTAGTTTCTCAGTTCTCACCATAATTTTTTTTTAAAGTTATTAATTTATAGAGGATTTTGATCTTCCATATTAGCACACTTGACACACATTGTCTCTACCTACCTTATCGACTTCAACCAATTAAATGATGAGCGCAAACACAATTTTACTATTTCTTTTACTAGAAAGAAAAAGAGAAACCAAAAACACAAACAATTTTAAAGCCGAAGTATCAAACCACTATACCAACATAGAATCTCCATTTTGTTGAATCAATGAATCTCGTGATCGTATTGTACGTGTAACCATTTGTGTTGTCACATTACCTAAAGGATCATACCAACTAATTTAATGGAGTAGTGTTTTTTTTTCGATGAGACTGAATAGAGTAGGTTGATATATCGGATTAGTGATTTGATATTAGTTGAATTGATTGTTTATTTGGGTCCAAGGCATGAAAGTTGTTATGGGAAATTGCATCATTACATGTGAGAATGGTGTGAAGGACATGTGTAATGTGTTTAGATACGTGTCACTCCGAAGACCTTCAGGGGTTCATTCATGAGTAAGACAACAACTTGAAATCAAATTCTCTAGCTTTGATAAATTGCAACGAGCTCGAGCCCTTGGGAGATCGATGCTAAGGAAATTGAAGATCGAGAAAAGAGAACCAGCAACATCAACATTCAATATCAAATCAAACAATCCTTTAAATCCCACCGTGTACTCGTTTCGTGTTCATGTGTTCATGTTAGGTACATACAAATACATAATTTTAAGTCATCAATCGAGACAAATCACATATCCACATATGGGACGAAATTACCATGAAATAAATTTCAACACTACTTAATGTAGAATGAACATAATGGTGTAGTTACCTAAGCATTTGCGTAGATTACCATGGCGTAGTTACCTAAGCATTCGTATTCAAGTAAATTTCAACAAATACTACGTACTGTGGGTTACACATGAACAAGGCGAGAAATTCCTTAAAATGATGCAGGTGCTTGTGC
The DNA here is from genome assembly GCF_933775445.1 of Argentina anserina. Classification (NCBI taxonomy): domain Eukaryota; kingdom Viridiplantae; phylum Streptophyta; class Magnoliopsida; order Rosales; family Rosaceae; genus Argentina; species Argentina anserina. The sequence continues at coordinate 16,819,002 of NC_065873.1, forward strand.
TTTCTTATAATATGGTCAAGTTGAGAAGCTAAATACAGAATTTAAAGCTAGTTTAGACGATATTGCAATACAAGCAACCCTAGACTAAGAAAGCTAGAAAGTCTTGCTTGTATGGAAAGTCATCCACTACAAATGTGAACTGCATCTTGATTTTCTTCCCTTTCTAATTTATCCAATGTGAACTGTTTGGTTAGTTTTGAATGTAACTTATAGAGAGGTAGCCTAAATGGGAGGAGAGAGAGCAAGCTGATCATATTAATGTTCTTTCCCAAAGCAGGTAGAGTCTGGCTTAGAGGTCCTGATTACACTACACTTCTCCAGGAAGCTTACTTGATTTGTAGTCAATTAAGGACCACCAACTCCTATACATCTCTAATTCTAGATGGAATTGGCATAGGGAATTAGGGAGTAGCTAAAACTTGAAATTAAGACAATTCAACCTAGGCTTGCTTTCCGTAGTGTAGGTTTGGCCAATATGTGTGTCAAGTTTTAGTCATATCGATCTTATGTGTATTGACTGTGACAGCATTTCTAATAAATTTCAATGAAATTAACCATGTGGAATAATTTTGCAAGATTTATAATGCGCAACAATTTCTTACCAAGTTATTTATTAGAACTGATAAAAATTAGTTGGAGTATATAGGAAGGCTCATGAAAGTCAAACCAACCATGCATTTACGATTTTCAGTTGGATATATATCGTTTTGTTTTTCATTTCTGGAGTAATGTTTTTGTTTATGAATCAAGCAAAGAATAATGCTAGCTTTACCCAATTATGTATCACGCCCCTGGCCTCTATAATATATAACAAGACGATCGATCATAGGACCTACATGTCCCAATAATGTATAATGTTTACGATATCAATTGACATAGTATGGAACTTGTACAGCATCATCCAATTAAGTTTCTTAACTCTAGCTATGAATAATTTTAGTTTCCATCTGTTAATTTGAACAAACTCAAGCCACTGACCCACTGTAATGCTTTTAAATACACTATAGTTAGCCCCATTCCGATATTTTGTTACTCGAGGAACGTTAATTAGGACTTAGGAGGTTCATAAACAAAGCATGCAATTACCAAGCTACTGGGTGATCGATCGAACGATGTAAATTAACCATATATATATGAAAGAAAGTGGCATGGCATGGTGAATGTATGAGTTACATCCCCCGGATACCTGTCCACGACTCCTCGATCACTTTGGTTCATGTTGAATCGATATAAATTAAGTGAAACACAGCTTGTGTTGGAGACTTCAATTCCTAAGATCAAGTGAATGAATTAATTAATGAACCTCTAGCTAACTCCCATATTCAGCTCCGAAATGTACTCACTCTCTTTGCTGTATTTGATATTTGATAACAGATCGAGTTAGATACCAAAAGAAAACGAATAATAATAATGAATTATCCTGAATAGCTAGGAAGTGAGGACAGGTGTACATGGAACCCAGAGAAGCGACTCAAGGTTTGTCACCATTCTGATCTCTCACATGAATGATTGCAATCGTTTTCGGCGGTCTCTGTTTATTATTTATGCATGCCTCTCGGTGCCTCAAGAGCTATGAGGAGGTAGGCAGTAGGCACATAACAGCAATGTGACAAATAGGGGACTCACTTCTCGCTACAAGCTTCGCCTATCTGTTCCTTCTTTGTGAATTGTTGTGATGCCTCCCCCCAAGTGTCCCCAGAGCTTCTTTGTCATTTTCAGAAACACCCACACATAATGCACAACCCAAAACAGATGCATATGTGAGACTCTACTCTAGCTTCTTGATGGCACCTCAATCACTTCTGCAAGACTACAACTGAAGCTATAATATAGAATTATAGATTCAGATAGAGTAAGTGGTAGTCTCATTATTGATCATCTAACACATGTTAAAATTAATATTACTGCATTATACATGTCGAAGTTAATTAATTAACTGCAGCTAATTTGAGTATGAGTTCTAGTGTAATACTAGCTAGATTCCCGAGCAGTACTCGATCATCTGTATCATAGACGATTAATTGTTGGGAAATCATCACTGCCGTGAAGCTAATTTATGAGGCACGAAATAGGTTGAGCCTCATATAGGCATGCATATGTGATATGTTGTGATGGATTTGTAGTTTTTGTTGAGGCTAATAAACATAGTTATAATCTAACCAAATAAATAAATAAACATAGTTATAAGAAACTTTGAATCCAAGAGGTAGAGGGTGGCAGGGTGCTCAACATGTGGGGCCTTGACCCTTCAGGGTGCATGAAGTAATCTCTAGTAGTAAGTAGTAACTAAGTACGTACCAGAAGCGGATTTAGGATCTAAGAGTAGGGTAAGCTAATTCATGTGTATGTTATTTGGTGAAGCCAAAGATTTTTTTCGTAACATTTACGCACATATCATAGTGCATGAGAAAGGAGATCGAGAATTGACATGATAGTTTAAGACATTGTCAATGACTATTGTCATTAAGCCCTAGAGATTGGCAAAGAATGATAATAATTGGATAACAAAGAAAAGGTGGAAAAAACAAATCTTAAATAAAAAAAGAGTGTTGGACTCGAACACACATTTCCCAGGTTGGGGATCAACATCATCAACCAACTCAACTGATTTACCATGTGGTAGTTTATTATATCTGACCAGGTTTTTTCAAGCTGATTGTGTTTGCTGTACTTGTAATTCAAGAGTCAACATAAAACTGCATAAAAACTGTGAAAGTCTCTCTCCTTCAACTGTTACTTTTACGGTTTTACCTTCTATTTTCGATGCTCATTTATAGAAAATCTTTAGTTTATGACAAGCTTCCCAGAAGTTGGTTGAACTGTAAATTTGCTTTGGTGCTTCATCACATAGCTAATTGTGCTAAAGAGTTAAGATTGACCGTAATGCAGTACTCCAAGCGAGGTATATATCTCCCACCAGTTGATATGTGGTTTCTGCTAGACTCTGTTTTCCTTATGTTGTTAATATGTGGCTATGCGGTGATGATACTAGCAGATTTGTGTGAAGATTTGATAAAAGGGGCGTGTTGCACATGCAATTAGCAAGGCACTTCATATCAATTATCTATGTATTATACTTTATGACTTACTTGGAATGGTTATATGACATAAATTTCATACTTGAACCTCCCTATGTATAAATGGCAGATTCAATCACCTCAAGTAACAATGATAGTAGCCTCGATGGTGGCATGGTTTTATCTGATATCATAACTCAAACTGAAACTTCCTGAGATTCTGCTAATTATCATATCGCAGTGACTTATCAGCTGAAACACTGCCAACTATTTCATCCCACACCATGAAAAGGGATGCTGAGAGAAGCTAGTCTAACTCTGAATCATCAAGCTGAAAGGCATTATTTGGACATATCTCACAGGGATATCCTTCCTGTCACATTTTTTCTTACGAGGAAGGATATGTTAGTGCCAGAAGATTCTTTCTGTGGGAAGTACTCTGCTGGTTCAGTTGACAGTGATGGTGGCAGGAAATAGAGTTCAAACTTCAAACCAAATAGCTACTTTGGTCACTGGCTCTGTTGGCCAAGCTGCCTCTGATTGAAATGGGACAAACTTTCATCAGAAATTTTGAGTCTAGTTTATATGTTCTTAATCCAAAATCCAAGAACGCAGCATGATTACTGCCATGTCTCAGAACCCTGGTTCCTGGACAGCTGGACTAGGCCTCTGGACAATGGTGATGGTAGATTAAACTTAGAAACTTTGCGTACTCATTCTCTGAATGTTCATGGGACTTTGGAGTTGGACCATATTATGGCTACTGAGAATATTCAGCATACTGAAGCTTCACTGACTTGGACCAAAATCACCACCACCTAAAGCTTCAAAGGTTAATTGACACGGGTGGCAGCATTCCTCAATACTCCACCTAGTGAGATCTTTAACTTTATAACCTCAAACTTTGTTTTCTTTTCCTTTGAAAAAGGGGCCTCAAAATTGTTTTGAAGTTGTAAGCTTATCATTTTGTAACTTCATGATCAATACTTTGTTGTATAGCTCTTTAGTTTTCTGGATAGTAGTTCGGAATATGATAACATATCAGGATAATTACACTATTGAATTGCTTCTTCAAACGTGCTAAGAAAGATATTGCTACATGAATTTTTGCACTTTCTGGGAGCTTTACCCCTTATATGAGTAATATGTTCTTTGTTTACAAATTGGCACTGGAACTGAGGAAAGTCCTGCAGAAAGTTAGCGTGGTGCTCTTCAATAGCTAATCGAAGCTTCTATAATTAATGACCATTCGATTTGGACCAAGGTTTGTTACTCTCAATTTTTGGCACACTAATATGGTCATAAAAAGTATAATTTAGAGAAGACATTGGCTGCAGAAATGATATGTGCCGACTGTGCTCCATAGTCAAAGAAGTCATTGGCTGAAAGCTGATTAGAATTTAGAAAACATTAGAAAACTTGGCCAAAATTTTCTTACTCTTCTATTTACTGTATAGTGTCGTCAATTGTTGATCTGCAGGTTTTTGTTCCTTTATTGGTAACTGAAGAATAGAATACTGTCGTTAGTTGCATAAACTGTTTGACAAAGGCAATAATAGTCACTCTACATGAAATTTTAGGATTCTTATGGTTATGCCAGTTTAGAACTTTAGATTGCAATCCTAGAGGTTTATAGGCTGTGGTCTTGCTTGGAACTTACTTCCGCTTTAAGTACACTATATGCCAGTTGAAAGAGTGTGACCTGTTTTCTTCCAACGTTTCACGTTACCCTATCGGTATGAGTACAATCTTTCTAAGTCTCTTTGTTTTCTTCTTCAGCTTGTAGGTGGGATTTCAATGGAGGAAATAATGGCTCAATTTCCGTATGTTTGTTTCATGCACGGTATATTCTAAATATCTCGATATATCCTCGATATATCTATGATATATTACTGATATTAAAAAAAGAATACGATATCCTAGATATCATTTCAAGTTATCGTTGACCGATAATTTCATGGTCAAAATCTGATATATTTGGTCAACCCGATTTTGACGCGATATATTAGACCTTATTTTATTTTATTTCAAATAAAAATGTCATAGTTTTACTTTTACGATGAAAGAAAAAATGACAAAATCTAAAATTGAGAAATGATGCGTTTTAAATCAGTGAAAAACTTCATCTTTTTTGGACACACAAACTTCATATTTATATTCAAAGTGATTTCGAATGCCGATATCTTAATCAGGGAAGCCGAAAACATCATCAGGCGAAAACCTCTAACTTCATATGTGGAGCCAAACCACTGCATATTTGCCTCAATCCAACAAATCCATATTTAGAGACTTGTCTTTATTATTTGAAACAATTTGTGTATTTTTATTTGGTACTTGGTTATAGTAAAATTCATAAATATAATAAATTTATCAAATACGATAAATCCGATATATCTCGATATATTCTCATTATATACTTATTTTACAAAACCGATACGATACTGATAAAAGTTAATAAGTCAAGCTTAATTAATAAACGAGCCGAGTTTTTAACGATTCCGAGCTAGCTTACGAGCTAAACGAGTCAAACGAGCCGAATACTAATTGTTCAAGCTTGGCTCATTTTCAAGACCGGGCTTAATATTGAACTCAAAATTGGCTTATTTAACTTTATGAACTGGAGCTGAACGGGCTAAAAATGAACCGAACACGAGCGGCTCGAGTCTACTTACAACTGTAGTAGACATAGTTGCACCACATTACAATATGTAGAAGTTAATTGAAGTTATACGGTTAAGGAGTTCCACCAGAACTTGGGTTTATAGCATGAGTTAGATTACTGAGGGCCTTTACATAAGATATGAACCCCATGAACCAGTATTCATGACCATCTCTTGTGACTATCTGTATGTATTTCTCTGAGGGGTTCCATCTATTTGCAGAAGGATTCACTGCTCTTAATTGATCAAGCTGCAGCACCACCTACATGCATGTTCAACCAAATTGATCAAATATTCAGATATGGTTACTTATTCACGAATAAGTTCGGGTAATAGATGCACATGTCAATGCATAATATTCTTTGCCCAACTCATGATGTTAGGATCATGATTTAAATCACACCTTAAGTGCAAAGCAGAGCCATGCACAAAGACATGCATATGAAGCAAATGTCAAAACAAAGATCGTAACTCAACTTAGGTAGACAATTCAAGGCTGATAATGCCAACTCACAACAACTACATTGTATTAAACAACTTAAAATTCTTAGGAAATTGTTCCGAGACTGGAAGCAAATGTGTAGGTTTATAGAAACCAAAACACATCACATTTGAGACTCAACTTAAATTTTCATCCCCCGTTTCTCAAAGATAAAAGTTTGCCGGGTTCTACTTATCAGAAATAGTTGGTGTGTCATCGCATGCAGTTCATATTCAGGGTAAGGAGAATAGGAACAAATAAAACAGTTCAAGTAAAGATGTCCTGTGGAAAATGCATGATAAAGTCTAAGTTTACATAAACAAAACTACGAATTAGAAGTTGGATTAGTACCTTGTAATAAGTGTTTGGCTGTGCTGGGGAAATATAGTGACAGAAATCACTACAAAAGGCTATTCTTTTGTTGGAAATATACAGCATTCCAATCACAGGTCCAGTAGAAGTTGAGAGATAGCATGCATATGAATGCAGGAGCTTCTCATGTAGCATGATAGTCTCAAATGTTTGCTGGAATACTTTTTCATCCCCTCTTGTAAGAGCCTTTGTCCCATGAGTGAGCCTCGCCATTGCTGCGTCTGCAAGATTAGGACTCATCCTCACTGTTCAAATGCGAAATTCCAAGACGTGTGAGAAAATTGCTTATTATGAAGAAATGTACTGCAGTTATCGTAGTCCAACAACAAGCTTAGAATTGCATAGATTAGAGGCATTCCATCATTCCATGGCTGGTGAAATCAGCAGAATTACAGGTGACACAGTTTGGAACAAAGTTGGTATAGGCTAAATTCTTGTAAAGATGGAATTTACCATATGAGCAACTACGCACCTACTGATCAGGATAAACTGGTAAGCAAACTAACAAAATTTTCATATTAATTTCTTCTTGTTTTACATGATGACATGATTTACATATAACAATTAAGCATGGTACTTAATAGAGAGATACGAGTTTAAACGAGAGAAACCCACAGTGATTCCAGACATTGTCTGTAATGGTGTCTACTCTTTTGGAGGCACCTTCAACCCTTTTACCGCACTGATTCAATGTGTCAAGCACCTTATCTATGGGACCTGGACCAACATGAAAAACCAAAAAGAACCAACTAATTATATGACCTGGTAAGTCTCATATTAAAGTCTGTATTTGATACCATGTAATACACTGAAATTAAATGTTCTCAATTCTACACAATTTGGTAAAACTTCAGCACATGACTATAACTGAATCACATAACTTTATCAAGAGGCTTCCTTTTACTTATAATTAAGCAGGTTTCCTAATGATCATTATGAGCATATATACAATCAGATGATGATGGAGCAACTGAAGTTGAAATATAGTCAAATTAACTATAAGCATGCGAATTGAAAGGTGGCTTCTTCATTCTTATTTGTTACTAGGAAACAGCAACTGAAGTTGATGAAAGGAAGTTGCAATCAAAGAGATGCAGCAAGAGAAATATATACTAACGCTTGTTGCCAGGTAAATTTGATGAGGGAACTGGTGGACTTTGAGCATAAGGATTGCTCTGGTCGAGGTTGGCGTAGATTTTCCGTTCAATTTGAGGAGGAGGAGGAGGAGGAGGAGGAGGATTACCATTCATCTTCGTGTTCATGTTAGATTTGTCTTTCCTAGCCTGCATATTATAGTCCTGATAATGATCGACTACAACTCGACCTCCAAATGCTCATCTCCAATTTAACAATGTCATGTATAAAACAGGAGAGGAAGATAACACTAGTAGTGACAGGGGAATAAGAATAATCGGTCTGACTACGCAAACAATAAGATGCTGGTGGGAAACATAGATTAGATGCCCGCCGCAGCACTCACTTTTCAATTAATAAACAAAAGATTATATATATGCCAACTTAGGATGTGATCAACTCCACCATCTGGCTTGTATGTACCTCATTGCTTGATTGATAGTATAATGTAGGAGATATTTAGCTTTATCATTAATCAACTCTGTACGACAACTTTAGTGATCGAAGTCAGTTTAAACTTTAAATGGAACTAACAATGCACAACAAGACGCAAATACATCGGACTCTAAAGTTAGTTACCCTGATCTGATTAGCGGAATCAGCACTGTCTTTTTTTTTTTTTTTTGTGAAAACAAGTGAAACGAATTCATTGATTAGGAATCATTACACTCAGAGGTTATAAATCCTTCCACGCATGGAGGGATAACAGTATTAAAATCCAAAGATTGTCTACTCTGACTAGCAAAACTAGCTAGATTGTACGCAGCACTAAACAAAGTTTACTATTAGGAAGTAAATTCAAAATACAACGCAAATCATCAATCAAGAAACCGTACTCCGAAAAAAAAAGGGAGGATACAAATACAAAGTTTACTATTAAGATATTGATGTGATTCCAATTTCGACGGGATCTCCTAGATAACTCAAAACGAATTAGAATGCTTGCCATATATGGATATAAAGTTCTATGAGTCTAGTTTACGTAGAATTTAGAATCGCATCAATATCGTATTCATGGAGGAAGTTATGACATAATCTTTACTCGGAGGTCCATGGGCTCGACAGAATTATTTCAGCCATTGATTTGCTTTTGATCCAAGGGCTATGAGAGAAAGTTGAGGCCTTATTTCTCCTACATATAAAGGCGCGAATCTACATCAGAATCATCATTAACCTTATGCAATTACTAGCCAAAGCTCTGTCGAAATACTTAGTCACCAAACTAGAAAACCTAAAACCGATCTCATCATACCTTCACCATCCCTTGTCTTCGAGTGCGGGTTCGGCAAGAAAATCCATCCCTTAGAAGTCTGGGCTACTCTCTTGAGGTTGCATAAAGTGTACCATGATTCTTCTAATTTTGTTTTCGTATTTTAGTTCTTGTTTGGATGATGATGTAGTTCAATTTTTTTAATCTATTCCAACTTTGTCTATAAAGTTGTTATTTGATTTCAAGTAATATAAATTTGCGATTTTCGATTTTGGTTTTAGGATTTTAGGTTTTATGCCGTGACTTGTTCTTGATTGATTTCGATACCTCTTGTTGTGTGTACGATTGCAACATGATATTTAGGTTGTTGGATTAAGGACTTGTAATTAAAACTTAATGAAACTTGTGTGTACGGTTGAAGCATAAGAGGAGTTAAGTTAGATTTCGATGAAGGTTGGTTAGCAAGAATCAAATGAATTAAGTGTCTATACATGTAGGATTTCGGTTGAAACCTAATAGCATGATCCCACCTTGGTTAGTTATGACTTGTTTTGGCCTGAACCCTAAAGGGGAATTAGCATTGATTTTCATTTCTCTATACGACTTGTTTTGGTGATACTTTGTGTAAGTGTTAATTGATCACTTGAATATAGTAGTTTATGTTTTATTTTTGTTCTTATAATTCGAACTTATCAAATCCTTTTATCTCTTTTGATGGAGCGTTCTAAGACGTCCCACAATTAATCCTATAAAATGTCATCGTTAGTATAAAATAAACAGGGATCCTTCAGTCCGGGAATTGAAGGGAACTCTAAACTTTTAGTATTAACAAATAATGAGGGTTTGAGATTGATTATTAACTACTAAAATAAAACCTAAATTACTATTTACATGATCAACTTCTCTTTACTAAACTAAACTAAATTTACTAATGCACCACATAATTACAAGTTTGGTTATATTATGCATTCTAATTCATCTAATTACATACTTTTAGACACCAATACAATTAGAGCTTTAGGGAACATCTAATCATGCAAGATTTCTATTGACGTTTAGGTCGACATAGGGCCTCACCTAAATTGCGTGCATAACACTTAGGGTAGAAATCAAACAAGATTACATTTAAGCATCAAATATTTGTTGGAGACATATTTCACGGTGGTGTCACTCACCATGGGTACATGTAAATTTCCAGAATTTCCCACTTTAATTAACACAAACCGAACCTACTCAGGGCATGATTCGATTTGTGTCAATATGGATGATGAAGATAGCACTCAAATACAATCTTAGGGACTGCATTCAAGCACTAAATTGGTATGCACATATTTGAAAATTATCTAAGAGCAAGTAAAAGAAGAGTATAACACAACAATACAAATACAAACTTCAATAATTATAAGAACATAGATTCGGCATAGTCTCAAAAACATATCAAATACAATTTGAAAATTCTAAAACAAATACAAAACCAATACTTCCACATAAACAACAACTTACAATCTTCATAGACAAAGAATTGTAGATTAACATAAATAAACGAAGCCATGGAGATGAGTTTCGAGAATCACACGTTGTAGGAACCTTAGAGCTACGGCTGCAATAGGTGAAACTCAGTTGTGATGATGATGGTTTTGGGGTGGACGGCTTGGATGATTTATGAGTGAAGTTTATGGTGGTATTTTAGCTCCTGAATGTTAAGGAGAAGTGATGATTTTTCTTTGTAAATGATGTGCTATTTATAGAAGAGTTTTGGCTTCTTGAATATTATAGCTTGGACTTTTTCTCCTCAATTTCTGTCACTTATTTTTGTCATTGATGACTGCAATCTCATTTGATAATTTTTTTTCTTTTTTAGGTATCTCTTTTTTCTTTCTTACATTATCTCTTTTTGTTCTCTTCAATTTTCTTTCTCCTCAATTTCTTTCACTTATTTTTGTCATTGGTGTGTGCAATCTCATTTGATAAATTCATTTTTTTCTCCTTTTTAAGTGTCTCATTCTTTCTCTCTTGTATTATCTCTTTTTATTATATTCCTTTTACTTTTTTCTTTTTTTCTTTTACTTATTTTTGTCTGTAATCTCTTTTGATAAATTCCTTATTTTTCTCTTTTTTAGGTGTCTCCTTCTTTCTTTATGTTCTTCATTTGCTTGACTTTTCCTCTACTTCATTGTAACTACATAATTTCATTTTTTAAAATCTGAAAATAATAAAAGATAAGATCATTCATAAAAAGATCAAGTAAGTTACTATAATAACATTAATAGGAGAATAAGATTAGGAAAGTTACGAATAAGCGTTCCAGTTCAAGTAGGACTTTCCTAAATAGTACGTTTCCTAGTCTAAAAAGAACTCCAAATACAAATAGGATTCTCAAATTATCACAAATGTTATAGAAATGCCGATTAATGAAGAATCCTAATTTAACTAGGTTTCCTAGTTACACAAGGAATCCTACTCTAAATAGAATTCTCGACAATTTCTGTGTTTTCAACCTGTTTTAGCACCAAAATGCAACCAACGCCACCATAGACTCCTTACTCGACTAAATGACTAAATACTACAACAATAAGAGCTAAGCAAAGTACAACTGGAGGTAAAAACATGTTAAGAACGTCGCACAAAGTGCTCCTATCATCTTTGTGAATTCATTATTATTTGATTGTGATTCAGTCCCTAGTTGGATCTCTGGTTTGTAATGATATCCTCTTACTTTATACTATTAACGATGCTTACATAGTTAATATTGATGTGAAGTAATCGAACTGATCACACGAGGTTTCTTATGTTGTAAGTGCATTCTGACTGGTTTAATGGAACTATTATTTTTCTAAAAAAAAAAACCATTCTCTGAAAAGTCTAACGTCCTCTGGTAGAGTGCAGTAACAACAGTCTGACAATCGGACTCAATAACCAGTGGGGTTAAAGAATGACGATAAGCCAGAATCAATCCTTCCAGAATAGCTAGAAGCTCCGCATGTAGTGAAGATAAAGAGTTAGACCGAAACAGAGAGAACACACCTAGACATGAGCCAGTATGATCTCTGAAAATCCCTCCAAGACCACTAGCGTGATCCAAAGGTCTGAATGCTGCATCCACATTTAGCTTCAAATAACTTGCCAGGGGACGCTCCCATCTAGCATGGATCCAAACTCTGGGATTCGAAGGAGGCCTCCTCGATTGAACAAACTCCTACCACCAACCCATGATAGACGACATCAACACCCTTGCCTCCTTCGCTTCATCATTCCAAACCTTATCATTTGTATTACTCCAGATAGCCCAAATACACATCAATAGAATGGGAAAGGCTTGAGAATTTGAATTGTAGAAAGAAACTAACAAATCCGACACCCTATCCTAGTGATAAGTCTGATCGATACCCACCTCCCTAAGACATGAGGAAGCATGATCACATTCACATAATGCATGGATAGGAAATTCCACCTCCTCCTCACAGAACATGCATTGGGTATCAATGTCAATACCTCTCTCACTAAGCCTGCTTCGTGTAGGGAGAATATTGGAAGCCGCCTTCCACAGACACACTTTCACCTTTTCTGGATCTGGAGCGTCCCAGATCTTATTCCACAACATAGCACTCAGATTGTGCACCGGTTCCTCCGCCAAGACCCTCTTGTGCGCCAAGTGATATGCTGATCTAACAGTAAACTTGCCTTTCCTATCTTGTCCCCAAATCCACCGATCACAATGATGACGGGTAGAGATTGGTAAAGCAGTAATCTAAGCAACAATAGCCGGCGGAAATAACTCATATAGTAGCACTAAATTCCATTGACCAGGACTAGAAAGAAGTTTTGAAACCCATCTGACACGCGAAGACTGATACTTAGTCAACTCTACACCCGGTAGCCAAGGATCCTCCCATATATTAGTGGAACAGCCATCCCCAATTCGACGCCGGATGCCATGTCTCAAAACATCCTTACCTGCTATAATACTTCTCCACGCATACGAAGGAGCATTCCTGAGATCCGCTTCCCAAAAATTACAACCAGGAAAGTAAATAGCTTTCAGAAGTCTACTAGGCAAAGAATTCGGCTTCAGTAACATTCTCCACCCCTGCTTGGCTAACATGACAAGATTTAAAGCAAACAGATGTCGAAAGCCCATACCTCCCTCCGATTTGGGTTTGCACAGGTTATCCCAAGCTCTCCAATGCATCCCTCGCTTCTCATCAGTACCACCCCACCAAAATTGAGCACAAAGTTGATGTAATTCTTGTACTAAGTTGTGAGGTAGCACAACCTTAATCAAATTTCCTTTCCCGCTGCACTTAGGAGTTTCGTCCTCCACCCTGGACCAACCCACCAAAGTGGGAATCCCCAAATATTTCTCATGCTTCTCAAAGACTTGCATTCCTAGACACTTTGCAAGAACAATACGGTAAGAGGTATCCACATTACTACTGAAGACCACACTACTCTTCTGAAGATTAATCTGTTGACCAGAAGCTTGTTCATAAACATGAAGAGTATCTTTGATTAACTCACAAACTCAAAATGAAGCCCGAGCATAAAGCATGCTATCATCAGCAAAAAGTAAGTGACTTACAGTAGGAGCACCATCACAAATACAAAGACCATGCCAGGATTTTCTTGGGCGGATTCAGAGATAAGAGCCAAAAGCCCCTCGACACAAAGAATGAACAAATACGGTGAAATAGGGTCACCCTAGCTAAGTCCATGATGAGGAGTAACACAACCCTTTGGTTTCCCATTAATTAAAAAAGAGTACCTGACATAAGATAAACATAACCAACATGGTCTTATCTAAGCTTAAGCCGTGAATTCTAACCTTATATATAAAATTTCTCTGCAACTAAATTATTTCACGATCAACGTCTAATTGAATTATCTAGAATAAACAACTACACGATGTGAACATAAACGAGAGTTATATAACAAAAACCATAACGCATTTAACCAAAAAAAAACATAGTAAAAAAAAAGTAATCATGAAATATAGATGTTTTTTCAATTAAGATTTAAACAAATCACAAAGCGAAACCCCTGATACAACCGTCTCCATACAAATTAATGTAGAAGGTTGGCAGAATAAAGACAGGAAAAGACTTCCTCTAAACAAAACGACCTAAAACAGAGACACCAAGAGACGCAAGAGTATCGGCTACCATATAGTTCAAACATAATATATATATATATATATATCACAACAGATTAACATACTTTTCTAAAGAAAAAGAACAATTTTTTTTTGAAATTGACTTCTCATTTTATTATAGGAATAAAAAAATTACATAAAACTCAAAAGTACTAAAAGTGTTTACACACCTACAACACTAACTAGTTCTTATCATTTTCGATTACTCATATTCGCAGTTCTCAACTTAAACATGCAAGACTTTGCCAAGCATTCAAATTCACATGTTCTTTTGAACCATAAATCTAGATCTCAGTAATTTGTCCCTGTAAATAACTATTTACTTGTATCTTTCTTCTATCTCTCAGTTTATTCTCCCTACTTTTCTTTATTTTCCATACTTTTCTTTCTCTCTCTCTCTCTGGTTTAATTTTATTGCTCTCACTCTACTGCTTGTTGGAAAGAAAAACAAACAAGTTACCATATCATTTGTATGCATACTTAGAGTAAGAGTCTAGAGCGCGCAAACTACATTGATAATCAAAGACACTAAGACACTACAACAATCGTGTACTTGCAAGTTCAATCATCAACATACAGTGATACTCGTAGCTCTCGTGGAGCTACATATCATTACAAGTTTTTAGTTCAAATACTAACTTGGCTACGTTTGTAATTACTACTCCAGTCTCATTTTACTTTACGAGCAAAAACTATTCACCGACGAAGATTAAGATCAAGAGATAAACATGACAACCAGAGCAGAGTACCATCATCATTGCTCCACTTTCCATTTGCATTTGTGACCCTTCCTAACCAGAGCAGAGAACCAGCTTTTCCCAGTTTACCCTTTATCTTAATCACTTTCACAAATTATACCAATGTTTCCCCAAAACCAAACCACCGTCTCCTCCTGTCCCACCACCACGTCACCCCTTCCGTACCCTCCACGTCAACTTATTTCTTCCAAAAACGAGACATCACTTGTCACCAACCCACCATCACCGGCCTGAAAGCAACACCAGTAAACGGTGCTCCATCTGTCATCCTCATCTATATACCCCGTTATGGATAAACACCCCACCACTCCAACCTCTACGGTGTTCCGGCGAGCCCTCATCCGGTCACCGGCCGATTCAAAGTCAAAGTGATTATCAAATTAGTCAAAATTTATAAATCCGCCGTCAATGTACAACAATGTGCGTTTGCCGCGTTACACTAAGAAAAAAAAAGAAAAAAAAGAAAACGAAATGTGATTATTTATTTGCATTCCCATTGGAGCAAATAATCAATCTCATCCATTCTAAGTCCGGATATAGACACGGCCGGTGACAACGCTGGTGTCGGAAACGACGTCGTCGAACCCGATCCAACGGCATTTGGGGCCTGAGCCCTGTGGGAACAGAGGCGACGCGCGCGTGAGCAGGTTTTCCGGCGACGAGTTAACCGTCCTCTTGTATGGACCGAACCACTTGTTCTGCATGTAACGGTTCTTCCGCCACGGTGGCACTGACAGCTCTCGGCTCCTCAGAGACTTCTTCGCGACGTCGCACATCACCCGGACGATCCTTTTCAGGTCGTCGGAGCAGCCCACGAAGTGACGTGGCAGAGATTGAGAGAGCTGCGAGTACTGGCTAGACGGCCGCGCGATCTCGAACTCGGCGGCGAAGTCCACGTCCACGAAGTACCTGTTGCTGCTGGTGCTCTGCTTCCGCCACGTGGCGGAAGAGTTGGCGATTACGTCGATGAACTCGTAGTGTCCCGCGGTGATGCCGCCGGCGGAGCTCCACTTGGTCTTGCAGATCGCCGCATTGTGGCCCTTCCCCCTCAAAAACGACGTGACGTTCCTCTGCATAGCAGACTTGTCCGATCTCATCATACACGAGGAGAAAGCCTCCACCGCCTCCGCCACGTCAACAACCAGCACCTTAGCATAAGGGTCCGCATTCGCCGCTGACGATCTCAAAACACACTCGACCGCACCGGCTCGAACCGAGACCGAGTCGAGCCGGTCCGAGTCATAGTCGCCGTCGTCGTCGTGTCGCGGCAACGGCGACTCCGACGAGGACGAATCCTCCTCCTCCTCCTCCTCCAGAAAGCTGTGGACGAGCTCTGACAGACAAGGCGAGACGTCGTCGGCGGAGTAGTGCTCGCTGCCGCTGCTGGAGTAGCTCTCCCGGCCGACGAGGCGAGCCTTGACTTTGTCGTCGAGCGGATATATCACTCTCTTGGTTCTGGTTCTGACTAAACCAGCCATCTCACAAACCCTAATTAGTTATCTAGTTAAGTGATCTCTCTCTGGAATCTGAAGAAGAAGAAGAAGGAAGGTGTATTGTGGTGGTTTGAGGAAGAAAGGCAAGGAATGGGGAAAGGTTATATAAACAAGGGTGGTTTTCTCTGTGTAGTTGAGATATCAACAAGGAGGGGGATTAAAATGGGAATATTCGGTTTCTGAAAGCTGGAGGTGTTTTTTTGGTTGATAATTCTGGTTTAATTATTCTCTTTTCTAGGGAAGGTTAAAATTTAAAGAGAGGGAATGAGGGAGAGGATATGCGAAAGAGAGATTACACGTGGAAGCATATCCAGTGGCACCTGCGGGGCTTATTCCAGTATGTGACGCAGCGGCTCTTGACCGGTTGAAGTACCAGTCACCTCTCTGAAAATCTGAACTGCCACACGAAGTGCTGTGCGCCCACGTGAACGGCACGTGGTCGATGAGTCCATGGGCTTCGGGGGCCCGGTTGAAATCAAACCGCTTGGGCCCAGGGATAAGGGTGTGAGTGTGACCGGGGTGAATAGGGGGTTTTACGTAATTCGATCTTTCTTTTCAATATGGCACTAAAGTATGATTATATTAGGAAGATGATAGAATCTGAAGGACGATTTGGGATTATTCTAGGGTTTAAACCACTATTATTCGGATTTAATTTTGCTCAACCCCCCTAAAGGGTGATATTACCAACTATTTAAATACTGATATGTGTAAGTAAAGTTAACCCTAATTAAATTTCATCAATACGTATACAACCCTTGAATATAATAATAATAATAATAAAAACTATCTTATTTTATTACTGTTTGTCACTCTCTCTTTCTCTCTTCCATCTCCACCATAAAGGCATAACCTGCAACTCTGCAAGTCCAAAACGTATTAGATAATATACAGTTATACATAGCAAAAGAACAGAAAACCTGGGTTAGAGAGAGTGGACTGTGGGCATTGAGAGAGATGAACAAGTTTATGTAACAAAGCTTTTCTCTGATCAGAGCCATCATCTTAACTTTGAAATCCAAATTCTCTCTTGTCAATTTTCATTTTCAGAATCTAGAACAATTCTTGATGTGTATTTGTGTTTTGATATCTCCGAATTCGCTCAGAAAAGTTAATATCGCGCCTAATTCTCTTTTCATATATTCAATTGGTTCAATTGAAAAATCATCAGACTCACCATTTCGTTATTACAATTCTTCTCAGTTTTTTAGATGATTATTTGAGAATTTTTGTAAACCCAGAATGGGAAATTGACGACAAATCAAATTGGGGGAATGCAAAACACTAATTCTGGGTTGCAAAGATGGGATGTAACAGGATTATGGATCAAAATTTGGGACTTTAATCAAACTATGAATGGAGAACGAGTTGAAAACCCAGAAGGTTGAGAGAGAGAGAGAGAGAGAGAGAGAGAGAGAGAGAATTAACTTAACCATAACCCATAGTTAGCTCATTGGTGGCAGTTTTTTATTGGATGGTAATATCACCCCGGGGGGTGAGCAAAATTAAATCTCTATTATTCTACTCAAAGAGATGAGGAGAATTGACGAGTTCAGATGTAATTCCTAAGGAGCTCTGATTGGCTGGATGGATTATCTCCATATATAATCCTATGAATAAAGAAAAGGATAGGGGTTTGAGCTAGAGCTAGATGCATGATTATTTTTTGTTTTCTTTTGTAAACTAGTGATAGATATTTTAGAAGCTTGTTTTGCCTGAAGATCCGAGTAATAATTGACAGAGGATTATTTTCCAACTTAGCAACATAATCCTCTCTTTATTTTGAACCTTCAGTTAAAAATTTCACATCGACCTTATTAACTGCTCAGTCTGCTCTCTGTTTTATGTTTATGGGAACCTTAAGTTTCAATTCTTCAGTGGCGAAACAAGCAATTTATCCTTGGATTGGGATATAAAGGACGTGAGACCATCCCATAGATTAGTATCATATTCTCATATTTACGAATATCTACCGGATCACGTTATAGTGAATTAATTTAAATTTGTTCCGGGAGAATTATTATTCTATCCTTATGTGTGTCTTAGCCTTATTAGGTTTCCAGTTAGAGATAGATTTACATCTCTGTAATAGATTAGGACTATGAATCCTGCGGGATTCAGGTGATGTAATGCCTATATATATAGGCTCCCATATCATTCAATAATACACAATTATTTCATCATGTAACACATTATCACGCACTTTGCCCTAAAACCCTGAACTTTTAGAGTTCTAGAATTTTTTTTCTCTCCACCGCGAGCCGCCTTCGTCTTCGGCCTCCTGCATCTTCCCGTTGGCGCTCCCCGTCGGCCGCCGCTCCTGCTCGCCGCCGCTACAGACCCCCTGCAGAATCTGTCGATCCCTACAGCCCCCCTGCGACTCCCCATGCTGTCCCTGCAACCCCTCCCTGCAGTCCTGCACACAGCCATTGCATGCAACCCCCCTAGACACAGCCTCAGCAACCCCTGTATACAGCCTCCGCAGCCCCTGCGCGTAGCCCCGCAGGGTCTCCTTCGCATTCGCTCCGCAAAAATATTTTTTTTGCCCCGCAAGACCCCGCATCAAAGGATTTAAAAATGTTTCTCCCACATATTCAGGCAAGAAACACGAACTTCACAAGCAAAGTCTTCGCTCAAGAGAATCTACTCCCGTCTTCTATAAACCTTCAAAGGTAAATTTTTTATTAACGTTTCCGCTTTTAAACGTATAGATATATTATATCGGGCGCTATTAGCCTTCTTCTTGTCTTTATTCCGGCCTTTCTTATAACGCCGATGAGACTATAGAGGGATGAGTTTCCCCTCTTGGTCGATGTTTTCTGTGTGACGGTCATGGGGGAATCGCGATTGTTTTGAAAAGGGAAGTTAATCGATTATCGTGTGGTCACCTGAGTGCACCGCTGTTTTGGGTGCGATCATGAGAATCACGGATATGCATCGATTATTTTGTGACCATATACATCACAACCCTTCTAATTCCGGTTACATACTTGAATATTTCGATTATTCAAAACCAATACAACCCTCTTTTCTCATGGATACGTCGTCATCGCGACTGTTATTTTAATGTTTGAGTTTTCTTAAACTCATGTCTATAAACGATAATCTCAATGTCTACGTACTCATTTATTTGAGTTGATTCATTACTCTGATGCAGCACTATTTGCTGACAAAAGATCCCAAAAATAACACATTCTATGGGACACACTTAAAGTGATTCAATAAACGGCTATGACGTTGTATTACCAGAGTTGACCTTGTAACATACTCCACATCCGAGAAACACATGCCATTTTTGGCACCTGTATCTATTTCTTGAGGGAATTTTGGAGATAGAAACGTAACATTCTTCAATAGGGCTGGGCACGGGCCCGGCCCGGGCTTTTTTTTTCAGGGCCCGGGCCCGGCCCGGTTGTAGTGTTACAGGCCGGGTTGTTTTCTAAAAAAATCAGGGCCCAGGTAAAACCCGGCCCGGGTCAATTAATTGCAAGGCCCGGGTAAAACCCGGACCGGTAACATCCGGGTCGAGCCCGCCCGGTTTTCCGGGCCTAACTCTGTTTTTGGCTAGTTGGCGGCGAATCGGCAGTGCGAGGCGACGACAATGGGAATCATGGGATTGGAATTAGTTAAGTTTAAGGTTATTTGGTTATGTTCCAGTGTCATTGTATCTATTCTATAAGTTTATGATCACTTACGAAAGCCAATTACATAATAACACCTAATGTCCCGGGTTTTCGGGTTTTTTTTTTTTAAGATTTGAAGGCCCGGGACCGGCCCGGACATAACAAAGCCCGGCCCGTTTATCACATGACAACATATGAGCCCGGCAAAAAACCCGGCCCGCCCGGACGGGCCCGGCGGTCCGGTCCGGGTATTTTTTTTTCTTCGGGCTTTTTGCCCAGCCCTATTCTTCAATTCTCAAGTAAGCACATTTTTTAGCCTCAGGCTATGGCTCCGCCCAATCCAATATACAAGATTTTGTTGCTACGGACTTTTGATTAGTCAATCTATTTTGACTATGTTTTCTGCTTACTATTTTTCAAGTATGTCGTTGGCATTGTCATGATTCCTGCTCGACTTTAGCTTAAGTCGTCTATTGGAATTGGAAGCTTGCTTGTGTTGTATTAAATATTGGCATATTCAATAAAATTTCTCGTATTCCTTGTTTACAAGATGATCTCGTGAGAATTTTATTTTCCTTAACTTAGCATGAATGGTCAACGTTTGCAACTCACGAGGTTTTTAAATTAGCCGTTTTTGGGTTACATGGGACCGTAATAGCACTACACTGTGAATTTGGAACTTAAAATTTGAAAAATGAACCTCGGAACGTCAAAATTGACGTCGTTTTTCCCGGTTATTGTTCCAACATTTCCAGAACGTTTTTCGGCATTTTACTGGCATATTGGCTGCCTGCTAGCCACTTGCCGGCGTTTCCGGCACCACCATCCGGTTCCTGCCGGCGTCCCCTGTCAGACAGCAGCCCCGCCCTCCTTGCCGGGCAGCTCCGACTGCCGCCCGTTCCAGCGAGTTTTCGGCGATTTTTCGTCGTTTCACGTTTTTACTGCCATGTTTACCCAGTTGAAATTTCACCTGGTTTTGAGTTCTTTTAATATGGTTTTCCGGTTAATTTTCCGGTTTTTTCCAAGTAATTTCATAGCTCAAATGATTTTATTATTATTGGTGACCACTCGTACCAATTGGATGGTTTTTACCACCCAAATTGTTTGGTATTCAACTTCTCTAATACCATATTTTTCCAACTCTTAAGTTGAAGAATGTAGTTATATTTCCATGTGATACACTCGATGGGATTGCACATTTGTTTCTATCCCCCCTCTTACAATATCCTATGGCGTATTGTCTAGAGAAGTTTACCGCGTCGTTGACTCTCTTAATTTTATTCTGAGCATGTCCCGCCGTGAAATCGAGTGTCTTGCTAATTGCGTAACCACCCACACTGTCCTACGAAGCAGGTAGTAGTTTTACGGATCTCGTGCTGAGATTGTGTTTTATATTTTCGTGCCTTGCTAAGTTTTCAAAGGCCCTACATGCCAATGATGAATTTTCATCTTCATATTTGTGTTAAGAATGGAGATGAATAAATCTGTCAGGTTTCATTGATAGTAGCTTTTTCAAGCTTAGACAATAGCTTTGTTAGCCTGTGGACATAGCTTTACTTGCCTGCAACAGTAGCTTTATGTAACTCAAGATTCTTTGAATCATGGGTTCAGTTTTGTTGTCTCCTCGGTTTTGACATGATTATTTTTTGGTCATTTTGAATGAGATATGATGATTCGAGTTCTTTGAAATTCACATGATCATCTATTTTTCATGTTCACGAAGCGATTGGATGATCACCTCACCCGTGCTCAACACGGTGAGTCCGAGTCTGCCCCTCTCGGCGGCTCAATGACATTCAGGCCATCGGTGGCGGCATCCATATTAAACACTGCATTTGCTAAAGTTTTTAGCTATGATCATCATCCTAAGGGCTCACCACCTTTTACATCCTATCAAATCTATTTGATTGGATACCATTGGAGAGTTCACCTCCACGACTTTGATGATTTCATGTTGTATGTCTACTGGGATCGTCGTTGAACATATTATTCCTCATGTTCATTCATTGCACGATCTAGCAGAGCTCGGACTTGGTTATGAGTACTAACCTACCGATTTTTGCATGGGGATATGTAATGATATTGCATGCAACGACACTTATTTGTTTTAGACCCACAACTTGCCAAGCATTTAGTGCGTACCATATGGTTACTGGATACGATCCCAACGTTCATTTCATTAAACGCCTATTTGGTTAAAGTTGTTTATGTGTCTCTATTATAGTTATCTCAATGGGTCCACTTGAAACGATTAAGTATTCTAGTTGGTTATGATTTATGAATCACCAACACTTGTCCGCTATTTCCAATCTACAACTGTTGATCTCTATCCTGCGATATTAGCAGACGATCACTTTGATGAGACATACTTCCCGTCGTCAGGGGGAAATATGGAATGCTCTCATTATGGTTTTAACGCCAGGAATTGACGTGGTGTGGCACTATGTCTCATTAAGATCCCGCACTGCTTTGAGTAAGCAATAAGTGCAACGCATTATCTACCTCCAGATTGTCAAAGATTCGATGGTCAATGACTTTACCGATATTTCGAAAGTGACGAGATCACACATAAATGTTGTGATGTGCCGGTAAGGTTAGAACTCTCAGAATATGAGAGAATTTCATATGACCTAGTCATAGCACCGTTGGCACCATCCTTGACATTGGAAAGGAAGCCGGCGATGGCACAATCGTACGCTGTGGTGTTGTCGGCGCCCGTGGTATTGCACCACAAAACAAGGGCGGCAAACGCAAAGATGGACTAGTAAGGGTCATAGCTTCGGTCTTGGCTCCTACCTAGATGAGGAGGAGACTATTATTCTCTGAAATCAAAACCAGAAACAAGCGATGTGCGTAGGCACAAGTATTTCGCCCATCATCAAGATATATTCTCTAAACATGTGTATCAACTAAGTTTTTGTGGGACGTTACATACCCCTTTTGTTGATGTTAGAGAAGAATAGAAATCTCACAAATTGATCGTATACAGCGCACGCGTGTGTTTAATGGATTAATTTCCCATGAATGATGATGTATTCGCTTATGCTCTTATTCTGTTGTAAAGTATCAACGATTAGCAACTTGATCGAAGTGGAAAGAATCAATACAGGCTGAACTAGACTTGTTATGTTGGTCATTGTTCGTAAGTGTAATGAGAAAGATGAAGTCATGCGATATATGCAGGACTTTGGCGCAAATATTGTCTCATTATCCTAGTATTGACTACGATGAGTTATATTCTATCGTTATGGACATAATTGTTTTCCGCTAGTTGATCAGTAGTAGTATCCATGAAAACTGATTTGTAACATATGATAGTGATCATATAATATCTATAAAGGGATCTTGACGCAGATATGAGAGTGCCCGAGGGTCTTTAAATGCCTCTAGACCACGGAGAGCTTATGTAATCAGATTGCGATGTTCGAGAGAACGTAGTACAATCGATTGCAAGAACTTATACCCATATGTGTTCATATGAAAGCTAATTATTGATTCTCTATTCCGTCTAAGTAAAGATGATGAAGAGATTCGATGAGCTATAGATTTATATATGTAAGTGTTGTTGGGACACTATTGCTTTCATTATGACGTGATTAACTATGCGCCTATGCATCGTCATTGGACTTGCATTGCTCCTTTGACATGGGTTTCGTTCTACACTTAGTGAACCAACACAAATCATATCCACACCAACGCCGCCAGCAGCTCCAGCAACATCAACGTATGCCTTAGTGTAGCAGTCGACACTGGTAGCGTAAAGGATATGTACGGTTTCGCTTCAGACCAAAATCAGTCATTCATTGGTCCATTCCCCCATTCTTTTTGCGAAAGACACATTGAATGTGACAAATCAGAATCTGTCCAGTTTCAGAGATCAACTTCAATGAGACCTACAAGACAGCTTGCTCGATAAAATATGGTGCAATGAGTACCGTTGGAAAGGTCTATGTATCTACTTTCCAGGGATACCAACTATTTGTTCATAGCTATCATATTGAGTGAGTTATGGCCATTTTAGAAAAAATAGGACAGTTCTGTCCGGAAATTTGCAAGTCAGTCAACTTCGACAGAGCACTATGAACTGCTCCGATCGAAATAGGTTATGAACTTTATGTCATTGGAAAGCCACGGGTTTCTATTTTCCAGAACATTTTACGGTTCACTGATACTTATTTTGACGAAGAAGTTATGATCGTTTAAGTGAATGAAGGTCATTCTATGTGAGAATCTGATTTTCATTACAAGCTCTTGTTTTGAGTTGTTATGCAATCTTGTTTCCTAAGATCTAAGTTTGGCTAAGTATAGCATGTATGATCTAAGGATGTGTGGCTAGATTAATGATTAATCATTGGCCCAAGACTACGTTTGAGAAGCATATAATGAACGTTGTATACGTTGTTCTTTGTACTCCATGATTATGATATTAATCAGGGGGAGTTGTTTCGTAGACTTCAGAAGGAGTCTACCTCATATAATGCTATCAAATGTAGGCGGTGCGTTGTGTTTTTTCCCTTCGATCAAGCTTTTGTTTTTACCCAAGAGGTTTTTATTTTGCTTGACAGGGTTTTACCGAGGCAACGATGTGTGTACCATGCAATCTAGGCATGCGACACAGGGGGGAGTGTTCCAGGAGAATTATTATTCTACCCTTGTGTGTGTCTTAGCCTTATTAGGTTTTCTGTTAGAGATAGATTTGCATCTCTGTAATAGATTAGGACTCCGAATCGTGCGGGATTTAGGTGATGTAATGCTTATATATATATGCCCACATATCATTGAATAATACACAATTATTTCATCCTGCAACAAAAATTTATTAATTTTTATTTTTGAATAAATTAGCACGATTTTCATGCTCTTGAGACTTAGACTGGTATGACAGTGCTAGGCGTAGACAATTTCAAGCATTTTGTTTTAGAAATCCACTTGCCTAATGTGTTATATGTGTGGATGATTTCTCATCTAAAAATTAAAATAAAATTATTGTACCCCGGACAATTCTTTATATATAATTAAAATATGAAAGGTTACAAAGAAGATAGAGAATAAAATATTGTATTAAAAAATAGGAAAAAGACTTCGATGGATCCTTTTACTTATTCTAAACTAAATAAGAGAGCAACTTATGTTTTTAGCCAATGTAGAAGATAACAACCTCATTCATCACATGGGTAAATGAATATAATCGATCATATGAGGGGTGGGGATTAAACCTAGAGAGGGTCTAGTTACGATAAACATGCATATATCACTTTGTATAATTAATATTATAATATTAATATGGGTTCTGTACAAGGTTGAGGAGGTTCGGACCCTTCTGGCCTGAAAGTAGCTACACCCCTGATTCTACTAGTTCCAAAGTATTTAAACAGCTCCGTTTAAAGATAGATCAAAGCTGATGAAACACCAAAATGGTACACTAGAAATATATCATCGTTATTCGAGCTTAAAATTACTTATTTAACAGAGATATAAGCTATGATCGAACATGCGTAGATGATAGGCATAAAAGATAAAGCAGCTTGTAATCCGGGTCTAATATATCCTCCAGCATTTCACAAACAACTACGACAATTTAACTCAAGTGATAAAAGAGAGAGCAAATACACATAAATGATCGAATATTTTTCTGTACATTACTGGACTTGTGCCAATGTGTCATCACCTATGACAATTATGCAGGTGCAAACATCTGCAGGAGATGTTCTAAGTACATAGTTCGTATCACAAACTAAGAAAATCCTAAATCTTAACTAGCTGCATAGTCGCCTGAACTCGAGCCGGTAGTCATGTCTCGTTTTCGGGAGTGTCTATCGTGAGCGTCACTAGTTATATGAGCTTCATACATATGTGAGATTGCTTCAGTATTAAGGAGTGTTGATGCATATTGACTATCATTCCTAGAGGTTCAGACATGCCGACCCGGTTAAGTTTGGGGAGTTTGTCACTAGTCATGAACTTAATGTCGAAGAAGAGAGTATGCCGCCCTACACAATCTGGTCGGGGTCTGGAGCTTATCCCGTGATGAGCCCAAGACATGGCGAAACTAGTACATTGCCTCATTGGATAAGACTGTCTCTATGGAGTTGGAGCGCCGCATGGACTAAGTGTGGTAGCAGAATAACTAGATCTGTAATAAGAATAAATTATTATATATACCGACGAGATGATGTCTTGAACCATTTAAAAACTGACACGTGCAACACAAAGCTGAGTTGTCTATGGGGGGTGCTAACTCTGTCTTTTTGTATTACAAATTCTGCATTCTGCAATGGTTGTTCTTCATCTTCAGTTCTTCACAGATCTGATCCCAAACTTGTGACCCATTATGTATACTGGGATGTTCTCCTTCATCATCCATTTAGCATAGATTTTTCACTCAATTAAAAGTGAAAGATATACTCTCACTTGCCCATAAATAGCTCTCACGATTCTCACCTAAAGACATATGTATTGCAAACAACCCAGATCTCATAATTATGGATATTGAGACTGGATCATTAGTGCTAACAAATAAATTACAAGCAATGTTTGATGCTCATTAAATACAAAACAGAAAATTCAAATAAGATATGAAATGAGAAAAATATTAATGATTGAAGTCACTGTACGACCCATAGCTTCATCCTGGGTAGAACACTTGAAGCCATATGCGTAAATTGAATTAATGAGTCTTGCTGAATTGGAGGAAAATTTAGAGGAATTCTTAACAAACTGAAATGTTGGTTGATGATTATCTTTTGTCTGTGGTAAATAATTTTGATTTTATGTACAGTTTGTTGAAATGAATCTTCTTTCATCCGTGATTTTTGAAAAATATTAGCTGTTTGTATTACACGTACTACAAGCAAACAAGCAATCAGGGGCAGGTCTATCGAATGAACGCTGGCATGAAAGAACGGGTTCGATTTAGGCTCCTTCCGATCCCTTACACTGAGGATCAGTTGCCGGACAGGGCTGCAGAAGCTAGTTTTCTTCTTACAGCGCCGGCCGCGAAGAGGATGGATGTTTGAGCGGTTGAAAGAGACGGTCTTCAGAATCGAATCCCTTCCCCTGAACCCCTCCCTGAAAACCATATACCTGTAGAGGAGAGAATTATTGATTTTTGTCTTGGAAAGAAAATCAGTGCCCACCGTCCCTAATTAATTTAAGGGCTCCCTTTTTTTTTATCGGCTACGTTCCATCAATTGGATAATTGGAATTAGCTGACAACCAATTACTGAAGTGAAGTGAAGTTCGACTAGAAAGTGATGAGGTGCGATCAGTAACCAATTACAAAGTTGTCGAGATTTCCTAGCGAGCCAGGTTAATTCTTAGTGGGAGAGATGTCCTATCATATAATGCATGAAAAATTTGGGAATTCATTTGGGAAAGTTGTTACCAGCTTTGGGCATACATGATGTATGCTAGCGCCTAGCACAATAATGTACTACGTGTATGTCTCTGATTATGGGTGAATTTGGCGAAACTGTCACTTTTATAAAGCTTACTAGTATATGTATCGCTCCTCCATTATTTTTTCTCTTCATCTTCATTCATTACAATGACGACTATTCTATTTGAATAATAAACAATAAGAAATTCTAACGGTAGGTATTTAATTTTGATTTCAATAAACCATACATGCAATTGATGCAAAGTTGCAAATATCAATATTTGTATGGATCGGAACTGCTCACTTTCATTCGCTTTAGCTCAGTAGTGTTCAGATGCAAACTTTTTAATCGTCTACCAAGCTGAAAATATCGATCGGTTGGTTCATATTAAAGAGCTTTAGTGATGAGTTATACAACAATCCAGAATTGTCAAGTTCTCACAATTGTGAAGTTGAAACCTGAAAAGGATGTTAAATTCATACGTCTCCCATTTTTCTTATGGGCTTTTGTGTGCCATAAGCACCTTGCGTCTCGGCACTCAATCACACTAATCAGTTATGCTTTCCAACCAGGGCACATATTCAACTGCCCACTGCCCAACACATTCGTAGATCAGTAGATGTGTTAATTAATTGATTTCATGAGCTAAAGTAGCTGATAATTAGCGTAATTGTGAACTGAATTTTCAGCTTATTAATTACTTCGGATTTTCATCCACCCACATAACCGGGACAATATTTTGGCACCTCATAGGACATTCAAATTGTTTGGGACTACTAGTTTTCACCGGCAAACCCAGCTTATGAACATGCTTCTCATACTTAATTAAGTTCCATAAAAATTATGCATAGGTAATTTAAAATGAAATTTTTATACATATAGTTAAGTAGTTATATGTTTCCATAAGAGCAAAAGTACCTAACAAATATACCATATTATCAAGACAATTATATCAATGTAGTAAATGATAAATAGGGGGTCATTACCCGTAGATGATTGGTGAAACTAATACTTAAAAACACAAGAAACACAAACAGATGAGTAAACCAATAATCTGACAAACTCGACCCAGAGGCAGAAACCTAATTAATTGGCTAACCTACACTCAACCAAATATTACAAAATTAAAGACACACTAACTAGACATAGTGGTGGACTACCACACAAATTTTGAGAGTGTTCGGAGTTGATTTAATTGGTGAATAAAAATAAATAAAACATAAATACTATTGAAAATAAAATATTAAAGTGAATATAAATGTAAATATGAGAGAAACAATAGCTAGAAACTTCTCTCCACCACTAGATACGCTTCAATCACCCCAAAACATTATCAATGATTATAGATAAATGGACTAATAATCAAGCTAATGTCGTTAGGTCATTAATCATATTACGTTCTCTTACTTGCTATGTTAAGCGAAATGTCAGTATCGACTTAATTATATTCTCAATTAATTGATCTATGAAATGTCGGTATCTTGAATAAAATAACTGAAATCATGAAGATCTAAGAACGTTTAAGTAACAACAAATAATTTAAGGTCAATGTCGGTAGCCTTAGGTTACTAAGGAATAACTTCACACAAGTACCTGCAAGAAATCTGTTATCTCACAGAATATGCAACGATATGTCGATCGTGTACACATTCAAGATAATAAACCCTAAAACATGCATCAAAGTGTCAACCCAAATGAACAATCAGTGAAGAAATTTTCATATAAAATTATATAAATCAATTGGGGAATCAAAAACGTATCTAGGGCTTTGATCAGTCCCTAACTATTAAGGAGTTTAGTTACACATAATCTTAAATAAGAGCATCAAATAATACATGGGAGATGCACTAAAGGAGGAGAAAGAAAAACTTGATGATCGGTAGGAGAGGCTGAACTCTTTTTTTTTTTGTGGAGGCCTTGATGAGATTTTAACACTTTGAAGAGATGTGGGTTGTAGCCTGAGGAAATTTGTTGTGAGCTTAAGGAGATTTGTTGATGAATCAATGAACGAATATTGATTCCTCTCTTCTCTGCCTCCTTTCTTTCGTGCTTCCTTCTTTTCTCCCGATCGGTCTCTCTCCCTTTCGGTCTCCCATCCTCTCGGTCTCCTTTTCTTTGGCTTATATATTCTAGGTTAATTAAACGTAGCTATCTCACGTCATTCACCAATCCAACTAAGATTATGGCTCCTTCAATTTTAAAGGCCCATATTGCAACAATTAATCTCATTTTCTTTATCTCACTTCAAAATACCTAAAAATAAATAAACTTAATTAAAAATAAGAAAACATAACAAAATAACTAAGTAATATAAATAATTAGCATGATAAAAGTCGCACAAATATGCGACTATCAAAAATATCTCACACTTACCTTTTGTTAGTCCTCGAGCAAAACACTAAATTAAGACTCTAAAAAGACTCAACAATAACACAAACTACAAAACTCTAATGCCCTTAAAACTTTGTCTCAGCAATCTCTCTAACATTGCAACACCAAGATCGTAACATATTTTCAATTCAATCTACGGAATTTTGAAGGTTAATGTCAATACATGACACACATGTAACATGTAGGACGAATACATAATCAATGTGAATGTAAAGCTATAGCATGCAATAAACAAGTCAAGATTCAACCTCACATGAGTATGCTATAAGTGTTTCTCTCAACATATGTCTAAGGTTTTCACTCAACTCAATTACTTGCCAATGGACCGAACCATATGCTCAACTGTTATGACTTATCACCACAAAACAAAAGGGATATGAAATTCAAAAAATTTCTAAAACCTAGTAGAACATCAATGAAGAGACTTTTTCGAACTTTACAACCCTTGAAGCATCTTTACCATCAAAGTCTTTTAAATATAACACTACTGAGGCTGAATTTCATCTTGTTGGGCTTTCACTTCATTCTTTTCATCTACAGTTAACATGGGGTATCAAGCTAGACATCACAAAAGAACATATATTATTTTTTTGTTCTCGTCAATTTTTTCTCTGTTTTTTTAATACAACACAACTAGTTTGATATCCCACACTTGTTCCTTTGCTCCATCCTCACAATCTTCCACCTTGGTCTTCATGTATACGTCTCATGTACAACTTTACTAAGTTTTAGAACAAAGGTAGAGATATAACTATTCAAAGGTTCAAAATTAAGGTTATGCGGGTGATGACAAAAAATATCATAGTTTAAGCTCAAAGTGGTTACCTAAAGGGTGCACATTTTCTGTACACAAAATATGAGTCACATACTACAAATGACATTGGTGCTAGATCTTAAGTGTCTTTATCACTTCCTCAATCAATATATATAATGACTATAAGCTTTGACAAGAACAAGAACAAGTTCTAGTAATCTCTAGAGTTCATTAACTTAATTTGCGGCAAGCAATTGATACACAACAAAGAAAGTATGTATTATCACATTTAGGCTCATTCACTCACAGGTTAATGAATCTCAACCAAGTTTAAGTATGCTGATAAATTTGTACCATGTTACCTCTTTTCTACATCAACTACATATTAACACATGCACCATATATCAAGATTAACCAAAGAAACTCAAATAACTTAGTCACATACTTCACTCTTAGTCACAATTTCAGAAGATATAAGCACAACATGGACTAGTTAAGGGCTCTAAGACTCAAATAAGACTAAAAAAAGTTTTTTTCCTTATTTTTATTTTAACCAAAAACACAAATCTAAATATAGACGCTAAAAATATCATATAAACCCCACCCCACACTTGAAATTTGTATTGTCCTCAATGTAAAACAAAACTAAAACATGCAATATACCAAACAAGTATGAAGCAGAATACATATGACCTCATAAAACACATTAAACCGGGAGAAAAATAACAATGGAGAAAATGAAGAATGCAAATCTGGAATCCAAACTTCTCCATCAACATAGGTTGCCTCCCAAGTAGCGTTAAGTTTAACGTCGTCAACAAGACAATACTCATAATCATTGCTCCACCTGCACTGGATCGCGGAAATGTACTTCTGCCACATCTCTCACCTCTACAGGCTCATAAAACGGTTTGAGCCTATGTCCGTTCACTTTGAACGTGTTCCCATTCTTTGGATTTTTTACCTCGACTGCACCATGAGCAAACACATTAAGTATAACAAAAGGCCCACTCCACCTAGAACGAAGTTTACTTGAGAATAATCGTAGATGCGAATTGAAAAGCAAGACTTTTTGTCCAACAACAAAAGATTTGCTTTTGATCATCTTATCATGAAACATCTTGCTTTTTTCCTTATAGATTCGATTGGACTTATATGCATTGTTTCAAATCTTATCTGGCTTATTCAGTTGTAACTTCCTATGAACACCTGCATCATCAATATCAAAGTTAAACTGCTTAATAGCCCAATATGTATTGTGTTCAAGCCCAGAAGATGACAGTATTTTCCATAGATCATTCGATAAGGAGACATCCCAATCAGTGTCTTGTATACCGTCATGTATGCCCACAACGCCTCATCTAAGTGTTGACTCCAATCTTTCCGGGTTGGTCCAACAGTCTTCTCCAAAAGTTACTTTATCTCCTTATTGGATACTTCTACCTGCCCACTCATCTGAGGATGATAAGGTGTTGCCACCTTATGATTAACATTGAATTTCTTTAGCAAAGCTGCAAAAGACTTGTTACAAAAGTGGGAACCTCCATTACTGATGATGGACCTGAGAGTGCCGAATATAACAAATAGTAATTTCAAATTTTTCAAAACAACAGCAGCATTATAAGTACGAGTCGCCACTGCCTCCACCCACTTTGAAACATAATCTACTACAAGTAGAATATAAATATTTTACTTAGAGCTAGCAAAAGAACCCATAAAGTCAATACCCCACACATCAAAAATCTCAACAACAAAAATTTGGTGCTGGGACATCTGAACTTAAGGACCTAAGTTACTTGTGAGCTGACATCTGACACATGATTTCTAGAACTCATGCGCATCTTTAAACAAAGTTGACCAAAAGAAGCCACTTTCAAGAACCTTCATCGCAATCTTCTTTCTAGCAAAGTTACCACCCTCTATATGTGAGTGACAAAAAGTGAGTATAGATTGAAATTCAGTTTTAGGAACGCACCTTCTTATTAACAAATCTAGACAATGTTTCTATAAATAAGGTTCATCCCACACATAATGCTTAACTGTCTTCACTAACTTGTCATTCTGAGCTTTACTATAGTCACTTGGTACTCTTCCTAACACAAGATAATTAACAATATATGCAGACCAAGGCTCAGAAATATTGAGAGCAAAGAGTTGCTCATCGGGGAAGCTATTACACAGAGGTAATGAGTCCTCCTCTGAGTTAGATCCATGCATGATCCTGCTCAGGTGGTCTGTCACCACATTCTCAATGTCTTTCTTGTCTTTGATCTCAATATCAAACTCTTGAAATAGCAACATCCATCTAATCAACTTGGGTTTTGCATCTTGTTTAGTCATCAAGTATATCACAGTAGCATAGTTAGAGAAAACAATAACTTTAGTTCCTAACAAATAAAACCTAAAATTTTCTACAGCAAAGACCACAGATAAGAGTTCATTTTCTGTAGTTGACTAATTTAACTGTGCATCATTTAAAGTCCTGGAAGCATAATAAATGACATGGGGAAACTTAGCTGGACGTTAACCCAAAATAGCACCAACCGCATAATCAGAAGCATCACACATTAATTTGAAAGATAAATTCCAATCAGGTGCTTGTAAGATGGGTGTAGTTGTCAGAAACTCCTTGATCTTGACAAGTGAATGTGGTCTTCTCTTAATCATCTCGATGGATGGCAATCTAGTTATAATCTGAATAATAATCCAAAAGGCAATAGAAAGCATGACCTGCAAGACGCTCCAACATCTTATCAATAAAAGGTAAAGGAAAATGATCCTTACGTGTGGTTGCATTTAGTTTACGATAATCAATGCAAACTCTCCATCCGGTTTGGGTCCTTTGTGGCACCATCACATTATCATCATTTTTCACAACTGTGATGCCAGAACGTTTGGAACAACTTGCATAGGACTCACTCATTTACTGTTAGAGATAGCATATCTGATACACGCGTCCCGAAGCTTGATGACTTTTTTCTTCACAACATCCATTATCGGAGGGTTAAATCGGCGTTGAGCTTCCCTTGTGGGCTTAACTCCCTCCTGAAGATGTATCCTATGAGTGCAAAGTGTAGTAAAGATGCCCTTAATATCTATTATGGTCCATCCAATTGTTGTTGTGTTCCCTAAGAACAATTAGCAATTTCTCTTCCTGCAGTTTGGTTAGCTTTGAAGAAATAATAATTGGCACTTTGAGGAGATGTGGGTTGTAGCCTGAGGAGATTTGTTGATGAATCACTGAACGAATATTGATTCCTCTCTTCTATGCCTCCTTGCTTCCGTGCTTCCTTCTTTTCTCCCTTTCGGTCTCTCTCCCTTTCGGTCTCCCCTCCTCTTTGGCTTATATATGTTAGGTTAATTAAACCTATCCATCTAATGTCATTCACCAACTAAGATTAAGGCTCCTTCAATTTTAAAAGCCCATAATGCTACAATTAATCTCATTTTCTTTATTTCACTTCAAAATGCCTAAAAATAAATAAAGTTAATTAAAAATAAGAAATATAATAAAATAATTAAGTAACATGAATAATTAGCATGATAAAAGTCAGCACAAATATGTGACTATCAACGTTTTAATTGTGTGTATATTACATGTGTATATTTACACGATGCAACACAGATTCTCAACCGAAATTTGAAGGCTTGGACTCGTTCTTGCTGTTTTCCTATCATAATATTGAATATAGAGGGTACCATACATACTCTCTTGACGGAAGTCATTTGTAGTATCTTCAAACATCTCAAATTAAACAAGTGATTCCATGATGTGAATGACAAAACGAAGCAATTACATAAATCCATTCCGATGTTACCTTCGGTTTGGCAAGTTAGCAACCAAGTAAAAACATATACCTTTACTATGATCTAGCACTTCTAATCCATTCTTAGAATTCCATAACAATGTAAAAGGTCCCTTTCATGTAAAAGGTCACATCTTTTTACTACTTTAATTTTCATGTTGATAACACGTAGTTACTTACCTGTACTTTTTTTTTTATCAAATACGCATTTCATCTAATATGATACAGTGATACATGAGATTTAATTTGGAACAAGCCAAACAAGATTCTAGAATCGATACTCATAACGGAAAAGAAAAAGCAGACTCTATGCGGAAAATGCCAGAATATAAAGAGGTACTCAGATCAGTAAGGACGCGAATAGGAAACAGAATAGGGCGTGAACTATGGCAGAATTTACTGGCCAAAATGCCTGAACTCCTGAACTGATGACAAGCCCTAACTCATCTTAAGCTAAGGCCCACTAAGGACGAGATTGGCCCACGAAGGGCAAGATTTGGTCGTCGTCGAGTCGAGTTGCCAAACCAAGATCCAACGCAGACTTTATTCAACAAACAGAGAAACAATCATAGCCCCCGCAATTCCTTGAAAAACAAGGAGACATGATCAAACCCAAGTGAAGTGATCGGTAGAACAACCCAACCCAACCCAGAGTACTAGAACAATCACCACCCCAACACTGTAGATTGAGGAACTTGAACAACAACATCATAATGGTGTTGTGAACCCGATCCCCACCAACCAACGAAGATCACGACATCTGGATCAAGGAGAGGGGAACGACGACAAACAAACAAAGGTCGAGAGCGTTGACAACGAACTCGAAATCGAAAGGGCCCGATGCAAAACTGTTGTGAGACTGAAATAGAAAAGAAAAGCACATCTCCCAAATCAAGACACAACGGCAGCACCGCGCTCAGTTGGGAGAGAAAACGAAGGCAAAAGGTGTTTTGTTCTTGGCGGTGAAGGTTAGGAGAAAACCCAGAGGGAATGGATACTTACCCAGGGGCGGATCTTATGTGTTAGAGGGGATGACTCAAGCACCCCCAGCCAATAGGGAATAAAAACTTGGTATTAATTTTTTTTTATAGTTCTGTGTAGACCGAGCATCCTTGAACTGCCCCCTAATTCTCCATTCTATTATATTGTAAACTGAATAATTAGAATAGAAAAGACCTTATTCCCCTCCTCTTTTTTCCGGACCCCAAATCTCAAATCCCTAAAACCCCCAAACTCAAATTTCACGAGTTATCTCCACATCCACGCCTCTACGGTCCTCTAGTCCTCCACCAGACGACCACTGTAAGAGCATGGTGGGCGCGGGTCTTCGTCAATAATTTGATTTGGTGATTTTGCGAAGGTATTGTTGCGGCTTCAAGTCCGACACTTCGACTCCAACTCTCCAAGCCTTCTTCTAGGAGTCTCAGGGCCTCATTTGAGATCTATCACTCCCTCTCGTCTAGTCCCTCATCGTAACTTTGTAAGCTCACCAAATCAAACTCTCAGTTGTAAAAATAATAATTTTTTTTCCGATTTGTAATTATGCGGTGATTCAAGATAGGAAATTCAGTAGTTCATTACTTGATTTACTTCATTTTCTCAACATAATTTACTGCCAGAGACCATAATTTAGAAAATCATTATCCAACATTCCAACAAATTGAGCATGTAAGAAATTTTATTGATTTTTTCTTCTTAAAGTAATGTTTATTGATTTGAAATTAGTGTCTTTAGCGATGAAGATGTGCTTATTTTATAATTGTAGTTATTTCATCTATAGTGAAACTAGTAATGAGCATGATGTTATGATACTGAATTGTTTCGAATTATGCTATGTGCCTTTGTCAATTTGGTAGCTGTAATGTTAGTAGTTGTCTAATATATGCATTGTTATTCAATAATTATAAGTTATTAGTCTAAGATCAGTAAAATGTCAGACCCTTTGCCAAAATCGAAGCGTTTAAAAAAAAATACTTCATGGTTTTCAAGGGATGTTGAGTTTGGAAGTTCTAATTTGAATTTTATTCCTTCTATAACTTCTCCAAATTTTGATGATGAACCACATTCATTTTTGTTTCAGTTAATAAAATTTTTTCGCACTGTCGATATTTTCATTATTTTCTTGTTCTTTAATTTAAAATTTCAAGCATCTTCAATTTAGCCTGAATCACCTATACTTATATGGTTATATTTGTGACCACGAAAGTTTCATGAAGATGATGTGATAATGCAGTTGCCCATTGCGTGAAAAACGTCACGCTTTCAGTACAACTCGATCATGGTGAAAGTCTTTCATACTTTGACTGCTACATTAGGGCTTTAGCTCAGTCAAACATATACGTACCAGCTTGTAGTAACGCAACGAAATGTCTACGTCTTTATTTTATTTTTTCTTGAGAAGGAGACCTAAACATTTAAACAAAGGTTATTGATACGTACGTATATAATAATGCATGGATGCTTATGGGTTTATGGCACACCAGTAAATCTATTTTTAAATTTTGGAAATGTTGCAATTGTAACTTATTGTCTTATTCCGATACAAATTGATAAAAATAAAATAAAAACTTAATCTAATACGATATATATTCTGAATTCCTGAAGAAATAGTTTTACACAACACAAAAATTCACTAAGCTGAAAAAGAATTGTAATTCAGACTGTACGCCAAGCAGTTACTCATACAATTAAGTTTGATATCGGGACTCCATGTTCTTTAACTAGTTTTAGCTAGGGCTAGACACCATTATCGAATTCAGAAGCTGATGTGTTTGCACCTTAATTATAAGATCATGGTAATTGATTATCGCTTAATTCCTAGTTTCCTACCCACATATGCTTTTACCCTAAGTCGCCAAATTATATTGCGACTTTAAACAGATTAGCTATATGCCTATATCACTGCATGGGGCAGCTTAATTAGGTATGTAATCAACTTTTGAAAATAAGGTAGTAGCTAAGGGACGTGAAGCCTTTTGACGTAACCCTCTCTTTTTTTAATTTCATTATTCGATTTGCTTCTGAATTTTATATGTTCTTCGCCGCTGGTTTCACAATTCTGGTTTTGGAGGATACTGGAGTTGAATAATGAATATATACGGACATACGGTACAGAGAAAATAAGCAAATGAATTGACATCTCTTAATAGTTGTTTATTAATCTTAAGTTAACCAAACAATTAATGGAAAACAATACAAGAAAAGCACTCCACCACCTGTGAGGGCTGTGACCCATTCATTATAAATTAAACTAACATCTCTCTCTTTCCCTCGGACTCTCTCTTTTTGCTGGAGTGCTGGAGCTGTTGTTTATATATTAAACACGCACAGTGCAATTTATTTATTCAATTACGTACGTTCTGGGTTTTGTTTTATAATGTAGGTTGCTTTGGATTTGTAGTGCCTGGTACAAGACAAGGGACAGACCAAAAGCAAGGAAAAACGAATTCTTTACGTAATACTCTACATAATTTATAGGCGCACAAAGTCATTTGTATGGGTGAAAGAAATTGCATACATTATATACAAGACAAGGGACAGACCAAAGATGACAATGTAAGCTAACTAAGTGATTTTGTCATGACCCTATGCTTAGTTAGTCTTACAAGTTTAATGTGTCACATTCTCAATTTCCTTTTTCAAATTAACAAAAACGTACATGTTTTCCATGGAAGCTTGGGTTTTTCTCGATGAAAATAAGCTGCTCGGATTAATTGTCTAACTTGCACAGGCC
Organism: Argentina anserina; assembly: GCF_933775445.1. NCBI lineage: Eukaryota > Viridiplantae > Streptophyta > Magnoliopsida > Rosales > Rosaceae > Argentina > Argentina anserina. Next base: position 16,856,962 of record NC_065873.1, read on the forward strand.
ACGGCCTGCCAACATATATCTGAACTTCTCCCTCCTTTTACAAGACTTGATTAGAAGCAGGGAAAGGTCTTCTATCGATGATAATCCTTACTTTGTTTTTTGGACAAGAGATGATAATCCTTACTATTCAATAAGTTTTGCTTCCATTTTACTGCCAACATAGCTAGTAAAATATCTGATGCGTTTAGACTTTAGAGACGAAACTTTTGTTGTTAATTAACCCGGCGAGAAACCATAATAAAATAGTATATTAACCAGTTACTGGATGAGATTCTTAGTAAATCTATATGCAGTTTAGATAGATTGACTTAATTAATATTGTCATTGCTACTTGGCTATTTAGTTTATGGCATAAAAATGTGAACTGCGGATCAAGATATAAACCACAATGGCGAAATGTACAGTTGCTACATCTCCAATATATAACCGTGTATTGCAAAATGTAACATTAAGAAGGCATTTTTATTAAAAGGGTCATTGCAAGATGCAAATATTAATTAAAAACCTTAGTTTAACAATTGATAAAAAGGGATTCTAATTAAAAGGTGTGAATGGTAAAAAATATATATTTTTATTTACTAATGATAAAAATGGGTTGTTTCATGTTTTCACCATAACTTTAATACTCTTTTACTTAATTTCACTCTAAGTCATAACTAACCTGTTTTTTCTCTCTTTCTCTTTCTCTCTCTCTATATCGAACTCTATATCGAACTCTCTCTCTCTCTCTCGATTGAAATTTTCGCTCTTTCCAGATCAAAACTATATATATATATATATATATATATATATATATATATTGAAGATGATGAAGAAGACAAATAGGAATAGGAATCTGACGTGGTTCTCTATCTACAAATTTACCATTGAAGCTCTTCTTCTGATTTCTCAAGTAATCACTACATCGATCAATTCCTTGTTCATTATTTTCTCATGTGATTTCATAATTTGGTTATTTGATTTCAAATTATCATTCAAATCATATAGTTTATTGGGCTTTGGTTGTTTGATGTTTAAATAGGTTTATGGTGTTGTTATACCATATTCTTGGAGTAATGAATAGAGCTTCTGAATTGGTAAGTTGGTTCCTGGAAATGACAAAACAAATCATAATCCAACAGTTGCTCAACCAGTTACATGATATACTAACACAGTTACCGATTTAGTTACTTCACACTCACACAGTTACCTATCTAGTTACTTTACACTCACACAGTTTTCTTATCTCGTTACTTTAGACTCACACAGTTAGCTATCTATTTACTTTAGACTTACATAGTTACCTATCTAGTTACTCATATCACACAACTACGTATCTAGTTACTTTAGACTCATATACTTATATATCTAGTTACTCACATCACACAATTACCTAACTAAATACTTTAGACTCACCTGGGTGTCTTTTGAATTATTGTATGTACTACTGCTAGCCTTCTGTGTTGTTGCTCTTGCTTTTATTGTTTCCTGGTAATTTCAAAAAATAAAAAAACAATAAATTATAGTTAGATGATAAATATACACACTAACATAGTTACTTTATACTCAAAGTTACCTATCAAGTTACGCAAACAGTTGCATGATAGTTACATTCTTTGTAGTTATCTTGAGTGGTTTTGGAGGAGTAGTAGGTTTCTTTGTTGTCATTGCTCTTTTTGTATATTGTAAATGTTTAAAGTCAATCATAGTTAGATGATACATACACTAACATTACATTACCAAAGCATAATAGTTATTCTAACAGTTACAAGTATAAAATGAAGCTACAATAACACTTACCATTGGATTTGGATCATTCATTTGCTTCGTGATTTCTATCATCATCGTCATCGCTACTTCGTATGTCCTTTCTTTTCGCCATTTTGAATTTCTACTACACAAACAAAGCAAGGTCATAGTTATATCACAATTCTCAACACAATTACTTACACAGTTACGTGTATAGCATATAATTTCAGTTTCTGAAACAGTTACTTACATAGTTACAAAAGCGGTTACAAATACAGTTACTCAATACTTTGAGTATGAAAAACCCAAATGAAAAACACAAACAACTTCAACTCATAGGATTCCTAACCAAATAACTATTAAAAGTTCATGGTCCATACAAATACATGCATGTAGATCTCTCAATCGTAATAACCTAGCACTTGACTATAAGGCAAACACAACCAACATACATGGATGGAAGCTTGTATCATATCTAGCCTATTGAACTAGGTATATATATAGTTACATAGATAGTTACTCGATTATCATCTAATTCCCAAATCCTCCCCTCTAGCCTCCACTTCCTCACCCTCTCGCCCTTAAACCTTCTTCGAGTTCATTAGGCTCTTATTCACAAGAGTTAAAGACCTAATCCGCTCATCATCACCATATGTAATATTTTCAGAAAGAAACTAAAAACTAATTTGAATCCTTAAAGATTCTAAGTCATCTCTCCTTGAAGATTCAAAGATTATGGTTTGTAACATATTTCCAGTATAGAGATTCAAAAGAAGATAGAGATTAAAAGTTTTGTTACCTAAAAATTCAAGTGAATCTCACCTTTGAGAACGCGAGGGCAGTTGACGTGGGAGAGAGACGCGCCGGAGGGTTGTCTTTGTCGGGTTAGAGAGAGAAAGAGAGAATCTGGTCGCCGGAGGGTTGTCTCCGTCGGGTTGGAGAGAGAGAAAAGGTTGAGAAGGTTATGGTCTTTTGATCGGCAACTCTGATCCAGCGTCGGAGACCTCGTCTCGGGTTGGAGAGAGAGAGAGAGAGAGAGAGAGTGACAATGAGAGAAATTAGAAAGAGAGGCACAATTTAAGAGATATGAGTCAGTTAGGGTTAGTGACACAGTCTAAATAATTTAACATTTAAAAAGTACAAATTTTACTCATACCCTTATTTATTAGAAGTCCAAATTAGGTGTCTTAATTAACATTTGGGTATTTGGATGCCCTTAATTATCAAAACCCCTAATTGAACGAAATTAGAGAGAAAGAAAAAAAAGTTGTAAATCCTTGGTCCTAAGATTATCGGTGTTCCACTCTTTTACTGAATTCGTAACATACACGTACCAATCAACTCTCCTTACTCTCCTATAAAAGGAATGTCGTAGCCAGAAACAATAAATGTTACCGTGTGGCGATATGTATGCAAATTGTGTAAGACCTCTTTATCATCAAAATTAGTGGTTAGATTTCAAAAAAGAGTTTTTTTCACCAACAGTCCCTCAATTCTGGTGTACCTACCAATGTGATACCTCAACTCTTAATCGTACCAATGTGATACCCAGACTCTAGTATTGCTATCATTGAAGTACTTCCGTCAGTTTTTTTCAACTTCTCTATCATCTTGGTGACGTGGCAAGTACGTGAGGCCCACAAAGAGGGTTAAAAGACAAAATTAACCCCATCTGAGAGGAGCAATGTTTTTCCCGCCCTTTACCTTGAGAAAGACACCCAATAATTCCAATTTGGCGCCAATTTTCCCTCCATACTCCTTAATTTGTGTCTCTTATCTAAACTAAAGAACTACCGCCAACCAGTCGACTACAATCTGATAAAACCTAGATCAATCTCATTTTCTATTTTTACCCTATCACTTGTTAAACTAACAGAATAAATATAGAAATTTATATGGAACATCTCATTTCCACAATCTCATAAGAATATAGAAACACATAACTTAACGAAATTCAAATAGATGTTTAAGTACCATTAGTTCTTACAACAAAAATCATGGCAGATCAACATAAAAGGTGGCAACTAATGGTACTTAAATATGTATTTGAATTTCGTTAAGTTATGTGTTTCTATATTCTTATGAGATTGTGGAAATGAGATGTTCCATATAAATTTCTATATTTATTCTGTTAGTTTAACAAGTGCTAGGGTAAAAATAGAAAATGAGATTGATCTAGGTTTTATCAGATTGTGGTCGACTGGTTGGCGGTAGTTCTTTAGTTTAAATAAGAGACACAAATTAAGGAGTAGGGATGGAAAATTGGCGCCAAAATTGGAATTATTGGGTGTCTTTCTCAAGGTAAAGGGCGGGAAAAACATTGCTCCTCTCAGATGGGGTTAATTTTGTCTTTTAACCCTTTTTGTGGGCCTCACGTACTTGCCATGTCACCAAGATGACGGAGAAGTTGAAAAAAACTGACGGAAGTACTTCAATGATAGCAATACTAGAGTCTGGGTATCACATTGGTACGATTAAGAGTTGAGGTATCACATTGGTAGGTACACCAGAATTGAAGGACTGTTGGTGAAAAAAACTCTTCAAAAAATTCAGCACATATCGTTTCAATGGTGCTATTAGATGTAGTCTAACAGTATATGTAAGGAAAAGAGCACATAAAGCATCGCGCTCCACAATATAATAAAACTTTTCAGTAAGAATAAAAAAACGATTCATGATATAAAATGAGCTAGATAAAAACCAATTAGAGTTGCATCACAGAACTAAAAAATGTTTTTTTTTTGCATTTTAGGGCACTTAAGCATCTAAGACAAGGCACCGGCCAATCAAAAAATGATTATTCCTTATGTTTAGTCCTTAAGTGCGTGTGCTTACATTAATATTCAGAGATCATGTTCAAATCAGTGACAATTAAGCTAGCAAAGTAACAATTAACAAAGGTTTGTCTAATTAATTTGCCTGCAATTAATTTCCTATGTGTTCAGAAATGAAGCTCATTAATTATGCATTTATCTGGGATTACTTAACTATTTAGTTTGTCAATAGCTAGTTAATTGGATCGATATATATAAGTAAACTATATACAGAGAGGTCGACATTAATTTTATGGTCATAGCGAGTTGGCTTATTAAGAAAAGAATAAAATAATATCGTACTTTCTTTGGTGTTTGCTATCAAATTAATCATCGATCAAATAAAAGAATATATGAGCTGTGGAAGAAACTCAGAACTCTTACGTCTGGTGTTTATATAGGTTACATTACATTTAAAAAAACATAAATATATAAAGAGACAAGTTCTCTAACAACCATGATTAGCTAGCAAAACTGATTCAGATGAACATCTACAACACTACTACGTCATTTGATATCTAATTTGTTCTGTACTCTTGTTATAATAGTAGCAAATTCTAAGCCGAAGCAGTATGTACGTGCTCCATCAGAGGTTAAATAAATATGCAAATTACTGTGATAATAGTTTGGAGATCGATTAGACGTATAATTTAGATGGGCCGGATTTCGAGCAAAAAAGAATGATACATGTACGTACTAGAACACTTCTTTGTTTTCAATTGCGCTCATCCAAATTTGATATCTATTAACTTCAAAAGGACTAACCTTCTTGGCACTTAATTAGCTAGCTAGGGAAGTTGGATGCTGGTAGAAAGATCAACTTTAATTTAGATCGATATCAACCGCGCGATTATATCTTGGGCAACTATATATCTTGTCATGACTATAAGTCATGCAAAAGGGAATTCAGAAGGTGAATAATTAAGGACAAAATTAAGGTTGTTGAAGTTTGAAAATGATATGAAATTGCATAGCTGGCTGATATGAATCATATGATATCTACACATACGTGTTTTTTTTTCCACACATGCTGACATTTTCTCGAGGGTGTTCAATCTACACAATATATTTGACCCAAATCTTCCAAATTAGAATGGTTAAAAAACAATTGATGAGAGTCCAACAAAGTAGCTAGCTACCTAGATTTATCGAGAAATAAGTTGCTGAGGGTGGTGGCAAGGATCATATGCACTGTCGGTGAACGAAAGAGATGTATTATAAGCATGCACAAAGTCGTTTCAGTAACATTTCTGACCAAATTAAATAGATATTATGGAGGAAATATTTCATGTACTCTTACGTACCTAATCTTTTTTTTTTCTTCGAACAAGAATAATTTGTTGTTTAACCTTCTTGTCAGATGCAAATTCAAAATTAGCATAATGTTACCCAATGTAGCCTCACATGTTTGTTATGAATCATATATGTATATATGATTTTAGAATATTACTTAGTAGTACCAGACCACATTTGAATTAACTAAAAACTAACTTTTCATATTTCTTATACAAATTAGGACATAAGTCCAAACCCAAAAAATAAGTAAAATAAAATTGATTAATTAATTAATGTAAAAATATCCAAAATACATTTATTTTCGTGAAATTACCAAATGTCACTTTTACATCTAACAAATTTATCTCTCCTTATTTTTTAGTTTTTTTTTTCCGGAAAATTTATGTTTTTCGGCCAAATCACCGGAAATTTGGTGGTAAGCCAATATATAAAGTTGTTTCTTATGTCATGGGCTTTCATTTAAGTACCATATTGCATATGTTTTTAAAAAATTTGAATTTTCGAATTTTGCTCACCAAAAATCACAGTAGCAGTTAGTTTCTCAGTCAACAGTAGCAGCTAGATTTATAGTCGACAGTAGCAGGTACCTTCTAAGTCGACAGTAGCAGGTACATTTCAAGTATCAGTTAGATTCATATTCGACAGTAGCATGTACCTTTCAAGTCAACAACATGTGTTTTCTAAGTCAACATTAACAATTAGTTATATAATCGACAATAGCAAATAATCTCTCTATTAATAAAGGTAGCAAACACTATGGGTCAAAGATAGGTAAAAAAGTAAATTATTTTATGACATGTGACAACTTGCCATCATTTGGTTCTTATTTGTAAATTTTTGTCCTTATTTGCTTTTCAAATTAAGTAGTGAGTTATTTGTAAACTAAATTGTTGTCTGCTACTTTTGAGTAGTTTGTTAATATGATTTATGGAGTTATTGAGTAACGACTTGGAAATCTTTGTGCTCATTGTTGAGTCATGATCGGTTAAAGGAAGAACAACCGATGACATGCATGTATGGCCCGGGTGATGATGAAAATTGATATTTGTAGATAACTAAATACAATGTTCAGTTACGCTAGCTAATTAATACTGGAATGATGGAATTGTAGCATAAATCAATAATCGGTGTTATATACATATTTATGGATATATGTGGCTCTACATAGTTTTTTTTAATGCATGGAGCTTGGGATCTATATATATGATTGGATTAAGTAAGAATGGTGCAAGTGGCTTATATCATTGTCATTTTACTTGATCCATTGGTTTTAAGGATCCAAGTAAATATAAGTAGGGAAGCATGATCGTCTATACATATAGATTTCTCATTCATAAGAGCGTGCATGGTTGTAATACTTAATTGGTATTAAGTTGCAGTCTAGTACGTGATCGTTCTCTTGTATGTCTTTGAGAAAACAAATTGTGAAGCTTGAATCCGAACTTACCTCTTCTCTCTAGATTCTAACAGCAGATATGTATAGTATAGACATGGTTTGGGAATTGGGATTTCATAATTAAATGCACGAGGATATATTGTGCACAGCCCATGAGGGTAGGCAGAAATCTTCTCAAAGAGGCACGTTTTGGTTCCCTATCGGTCTAAATTAGGTGCCTGTGAAGGTGATCGATTAGTAATTGGCCAGTCTGATTTTTCCATACTGCAAAATCTTGGAATGCCGGGTCAGACAAGGAGTTTCTTTGAATGGAGAATTTCAGACTATGTGATCATTTAAATCCGAAAAGGGGATTTTGCGGCATACATAAATGCTCTATCCAGCTTAATTGTTCCTCCATCAGTCAGCTGATCGAAACAGATAGTGTTCGTGTATTGCTGCATGTACGTTTTGTTCAACAGTTCAAATTGCATGAAAGATACATGACAGGATGGATATATTTCCAACAACATATGTCAATTCTCATAAATTAATGATGGGATTTGATCCATCACAACATTAGGACATTGCCCTTATTGTATATAAATTTGGGCAAATTGTTAACCCACGCATGCATTATAATCATGATCATATAGATCTACTATACTCAGGCTAACTCAGTTTTTCTTTATACACGATATGGTGTACGTAGTGAACATACTAGGCAATCAACGGATCAAGCCATTATTTGCGTTTTGTAATCAGAAGCTTAAAGCTTGATGAAGATGGTTTATGTGGTGTAGTGGAAGTGCAATGGTACAAGGATCCGGCCAGGACTTTTTTTTGTGTGGATCTGTATACGTACGTACAATGTAAGTACATATCTACCACTTCGAAAAAGTATGCAGACAACGAATATTCAATTGGCATGGGGGTGCAATTTTATTTCTTATATTTTTGTATCTAGGTAGATCAGGATTACCACAATTCTAAGTTCCTTAATATTACACAATTCACATTCTAGAAAAAAAAAGTAAAAGAAAAAACGCAACAAGCTTGAATTGAAATTTCATATGATCTATATAGATATGATGTGTACCTAATTGCTTTCTCCACCGACTCGTCTTGTAATTTAGTTAATCACCTCTATGGACTTCTCTCCTTTGAGCACCAGTATGTTAAGGTAATCAGTAATCACTTCCCTATCAGGATGTAATCAACGAGATCCGGACAAATGAATAAAATGAAGCTAGCTAGAGAGCTAATGATTATAGAAGGCGAAAATTGATTAAGGATACTCCGATTGTAATTCTTCGACTATATAGTTTATAAATCTTCCAAGTTCAAATCTTTAAGCACAAGGACGTAAACAGTAAATTATCATAATGGCTACTGATCGATGATAAAAATTTAGATTGCCAATTGGCTGTCCATTATAGCATGAAAAACCTAATACAGTTCTACCCATATATTCATTGACCAAAAAAAAAAAAGTTCTACCCATATATTTGAATATCAGAATATACGATTCCTTTATCCCTGGACCCTGGCCGAAGACAAACTTGCAGTCCATGTAGTCATCATTCATCAACACCTTACTATCAAGTAGTAATGGAAGAGTGCATGTTTTAAGTTTTAACATGGTTATAGCTCCTCATGTATTTCTATAAGTTTCGATCAGTTATTAACCCCTGCCAGTACGTACGCGCGTACTTGAAGCATGCAGTACATGTCTGGGTCTTTGAGTTGGCTTGGTGTACCTCACTAGGTCGATCTGGTGTGTGAATCTGTCGACTGATATGTGAACCCAACCAAGAGACCCGACTTGACCGCAGAGTTACCCAGTTAAATTTCAGGTCTGCAATCAATATAATCCAGTCGATATGCAGAAGAGCTAGTTTTCTGCAGCACAAAAAGACATAGACTATAAACGCTTATTCAGCTCAGCATCAAAGATCAATATGATACACGACAATATGTAGCAAAAGATCTTAATGATATCAAAATTCTGAAAACCGATATGTGGCTGATCCAAATTATTGAGACGTAGTAAGTACATAATTGGGCAGAATGAAACATACTTATCTTTTCTCATCTTGTAATTCATTGACATATATATTTTGAAGGTAATGACTTGGTGATCATGATTTTATATCTAGTGTCCAATCTGCCATTCATGTGTATATGTTGTAATTAAGTATTCAGTACCCGACATTATCAGTAGATTAAACTATGTTGGAACTCCAACACAATAAATAATTTTCCTCTCTTATGTAATAATATTCCATTATTGTTGGCCGGTAAGACGCAACTCGATCTGTAAATTGGGTTTCGCTGCCGGACACATGCGGGAAGCTGGCTCAGGTACGTGCAACTTTGATGATATCTAAACTATATAGATTAAGATTAAGACTGAGAAACTAACCTGCATAATTAACAACTGTGTTTTAGCTACTAACTAAAGCTTGTCGTAGAGAACACAGTTTAAGTTCATTATAAGTTTATAACAATGACCAAGATACATCGACGAAAATCTGTCCAATGGTATGATTTTCTTACTGCATTTTAAGAGCGAGTTACCTAATTGGGGTGGTGGTTGTTACCTAATATACGGTAACAAAGTTGCAGGCGAAGTTTCTATTCATTGCCTCAACTCTGGGAAACAGGTACGACTAACTCATAGCCAGGAGGTCCTGCTTTCATTTTCTCATTATGTATTAATTTCTTCGAAAGTGAGTTTCATGTTCGAGCATGAACTGTCGTTTCCCTAATAATTCTGGAGGACTCTGCAAATATTGCAGTCGGTCGACTTTTATGTGAACTCGACCGAGTCCGGGTTAACCGCCGAGCTTGCCCAGTTTATATTACTATAAATCCAATGATTGACCAAAACCGTAAACACGTTCACGATTATTTTGTTTTTCCAGTTTTGTTTTATCTTTCCAAAAAAAGAAAAATTAAAAATTTTCATTCTGTGAATGAACTTACACGGAACTAATTTTAACCGTCGATCAGAACAGAGGTTTATTTCATTAATTAATCATTTTTTGACTTTTAACCCAAACAAATTCCGTTGACTCAAATGATTGCTGAATATAAAACATAGGTTTCTTAAGTATTACACAAACAAGAGGTTAAGAATTAAATGAGAGAGGGAATGGGGGAGGATATCTCCATTGAAATTAACCCCTTCCCCCGAATGCTGCCCTATTTTAAACCTTAAGTCAAATTGGGGATGTCCAACTCCAACATATATGTCATAGATTTTTCGGTTTGGCAATTTTATATTTCCCCAAATGGACAATTGGGTATATGAGTATATCCCATATCTGATTTGATAGTTACATGAATTGGGGTACGTTCATGAACTCAATCTTTGCTTAAAGACTGTATATGCCCTTAGGTAGAGCTTGATTAAGCCTTAATACTACAATTTCATGCACACTCAAGTAACCCAACTTGCTAAAAAAGCTATCATGAATGGCATTTGATTGCTTTGAAGAAAGTAGGATGTGAAGGTTTTCACTAGGTATCCAAACCATGATTACTACCCTAAGTTGGCCAAAACTCTCTCATAAGGTATGTGAGTAATTTCCTTACCTTAAAACAAGAATCTATTTTTTGTCGTGAGTTCTGAATGAGCAATCACATCAGGCTAAATTCTGATAGTAAATGAAATGAAATCGAACGATAAATAATTCTACACTTGTCTTGCTACAAGTAAAGTGGCATGGAAAGACCTCAATGAAAATTTTCACAAAGTACAGTGAAGAAGAAGGTGAGCAAGACTAGGCATTGTTCTCCACGTCCCTTTGTTCTAGGGTTTAGTATAGTGGGACGTAGACATTCATCGTTTCGAGAGGCGGAGTTGGACAATTGAAACATCTTTGGGTGCTTTGACGTCCAAGGCCCGGCAACACCGTCTTTCCCGCCTTTAACGGAGGCGGACGACCCAAAATTACTAGTGCCCACAGAGTAGAAGAAGAAAAAAAAAATACCAATCTCATCCCCAAAAAAAAAAAAGTCAAACCAGTCCTTTTTCCTCTCTCCTTTCTTCTCCTTTCTTCTCCTCTATTTAACTTCTTCACTCTCCAAACCAAACCCTCCTTCCCCCTCTCCACTCTATCTTTCTCTTTCTCTCTTTCTCGGCTTTTGCTTAGCTTTTACACTGACTCAACCTTTAACAGAACCCACATTACAACCTCCGACCCTCAAATCTCACTTCCTCATTGCTTCTCTTTCCCGAACCATTTCTTCCTCTGTTCTGTTTCTTCAAAACGAAGAAAGCATTAAAACATGGAGAACAACTTCTTCCTCAACGCCGGAATCCCTCCCACGCTGCACTTTGAACCGGCGCAGTCAATGCCTTCGTGGCGTTCTTTGTCAACTGCAATGGACATTCAATCCGCCGACCAGAATTTCTCGTCGGCGCGATCGCCGGAGCGCTTCTACAATCCCAACTGGGACAAACTTTCAACCGACCACCAAAATGTCCACTTCGAGTCCGCCCTGAGCTCAATGGTGTCTTCTCCGGTAGCGTCGAACCTCAACATCTCAAATGAGAGCATTGTCATCAGAGAACTGATAGGAAAACTCGGCAGCATTGGCAACGGTGCCAATGAGATCTCAGCTACCGTTAATCCCGGTAACAATTCTTACATGGGCGGTGGAAATGGCAGCACCAACACTTCATGCTACAGCACTCCTCTGAATTCTCCTCCAAAACTGAACTTGCCGATCATGGATCATTTGGCCAAGGAGCAGCTACCCAGTTTGGGAAAGACGTCGATGCCATTGAACTCCAGCGTGGCGGAGTTCTCAGCTGACCCCGGATTTGCAGAGAGGGCGGCAAAGTTCTCGTGCTTTGGAAGCAGGAGTTTCAATGGCAGAACCACCCAGCAGCTTGGAACGCAGACCAACAATTCTGAAGTTGGTTATAGATCTAATCAACTAATGGGGAATGGGAATAAACTCCCTAGAGTTTGGAGCAGCCCTTCTCTTAAGGAGCTTGGATCTCAGATGGAACAGAGGAGTTCCCAATTCCCCAATTCTCGAGAAGAATCCAAATCTACTGTAGTGTCTGAACAACAACAACACCCAAATGGGGAGACAGGGATGGTACCTTCTTCTTCCACTGATTTAAGCTCCAGGAAAAGAAAAGCAGCTTCCAAGGGAAAAGCCAAGGACCCAATAAAGGTAAAAACTGCAAACATGTCCAATTTTTACCCAATTTCCCATTTTGATTTAGTCAGGATCGGCATTTAAATTTTTGACCATGACAACTACAGGTGGCTGAAGCTAGTGATGTTTCGAATTTGAATGCCAAGCGTTGCAAGGGAAACGAGAATGGGAACAATGAAAATGGCTCTGTTAAAGCAGAGGAAGATACAAAGGGGTGTACTAGTTCCGATGAGAAACTGGGGAAGACTGGTGCAAAGCCGCCGGAGCCGCTCAAGGACTATATTCATGTACGAGCAAGAAGGGGCCAAGCAACTGACAGCCATAGTTTAGCTGAAAGGGTAAGAATTAGGGGTTATATTGCGCCATTTTCACTGTTCTCAAGCTCTCATGCTAACAATGTGTGAAAATTCAATAGGTTCGAAGAGAGAAGATCAGCGAAAGAATGAAGCTTTTACAAGATCTTGTGCCGGGTTGCAATAAGGTGACCGGAAAAGCACTTATGCTAGACGAGATTATAAATTACGTGCAGTCATTACAGCGTCAAGTTGAGGTAGAAAAATTTATCATTTTCAGTGATCATATAAAGTCAAAGCCAATGATTTTGATGGCAGATTCCCTAATATGTTTATCTAATGCATGTTCCTTTTGCAGTTTCTCTCCATGAAGTTGTCTTCTGTGAATACCATGATGGATTTTAACATGGATGCTCTAATGTCAAAAGAGGTAGGTTTGATGGTTTTATTCCCTCCACAAAACCAATGGCTATGTATTATTATTTTTTGTTCTTTGTGTTTTTGTTTCAAACTTAGTCTGAATTGGGTTTTGCTGGTTTTAGATTTTTCAACAACAAAGTAGTTCTTTGCCACACCCAATATTCCCATCAGATTCCTCGGCACAAGCCATATATGGTCACCAGCAAAATCCAGCACATTGCTCAGTCGACCCTTTAGATTCTCCACTTTGCCAAAGCCTGGGGATGCAATTACCTCCCCTTAATGCTTATACTGAATCCATGCCTCAGGTAATTAGCCTCTGTTTCCATGGATTAAGTAAAAAGTTTTTTTTTTATCTTTTTACCCGGTTTGAGCAACTGTCTAACTGTGTCTGGTTTGTGGCCCTGGTTTGTAATCTTTTGCAGTATCCAGCATTTGGTGAAGATGATCTGCAGTCCATTGTGCAAATGGGTTTTAGCCAAAATCCAAATAAAGAAACAGAGTTTCATGGTAAGTAAAAAAAGATGAATTACTGTTTGATCAAATCCCTACCTGTATACTGTGAATCATAAATTTATAATGAGAATGTGTTTATTGGTGCAGGTTCAAACCAAGCATCCCACATGAAAATTGAGCTCTGACCACAATTATATGTCAGCCCCTTGATAATGGAGAGAAGGGCTGCTTCTGCTATTGTACATACAAGATATAATTTGAAGAACATTGAATCAAGGCTACTGTTACTAAGTCTTTTATCCTTTGCTTGGTACCAAGCCCCCATTGAAGAGGAGCATTATTTTTCTTACTGTCTTAATCATTTTCATCTTCCTTTCCAGTGTAATTTTTGTTGCCTAATTTTTTCTGGGGAGAGCTTTGTCATTAAGGGTAAGATAACAATGCTAATTAATTAATTAATTAATTAGAGAAAGAGATCTTTATCATTGCAATGAGAACTACTCTATGCTCCTAGCTTGCTTAAATTTCCACACAGGTCATGTCAGTTTGGTCACTGTGAAAATTTCTGTAATCTTCTGGATTTGATTCTTACCTGTGTTGTAACCAGCTGTATTAGTAGGGCCTTTGCTCCTCAAAAAAGTCTATAATTTGAATGATTAAGACAATTGGGTATAACTTATGAGAAGTTCTTGTGTGAGGCGAACGCACCACGTGGCGGTGGGGCTGTCCAATAAGGACAAAACAGAGGGCTGTTTTTGGTATTGTGTTGGAAACAAATGGGGGCAAAATAGAAACTTGTGAATAAATTGCTGCATTTTTATTGGGCTGCCCCATAGCCACGTGGTAGGGGAGTCCGCACCTAAGAATTTTTCATAACTTATATATCTTAGAGCTGGGGTCAACCATAATTTCTGGCACATTTCTGGGCTCTGTAATTTTCACAGGTTATCCCAAACACAGAAGCTTCTGTTCCCTTTTTACTGTTACAGAATAGAAAATTGAATTATGCAGAGGACAGGTTACAAGTTAAGAAGTTAGAACCACCCCATTAGACAGAGATTAGATATTTTATGATTCACAAGTAATACAACCATACAAGAACATCAAAGAGAATCCCAGGTTGGCAGTGGTGAGATTCTGACTAGGCCCAATGAATCAATGAGCTTTTTATACTCTCACCCACTTTGAAATCTGTATTGCAATAGAAAAACTAAAGAAAAAGGGTAATGTAGTGGAGTTCAGGTTTGGAAAGATACCCTAAAAGAAATTAGGCTAATCTTTTTAATTGAGAGGTGGTTAGTAAAAATCAAGTTCTGGGGTTGAGCAAAAGATTTATGCATTGCAGCCTTAATTCCTTATTAAAATCATCAGGGTTCTATTATTGTTCTGCAGAAATAGGGTTTAGTTTAATCACCAGAAAGATGCTTTGGTTGTGGAGCATATGAACAGTTGCATAACATATTATAAGATTGTAATGATAGGCAAATTAAAAAGACGAACAATTAGAAAAATTTGGAGTCTGACAATCTTGTCGCCATGAAATTATAAAACCCAATTGCATTGAGACGTGTAGTGTAAATGATTGAAGGTTTTGTTAATCTCTGTTTGCTTTGTGTTTGTCATCTTGTTATTTCTTTATGTGGTTGTTTCCTTCGAATGCTTAATGCCTTAATCGGGTGGTAGACTGGTGATCAAATTATATTCCTCATCTTTGGTTGCTTATAACATGGATGACTCTGAAGAAGATGAAAAGGAGAAACAAAACTTTACCATGACAAGGAGAAAGCCAAGCTGACAGCTGAGAAAAAAAAGGGACTGCATAGAATAGTTTATGATTTGGTTCTATGACCCTATCTATTAAGATTTTTTTAAATCACATATTAGTACGATTTACAAATTAATGAAGAAGTACAGACTAATACCAGATGCAATTATTACATACCTTTTCACTGTCATGAAAGTGTGAGAACAAATTCTCAAAATGGTACGTAGCATAAACTACACATTAGAATAATTTTACTAACTCTCAAACATTTCATTTATCATAAAAGATGAAGGTGAATGTGAATATATAGATATGGACTTAAGCTAGACCTAATCTCAATATATAAAAGCAAAATAAATTGGCCTGAAAAACCCGAGCTCAAGAACCTAGGTCCGCCTCAAAGAAACGCAAGAGACAAAACAGCCAAGGTTTAACGACAACCCGACCTCCATCCGGCCACATCACTGCCGTCCATCATCAACGCCGACCGACACCAAGAATCCTGCCCGAGACATTGACAACAAGAATGCACCACAGTCAGGAAATCAACCTAGCCTTGGACACATCAAACTTCGACATGGATTAACCCAGATCAGAGGATGACGTTGACCAAGTTTTGATATTTCCTTGGCTTGATCTGATCATACAAGTTCTGAAAACCACTGGCTCTTCAGGCCATGGATTCTTCATTGTAAAAGCACACGAAGGTTATAAAAGTTATATACCAAACAAAAGAGAGCACAATGAAAAAAGAAACTCATGTCATCTTAGCTAGTTAAGCTAATATGTATGTAGGATGACAAGTCATTGTCGTAACGAGGCTAATATGTTTGCATGTTGGCATGTCATCTTGGCTAATGAGGTTAATATGCGTGCAGGATGGCATGCTATCAGGAGTATCGGCCATACCAATGCTACAAATACGATAAATTAGTAGAAGGATTAGTTGAAAAAAAATCTGAAAGCGAGCAATTGTTGTTGAATCAACAAAAGCAACTAGTTTGAGGTTCTATGCATTATCTTACGAAGTAGTGTAGAAGGATTAGTTGAAAAAAATCTGAAAGCGAGCAATTGTTGTTGAATCAACAAAAGCAACTAGTTTGAGGTTCTATGCATTATCTTACGAAGTAGTGTAGATTTCAGTATCATAAATCAGTTATGACACTTATTTTTATTTCTATGTCCGAAATATCTCATCATACAACAATATACGTCATGAACTTACTAATTATGATCATTCAAATTTCATAACAAAAAGGGAATTACCACAGCCAAAAACTATCGGCTCATGACTCAAACATACATGATAAAGAAGTTTTTGTTTGAGGAGGAACGAAACGAGAATAATAACGACGTAATGGAACAAAATGTAACCCTTTATTGATTGATAATGGGGCATATATATAGGCATTACATAACCACAATCCCATAGGATTCGGAGTCCTAATATATTACAGAGATGTGAATCTATCTCTAACAGAAAACCTAATAAGGCTAAGACACACATAAGGGTATAATATTAATTCTCCTAGAACACTCCCCCTTGTGTCACATGCCTAGGTTGCATGGTGCACACATCGTTGCCTCGGTAAAAACCTTGTCAAGCAAAATAAAAACCTCTCGGGTAAAAATAAAAGCTTGATCGAAAGGAAAAAGAGCACAACACACCGTCTACATTTGATAGCATCATATGAGGTAGACTCCTCCTGAAGTCTACGAAATAACTCACCCTGATTAATGCCATAATCATGGAGTACAAAGAACAACGTATACAACGTTCATTATATGCTTCTCAAACGTAGTCTTGGGCTAATGATTAATTATTAATCTAGCCACACATCCTTAGATCATACATGCTATACTTAGCCAAACTTAGATCTTAGGAAACAAGATTGCATAACAACTCAAAACAAGAGTTTGCAATGAAAATCAGATTATCGGGTAGAATGCCCTTCACTCACTTAAACTACCATAACTTCTTCATCAAAATAGGTATCAGCGAACCGTAAAATGTTCTGAAAAGTATACACCAGTGGCTTTCCAATGACATAAAGTTCACAACCCAATTCGATCTGAGCCGTTCATAGTTCTCTGTCGAAGTTGATTGACTTGCAAATTTCTGGACAGAAATGTCCTACTTTGCTAAAATGGTCATAACTCATTGAATATGATATCTATGAACAAATGGTTGGTGTCCCTGGAAAGTAGACACATTTATACTTTCCAATGGTACAAATTAAACCATATTTCATTGAGTGAGCTGTCTTGTAGGTCTCGTTGAAGATGACCTACGAAACTGAAAAGATTCTGATTTGTCACATTCAATGTGTCTTTCACAAAAGAATGGGGGAATGAACCAATGAAAGACTGATTTTGGTCTGAGACGGAACCATACGCATTCTCTACGCTACCAGTGTCGACTGTTACACCAAGGCGTACGTTGATATTGCTGGAGCTGCTGGCGGTGTTGGTGTGGATAGGATTTGTGTTGGTTCACTAAATGTAGAACTAAACCCATGTTAAGGGAGCAATGTAAGTCCAATGACGATGTATAGGCGCATAGTTGATCACATCATGATGAAAGCAATAGTGTCCCAACAACACTTACATATATTATGAATATATAGCTCATTGAATCTCTTCATCATCTTTACTTAGACGAAATAGATAATTAAGAATTAGCTTTCATATGAACACATATGAGTATGAGTT